>NC_092138.1:103188769-103841724 GCF_043159975.1 Macaca nemestrina | reverse complement strand
GAAGGGTAGCAAAGAGATCCACGAAATACAGATGTAACTCTGTGAGATGAATTAACAGAACACTAAGCAGTTTCTCAGAAAGCTTCTTTCCAGATTTCATCTGAAGATATTTCCTTTTTCACCATAGCCCTGCATGGGCTTGCAAATATCACTTTGCCAATTCCACAAGAACTGTTATAGCGAAGGGCTTCTTGAGGGGAAAGCTGTAACTCTGTGAGCTGATTTCACAGAATGCAAAAAAGTTTCTCAGAAAGCTTCTTTCTCTTTGTTATCGGAGGATATTTCCTTTGGCCCTATAGTCTTCACGGGGATCCGAAATATATGTTATCAGATTCCAAAGAAATAAGACTAGCAAAGAGATCCACGAAATACAGATATAACTCTGTGAGATGAATTAACAGAACACTAAGCAGTTTCTCAAAAAGCTTCTTTCCAGATTTCATCTGAGGATATTTCCTTTTTCAACATAGCCCTCTATGGGCTTCCAAATATCACTTTGCCAATTCCACAAGAACTGTCTTAGCGAAAGGCTTCTTGAGGGGAAAGCTGTAACTCTGTGAGATGATTTCACAGAACACAAAGAAGTTTCTCAGAAAGCTTCTTTCTCTTTGTTATCGGAGGATATTTCCTTTGGCCCTGTAGTTTTCAAAGAGATCCGAAATATCTGTTCTCAGGTTCCACAGAAATAAGGCTAGCAAAGAGATCCACGAAATACAGATGTAACTCTCTGAGATGAATTAACAGAACACTAAGCAGTTTCTCAGAAACCTTCTTTCCAGATTTCATATGAGGATATTTCCTTTTTCACCATAGCCCTCTATGGTCTTCCAAATATCACTTTGCCTATTCCACAAGAACTGTCTTAGCGAAAGGCTTCTTGAGTGGAAAGGTGTAACTCTGAGAGATGATTTCACAGAACACAAAGAAGTTTCTCAAAAAGCTTCTTTCTCTTTGTTATCGGAGGATATTTCCTTTGGCCCTACAGTCTTCAAAGAGATCCGAAATATCTGTTCTCAGATTCCACAGAAATAAGGTTTGCAAAGAGATCCACGAAACACTAATGTAACTTTGTGAGATGAATTAACAGAACACTAAGCAGTTTCTCAGAAAGCTTCTTTACAGATATCATATGAGGATATTTCCTTTTTCACCATAGCCCTCTATGGGCTTCCAAATATCACTTTGCCAATTCCACAAGAACAGTCTTAGCGAAAGTCTTCTTGAGGGGAAAGCTGTACCTCTGTGAGGTGATTTCACAGAACACAAAGAAGTTTCTCAGAAAGATTCTTTCTGTTTGTTATCGGAGGATGTTTAAGTTTGCCCTATAGTCTTCAAAGGGATCCGAAATATCTGTTCTCAGATTCCACAGAAATAAGGCTAGCAAAGAGACCCACGAAAAACAGATGTAACTCTGTGAGATGAATTAACAAAACACTAAGCAGTTTCTCATAAAGCTTCTTTCCAGATTTCATCTGAGGATATATATGCATTCTCAGCATAGCCCTCTACGGGCTTCCAAATATCACTTTGCCAATTCCACAAGAACTGTCTTATCGAAAGGCTTCTTTAGGGGAAAGCTGTAACTCTGTGAGATGACTTCACAGAACACAAAGAAGTTTCTCAGAAAGCTTCTTTCTGTTTTTTTATCGGAGGATATTTCCTTTGGCCTTACAGTCTTCAAAGGGATCCGAAATATTTGTTCTCAGATTCCACAGAAATAAGGCTAGCAAAGAGACTCACGAAATACACATGTAACTCTGTGAGATGAATTAACAGAACACTAAGCAGTTTCTCAGGAAGCTTATTTCCAGATTTCATCTCAGGATATTTCCTTTTTCACCATAGCACTCTACGGGCTTCCAAATATCACTTTGCCAATTCCACAAGAACTGTCTTAGCCAAAGTCTTCTTGTGGTTAAAGCTGTAATTCTGTGAGATGATTTCACAGAACACAAAGAAGTTTCTCAAAAAGATTCTATCTCTTTGTTATCGGAGGATATTTCCTTTGGCCCTATAGTCTTCACAGGGATCCGAAATATCTGTTCTCAGACTCCACAGAAATAAGGGTAGCGAAGAGATCAACGAAATACAGAAGTAACTCTGTGAGATGAATTAACAAAACACTAAGCAGTTTCTCAGGAAGCTTCTTTCCAGATTTCATCTGAGGATATTTCCTTTTTCACCATAGAACCTCTATGTGCTTCCAAATATCACTTTGCCATTTCCACAAGAACTGTCTTAGCGAAAGGCTTCTGGAGGGGAAAGCTGTAACTCTGTGAGATGATTTCACCGAACACAAAGAAGTTTCTCAGAAAGCTTCTTTCTCTTTGTTATCGGAGGATATTTCCTTTGGCCCAATAGTCTTCAAAGGCATCCGATATATCTGTTTTCAGATTTCACAGAAAAAAGGCAAGCACAGAGATCCACGAAATAGAGATGTAACTCTGTGAGATGAATTAACAGAACACTAAGGAGTTTCTCAGAAAGCTTCTTTCCAGATTTCATCTGAGGATATTTCCTTTTTCACCCTAGCCCTCTATGGGCTTCCAAATATCACTTTGCCAATTCCACAAGAACTGTCTTAGCGAAAGGCTTCTTCAGGGGAAAGCTGTAAATTTGTGAGATGATTTCACAGAACCCAAAGAATTTTCTCAGAAAGCTTCTTTCTCTTTGTTATCGGAGGATATTTCCTTTGGCCCTATACTCTTCAAAGGGATCCGAAATATCTGTTCTCAGATTCCTCAGAAATAAGGCTAGCAAAGAGATCCACGAAATACGGATGTAACTCTATGAGATGAATTAACAAAACAATAAGCAGTTTCTCAGGAAGCTTCTTTCCAGATTTCATCTGAGGATATTTCCTTTTTCACCATTGCCCTCTGTGGGCTTCCAAATATTACTTTGCCAATTCCACAAGAACTGTCTTAGCGAGAGGCTTCTTTAGGGGAAAGCTGTCATTCTGTGAGATGATTTCACAGAACACAAAGAATTTTCTCAGAGCGCTTCTTTCTCTTTGTTTTCGGAGGATATTTCCTTTGGCCCTATACTCTTCAAAGGGATCCGAAATATCTCCTCTCATATTCCACGGAAATAAGGCTAGCAAAGAGATCCACGAAATACAGATGTAACACTGTGAGATGAATTAACAGAACACTAAGCAGTTTCTCAGAAATCTTCTTTCCAGATTTCATCTGAGGATATTTCCTTTTTCACCCTAGCCCTTTATGGGCTTCCAAATATCACTTTGCCAATTCCACAAGACCTGTCTTAGCGAAAGTCTTCTGGATTGGAAAGCTGTAACTCTGTGAGATGATTTCACAGAACACAAAGAAGTTTCTCAGAAAGCTTCTTTCTCTTTGCTATCGGAAGATATTTCCTTTGGCCTTATAGTCTTCAAAGGGATCCGAAATATCTGATCTCAGATTCCACAGAAATAAGGCTAGCAAAGAGATAAACGAAATACGGATGTAACTCTGTGAGATGAATTAACAGAACACTAAGCAGTTTCTCAGAAAGCTTCTTTCGAGATTTCATCTGAGGATATTTCCTTTTTCACCATAGCCGTCTATGGGCTTCCAAATATCACTTTGCTAATTACACAAGATCTGTCTTAGCGAAAGGCTTCTTGAGGGGAAAGCTGTAACTCTGCGAGATGATTTCAAAGAACACAAAGAAGTTTCTTAGACAGCTTCTTTCTCTTTGTTATCGGAGCATATTTCCTTTGGCCTTATAGTCTTCGAAGGGATCCGAAATATCTGTTTTCAGATTCCACAGAAATAAGGCTAGCAAAGAGATCCACGAAATACAGATGTAACTCTGGGAGATGAATTAACAGAACACTAAGGAGTTCTCAGAAAGCTTCTTTCCAGATTTCATCTGAGGATATTTCCTTTGTCACCATAGCCCTCTATGGGCTTCCAAATATCACCTGCCAATTCCAAAAGACCTGTCTTAGCGAAAGGCTTCTTGAGGGGAAAGCTGAAACTCTGTGAGATGATTTCACAGACCAAAAAGAAGTTTCTCAGAGCGCTTCTTTCTCCTTGTTATCGGAGGATGTTTCCTTTGGCACTATAGTCTTCAAAGGGATCTGAAATATCTGCTCTCAGATTCCACAGAAATAAGGCTGGCAAAGAGATCCAGGAAATACGGATGTAACTCTGTGAGATGAATTAACAGAACACTAAGCAGTTTCTCAGGAAGCCTCTTTCCAGATTTCAACTGAGGATATTTCCTTTTTCACCATAGCCCTCTGTGGGCTTCCAAATATCACTTTGCCAATTCCACAAGAACTGTCTTAGCGAAAGGCTTCTTTAGGGGAAAGCTGTCACTCTGTGAGATGATTTCACAGAACACAAAGAATTTTATCAGAGCGCTTCTTCCTCTTTGTTATCGGAGGATATTTCCTTTGGCCCTATGATCTTCAAAGGGATACGAAATATCTCCTCTCATATTCCACGGAAATAAGGCTAGCAAAAAGATCCACGAAATACAGATGTAACTCTGTGAGATGAATTAACAGAACACTAAGCAGTTTCTCAGAAAGCTTCTTTCCAGATTTCATCTGAAGATATTTCCTTTTTCACCATAGCCCTCTATGGGCTTCCAAATATCAATTTTCCAATTCCACAAGAACTGTCTTAGCGAAAGGCTTCTGGAGGGGAAGGCTGTAACTCTGTGAGATGATTTCACAGAACACAAAGAAGTTTCTCAGAAAGCTTCTTTCTCTTTGTTATCGGAGGATATTTCCTTTGGCCCTATAGTCTTCAAAGGGATCCGAAATATATCCTCTCAAGTTCTACGGAAATAAGGCTAGCAAAGAGATCCACGAAATACAGATGTAACTCTCTGAGATGAATTAACAGAACACTCAGCAGTTTCTCAGAAAGCTTCTTTCCAGATTTCATCCGAGGATACTTCCTTTTTCACCACAGCCCACTATGGGCTTCCAAATATCACTTTGCCAATTCCACAAGAACTGTTTTAGCGAAAGGCTTTTGGAGGGGAAAGCTGTAACTCTGTGAGATGATTTCACAGAACACAAAGAAGTTTCTCAGAAAGCTTCTTTCTCTTTGTTATCGGAGGATATTTCCTTTGGCCCTGTAGTCTTCAAAGGGATCCGAAATATCTGTTCTCAGATTCCACACAAATAAGGCTAGGAAAGAGATCCACGAAATACAGATGTAACTCTGTGAGATGAATTAACAGAACACTAAGCAGTTTCTCAGAAAGATTCTTTCCAGATTTCATCTGAGGATATTTCCTTTTTCACCATAGCCCTCTATGGGCTTCCAAATAGCACTTTGCCAATTGCACAAGAACTGTCTTAGCGAAAGGCTTCTTGAGGGGAAAGCTGTAACTCTACGAGATGATTTCAAAGAACACAAAAAAGTTTCTCAGAAAGCTTCTTTCTCTTTGTTATCGGGGGATATTTCCTTTGGCCTTATAGTCTTCAAAGGGATCCAAAATATCTGTTTTCAGATTCCACAGAAATAAGGCTAGCAAAGAGATCCACGAAATACAGATGTAACTCTGTGAGATGAATTAACAGAACACTAAGGAGATTCTCAGAAAGCTTTTTTTCAGATTTCATCTGAGGACATTTCCTTTTTCACCATAGCCCTCTATGGGCTTCCAAATATCACCTTGCCAATTCCAAAAGACCTGTCTTAGCGAAAGGCTTCTTGAGGGGAAAGCTGAAACTCTGTGAGATAATTTCACAGTACACAAAGAAGTTTCTCAGAGCGCTTCTTTCTCCTTTTTATCGGAGGATATTTCCTTTGGTACTATAGTCTTCAAAGGGATCTGAAATATCTGTTCTCAGATTCCACAGAAATAAGGCTGGCAAAACGATCCAAGAAATACAGATGTAACTCTGTGAGATGAAGTAACAGAACCCTAAGCAGTTTCTCAGAAAGCTTCTTTCCAGATTTCATCTGAGGATATTTCCTTTGACACCATAGCCCTCTATGGGCTTCCAAATATTACTTTGCCAATTCCACAAGAACTGTCTTAGCGAAAGGCTTCTTGAGGTTAAAGCTGTAACTTTGTTAGAAGATTTCACAGAACACAAAGAAGTTTCTCAGAAAGCTTCTTTCTCTTTGTTATCGGAGGATATTTCCTTTGGCCATACAGACTTCAAAGGGATCCGAAATATCTGTTCTCAGAATACACAGAAATAAGGCTAGCAAAGAGATCCACGAAATACAGACGAAACTCTGTGAGATGAATTGACAGAACACGAAGCAGTTTCTCAAGAAACTTCTTTCCAGATTTCATCTGTGGATATTTCCTTTTTCACAATAAACCTCTATGGGCTTCCAAATATCACTTTGCCAATTCCACAAGAACTGTCTTAGCGAAAGGCTTCTTGAGGGGAAAGCTGTAACTCTGAGAGATGATTTCACAGAACACAAAGAATTTTCTCAGAAAGCTTCTTTCTCTTTGTTATCGGAGGATATTTCCTTTGGCCCTATTGTCTTCAAAGGGATCCGAAATATCTGTTCTCAGATCCCACAGAAAGAAGGGTAGCAAAGAGATCCACGAAATACAGATGTAACTCTGTGAGATGAATTAACAGAACACTAAGCAGTTTCTCGAAAAGCTTCTTTCCAGATTTCATCTGAGGATATATCCTTTTTCACCATAGCCCTCTATGGGCTTCCAAATATCACTTTGCCAATTCCACAAGAACTGTCTTAGCGAAAGGCTTCTTGTGGTGAAAGCTGTTACTCTGTGAGATGATTTCACAGAATGCAAAGAAGTTTCTTAGAAAGCTTCTTTCTCTTTGTTATCGGAGGATATTTCCTTTGGCCCTATAGTCTTCAAAGGGATCCGAAATATCTGTTTTCAGATTCCACGGAAATAAGGCTAGCAAAGAGATCCACGAAATACAGATGTAACTCAATGAGATGAATTAGCAGGACACTAAGCAGTTTCTCAGAAAGCTTCTTTCCAGATTTCATCTGAAGATATTTCCTTTTTCACCATAGCCCTGCCTGGGCTTGCAAATATCACTTTGCCAATTCCACAAGAACTGTCATAGCGAAGGGCTTCTTGAGGGGAAAGCTGTAACTCTGTGAGCTGATTTCACAGAATGCAAAAAAGTTTCTCAGAAAGCTTCTTTCTCTTTGTTATCGGAGGATATTTCCTTTGGCCCTATAGTCTTCACGGGGATCCGAAATATATGTTATCAGATTCCAAAGAAATAAGACTAGCAAAGAGATCCACGAAATACAGATATAACTCTGTGAGATGAATTAACAGAACACTAAGCAGTTTCTCAAAAAGCTTCTTTCCAGATTTCATCTGAGGATATTTCCTTTTTCAACATAGCCCTCTATGGGCTTCCAAATATCACTTTGCCAATTCCACAAGAACTGTCTTAGCGAAAGGCTTCTTGAGGGGAAAGCTGTAACTGTGTGAGATGATTTCACAGAACACAAAGAAGTTTCTCAGAAAGCTTCTTTCTCTTTGTTATCGGAGGATATTTCCTTTGGCCCTGTAGTCTTCACAGGGATCCGAAATATCTGTTCTCAGATTCCACAGAAATAAGGCTAGCAAAGATATCCACGAAATACAGATGTAACTCAGTGAGATGAATTAACAGAACACTAGGCTGTTTCTCAGAAAGCTTCTTTCCAGATTTCATCTGAGGATATTTCCTTTATAACCATAGCCCTCAATGGGCTTGCAAATATCACTTTGCCAATTCCACAAGAACTGTCTTAGCGAAAGGCTTCTTGAGGGGAAAGCTGTAACTCTGTGAGATGATTTCACAGAACGCCAAGAAGTTTCTCAGAAAGCTTCTTTCTCTTTGTTATCGGAGGATATTCCCTTTGGCCCTATAGTCTTCACTGGGATCCGAAATATATGTTTTCAGATTCCACAGAAATAAGGCTAGCAAAGAGATCCATGAAATACAGATATAACTCTGTGAGATGAATTAACAGAACACTAAGCAGTTTCTCAGAAAGCTTCTTTCCAGATTTCATCTGAGGATATTTCCTTTTTCACCATAGCACTCTAGGGGCTTCCAAATATCACTTTGCCAATTCCAGAAGAACTGTCTTAGCGAAAGGCTTCTTGAGGGGAAAGCTGTAACTCTGTGAGATGATTTCAGAGAACGCAAAGAAGTTTCTCAGAAAGCTTCTTTCTCTTTGTTATCGGAGGATATTTCCTTGGCCCTATAGTCTTCACTGGGATCCGAAATATATGTTTTCAGATTCCACAGAAATAAGGCTAGCAAGGAGATCCACGAAATAGAGATGTAACTCAGTGAGATGAATTAGCAGAACACTAAGCAGTTTCTCAGAAAGCTTCTTTCCAGATTTCATCTGAAGATATTTCCTTTTTCACCATAGCCCTCTATGGGCTTCCAAATATCACTTTGCCAATTCCACAAGAACAGTCTAAGCGAAAGTCTCCTTGAGGGGAAAGCTGTACCTCTGTGAGATGATTTCACAGAACACAAAGAAGTTTCTCAGAAAGCTTCTTTCTGTTTGTTATCGGAGGATGTTTAAATTGGCCCTATAGTCTTCAAAGGGATCCGAAATATCTGTTCTCAGATTCCACAGAAATAAGGCTAGCAAAGAGACCCACGAAATACAGATGTAACTGGGTGAGATGAATTAACAAAACACTAAGCAGTTTCTCATAAAGCTTCTTTCCAGATTTCATCTGAGGATATATATGCATTCTCAGCATCGCCCTCTACGGGCTTCCAAATATCACTTTGCCAATTCCACAAGAACTGTCTTAGCGAAAGGCTTCTTGAGGGGAAAGCTGTAACTCTGTGAGATGACTTCACAGAACACAAAGAAGTTCTCAGAAAGCTTCTTTCTGTTTTTTTATCGGAGGATATTTCCTTTGACCCTACAGTCTTCAAAGGGATCCGAAATATTTGTTCTCAGAATCCACAGAAATAAGGCTAGCAAAGAGACTCACGAAATACACACGTAACTCTGTGAGATGAACTAACAGAACACTAAGCAGTTTCTCAGGAAGCTTCTTTCCAGATTTCATCTCAGGATATTTCCTTTCTCAACATAGCACTGTACGGGCTTCCAAATATCACTTTGCCAATTCCACAAGAACTGTCTTAGCCAAAGGCTTCTTGTGGTGAAAGCTGTAATTCTGTGAGATGATTTCACAGAACACAAAGAAGTTTCTCAGAAAGCTTTCTTCTCTTTGTTGTCGGAGGATATTTCCTTTGGCCCTATAGTCTTCAAAGGGATCCGAAATATCTGTTCTCAGATTCCACAGAAATAAGGCTAGCAAAGAGATCCACGAAATACAGATGTAACTCTGTGAGATGAATTAACAGAACACTAAGCAGTTTCTCAGAAAGCTTCTTTCCAGATTTCATCTGAGGATATTTCCTTTCTCACCATAGCCCTCTACGGGCTTCCAAATATCACTTTTCCAATTCCACAAGAACTGTCTTAGCGAAAGGCTTCTTGAGGGGAAAGCTGTAACTCTGTGAGATGATTTCACAGAACACAAAGAAGTTTCTCAGAAAGCTTCTTTCTCTTTGTTATCGGAGGATATTTCCTTTGGCGCTATAGTTTTAAAAGGGATCCGAAATATCTCTTCTCAGATTCCACAGAAATAAGGCTAGCAAAGAGATCGAAGAAATACAGATGTAACTCTGTGAGATGAATTAACAGAACACTAAGCAGTTTCTCAGGAAGCTTCTTTCCAGATTTCATCTGAGGATATTTCCTTTTTCACCATAGCCCTCTATGGGCTTGCAAATATCACTTTGCCAATTCCGCAAGAACTGTCTTAGCGAAAGTCTTCTTGAGGGGAAAGAGGTAACTCTGTGAGATGATTTCACAGAACGCCAAGAAGTTTCTCAGAAAGCTTCTTTCTATTTGTTATCGGAGGATATTTCCTTTGGCCCAATAGTCTTCACTGGGATCCGAAATATATGTTTTCATATTCCACAGAAATAAGGCTAGCAAAGAGATGCTTGAAATACAGATATAACACTGTGAGATGAATTAACAGAACACTAAGCAGTTTCTCAGAAAGCTTCTTTCCAGATTTCATCTGAGGATATTTCCTTTTTCACCATAGCACTCTAGGGGCTTCCAAGTATCACCTTGCCAATTCCACAAGAACTGTCTTAGCGAAAGGCTTCTTCAGGGGAAAGCTGTAACTCTGTGAGATGATTTCAGAGAACACAAAGAAGTTTCTTAGAAAGCTTCTTTCTCTTTGTTATCGGAGGATATTTCCTTTGGCCCTGTAGTCTTCAAAGGGATCCGAAATATCTGTTCTCAGATTCCACAGAAATAAGGTTGGGAAAGAGATACACGAAATACGGATGTAACTCTGTGAGATGAATTAACAGAACACTAAGCCGTTTCTCAGAAAGCTTCTCTACAGATTTCATATGCGGATATTCCCTTTTTCACCATAGCCCTCTATGGGCTTGTAAATATCACTTTGCCTATTCCACAATAACTGTCTTAGCGAAAGGCTTCTTGAGGGGAAAGGTGTACCTCTGTGAGATGATTTCACAGAACACAAAGAAGTTTCTCAGAAAGCTTCTTTCTCTTTGTTATCGGAGGATATTTCCTTTGGCCCTACAGTCTTCACAGGGATCCGAAATATCTGTTCTCAGATTCCACAGAAATAAGGCTAGCCAAGAGATCCACGAAATACAGATGTAACTCAGTGAGATGAATTAACAGAACACTAGCAGTTTTTCAGAAAGCTTCTTTCCAGATTTCATCTGAGCATATTTCCTTTTTCACCATAGCCCTCTATGGACTTGCAAATATCACTTTGCCAATTCCACAAGAATTGTCTTAGCGAAAGGATTCTTCAGGGGAAAGCTGTAACTCTGTGAGATGATTTCACCGAACGCAAAGAAGTTTCTCAGAAAGCTTCTTTCTGTTTGTTATCGGAGAATATTTCCTTTGGCCCTATAGTCTTCACTGGGATCCGAAATATATGTTTTCAGATTCCACAGAAATAAGGCTAGCAAAGAGATCCCCGAAATAGAGATGTAACTCAGTGAGATGAATTAGCAGAACACTAAGCAGTTTCTCATAAAGCTTCTTTCCAGATTTCATCTGAGGATATATCCATTCTCAGCATAGCCCTCTACGGGCTTCCAAATATCACTTTGCCAATTCCACAAGAACTGTCTTAGCGAAAGGCTTCTTGAGGGGAAAGCTGTAACTCTGTGAGATGATTTCACAGAACACAAAGAAGTTTCTCAGAAAGCTTCTTTCTGTTTTTTTATCGGAGGATATTTCCTTTGGCCCTACAGTCTTAAAAGGGATCCGTAATATCTGTTCTCAGATTCCACAGAAATAAGGCTAGCAAAGAGACTCATGAAATACACATGTAACTCTGTGAGATGAATTAACAGAACACTAAGCAGTTTCTCAGGAAGCTTCTTTCCAGATTTCATCCGAGGATATTTCCTTTTTCACCATAGCCCTCTATGGGCTTGCAAATATCACTTTGCCAATTCCACAAGAACTGTCTTAGCGAAAGGCTTCTTGAGGGGAAAGCTGTAATTCTGTGAGATGATTTCACAGAACAAAAAGAAGTTTCTCAGAAAGCTTCTTTCTCTTTGTTATCGTAGGATATTTCCTTTGGCCCTAGAGTCTTCAAAGGGATCCGAAATATCTGATCTCCGATTCCACAGAAATAAGGCTAGCAAAGAGATCAAGGAAATACAGATGTAACTCTGTGAGATGAACTTACAGCACACTAAGCAGTTTCTCAGAGAGTCTTTCCAGATTTCATCTGAGTATATTTCCTTTTTCAGCATAGCCCTCTTTGGGCTTCCAAATATCACTTTGCCAATTCCACAAGAACTGTCTTTTCGAATGGCTTCCTGAGGAGAAAGCCGTAACTCTGTGAGATGATATCACAGAACACAAAGAAGTTTCTCAAAAAGCTTCCTTCTCTTTGTTATCGGAGGATATTTCCTTTGGCCCTGTAGTCTTCAAAGGGATCCGAAATATCTGTTCTCAGATTCCACAGAAATAAGGCTAGCAAAGAGATCCACGAAATACAGATGTAACTCTGTGAGTGAAAGTCCCACATCACAGAGCATATTTTTAGAACGCTTCTTTCCAGATTTCATCTGAGGATATTTCCTTTCTCACCATAGCCCTATACGGGCTTCCAAATATCACTTTGCCAATTCCACAGGAACTGTCTTAGCAAAAGGCTTCTGGCGGGGAAAGCTGTAACTCTGTGAGATGATTTCACAGAACACAAAGAAGTTTCTCAGAAAGCTTCTTTCTCATTGTTATCGGAGTGTATTTCCTTTGGCCCTTAGTCTTCAAAGGGATCCGAAATATCTGTTCTCAGATTCCACAGAAATAAGGCTAGCAATGAGATCCAAGAAATACAGATGTAACTCTGTGAGATGAATTAACAGAACACTAAGCAGTTTCTCAGGAAGCTTCTTTCCAAATTTCATCTGAGGATATTTACTTTTTCACCGTAGCCCTCTATGGGCTTGCAAATATCACTTTGCAAATTCCACAAGAACTGTCTTAGCGAAAGGCTTCTTGAGGGGAAAGCCGTAACTCTGTGAGATGATTTCACAGAACACAAAGAAGTTTCTCAGAAAGCTTCTTTCTCTTTGTTATCGGAGGATATTTCCTTTGGCCCTATAGTCTTCAAAGGGATCCGAAATATCTGTTCTCAGATTCCACAGAAAAAAGACTAGCAAAGAGATCCACGAAATACAGATGTAACTCTGTGAGATGAATTAACAGAACACCAAGCAGTTTCTCAAAAAGCTTCTTTCCAGATTTCATCTGAGGATATTTCCTTTTCCACCATAGCCCCCTATGGGCTTCCAAATATCACTTTGCCAATTCCACAAGAACTGTCTTGGCGAAAGGCTTCTTGAGGGGAAAGCTCTAACTCTGTGAGATGATTTCACAGAACACAAAGAAGTTTCTCAGAAAGCTTCTTTCTCTTTGTTATCGGAGGACATTTCCTTTGGCCCTGTAGTCTTCAAAGGGATCCGAAATATCTGTTCTCAGGTTCCACAGAAATAAGGCTAGCAAAGAGATCCACGAAATACAGATGTAACTCTGTGAGATGAATTAACAGAACAGTAAGCAGTTTCTCAGAAAGCTCCTTTCCAGATTTCATATGAGGATCTTTCCTTTTTCAGCATAGCCCTCTACGGGCTTGCAAATATAACTTTGCCTATTCCACAAGAACTGTCTTAGTGAAAGGCTTCTTGAGGGGAAAGGTGTAACTCTGTGAGATGATTTCACAGAACACAAAGAAGTTTCTCAGAAAGCTTCTTTGTCTTTGTTATCGGAAGATATTTCCTTTGGCCCTATAGTCTTCACAAGGATCCGAAATATCTGTTCTCAGATTCCACAGAAATAAGGCTAGCAAAGAGATCCACGAAATACTGATGTAACTCAATGAGATGAATTAGCAGGACACTAAGCAGTTTCTCAGAAAGCTTCTTTCCAGATTTCATCTGAGGATATTTCCTTTTTCACCATAGCCCTGCATGGGCTTGCAAATATCACTTTGCCAATTCCACAAGAACTGTCATAGCGAAGGGCTTCTTGAGGGGAAAGCTGTAACTCTGTGAGCTGATTTCACAGAATACAAAAAAGTTTCTCAGAAAGCTTCTTTCTCTTTGTTATCGGAGGATATTTCCTTTGGCCCTATAGTCTTCACGGGGATCCGAAATATATGTTATCAGATTCCACAGAAATAAGGCTAGCAAAGAGATTCACGAAATACACATGAAACTCTGTGAGATGAATTGACAGAACACTAAGCAGTTTCTCAGGAAGCTTCTTTCCAGATTTCATCTGAGGATATTTCCTTTCTCACCATAGCCCTCTACGGGCTTCGAAATATCCCTTTCCAAATTCCACAAGAACTATCTTAGCGAAAGGCTTCTTGAGGGGAAAGCTGTCACTCTGTGAGATGATTTCACAGAACACAAAGAAGTTTCTCAGAGCGCTTCTTTCTCTTTGTTATCTGAGGATATTTCCTTTGACCCTATATCTTCAAAGGGATCCGAAATATCTCCTCTCAGATTCTACGGAAATAAGTCTAGCAAAGAGATCCACGAAATACAGATGTAACTCTGTGAGATGAATTAACAGAACACTAAGCAGTTTCTCAGAATGCTTCTTTCCAGATTTCATCTGAAGATATTTCCTTTTTCTCCATAGACCTCTATGGGCTTCCAAATATCACTTTGCCAATTCCACAAGAACTGTCTTAGTGAAAGGCTTCTTGAGGGGAAAGCTGTAACTCTGTGAGATGATTTCACAGAACACAAAGAAGTTTCTTAGAAAGCTTCTTTCTCTTTGTTATCGGAGGATATTTCCTCTGTCCCTGTAGTCTTCAAAGGGATCCGAAATATCTGTTCTCAGATTCCACAGAAATAAGGTTGGCAAAGAGATCCACGAAATACTGATGTAACTCTGTGAGATGAATTAACAGAACCCTAAGGAGTTTCTCAGAAAGCTTCTTTACAGATTTCATATCAGGATATTTCCTTTTTCACCATAGCCCTCTACGGGCTTGTAAATATCACTTTGCCTATTCCACAAGAACTGTCTTAGCGAAAGGCTTCTTGAGGGGAAAGGTGTAACTCGGTGAGATGATTTCACAGAACACAAAGAAGTTTCTCAGAAAGCTTCTTTCTCTTTGTTATCGGAGGATATTTCCTTTGGCCATACAGTCTTCACAGGGATCCGAAATATCTGTTCTCGGATTCCACAGAAATAAGGCTAGCAAAGACATCCACGAAATACAGATGTAACAGAGTGAGATGAATTAACAGAACACTAAGCAGTTTCTCAGAAAGCTTCTTTCCAGATTTCATCTGAGAATACTTCCTTTTTCACCATAGCCCTCTATGGGCTTGCAAATATCACTTTGCCAATTCCACAAGAATTGTCTTAGCGAAAGGCTTCTTGAGGGCCAAGCTGTAACTCTGTGAGATGATTTCACAGAACGCAAAGAAGTTTCTCAGAAAGCTTCTTTCTGTTTGTTATCGGAGGTTATTTCCTTTGGCAATATAGTCTTCAAAGGGATCCGAAATATCTGTTCTCAGATTCCACAGAAATAAGGCTAGCAAAGAGATTCACGAAATACACATGAAACTCTGTGAGATGAATTAACAGAACACTAAGCAGTTTCTCAGGAAGCTTCTTTCCAGATTTCATCTGAGGATATTTGCTTTCTCACCATAGCCCTCTACGGTCTTCCAAATATCACTTTCCCAATTCCACAAAAACTGTCTTAGAGAAAGGCTTCTTGAGGGGAAAGCTGTCACTCTGTGAGATGATTTCACAGAACACAAAGAAGTTTCTCAGAAAGCTTCTTTCTCTTTGTTTTCGGAGGATATTTTCTTTGGCCCTATATCTTCAAAGGGATCCGAAATATCTCCTCTCAGATTCTACGGAAATAAGTCTAGCAAAGAGAACCACGAAATACAGATGTAACTCTGTGAGATGAATTAACAGAACACTAAGCAGTTTCTCAGAATGCTTCTTTCCAGATTTCATCTGAAGATATTTCCTTTTTCTCCGTAGACCTCTATGGGCTTCCAAATATCACTTTGCCAGTTCCACAAGAACTGTCTTAGCGAAAGGCTTCTTGAGGGGAAAGCTGTAACTCTGTGAGATGATTATACAGAACACAAAGAAGTTTCTCAGAAAGCTTCTTTCTCTTTGTTATCGGAGGATATTTCCTTTGGCCATATAGTCTTTAAA
The DNA here is from genome assembly GCF_043159975.1 of Macaca nemestrina. Lineage (NCBI taxonomy): Eukaryota > Metazoa > Chordata > Mammalia > Primates > Cercopithecidae > Macaca > Macaca nemestrina. Next base: position 103,825,984 of record NC_092138.1, on the reverse strand, counting down.
GGGATCCGAAATATCTGTTCTCTGATTCCAGGGAAATAAGGCTAGACAAGAGATCCACGAAATACAGATGTAACTCTGTGAGATGAATTAACAGAACACTAAGCAGTTTCTCAGGAAGCTTCTTTCCACATTTCATCTGAGGATATTTCCTTTTTCACCATAGCACTCTAGGGGCTTCCAAGTATCACTTTGCCAATTCCACAAGAACTGTCTTAGCGAACGGCTTCTTGAGGGGAAAGCTGTAACTCTGTGAGATGATTTCACAGAACACAAAGAAGTTTCTCAGAAAGCTTCTTTCTCTTTGTTATCGGAGGATATTTCCTTTGGCCCTATAGTCTTCACGGGGATCCGAAATATATGTTATCAGATTCCACAGAAATAAGGCTAGCAAAGAGATTCACGAAATACACATGAAACTCTGTGAGATGAATTGACAGAACACTAAGCAGTTTCTCAGGAAGCTTCTTTCCAGATTTCATCTGAGGATATTTCCTTTCTCACCATAGCCCTCTACGGGCTTCGAAATATCCCTTTCCAAATTCCACAAGAACTATCTTAGCGAAAGGCTTCTTGAGGGGAAAGCTGTCACTCTGTGAGATGATTTCACAGAACACAAAGAAGTTTCTCAGAGCGCTTCTTTCTCTTTGTTATCTGAGGATATTTCCTTTGACCCTATATCTTCAAAGGGATCCGAAATATCTCCTCTCAGATTCTACGGAAATAAGTCTAGCAAAGAGATCCACGAAATACAGATGTAACTCTGTGAGATGAATTAACAGAACACTAAGCAGTTTCTCAGAATGCTTCTTTCCAGATTTCATCTGAAGATATTTCCTTTTTCTCCATAGACCTCTATGGGCTTCCAAATATCACTTTGCCAATTCCACAAGAACTGTCTTAGTGAAAGGCTTCTTGAGGGGAAAGCTGTAACTCTGTGAGATGATTTCACAGAACACAAAGAAGTTTCTTAGAAAGCTTCTTTCTCTTTGTTATCGGAGGATATTTCCTCTGTCCCTGTAGTCTTCAAAGGGATCCGAAATATCTGTTCTCAGATTCCACAGAAATAAGGTTGGCAAAGAGATCCACGAAATACTGATGTAACTCTGTGAGATGAATTAACAGAACCCTAAGGAGTTTCTCAGAAAGCTTCTTTACAGATTTCATATCAGGATATTTCCTTTTTCACCATAGCCCTCTACGGGCTTGTAAATATCACTTTGCCTATTCCACAAGAACTGTCTTAGCGAAAGGCTTCTTGAGGGGAAAGGTGTAACTCGGTGAGATGATTTCACAGAACACAAAGAAGTTTCTCAGAAAGCTTCTTTCTCTTTGTTATCGGAGGATATTTCCTTTGGCCATACAGTCTTCACAGGGATCCGAAATATCTGTTCTCGGATTCCACAGAAATAAGGCTAGCAAAGACATCCACGAAATACAGATGTAACAGAGTGAGATGAATTAACAGAACACTAAGCAGTTTCTCAGAAAGCTTCTTTCCAGATTTCATCTGAGAATACTTCCTTTTTCACCATAGCCCTCTATGGGCTTGCAAATATCACTTTGCCAATTCCACAAGAATTGTCTTAGCGAAAGGCTTCTTGAGGGCCAAGCTGTAACTCTGTGAGATGATTTCACAGAACGCAAAGAAGTTTCTCAGAAAGCTTCTTTCTGTTTGTTATCGGAGGTTATTTCCTTTGGCAATATAGTCTTCAAAGGGATCCGAAATATCTGTTCTCAGATTCCACAGAAATAAGGCTAGCAAAGAGATTCACGAAATACACATGAAACTCTGTGAGATGAATTAACAGAACACTAAGCAGTTTCTCAGGAAGCTTCTTTCCAGATTTCATCTGAGGATATTTGCTTTCTCACCATAGCCCTCTACGGTCTTCCAAATATCACTTTCCCAATTCCACAAAAACTGTCTTAGAGAAAGGCTTCTTGAGGGGAAAGCTGTCACTCTGTGAGATGATTTCACAGAACACAAAGAAGTTTCTCAGAAAGCTTCTTTCTCTTTGTTTTCGGAGGATATTTTCTTTGGCCCTATATCTTCAAAGGGATCCGAAATATCTCCTCTCAGATTCTACGGAAATAAGTCTAGCAAAGAGAACCACGAAATACAGATGTAACTCTGTGAGATGAATTAACAGAACACTAAGCAGTTTCTCAGAATGCTTCTTTCCAGATTTCATCTGAAGATATTTCCTTTTTCTCCGTAGACCTCTATGGGCTTCCAAATATCACTTTGCCAGTTCCACAAGAACTGTCTTAGCGAAAGGCTTCTTGAGGGGAAAGCTGTAACTCTGTGAGATGATTATACAGAACACAAAGAAGTTTCTCAGAAAGCTTCTTTCTCTTTGTTATCGGAGGATATTTCCTTTGGCCATATAGTCTTTAAAGGGATCCGAAATATCTGTTCTCTGATTCCAGGGAAATAAGGCTAGACAAGAGATCCACGAAATACAGATGTAACTCTGTGAGATGAATTAACAGAACACTAAGCAGTTTCTCAGGAAGCTTCTTTCCACATTTCATCTGAGGATATTTCCTTTTTCACCATAGCACTCTAGGGGCTTCCAAGTATCACTTTGCCAATTCCACAAGAACTGTCTTAGCGAACGGCTTCTTGAGGGGAAAGCTGTAACTCTGTGAGATGATTTCACAGAACACAAAGAAGTTTCTCAGAAAGCTTCTTTCTCTTTGTTATCGTAGGATATTTCCTTTGGCCCTAGAGTCTTCAAAGGTATCCGAAATATCTGATCTCCGATTCCACAGAAATAAGGCTAGCAAGGAGATCCAGGAAATACAGAGGTAACTCTGTGAGATGAACTTACAGCACACTAAGCAGTTTCTCAGAGAGTCTTTCCAGATTTCATCTGAGTATATTTCCTTTTTCAGCATAGCCCTCTTTGGGCTTCCAAATATCACTTTGCCAATTCCACAAGAACTGTCTTTTCGAAAGGCTTCTTGAGGAGAAAGCCGTAACTCTGTGAGATGATATCACAGAACACAAAAAAGTTTCTCAAAAAGCTTCTTTCTCTTTGTTATTGGAGGATATTTCCTTTGGCCCTGTAGTCTTCAAAGGGATCCGAAATATCTGTTCTCAGATTCCACAGAAATAAGGCTAGCAAGGAGATCCACGAAATACAGATGTAACTCTTTGAGATGAATTAACAGAACACTAAGCAGTTTCTAATAAAGCTCCTTTCCAGATTTCATCTGAGGATATTTCCTTTTTCACCTTAGCCCTCTATGGGCTTCCAAACATCACTTTGCAAATTCTACAAGAACTGTCTTAGCGAAAAGCTTCTTGAGGGGAAAGCTGTAACTCTGTGAGATGATTTCACAGAACACAAAGAAGTTTCTCAGAAAGCTTCTTTCTCTTTGTTATCGGAGGATATTTCCTTTGGCCCTATAGTCTTCAAAGGGATCCGAAATATCTGTTCTCAGATTCCACAGAAATAAGGCTAGCAAAGAGATCCACGAAATACAGATGTAACTCTGTGAGTTGAATTAACAGAACACTAAGCAGTTTCTCAGAAAGCTTCTTTCCAGATGTCATCTGAGGATATTTTCTTTCTGACCATAGCCCTCTACGGGCTTCCAAATATCACTTTGCCAATTCCACAAGAACTGTCTTAGCGAAAGGCTTCTTGAGGGGAAAGCTGTCACTCTTTGAGATGATTTCACAGAATACAAAGAAGTTTCTCAGAAAGCTTCTTTCTCTTTGTCATCGGAGGATATTTCCTTTGGCCCTATAGTCTTCAAAGGGATCCGAAATGTCTGTTCTCAGTTTCCACAGAAATAAGGCTAGCAAAGAGATCCAAGAAATACAGATGTAACTCTGTGAGATGAATTAACAGAACACTAAGCAGTTTCTCAGGAATCTTCCTTCCAGATTTCACCTGAGGATATTTCCTTTCTCACCATAGCCCTCTACGGGCTTCCAAATATCACTTTGTCAATTCCACAGGAACTGTCTTAGCGAAAGGCTTCTGGAGGGGAAAGCTGTAACTGTGTGAGATGATTTCAAAGAACACAAAGAAGTTTCTCAGAAAGCTTCTTTCTCTTTGTTATCGGAGGATATTTCCTTTGGCCCTATAGTCTTCAAACGGATCCGAAATATCACCTCTCAGATTCTACGGAAATAAGGCTAGCAAAGAGATCCACGAAATACAGATGTAACTCTGTGAGATGAATTAACAGAACACTAAGCAGTTTCTCAGAAAGCTTCTTTCCATATTTCATCTGAATATATTTCCTTTTTCACCGTAGCCCTCTTTGTGCTTACAAATATCACTTTTCCAAATCCACAAGAACTGTCTTAGCGAAAGGCTTCTGGAGAATAAAGCTGTAACTCTGGGAGGTGATTTCACAGAACACAAAGAAGTTTCTCAGAAAGCTTCTTCTCTTTGTTATCGGAGGATATTTCCTTTGGTCCTGTAGTCTTCAAAGGGATCCGAAATATCTGTTTTCAGATTCCACAGAAATAAGGCTAGCAAAGAGATCCACAAAATATAGATGTAACTCTGTGAGATGAATTAACAGAACACTAAGCAGTTTCTCAGAAAGCTTCTTTCCAGATTTCATCTTAGGATATATCCTTTGTCACCATAGCCCTCTATGGGCTTCCAAATATCACTTTGCCAATTCCACAAGAACTGTCTTAGCGAAAGGCTTCTTGAGGGGAAAGCTGTCACTCTGTGAGATGATTTCACAGAACACAAAGAAGTTTCTCAGAGCGCTTCTTTCTCTTTTTATCGGAGGATATTTCCTTTGGCCCTATAGTCTTTAAAGGTATCCGAAATATATCCACTCAGATTCTACGGAAATAAGGCTAGCAAAGAGATCCACGAAATACAGATGTAACTCTGTGAGATGAATTAACAGAATACTTAGCAGTTTCTCAGGAAGCTTCTTTCCAGATTTCATCTGAGGATATTTCCTTTTTCACCATAGATCTCTATGGGCTTCCAAATATCACTTTGCCTATTCCACATGAACTGTCTTAGCGAAAGGCTTCTGGAGGGGAAAGCTGTCACTCTGTGAGATGATTTCATAGAACACGAAGAAGTTTCTCAGAGCGATCCTTTCTCTTTGTTATCGGAGGATATTTTCTTTGGCCCGATAGTCTTCAAAGGGATCCGAAATATATCCTCTCAGATTCTACGGAAATAAGGCTAGCAAAGAGATCCACGAAATACAGATGTAACTCGGTGAAATGAATTAACAGAACACTAAGCAGTTTCTCAGAAAGCTTCTTTCCAGATTTAATCTGAGGATATTTCCTTTTTAATCATAGCCCTCTATGGGCTTCCAAATATCACTTTGCCAATTCCACAAGAACTGTCTTAGCGAAAGGCTTCTGGAGGGGAAAGCTGTAACTCTGTGAGATGATTTCACAGAACACCAAGAAGTTTCTCAGAAAGCTTCTTTCTCTTTGTTATCGGAGGATATTTTCTTTGGCCCGATAGTTTTCAAAGGGATCCGAAATATCTGTTCTCAGATTCCACAGAAATAAGGCTAGGAAAGAGATGCACAAAATACAGTTGTAACTCTTTGAGATGAATTAACAGAACACTAAGCCGTTTCTCAGAAAACTTCTGTCCAGATTTCATCTGAAGATATTTCCTTTTCCACCATAGACCTCTATGGGCTTCCAAATATCACTTTGCCAATTCCACAAGAACTGTCTTAGCGAAAGGCTTCTTGAGGGGAAAACTGTAACTCTGTGAGATGATTTCACAGAACACGAAGAAGTTTCTCAGAAAGTTCTTTCTCTTTGTTATCGGAGGATATTTCCTTTGGCCCTATAGTCTTCAAAGGGAACGGAAATATCTGTTCTCAGATTCCACAGAAATAAGGCTAGCAAAGATATGCAAAAAATACAGTTGTAACTCTTTGAGATGAATTAACAGAACACTAAGCCGTTTCTCAGAAAACTTCTGTCCAGATTTCATATGAGGATATTTCCTTTTTCACAATAGCCCTCTATGGGCTTCCAAATATCACTTTGACAATTCCACAAGAACTATCTTAGCCAAAGGCTTCTTGAGGGGAAAGCTGTAACTCTGTGAGATGATTTCACAGAACACAAAGAAGTTTCTCAGAAAGCTTCTTTCTCTTTGTTATCGGAGGATATTTCCTTTGACCCTATTGTCTTCAAGGGGATCCGAAATATCTGTTCTCAGATTCCTCAGAAAAAAGGCTAGCAAAGAGATCCACGAAATACAGATGTAACTCTGTGAGATGAATTAACAGAACACTAAGCGGTTTCTCAGGAAGCTTCTTTCCAGATTTCAACTGAGGATATTTCCTTTGTCACCGTAGCCCTCTATGGGCTTCCAAATATCACTTTGCCAATTCCACAAGAACTGTCTTAGTGAAAGGCTTCTTGAGGGGAAAGCTGTCACTCTGTGAGATGATTTCACAGAACACAAAGAAGTTTCTCAGAAAGCTTCTTTCTCTTTGTTATCGGAGGATATTTCCTTTGGCCCTATAGTCTTCAAAGGAATCCGAAATATCTGTTCTCAGATTCCACAGAAATAAGGCTAGCAAAGAGATCCAATATATACAGATGTAACTCTGAGATGAATTTAGGGAAGACTAAGCAGTTTCTCAGAAATTTTCTTTCCAGATTTCATCTGAGGATATTTGCTTTTTCACCATAGCCCTCTATGGGCTTCCAAATATCACTTTGCCAATTCCACAAGAACTGTCTTAGCGAAAGGCTTCTTTAGGTGATAGCTGTAACTCTACGAGATGATTTCACAGAACACAAAGAAGTTCCTCAGAAAGCTTCTTTCTCTTTGTAATCCGAGGATATTTCCTTTGGCCCTATAGTCTAAAAGGGATCCGAAATATCTGCTCTCAGATTCCACAGAAATAAGGCTAGCAAGAGATCCAAGAAATACAGATGGAACTCTGTGAGATGAATTAACAGAACACTAAGCAGTTTCTCAGGAAGCTTCTTTCCAGATTTCATCTGAGGATATTTCCTTTGTCACCATAGCCCTCTACGGGCTTCCAAATATCACTTTGCCAATTCCAAAAGAACTGTCTTAGCGAAAGTCTTCTTTAGGGGAAAGCTGTAACTATGAGAGATGATTTCACAGAACACAAAGAAGTTTCTCAGAAAGCTTCTTTCTCTTTGTTATCGGAGGATATTTCCTTTGGCCCTACAGTCTTCAAAGGGATCCGAAATATCTGTACTCAGATTCCACAGAAATAAGGCTAGCAAAGAGATCTACGAAATACAGATGTAACTCAGTGAGATGAATTAACAGAACACTAAGCAGTTTTTGAGAAAGCTTCTTTCCAGATTTCATCTGAAGATATTTCCTTTTTCACCGTATCCCTCTAAGGGCTTCCAAATATCACTTTGCCAATTCCACAAGAACTGTCTTAGCGAAAGGCTTCTAGAGGGGAAAGCTGTAACTCTGTGAGATGATTTCACAGAACACAAAGAAGTTTCTCAGAAAGCTTCTTTCTCTTTGTTATCGGAGGATATTTCCTTTGGCCCAATAGTCTTCAAAGGGATCCGAAATATCTGTTCTCAGATTCCACAGAAATAACGCTAGCAAAGAGATCCACGAAATACAGATGTAACTCTGTGAGATGAATTAACAGAACACTAAGCAATTTCTCAGAAAGCTTCTTTCCACATTTCATCTGAGGATATTTCCTTTTTCACCGTAGCCCTCTATGGGCTTCCAAATATCACTTTGCCAATTCCACAAGAACTGTCTTAGCGAAAGGTTTCTTTAGGGGAAAGCTGTCACTCTGTGAGATGATTTCACAGAACACAAAGAAGTTTCTCAGGGCGCTTCTTTTTCTTTGTTATCGGAGGATATTTCCTTTGGCCCTGTGTTCTTCAAAGGGATCCGAAATATCTGTTCACAGATTCCACAGAAATAAGGCTAGCAAAGAGATCCACGAAATACAGATGTAACTCTGTGAGATGAATTAAGAGAACACTAAGCAGTTTCTCAGGAAGCTTCTTTCCAGATTTCTTCTTAGGATATTTCCTTTTTCACCATAGCCCCCTATTTGCTTCCAAATATCACTTTGCCAATTCCACAAGAACTGTTTTAGCGAAAGGCTTCTTGAGGGGAAAGCTGTAAATCTGTGAGACGATTTCACAGAAAACAAAGAAGTTTCTCAGAAAGCTTCTTTCTCTTTCTTATTGGAGGATATTTCCTTTGGCCCTATAGTCTTCAAAGGGATTCAAAATATCTGTTCTCAGATTCCTCAGAAATAAGGCTAGCAAAGAGATCCACGAAATACAGATGTAACTCTGTGAGATGAATTAACAGAACACTAAGCAGTTTCTCAGAAATCTTCTTTCCACATTTCATCTGAGGATATTTCCTTTTTCACCGTAGCCCTCTATGGGCTTCCAAATATCACTTTGCCATTTCCACAAGAACTGTCTTAGTGAAAGGCTTCTTGAGGGGAAAGCTGTAACTCTGCGAGGTGATTTCACAGAACACAAAGAAGTTTTTCAGAAAGCTTCTTTCTCTTTGTTATCGGAGGATATTTCCTTTGGCCCTATAGTCTTCAAAGGGATCCGAAATATCTGTTTTCAGATTCCACAGAAATAAGGCTAGCAAAGAGATCCACGAAATACAGATGTATCTCTGTGAGATGAATTAACAGAACACTAAGCAGTTTCTCAGAAAGCTTCTTTCCAGATTTCATCTGAGGATATTTCCTTTGTCACCATAGCCCTCGATGGGCTTCCAAATATAACCTTGCCAATTCCAAAAGAACTGTCTTAGCGAAAGTCTGCTTGAGGGGAAAGCTGAAACTCTTTGAGATGATTTCACAGAACACAAAGAAGTTTCTCAGAGCGCTTCTTTCTCATTGTTATCGGAGGATATTTCCTTTGGCACTATAGTCTTCACAGGGATCCGAAATATCTGTTCTCAGATTCCACAGAAATAAGGCTAGCAAAGAGATCCAAGAAATACAGATGTAACTCTGTGAGATGAATTAACAGAACACTAAGCAGTTTCTCAGAAAGCTTATTTCCAGATTTCATCTGAGGATATTTCCTTTGTCACCATAGACTTCTATGGGCTTCCAAATATCACTTTGCCAATTCCACAAGAACTGTCTTAGCGAAAGGCATCTTGAGGGGAAAGCTGTCACTCCGAGATTATTTCACAGAACACAAAGAAGTTTCTCAGAAATCTTTCTCTTTGTTATCGGAGGATATTTCCTTTGGCCCTATAGTCTTCAAAGGGATCCGAAATATCTCCTCTCAGATTCTACGGAAATAAGGCTAGCAAAGAGATCTACGAAATACAGATGTAACTCTGTGAGATGAATTAACAGAACACTAAGCAGTTTCTCAGAAAGCTTCTTTCCAGATTTCATCTGAGGATATTTCCTTTTTCACCATAGCCCTCCATGGGCTTCCAAATATCACTTTGCCAATTCCACAAGAACTGTCTTAGCGAAAGGCTTCTGGAGGGGAAAGCTGTCACTCTGTGAGATGATTTCACAGAACACAAAGAAGTTTCTCAGAGCGCTTCTTTCTCTTTGTTATCGGAGGATATTTCCTTTGGCCCTATAGTCTTCAAAGGGATCCGAAATATCTCCTCTCATAATCCACGGAAATAAGGCTAGCAAAGAGATCCACGAAATACAGATGTAACTCTGTGAGATGAATTAACAGAACACTAAGCAGTTTCTCAGAAAGCTTCTTTCCACATTTCATCTGAGGATATTTCCTTTGTCACCATAGACTTCTATGGGCTTCCAAATATCACTTTGCCAATTCCACAAGAACTGTCTTAGCGAAAGGCATCTTGAGGGGAAAGCTGTCACTCCGAGATTATTTCACAGAACACAAAGAAGTTTCTCAGAAATATTCTTTCTCTTTGTTATCGGAGGATATTTCCTTTGGCCCTATAGTCTTCAAAGGGATCCGAAATATCTCCTCTCAGATTCTACGGAAATAAGGCTAGCAAAGAGATCTACGAAATACAGATGTAACTCTGTGAGATGAATTAACAGAACACTAAGCAGTTTCTCAGAAAGCTTCTTTCCAGATTTCATCTGAGGATATTTCCTTTTTCACCATAGCCCTCCATGGGCTTCCAAATATCACTTTGCCAATTCCACAAGAACTGTCTTACCGAAAGGCTTCTTGAAGGGAAAGGTGTAACTCTGTGAGATGATTTCACAGAACACAAGGAAGTTTCACAGAAATCTTCTTTCTCTTTGTTATCGGAGGATATTCCCTTTGGCCCTATAGTCTTCAAAGGAATCCGAAATATCTGTTCTCAGATTCCACAGAAATAAGGCTAGCAAAGAGATCCACGATATACAGATGTAACTCTGAGATGAATTTCGAGAGCACTAAGCAGTTTCTCAGAAAGCTACTTTCCAGATTTCATCTGAGGATATTTCCTGTTTCACCATAGCCCTCTATGGGCTTCCAAATATCACTTTGCTAATTCCACAAGAACTGTCTTAGCGAAAGGCTTCTTGAGGGGAAAGCTGTAACTCTGTGAGATGATTTCACAGAACACCAAGAAGTTTCTCAGAAAGCTTCTTTCTCTTTGTTATCGGAGGATATTTTCTTTGGCCCGATAGTTTTCAAAGGGATCCGAAATATCTGTTCTCAGATTCCACAGAAATAAGGCTAGCAAAGAGATGCACAAAATACAGTTGTAACTCTTTGAGATGAATTAACAGAACACTAAGCAATTTCTCAGAAAGCTTCTGTCCAGATTTCATCTGAGGATATTTCCTTTTTCACAATAGCCCTCTATGGGCTTCCAAATATCACTTTGACAATTCCACAAGAACTATCTTAGCCAAAGCCTTCTTAAGGGGAAAGCTGTAACCCTGTGAGATGATTTCACAGAACACAAAGAAGTTTCTCAGAAAGCTTCTTTCTCTTTGTTATCGGAGGATATTTCATTTGGCCCTATTGTCTTCAAGGGGATCCGAAATATCTGTTCTCAGATTCCTCAGAAATAAGGCTAGCAAAGAGATCCACGAAATACAGATGTAACTCTGTGAGATGAATTAACAGAACACTAAGCGGTTTCTCAGGAAGCTTCTTACCAGATTTCAACTGAGGATATTTCCTTTGTCACCTTAGCCCTCTATGGGCTTCCAAATATCACTTTGCCAATTCCACAAGAACTGTCTTAGTGAAAGGCTTCTTGAGGGGAAAGCTGTCACTCTGTGAGATGATTTCACAGAACACAAAGAAGTTTCTCAGAAAGCTTCTTTCTCTTTGTTATCGGAGGATATTTCCCTTGGCCCTATAGTCTTCAAAGGAATCCGAAATATCTGTTCTCAGATTCCACAGAAATAAGGCTAGCAAAGAGATCCAATATATACAGATGTAACTCTGAGATGAATTTAGGGAAGACTAAGCAGTTTCTCAGAAATTTTCTTTCCAGATTTCATCTGAGGATATTTGCTTTTTCACCATAGCCCTCTATGGGCTTCCAAATATCACTTTGCCAATTCCACAAGAACTGTCTTAGCGAAAGGCTTCTTTAGGTGAAAGCTGTAACTCTATGAGATGATTTCACACAACACAAAGAAGTTTCTCAGAAAGCTTCTTTCTCTTTGTAATCCGAGGATATTTCCTTTGGCCCTATAGTCTACAAAGGGATCCGAAATATCTGTTCTCAGATTCCACAGAAATAAGGCTAGCAAGAGATCCAAGAAATACAGATGTAACTCTGTGAGATGAATTAAGAGAACACTAAGCAGTTTCTCAGGAAGCTTCTTTCCAGATTTCATCTGAGGATATTTCCTTTGTCACCATAGCCCTCTACGGGCTTCCAAATATCACTTTGCCAATTCCACAAGAACTGTCTTAGCGAAAGTCTTCTATAGGGGAAAGCTGTAACTATGAGAGATGATTTCACAGAACACAAAGAATTTTCTCAGAAAGCTTCTTTCTCTTTGTTATCGGAGGATATTTCCTTTGGCCCTACAGTCTTCAAAGGGATCCGAAATATCTGTGCTCAGATTCCACAGAAATAAGGCTAGCAAAGAGATCCACGAAATACAGATGTAACTCAGTGAGATGAATTAACAGAACACTAAGCAGTTTTTGAGAAAGCTTCTTTCCAGATTTCATCTGAAGATATTTCCTTTTTCACGGTATCCCTCTAAGGGCTTCCAAATATCACTTTGCCAATTCCACAAGAACTGTCTTAGCGAAAGGCTTCTAGAGGGGAAAGCTGTAACTCTGTGAGATGATTTCACAGAACACAAAGAAGTTTCTCAGAAAGCTTCTTTCTCTTTGTTATCGGAGGATATTTCCTTTGGCCCAATAGTCTTCAAAGGGATCCGAAATAACTGTACTCAGATTCCACAGAAATAAGGCTAGCAAAGAGGTCCACGAAATACAGATGTAACTCTGTGAGATGAATTAACAGAACACTAAGCGGTTTCTCAGAAAGCTTCTTTCCATATTTCATCTGAGGAAATTTCCTTTTTCACCGTAGCCCTCTATGGGCTTCCAAATATCACTTTGCCAATTCCACACGAACTGTCTTAGCGAAAGTTTTCTGGAGGGGAAAGCTGTAACTCTGTGAGATGATTTCTCAGAACACAAAGAAGTTTCTCAGAAAGCTTCTTTGTCTTTGTTATCGGAGGATATTTCCTTTGGCCCAATAGTCTTCAAAGGGATCCAAAATATGTGTTCTCAGATTCCACAGAAATAAGGCTAGCAAAGAGATGCAGGAAATACGGATGTAACTCTGTGAGATGAATTAACAGAACACTAAGCAGTTTCTCAGGAAGCTTCTTTCCAGATTTCATCTGAGGATATTTCCTTTTTCACCATAGCCCTCTATGGTCTTCGAAATATCACTTTGCCAATTCCACAAGAACTGTCTTAGCGAAAGGCTTCTTGAGGTGAAAGCTGTAACTCTGAGAGATGATTTCACAGAACACAAAGAATTTTCTCAGAAAGCTTCTTTCTCTTTGTTATCGGAGGATATTTCCTTTGGCCCTACAGTCTTCAAAGGGATCAGAAATATCTGTTCTCAGGTTCCTCAGAAATAAGGCTAGCAAAGAGATCCACGAAATACGGATGTAACTCTGTGAGATGAATTAACAGAACACTAAGGAGTTTCTCAGGAAGCTTCTTTCCAGATTTCAACTGAGGATATTTCCTTTTTCACCATAGCCCTCTGTGGGCTTCCAAATATCACTTTGCCAATTCCACAAGAACTATCTTAGCAAAAGGTTTCTTTAGGGGAAAGCTGTCACTCTGTGAGATGATTTCACAGAACACGAAGAAGTTTCTCAGAGCGCTTGTTTTTCTTTGTTATCGGAGGATATTTCCTTTGGCCCTGTGTTCTTCAAAGGGATCCGAAATATCTGTTCACAGATTCCACAGAAATAAGGCTAGCAAAGAGATCCACGAAATACAGATGTAACTCTGTGAGATGAATTAACAGAACACTAAGCAGTTTCTCAGAAAACTTCTGTCCAGATTTCTTCTTAGGATATTTCCTTTTTCACCATAGCCCCCTATTTGCTTCCAAATATCACTTTGCCAATTCCACAAGAACTGTGTTAGCGAAAGGCTTCTTGAGGGGAAAGCTGTAAATCTGTGAGACGATTTCACAGAAAACAAAGAAGTTTCTCAGAAAGCTTCTTTCTCTTTCTTATCGGAGGATATTTCCTTTGGCCCCATAGTCTTCAAAGGGATTCGAAATATCTGTTCTCAGATTCCTCAGAAATAAGGCTAGCAAAGAGATCCACGAAATACAGATGTAACTCTGTGGGATGAATTAACAGAACACTAAGCAGTTTCTCAGAAATCTTCTTTCCACATTTCATCTGAGGATATTTCCTTTTTCACCGTAGCCCTCTATGGGCTTCCAAATATCACTTTGCCATTTCCACAAGAACTGTCTTAGTGAAAGGCTTCTTGAGGGGAAAGCTGTAATTCTGCGAGGTGATTTCACAGAACACAAAGAAGTTTTTCAGAAAGCTTCTTTCTCTTTGTTATCGGAGGATATTTCCTTTGGCCCTATAGTCTTCAAAGGGATCCGAAATATCTGTTTTCAGATTCCACAGAAATAAGGCTAGCAAAGAGATCCACGAAATACAGATGTATCTCTGTGAGATGAATTAACAGAACACTAAGCAGTTTCTCAGAAAGCTTCTTTCCAGATTTCATCTGAGGATATTTCCTTTGTCACCATAGCCCTCGATGGGCTTCCAAATATAACCTTGCCAATTCCAAAAGAACTGTCTTAGCGAAAGTCTGCTTGAGGGGAAAGCTGAAACTCTTTGAGATGATTTCACAGAACACAAAGAAGTTTCTCAGAGCGCTTCTTTCTCATTGTTATCGGAGGATATTTCCTTTGGCACTATAGTCTTCACAGGGATCCGAAATATCTGTTCTCAGATTCCACAGAAATAAGGCTAGCAAAGAGATCCAAGAAATACAGATGTAACTCTGTGAGATGAATTAACAGAACACTAAGCAGTTTCTCAGAAAGCTTATTTCCAGATTTCATCTGAGGATATTTCCTTTGTCACCATAGACTTCTATGGGCTTCCAAATATCACTTTGCCAATTCCACAAGAACTGTCTTAGCGAAAGGCATCTTGAGGGGAAAGCTGTCACTCCGAGATTATTTCACAGAACACAAAGAAGTTTCTCAGAAATCTTTCTCTTTGTTATCGGAGGATATTTCCTTTGGCCCTATAGTCTTCAAAGGGATCCGAAATATCTCCTCTCAGATTCTACGGAAATAAGGCTAGCAAAGAGATCTACGAAATACAGATGTAACTCTGTGAGATGAATTAACAGAACACTAAGCAGTTTCTCAGAAAGCTTCTTTCCAGATTTCATCTGAGGATATTTCCTTTTTCACCATAGCCCTCCATGGGCTTCCAAATATCACTTTGCCAATTCCACAAGAACTGTCTTAGCGAAAGGCTTCTGGAGGGGAAAGCTGTCACTCTGTGAGATGATTTCACAGAACACAAAGAAGTTTCTCAGAGCGCTTCTTTCTCTTTGTTATCGGAGGATATTTCCTTTGGCCCTATAGTCTTCAAAGGGATCCGAAATATCTCCTCTCATAATCCACGGAAATAAGGCTAGCAAAGAGATCCACGAAATACAGATGTAACTCTGTGAGATGAATTAACAGAACACTAAGCAGTTTCTCAGAAAGCTTCTTTCCACATTTCATCTGAGGATATTTCCTTTGTCACCATAGACTTCTATGGGCTTCCAAATATCACTTTGCCAATTCCACAAGAACTGTCTTAGCGAAAGGCATCTTGAGGGGAAAGCTGTCACTCCGAGATTATTTCACAGAACACAAAGAAGTTTCTCAGAAATATTCTTTCTCTTTGTTATCGGAGGATATTTCCTTTGGCCCTATAGTCTTCAAAGGGATCCGAAATATCTCCTCTCAGATTCTACGGAAATAAGGCTAGCAAAGAGATCTACGAAATACAGATGTAACTCTGTGAGATGAATTAACAGAACACTAAGCAGTTTCTCAGAAAGCTTCTTTCCAGATTTCATCTGAGGATATTTCCTTTTTCACCATAGCCCTCCATGGGCTTCCAAATATCACTTTGCCAATTCCACAAGAACTGTCTTACCGAAAGGCTTCTTGAAGGGAAAGGTGTAACTCTGTGAGATGATTTCACAGAACACAAGGAAGTTTCACAGAAATCTTCTTTCTCTTTGTTATCGGAGGATATTCCCTTTGGCCCTATAGTCTTCAAAGGAATCCGAAATATCTGTTCTCAGATTCCACAGAAATAAGGCTAGCAAAGAGATCCACGATATACAGATGTAACTCTGAGATGAATTTCGAGAGCACTAAGCAGTTTCTCAGAAAGCTACTTTCCAGATTTCATCTGAGGATATTTCCTGTTTCACCATAGCCCTCTATGGGCTTCCAAATATCACTTTGCTAATTCCACAAGAACTGTCTTAGCGAAAGGCTTCTTGAGGGGAAAGCTGTAACTCTGTGAGATGATTTCACAGAACACCAAGAAGTTTCTCAGAAAGCTTCTTTCTCTTTGTTATCGGAGGATATTTTCTTTGGCCCGATAGTTTTCAAAGGGATCCGAAATATCTGTTCTCAGATTCCACAGAAATAAGGCTAGCAAAGAGATGCACAAAATACAGTTGTAACTCTTTGAGATGAATTAACAGAACACTAAGCAATTTCTCAGAAAGCTTCTGTCCAGATTTCATCTGAGGATATTTCCTTTTTCACAATAGCCCTCTATGGGCTTCCAAATATCACTTTGACAATTCCACAAGAACTATCTTAGCCAAAGCCTTCTTAAGGGGAAAGCTGTAACCCTGTGAGATGATTTCACAGAACACAAAGAAGTTTCTCAGAAAGCTTCTTTCTCTTTGTTATCGGAGGATATTTCCTTTGGCCCTATTGTCTTCAAGGGGATCCGAAATATCTGTTCTCAGATTCCTCAGAAATAAGGCTAGCAAAGAGATCCACGAAATACAGATGTAACTCTGTGAGATGAATTAACAGAACACTAAGCGGTTTCTCAGGAAGCTTCTTACCAGATTTCAACTGAGGATATTTCCTTTGTCACCTTAGCCCTCTATGGGCTTCCAAATATCACTTTGCCAATTCCACAAGAACTGTCTTAGTGAAAGGCTTCTTGAGGGGAAAGCTGTCACTCTGTGAGATGATTTCACAGAACACAAAGAAGTTTCTCAGAAAGCTTCTTTCTCTTTGTTATCGGAGGATATTTCCCTTGGCCCTATAGTCTTCAAAGGAATCCGAAATATCTGTTCTCAGATTCCACAGAAATAAGGCTAGCAAAGAGATCCAATATATACAGATGTAACTCTGAGATGAATTTAGGGAAGACTAAGCAGTTTCTCAGAAATTTTCTTTCCAGATTTCATCTGAGGATATTTGCTTTTTCACCATAGCCCTCTATGGGCTTCCAAATATCACTTTGCCAATTCCACAAGAACTGTCTTAGCGAAAGGCTTCTTTAGGTGAAAGCTGTAACTCTATGAGATGATTTCACACAACACAAAGAAGTTTCTCAGAAAGCTTCTTTCTCTTTGTAATCCGAGGATATTTCCTTTGGCCCTATAGTCTACAAAGGGATCCGAAATATCTGTTCTCAGATTCCACAGAAATAAGGCTAGCAAGAGATCCAAGAAATACAGATGTAACTCTGTGAGATGAATTAAGAGAACACTAAGCAGTTTCTCAGGAAGCTTCTTTCCAGATTTCATCTGAGGATATTTCCTTTGTCACCATAGCCCTCTACGGGCTTCCAAATATCACTTTGCCAATTCCACAAGAACTGTCTTAGCGAAAGTCTTCTATAGGGGAAAGCTGTAACTATGAGAGATGATTTCACAGAACACAAAGAATTTTCTCAGAAAGCTTCTTTCTCTTTGTTATCGGAGGATATTTCCTTTGGCCCTACAGTCTTCAAAGGGATCCGAAATATCTGTGCTCAGATTCCACAGAAATAAGGCTAGCAAAGAGATCCACGAAATACAGATGTAACTCAGTGAGATGAATTAACAGAACACTAAGCAGTTTTTGAGAAAGCTTCTTTCCAGATTTCATCTGAAGATATTTCCTTTTTCACGGTATCCCTCTAAGGGCTTCCAAATATCACTTTGCCAATTCCACAAGAACTGTCTTAGCGAAAGGCTTCTAGAGGGGAAAGCTGTAACTCTGTGAGATGATTTCACAGAACACAAAGAAGTTTCTCAGAAAGCTTCTTTCTCTTTGTTATCGGAGGATATTTCCTTTGGCCCAATAGTCTTCAAAGGGATCCGAAATAACTGTACTCAGATTCCACAGAAATAAGGCTAGCAAAGAGGTCCACGAAATACAGATGTAACTCTGTGAGATGAATTAACAGAACACTAAGCGGTTTCTCAGAAAGCTTCTTTCCATATTTCATCTGAGGAAATTTCCTTTTTCACCGTAGCCCTCTATGGGCTTCCAAATATCACTTTGCCAATTCCACACGAACTGTCTTAGCGAAAGTTTTCTGGAGGGGAAAGCTGTAACTCTGTGAGATGATTTCTCAGAACACAAAGAAGTTTCTCAGAAAGCTTCTTTGTCTTTGTTATCGGAGGATATTTCCTTTGGCCCAATAGTCTTCAAAGGGATCCAAAATATGTGTTCTCAGATTCCACAGAAATAAGGCTAGCAAAGAGATGCAGGAAATACGGATGTAACTCTGTGAGATGAATTAACAGAACACTAAGCAGTTTCTCAGGAAGCTTCTTTCCAGATTTCATCTGAGGATATTTCCTTTTTCACCATAGCCCTCTATGGTCTTCGAAATATCACTTTGCCAATTCCACAAGAACTGTCTTAGCGAAAGGCTTCTTGAGGTGAAAGCTGTAACTCTGAGAGATGATTTCACAGAACACAAAGAATTTTCTCAGAAAGCTTCTTTCTCTTTGTTATCGGAGGATATTTCCTTTGGCCCTACAGTCTTCAAAGGGATCAGAAATATCTGTTCTCAGGTTCCTCAGAAATAAGGCTAGCAAAGAGATCCACGAAATACGGATGTAACTCTGTGAGATGAATTAACAGAACACTAAGGAGTTTCTCAGGAAGCTTCTTTCCAGATTTCAACTGAGGATATTTCCTTTTTCACCATAGCCCTCTGTGGGCTTCCAAATATCACTTTGCCAATTCCACAAGAACTATCTTAGCAAAAGGTTTCTTTAGGGGAAAGCTGTCACTCTGTGAGATGATTTCACAGAACACGAAGAAGTTTCTCAGAGCGCTTGTTTTTCTTTGTTATCGGAGGATATTTCCTTTGGCCCTGTGTTCTTCAAAGGGATCCGAAATATCTGTTCACAGATTCCACAGAAATAAGGCTAGCAAAGAGATCCACGAAATACAGATGTAACTCTGTGAGATGAATTAACAGAACACTAAGCAGTTTCTCAGGAAGCTTCTTTCCAGATTTCTTCTTAGGATATTTCCTTTTTCACCATAGCCCCCTATTTGCTTCCAAATATCACTTTGCCAATTCCACAAGAACTGTGTTAGCGAAAGGCTTCTTGAGGGGAAAGCTGTAAATCTGTGAGACGATTTCACAGAAAACAAAGAAGTTTCTCAGAAAGCTTCTTTCTCTTTCTTATCGGAGGATATTTCCTTTGGCCCCATAGTCTTCAAAGGGATTCGAAATATCTGTTCTCAGATTCCTCAGAAATAAGGCTAGCAAAGAGATCCACGAAATACAGATGTAACTCTGTGGGATGAATTAACAGAACACTAAGCAGTTTCTCAGAAATCTTCTTTCCACATTTCATCTGAGGATATTTCCTTTTTCACCGTAGCCCTCTATGGGCTTCCAAATATCACTTTGCCATTTCCACAAGAACTGTCTAAGTGAAAGGCTTCTTGAGGGGAAAGCTGTAACTCTGCGAGGTGATTTCACAGAACACAAAGAAGTTTTTCAGAAAGCTTCTTTCTCTTTGTTATCGGAGGATATTTCCTTTGGCCCTATAGTCTTCAAAGGGATCCGAAATATCTGTTTTCAGATTCCACAGAAATAAGGCTAGCAAAGAGATCCACGAAACACAGATGTATCTCTGTGAGATGAATTAACAGAACACTAAGCAGTTTCTCAGAAAGCTTATTTCCAGATTTCATCTGAGGATATTTCCTTTTTCACCATAGCCCTCGATGGGCTTCCAAATATAACCTTGCCAATTCCAAAAGACCTGTCTTAGCGAAAGTCTGCTTGAGGGGAAAGCTGAAACTCTTTGAGATGATTTCACAGAACACAAAGAAGTTTCTCAGAGCGCTTCTTTCTCATTGTTATCGGAGGATATTTCCTTTGGCACTATAGTCTTCACAGGGATCCGAAATATCTGTTCTCAGATTCCACAGAAATAAGGCTAGCAAAGAGATCCAAGAAATACAGATGTAACTCTGTGAGATGAATTAACAGAACACTAAGCAGTTTCTCAGAAAGCTTATTTCCAGATTTCATCTGAGGATATTTCCTTTGTCACTATAGACTTCTATGGGCTTCCAAATATCACTTTGCCAATTCCACAAGAACTGTCTTAGCGAAAGGCATCTTGAGGGGAAAGCTGTCACTCCGAGATTATTTCACAGAACACAAAGAAGTTTCTCAGAAATCTTCTTTCTCTTTGTTATCGGAGGATATTTCCTTTGGCCCTATAGTCTTCAAAGGGATCCGAAATATCTCCTCTCAGATTCTACGGAAATAAGGCTAGCAAAGAGATCTACGAAATACAGATGTAACTCTGTGAGATGAATTAACAGAACACTAAGCAGTTTCTCAGAAAGCTTCTTTCCAGATTTCATCTGAGGATATTTCCTTTTTCACCATAGCCCTCCATGGGCTTCCAAATATCACTTTGCCAATTCCACAAGAACTGTCTTAGCGAAAGGCTTCTGGAGCGGAAAGCTGTCACTCTGTGAGATGATTTCACAGAACACAAAGAAGTTTCTCAGAGCGCTTCTTTCTCTTTGTTATCGGAGGATATTTCCTTTGGCCCTATAGTCTTCAAAGGGATCCGAAATATCTCCTCTCATAATCCACGGAAATAAGGCTAGCAAAGAGATCCACGAAATACAGATGTAACTCTGTGAGATGAATTAACAGAACACTAAGCAGTTTCTCAGAAAGCTTCTTTCCAGATTTCATCTGAGGATATTTCCTTTTTCACCATAGCCCTCCATGGGCTTCCAAATATCACTTTGCCAATTCCACAAGAACTGTCTTACCGAAAGGCTTCTTGAAGGGAAAGGTGTAACTCTGTGAGATGATTTCACAGAACACAAGGAAGTTTCACAGAAATCTTCTTTCTCTTTGTTATCGGAGGATATTCCCTTTGGCCCTATAGTCTTCAAAGGAATCCGAAATATCTGTTCTCAGATTCCACAGAAATAAGGCTAGCAAAGAGATCCACGATATACAGATGTAACTCTGAGATGAATTTCGAGAGCACTAAGCAGTTTCTCAGAAAGCTACTTTCCAGATTTCATCTGAGGATATTTCCTGTTTCACCATAGCCCTCTATGGGCTTCCAAATATCACTTTGCTAATTCCACAAGAACTGTCTTAGCGAAAGGCTTCTTGAGGGGAAAGCTGTAACTCTGTGAGATGATTTCACAGAACACCAAGAAGTTTCTCAGAAAGCTTCTTTCTCTTTGTTATCGGAGGATATTTTCTTTGGCCCGATAGTTTTCAAAGGGATCCGAAATATCTGTTCTCAGATTCCACAGAAATAAGGCTAGCAAAGAGATGCACAAAATACAGTTGTAACTCTTTGAGATGAATTAACAGAACACCAAGCAATTTCTCAGAAAGCTTCTGTCCAGATTTCATCTGAGGATATTTCCTTTTTCACAATAGCCCTCTATGGGCTTCCAAATATCACTTTGACAATTCCACAAGAACTATCTTAGCCAAAGCCTTCTTGAGGGGAAAGCTGTAACTCTGTGAGATGATTTCACAGAACACAAAGAAGTTTCTCAGAAAGCTTCTTTCTCTTTGTTATCGGAGGATATTTCCTTTGGCCCTATTGTCTTCAAGGGGATCCGAAATATCTGTTCTCAGATTCCTCAGAAATAAGGCTAGCAAAGAGATCCACGAAATACAGATGTAACTCTGTGAGATGAATTAACAGAACACTAAGCGGTTTCTCAGGAAGCTTCTTACCAGATTTCAACTGAGGATATTTCCTTTGTCACCTTAGCCCTCTATGGGCTTCCAAATATCACTTTGCCAATTCCACAAGAACTGTCTTAGTGAAAGGCTTCTTGAGGGGAAAGCTGTCACTCTGTGAGATGATTTCACAGAACACAAAGAAGTTTCTCAGAAAGCTTCTTTCTCTTTGTTATCGGAGGATATTTCCCTTGGCCCTATAGTCTTCAAAGGAATCCGAAATATCTGTTCTCAGATTCCACAGAAATAAGGCTAGCAAAGAGATCCAATATATACAGATGTAACTCTGAGATGAATTTAGGGAAGACTAAGCTGTTTCTCAGAAATTTTCTTTCCAGATTTCATCTGAGGATATTTGCTTTTTCACCATAGCCCTCTATGGGCTTCCAAATATCACTTTGCCAATTCCACAAGAACTGTCTTAGCGAAAAGCTTCTTTAGGTGAAAGCTGTAACTCTATGAGATGATTTCACACAACACAAAGAAGTTTCTCAGAAAGCTTCTTTCTCTTTGTAATCCGAGGATATTTCCTTTGGCCCTATAGTCTACAAAGGGATCCGAAATATCTGTTCTCAGATTCCACAGAAATAAGGCTAGCAAGAGATCCAAGAAATACAGATGGAACTCTGTGAGATGAATTAACAGAACACTAAGCAGTTTCTCAGGAAGCTTCTTTCCAGATTTCATCTGAGGATATTTCCTTTGTCACCATAGCCCCTACGGGCTTCCAAATATCACTTTGCCAATTCCACAAGAACTGTCTTAGCGAAAGTCTTCTTTAGGGGAAAGCTGTAACTATGAGAGATGATTTCACAGAACACAAAGAATTTTCTCAGAAAGCTTCTTTCTCTTTGTTATCGGAGGATATTTCCTTTGGCCCTACAGTCTTCAAAGGGATCCGAAATATCTGTGCTCAGATTCCACAGAAATAAGGCTAGCAAAGAGATCCACGAAATACAGATGTAACTCAGTGAGATGAATTAACAGAACACTAAGCAGTTTTTGAGAAAGCTTCTTTCCAGATTTCATCTGAGGATATTTCCTTTTTCACCGTAGCCCTCTATGGGCTTCCAAATATCACTTTGCCATTTCTACAAGAACTGTCTTAGCGAAAGGCTTCTTGAGGGGAAAGCTGTAACTCTGGAGGTGATTTCACAGAACACAAAGAAGTTTTTCAGAAAGCTTCTTTCTCTTTGTTATCGGAGGATATTTCCTTTGGCCCTATAGTCTTCAAAGGGATCCGAAATATCTGTTTTCAGATTCCACAGAAATAAGGCTAGCAAAGAGATCCACGAAACACAGATGTATCTCTGTGAGATGAATTAACAGAACACTAAGCAGTTTCTCAGAAAGCTTCTTTCCAGATTTCATCTGAGGATATTTCCTTTGTCACCATAGCCCTCGATGGGCTTCCAAATATAACCTTGCCAATTCCAAAAGACCTGTCTTAGCGAAAGTCTGCTTGAGGGGAAAGCTGAAACTCTTTGAGATGATTTCACAGAACACAAAGAAGTTTCTCAGAGCGCTTCTTTCTCATTGTTATCGGAGGATATTTCCTTTGGCACTATAGTCTTCACAGGGATCCGAAAAATCTGTTCTCAGATTCCACAGAAATAAGGTTAGCAAAGAGATCGAAGATATACAGATGTAACTCTGTGAGATGAATTAACAGAACACTAAGCAGTTTCTCAGAAATCTTATTTCCAGATTTCATCTGAGGATATTTCCTTTGTCACCATAGACTTCTATGGGCTTCCAAATATCACTTTGCCAATTCCACAAGAACTGTCTTAGCGAAAGGCATCTTGAGGGGAAAGCTGTCACTCCGAGATTATTTCACAGAACACAAAGAAGTTTCTCAGAAATCTTCTTTCTCTTTGTTATCGGAGGATATTTCCTTTGGCCCTATAGTCTTCAAAGGGATCCGAAATATCTCCTCTCAGATTCTATGGAAATAAGGCTAGCAAAGAGATCTACGAAATACAGATATAACTCTGTGAGATGAATTAACAGAACACTAAGCAGTTTCTCAGAAAGCTTCTTTCCAGATTTCATCTGAGGATATTTCCTTTTTCACCATAGCCCTCCATGGGCTTCCAAATATCACTTTGCCAATTCCACAAGAACTGTCTTAGCGAAAGGCTTCTGGAGGGGAAAGCTGTCACTCTGTGAGATGATTTCACAGAACACAAAGAAGTTTCTCAGAGCGCTTCTTTCTCTTTGTTATCGGAGGATATTTCCTTTGGCCATATAGTCTTCAAAGGGATCCGAAATATCTCCTCTCATAATCCACGGAAATAAGGCTAGCAAAGAGATCCACGAAATACAGATGTAACTCTGTGAGATGAATTAACAGAACACTAAGCAGTTTCTCAGAAAGCTTCTTTCCAGATTTCATCTGAGGATATTTCCTTTTTCACTGTAGCCCTCTATGGGCTTCCAAATATCACTTTGCCATTTCCACAAGAACTGTCTTAGCGAAAGGTTTCTTGAGGGGAAAGCTGTAACTCTGCGAGGTGATTTCACAGAACACAAAGAAGTTTTTCAGAAAGCTTCTTTCTCTTTGTTATCGGAGGATATTTCCTTTGGCCCTATAGTCTTCAAAGGGATCTGAAATATCTGTTTTCAGATTCCACAGAAATAAGGCTAGCAAAGCAATCGACGAAATGCAGAAGTAACTCTGTGAGATGAATTAACAGAACACTAAGCAGTTTCTCAGAAAGCTTCTTTCCAGATTTCATCTGAGGATATTTCCTTTGTCACCATAGCCCTCGATGGGCTTCCAAATATAACCTTGCCAATTCCAAAAGACCTGTCTTAGCGAAAATCTGCTTGCGGGGAAAGCTGAAACTCTTTGAGATGATTTCACAGAACACAAAGAAGTTTCTCAGAGCGCTTCTTTCTCATTGTTATCGGAGGATATTTCCTTTGGCACTATAGTCTTCACAGGGATCCGAAATATCTGTTCTCAGATTCCACAGAAATAAGGCTAGCAAAGAGATCCAAGAAATACAGATGTAACTCTGTGAGATGAATTAACAGAAAACTAAGCAGTTTCTCAGAAAGCTTATTTCCAGATTTCATCTGAGGATATTTCCTTTGTCACCATAGACTTCTATGGGCTCCAAATATCACTTTGCCAATTCCACAAGAACTGTCTTAGCGAAAGGCATCTTGAGGGGAAAGCTGTCAATCCGAGATTATTTCACAGAACACAAAGAAGTTTCTCAGAAATCTTCTTTCTCTTTGTTATCGGAGGATATTTCCTTTGGCCCTATAGTCTTCAAAGGCATCCGAAATATCTCCTCTCAGATTCTACGGAAATAAGGCTAGCAAAGAGATCTACGAAATACAGATGTAACTCTCTGAGATGAATTAACAGAACACTAAGCAGTTTCTCAGAAAGCTTCTTTCCAGATTTCATCTGAGGATATTTCCTTTTTCACCATAGCCCTCGATGGGCTTCCAAATATCACTTTGCCAATTCCACAAGAACTGTCTTAGCGAAAGGCTTCTGGAGGGGAAAGCTGTAACCTGTGAGATGATTTCACCGAACACAAAGAAGTTTCTCAGAAAGCTTCTTTCTCTTTGTTATCGGAGGATGTTTCCTTTGGCCCAATAGTCTTCAAAGGGATCCGAAATATCTGTTTTCAGATTTCACAGAAAAAAGGCAAGCAAAGAGATCCACGAAATAGAGATGTAACTCTGTGAAATGAATTAACAGAACACTAAGGAGTTTCTCAGAAAGCTTCTTTCCAGATTTCATCTGAGGATATTTCCTTTGTCACCATAGCCCTCTATTGGCTTCCAAATATCACCTTGCCAATTCCAAAAGACCTGTATTAGCGAAAGGCTTCTTGAGGGGAAAGCTGTAACTCTGTGAGATGATTTCACAGAACACAAAGAAGTTTCTCAGAGCGATTCTTTCTCCTTGTTGTCGGAGGATATTTCCTTTGGCCCTATAGTCTTCAAAGGGATCTGAAATATCTGTTCTCAGATTCCACAGAAATAAGGCTGGCAAAGAGATCCAAGAAATACAGATGTAACGCTGTGAGATGAATTAACAGAACACTAAGCAGTTTCCCAGAAAGCTTCTTTACAGATTTCATCTGAGGATATTTCCTTTTTCACCATTGCCCTCTGTGGGCTTCCAAATATTACTTTGCCAATTCCACAAGAACTGTCTTAGCGAGAGGCTTCTTTAGGGGAAAGCTGTCATTCTGTGAGATGATTTCACAGAACACAAAGAATTTTCTCAGAGCGCTTCTTTCTCTTTGTTATCGGAGGATATTTCCTTTGGCCCTATACTCTTCAAAGGGATCCGAAATATCTCCTCTCATATTCCACGGAAATAAGGCTAGCAAAGAGATCCACGAAATACAGATGTAACACTGTGAGATGAATTAACAGAACACTAAGCAGTTTCTCAGAAATCTTCTTTCCAGATTTCATCTGAGGATATTTCCTTTTTCACCCTAGCCCTTTATGGGCTTCCAAATATCACTTTGCCAATTCCACAAGACCTGTCTTAGCGAAAGGCTTCTGGAGGGGAAAGCTGTAACTCTGTGAGGTGATTTCACAAAACACAAAGAAGTTTCTCAGAAAGCTTCTTTCTCTTTGTTATCGGAGGATATTTCCTTTGGCCTTATAGTCTTCAAAGGGATCTGAAATATCTGCTCTCAGATTCCACATAAATAAGGCTGGCAAAGAGATCCAAGAAATACAGATGTAACTCTGTGAGATGAATTAACAGAACACTAAGCAGTTTCTCAGAAAGCTTCTTTCCAGATTTCATCTGAGGATATTACTTTGTCACCATAGCCCTCTATTGGCTTCCAAATATCACCTTGCCAATTCCAAAAGACCTGTCTTAGCAAAAGGCTTCTTGAGGGGAAAGCTGAAACTCTGTGAGATGATTTCACAGAACACAAAGAAGTTTCTCAGAGCGCTTCTTTCTCATTGTTATCGGAGGATGTTTCCTTTGGCACTATAGTCTTCAAAGGGATCCGAAATATCTGTTCTCAGATTCCACAGAAATAAGGCTGGCCAAGAGATCCAAGAAATACAGATGTAACTCTGTGAGATGAATTAACAGAACACTAAGCAGTTTCACAGAAAGCTTCTTTCCAGATTTCATCTGAGGATATTTCCTTTTTCACCATAGCCCTCTATGGGCTTCCAAATATCACTTTGCCAATTCCACAAGAACTGTCTTAGCGAAAGGCTTCTTGAGGGGAAAGCTGTAAATTTGTGAGATGATTTCACAGAACACAAAGAATTTTCTCAGAAAGCTTCTTTCTCTTTGTTATCGGAGGATATTTCTTTTGGCCCTATAGTCTTCAATGGGATCCGAAATATCTGTTCTCAGATTCCTCAGAAATAAGGCTAGCAAAGAGATCCACGAAATACGGATGTAACTCTGTGTGATGAATTAACAGAACACTAAGCAATTTCTCAGGAAGCTTCTTTCCAGATTTCAACTGAGGATATTTCCTTTTTCACCATTGCCCAAAGTGCGCTTCCAAATATTACTTTGCCAATTCCACAAGAACTGTCTTAGCGAGAGGCTTCTTTAGGGGAAAGCTGTCACTCTGTGAGATGATTTCACTGAACACAAAGAATTTTCTCAGAGCGCTTCTTTCTCTTTGTTATCGGAGGATATTTCCTTTGGCCCTATACTCTTCAAAGGGATCCGAAATATCTCTTCTCATATTCCACGGAAATAAGGCTAGCAAAGAGATCCACGAAATACAGATGTAACTCTGTGAGATGAATTAACAGAACACTAAGCAGTTTCTCAGAAAGCTTCTTTCCAGATTTCATCTGTGGATATTTCCTTTTTCACCATAGCCCTTTATGGGCTTCGAAATATCACTTTGCCAATTCCACAAGAAGTGTCTTAGCGAAAGGCTTCTGGAGGGGAAAGCTGTAACTCTGTGAGATGATTTCACAGAACACAAAGAAGTTTCTCAGAAAGCTTCTTTCTCTTTGTTATCGGAGGATATTTCCTTTGGCCCAATAGTCTTCAAAGTGATCCGAAATATCTGATCTCAGATTCCACAGAAATAAGTCTAGCAAAGAGATAAACGAAATACGGATGTAACTCTGTGAGATGAATTAACAGAACACTAAGCAGTTTCTCAGAAAGCTTCTTTCGAGATTTCATCTGAGGATATTTCCTTTTTCACCATAGCCCTCTATGGGCTTCCAAATATCACTTTTCTAATTCCACAAGATCTGTCTTAGCGAAAGGCTTCTTGAGGGGAAAGCTGTAACTCTGCGAGATGATTTCAAAGAACACAAAGAAGTTTCTTAGACAGCTTCTTTCTCTTTGTTATCGGAGGATATTTCCTTTGGCCTTATAGTCTTCGAAGGGATCCGAAATATCTGTTTTCAGATTCCACAGAAATAAGGCTAGCAAAGAGATCCACGAAATACAGATGTAACTCTGGGAGATGAATTAACAGAACACTAAGGAGTTTCTCAGAAAGCTTCTTTCCAGATTTCATCTGAGGATATTTCCTTTGTCACCATAGCCCTCTATGGACTTCCAAAAATCACCTGCCAATTCCAAAAGACCTGTCTTAGCGAAAGGCTTCTTGAGGGGAAAGCTGAAACTCTGTGAGATGATTTCACAGAACACAAAGAAGTTTCTCAGAGCGCTTCTTTCTCCTTGTTATCGGAGGATGTTTCCTTTGGCACTATAATCTTCAAAGGGATCAGAAATATCTACTCTCAGATTCCACAGAAATAAGGCTGGCAAAGAGATCCAAGAATACAGATGTAACTCTGTGAGATGAATTAACAGAACACTAAGCAGTTTCTCAGAAAGCTTCTTTCTAGATTTCATCGTAGGATATTTCCTTTGTCTCCATAGCCCTCTATGGTCTTCCAAATATCACTTTGCCAATTCCACAAGAACTGTCTTAGCGAAAGGCTTCTTGAGGGGAAAGCTGTAACTTAGTGAGTTGATTTCACAGAACACAAAGAATTTTCTCAGAAATCTTCTTTCTCTTTGTTATGGGAGGGTATTTCCTTTGTCCCTATTGTCTTCAAAGGGATCCGAAATATCTGTTCTCAGATCCCACAGAAAGAAGGGTAGCAAAGAGATCCACGAAATACAGATGTAACTCTGTGAGATGAATTAACAGAACACTAAGCAGTTTCTCGAAAAGCTTCTTTCCAGATTTCATCTGCGGATATATCCTTTGTCACCATAGCCCTCAATGGGCTTCGAAATATCACTTTGCCAATTCCACAAGAACTGTCTTAGCGAAAGGCTTCTTGAGGGGTAAGCTGTAACTCTGTGAGATGATTTCACCGAACACAAAGAAGTTTCTCAGAAAGCTTCTTTCTCTTTGTTATCGGAAGATATTTCCTTTGGCCCAATAGTCTTCAAAGGTATCCGAAATATCTGTTCTCAGATTCCACAGAAATAAGGCTAGCAAAGAAATCCACGAAATACGGATGTAACTGTGTGAGATGAATTAACAGAACACTAAGCAGTTTATCAGAAAGCTTCCTTCGAGATTTCATCTGAGGATATTTCCTTTTTCACCATAGCCCTCTAGGGGTTCCAAATATCACTTTGCTAATTCCACAAGAACTGTCTTAGCGAAAGGCTTCTTGAGGGGAAAGCTGTAACTCTGCGAGATGATTTCAAAAAACACAAAGAAGTTTCTTAGAAAGCTTCTTTCTCTTTGTAATCCGAGGATATTTCCTTTGACCTTATAGTCTTCAAAGGGATCCGAAATATCTGTTTTTAGATTCCAGAGAAATAAGACTAGCAAAGAGATCCACGAAATACAGATGTAACTCTGTGAGATGAATTAACAGAACACTAAGGAGTTTCTCAGAAAGCTTCTTTCCAGATTTCATCTGAGGATATTTCCTTTGACAACATAGCCCTCTATAGACTTCCAAATATCACCTGCCAATTCCAAAAGACCTGTCTTAGCGAAAGGCTTCTTGAGGGGAAAGCTGAAACTCTGTGAGATGATTTCACAGAACACAAAGAAGTTTCTCAGAGCGCTTCTTTCTCCTTGTTATCGGAGGATGTTTCCTTTGGCACTATAGTCTTCAAAGGGATCTGAAATATCTGCTCTCAGATTCCACAGAAATAAGGCTGGCAAAGAGATCCAGGAAATACGGATGTAACTCTGTGAGATGAATTAACAGAACACTAAGCAGTTTCTCAGGAAGCTTCTTTCCAGATATCAACTGAGGATATTTCCTTTTTCACCATAGCCCTCTGTGGGCTTCCAAATATCACTTTGCCAATTCCACAAGAACTGTCTTAGCAAAAGGCTTCTTTAGGGGAAAGCTGTCACTCTGTAAGATGATTTGACAGAACACAAAGAATTTTATCAGAGCGCTTCTTCCTCTTTGTTATCGGAGGATATTTCCTTTGGCCCTATGATCTTCAAAGGGATACGAAATATCTCCTCTCATATTCCACGGAAATAAGGCTAGCAAAAAGATCCATGAAATACAGATGTAACTCTGTGAGATGAATTAACAGAACACTAAGCAGTTTCTCAGAAAGCTTCTTTCCAGATTTCATCTGAAGATATTTCCTTTTTCACCATAGCCCTCTACGGGCTTCCAAATGTCAATTTTCCAATTCCACAAGAACTGTCTTAGCGAAAGGCTTCAGGAGGGGAAAGCTGTAACTCTGTGAGATGATTTCACAGAACACAAAGAAGTTTCTCAGAAAGCTTCTTTCTCTTTGTTATCGGAGGATATTTCCTTTGGCCCTATAGTCTTCAAAGGGATCCGAAATATATCCTCTCAAATTCTACGGAAATAAGGCTAGCAAAGAGATCCACGAAATACAGATGTAAATCTGTGAGATGAATTAACAGAACACTCAGCAGTTTCTCAGAAAGCTTCTTTCCAGATTTCATCTGAGGATACTTCCTTTTTCACCACATCCCACTATGGGCTTCCAAATATCACTTTGCCAATTCCACAAGAACTGTTTTAGCGAAAGGCTTTTGGAGGGGAAAGCTGTAACTCTGTGAGATGATTTCACAGAACACAAAGAAGTTTCTCAGAAAGCTTCTTTCTCTTTGTTATCGGAGGATATTTCCTTTGGCCCTGTAGTCTTCAAAGGGATCCGAAATATCTGTTCTCAGATTCCACACAAATAAGCCTAGCAAAGAGATCCACGAAATACAGATGTAACTCTGTGAGATGAATTAACAGAACACTAAGCAGTTTCTCAGAAAGATTCTTTCCAGATTTCATCTGAGGATATTTCCTTTTTCACCATAGCCCTCTATGGGCTTCCAAATAGCACTTTGCCAATTGCACAAGAACTGTCTTAGCGAAAGGCTTCTTGAGGGGAAAGTTGTAACTCTACGAGATGATTTCAAAGAACACAAAAAAGTTTCTCAGAAAGCTTCTTTCTCTTTGTTATCGGAGGATATTTCCTTTGGCCTTATAGTCTTCAAAGGGATCCAAAATATCTGTTTTCAGATTCCACAGAAATAAGGCTAGCAAAGAGATCCACGAAATACAGATATAACTCTGTGTTTGGAAGTCAGACATCACAGAGTAGTTTCTCAGAAAGCTTCTTTCCAGATTTCATCTGAGGATATTTTCTTTTTCAACATAGCCCTCTATGGGCTTCCAAATATCACTTTGCCAATTACGGAAGAACTGTCTTAGCGAAAGGCTTCTTGAGGGGAAAGCTGGAACTCTGTGAGATGATTTCACAGAACTCAAATATGTTTCTCAGAAAGCTTCTTTCTCTTTGTTATCGGAGGATATTTCCTTTGGCCCTTTAGTCTTCAAAGGGATCCGAAATATCTGTTCTCAGATTCCACAGAAATAAGGCTAGCAAAGAGATCCACGACATACAGACGTAACTCTGTGAGTGGAAGTCACACATCACAGAGCAGTTTCTCAGAAAGCTTCCTTCCAGATTTCATCTGAGGATATTTCCTTTTTCACCATAGCCCTCTACGGGCTTCCAAATATCACTTTGCCAATTCCACAAGAACTGTCTTAGCGAAACGCTTCTTGAGGGGAAAGGTGTAACTCTGTTAGATGATTTCACAGAACACAAAGAAGTTTCCCAGAAAGCTTCTTTCTCTTTGTTATCTGAGGATATTTCCTTTGGCCCTGTAGTCTTCAACGGGATCCGAAATATCTGTTCTCAGATTCCACAGAAATAAGGTTAGCAAAGAGATCCGAGAAATACAGATGTAACTCTGTGAGATGAATTGACAGAACACTAAGCAGTTTCTCAGGAAGCTTCTTTCCAGATTTCATATGAGGATATTTCCTTTTTCACCTTAGCCCTCTATGGGCTTCCAAATATCACTTTGCCAATTCCACAAGAACTGTCTTAGCGAAAGACTTCTTGAGGGGAAAGCTGTCACTTTGTGAGATGATTTCACAGAACACAGAGAATTTTCTCAGAAAGCTTCTTTCTCTTTGTTATCGGAGGATATTTCCTTTGGCCCTATAGTCTTCAAAGGGATCCGAAATATCTGTTCTCAGATTCCACAGAAATAAGGCTAGAAAAGAGATCCAAGAAATATAGATGTAACTCTGTGAGATGAATTAGCAGAACACTAAGCAGTTTCTCAGAAAGCTTCTTTCCAGATTTCATCTGAAGATATTTCCTTTTTCACCATAGCCCTCTTTGGGCTTCCAAATATCACTTTGCCAATTCCACAAGAACTGTCTTAACGCAAGTCTTGTAGAGGGGAAAGCTTTACCTCTGTGAGATGATTTCACAGAACACAAAGAAGTTTCTCAGAAAGCTTCTTTCTGTTTGTTATCGGAGGATATTTCCTTTGGCCCTATAGTCTTCAAAGGGATCCGAATTATCTGTTCTCAGATTCCACAGAAAAAAGGCTAGCAAAGAGATCCACGAAATACAGATGTAACTCACTGAGACGAATTAACAGAACACTAAGCAGTTTCTCAGAAAGCTTCTTTCCAGATTTCATCTGAGGATATTTCCTTTTTCACCATAGACCTCTATGGGCTTGCAAATATCACTTTGCCAATTCCACTGGAACTGTCTTAGCGAAAGGCTTCTTGAGGGGAAAGCTGTAACTCTGTGAGATGATTTCACAGAACACAAAGAATTTTCTCAGAAACCTTCTTTCTCTTTGTGATCGGAGCATATTTCTTTGGCCCTATAGTCTTCACAGGGATCCGAAATATCTGTTCTCAGATTCCTCAGAAATAAGGCTAGGAAAGAGATCCAAGAAATACAGATGTAACTCTGTGAGATGAATTAACAGAACACTAAGCAGTTTCTCAGGATGCTTCTTTCCAAATTTCATCTGAGGATATTTCCTTTTTCAACATAGCCTTCTATGAAGTTCCAAATATCACTTTGCCAATTCCACTGGAACTGTCTTAGTGAAAGGCTTCTTGAGGGGAAAGCTGTAACTCTGTGAGATGATTTCACAAAACATAAAGAAGTTTCTCAGAAAGCTTCTTTCTCTTTGATATCGGAGGATATTTCCTTTGGCCCTATAGTCTTCACAGGGATCCGAAATATCTGTTCTCAGATTCCACAGAAATAAGGCTAGCAAAGAGATCTACGAAATACAGATGTAACTCTGTGAGATGAATTAAGAGAACACTAAGCAGTTTCTCTGAAAGCTTCTTTCCAGATTTCATCTGAGGATATTTCCTTTTTCAGCATAGCCCTCTATGGGCTTCCAAATATCACTTTGCCAATTCCACAAGAACTGTCTTAGCGAAAGGCTTCTTGAGGGGAAAGATGTAACTCTGTGAGATGATTTCACAGAACACAAAGAAGTTTCTCAGAAAGCTTCTTTCTCTTTGTTATCGGAGGATATTTCCTTTGGCCCTGTAGCCTTCAAAGGGATCCAAAATATCTGATCCCAGATTCCACAGAAATAAGGCTAGCAAAGAGATCCACGAAATAGAGATGTAACTCTGTGAGACGAATTAACGGAACATTAAGCAGTTTCTCAGGAAGCTTCTTTCCAGATTTCATTTGAGGATATTTCCTTTATCATCATAGCCCTCTACGGGCTTTCGAATATCACTTTGCCAATTCCACAAGAACTGTCTTAAGGAAGGGCTTCTATAGGGGAAAGCTGTAACTCTGTGAGATGATTTCACAGAACACAAAGAAGTTTCTCAGAAAGCTTCTTTCTCTTTGTTATCGGAGGATATTTCCTTTGGCCCTATAGTCTTCAAAGGGATCCGAAATTTCTGTTCTCAGATTCCACAGAAATAAGGCTAGCAAAGAGATCCACGAAATCCAGATGTAACTCTGTGAGATGAATTAACAGAACACTAAGCAGTTTCTCTGAAAGCTTCTTTCCAGATTTCATCTGAGGATATTTCCTTTTTCACCATAGCCCTCTACGGGCTTCCAAATATCACTTTGCCAATTCCACAAGAACTGTCTTAGCGAAAGGCTTCTTGAGGTGAAAGCTGTAACTCTGTGAGATGATTTCACAGAACACAAAGAAGTTTCTCTGAAAGCTTTTTTCTCTTTGTTATCAGAGGATATTTCCTTTGGCCCTATAGTCTTCAAAGGGATCCGAAATATCTGTTCTCATATTCCACAGAAATAAGGCTAGCAAAGAGATCCACGAAATACAGATGTAACTCTATGAGACGAACTAACAGAACACTAAGCAGTTTCTCAGAGAGATTCTTTTCAGATTTCATCTGAGGATATATCCTTTTTCAGCATAGCCCTCTATGGGCTTCCAAATATCACTTTGCCTATTCCACAAGAACTGTCTTAGCGAAAGGCTTCTTTGGGGGAAAGCTGTAACTCTGTGAGATGAGTTCACAGAACACAAAGAAGTTTCTCAGAAAGCTTCTTTCTCTTTGTTATAGGAGGATATTTCCTTTGGCCCTGTAGTCTTCAAAGGGATCCAAAATATCTGATCTCAGATTCCACAGAAATAAGGCTAGCAAAGAGATCCACGAAACAGAGATGTAACTCTGTGAGATGAATTAACGGAACATCAAGCAGTTTCTCAGGAAGCTTCTTTCCAGATTTCATTGGAGGATATTTCCTTTATCACCATAGCCC
This sequence comes from Macaca nemestrina, assembly GCF_043159975.1. Taxonomy (NCBI): domain Eukaryota; kingdom Metazoa; phylum Chordata; class Mammalia; order Primates; family Cercopithecidae; genus Macaca; species Macaca nemestrina. The sequence continues at coordinate 103,791,231 of NC_092138.1, read as the reverse complement.
TCTATGGGCTTCCGAATATCACTTTGCCAATTCCACAAGAACTGTCTTAAGGAAAGTCTTCTTGAGGGGACAGCTGTAACTCTGTGAGATGATTTCACAGAACACAAAGAAGTTTCTCAGAAAGCTTCTTTCTCTATGTTATCGGAGGATATTTCCTTTGGCCCTATAATCTTCACAGGGATCCGAAATATCTGTTCTCGGATTCCACAGAAATAAGGCTAGCAAAGAGATCCAAGAAATACAGATGTAACTCTGTGAGATGAATTAACAGAACACTAAGCAGTTTCTCTGAAAGCTTCTTTCCAGATTTCATCTGAGGATATTTCCTTTTTCACCATAGCCCTCTATGGGCTTCCAAATATCACTTTGCCAATTCCACAAGAACTGTCTTAGCGAAAAGCTTCCTGAGGGTAAAGCTGTAACTCTGTGAGATGATTTCACAGAAGACAAAGAAGTTTCTCCGAAAGCTTCTTTTTCTTTGTTATCGGAGGATATTTCCTTTGGCCCTGTAGTCTTCAAAGGGAACCAAGGAATCCGATCTCAGATTCCACAGAAATAAGGCTAGCAAAGAGATCCACGAAATAGAGATGTAACTCTGTGAGATGAATTAATGGAACATTAAGCAGTTTCTCAGGATGCTTCTTTCCAGATTTAATTTGAGGATATTTCCTTTATCACCATAGCCCTCTATGGGCTTCCGAATATCACTTTGCCAATTCCACAAGAACTGTCTTAAGGAAAGGCTTCTTTAGGGGAAAGCTGTAACTCTGTGAGATGATTTCACAGAACACAAAGAAGTTTCTCAGAAAGCTTCTTTCTCTTTGTTATCGGAGGATATTTTCTGTGGCCCTATAGTCTTCAAAGGGATCCGAAATATCTGTTCTCAGATTCCACAGAAATAAGGCTAGCAAAGAGATCTACGAAATACAGATGTAACTCGCTGAGATGAATTAACAGAACACTAAGCAGTTTCTCAGAAAGCTTCTTTCCAGATTTCATCTGAGGATATTTCCTTTTTCACCATAGCCCTCTATGGGCTTGCAAATATCACTTTGCCAATTCCACTGGAACTGTCTCAGCGAAAGGCTTCTTGAGGGGAAAGCTGTAACTCTGTGAGATGATTTCACAGAACACAAAGAATTTTCTCAGAAACCTTCTTTCTCTTTGTGATCGGAGGATATTTCCTTTGGCCCTATAGTCTTCACAGGGATCCGATATATCTGTTCTCAGATTCCTCAGAAATAAGGCTAGCAAAGAGATCCAAGAAACACAGATGTAACTCTGTGAGATGAACTAACAGAACACTAAGCAGTTTCTCAGAGAGATTCCTTTCAGATTTCATCTGAGGATATATCCTTTTTCAGCATAGCCCTCTATGGGCTTCCAAATATCACTTTGCCAATTCCACAAGAACTGTCTTAGCGAAAGGCTTCTTTGGGGGAAAGCTGTAACTCTGTGAGATAGGTTCACAGAACACAAAGAAGTTTCTCAGAAAGCTTCTTTCTCTTTGTTATCGGAGGATATTTCCTTTGGCCCTATAGTCTTCAAAGGGATCCGAAATATCTGTTCTCAGATTCCACAGAAATAAGGCTAGCAAAGAGATCCACGAGATACAGATGTAACTCTGTGAGATGAATTAACAGAACACTAAGCAGTTCACAGAGAGATTCTTTTCGGATTTCATCTGAGGATATATCCTTTTTCACCATAGCCCTCTATGGGCTTCCAAATATCACTTTGCCAATTCCACAAGAACTGTCTTAGCGAAAGGCTTCTTGAGGGGTAAGCTGTAACTCTGTGACATGATTTCACAGAACACAAAGAAGTTTCTCAGAAAGCTTCTTTCTCTTTGTTATCGGAGGATATTTCCTTTGGCCCTATAGTCTTCAAAGGGATCCGAAATATCTGTTCTCAGATTCCACAGAAATAAGGCTAGCAAAGAGATCCACGAAATACAGATGTAATTCTGTGAGATGAATTAACAGAACACTAAGCAGTTTCTCAGAGAGATTCTTTCCAAATTTCATCTGAGGATATTTCCTTTTTCACCATAGCCCTCTAGGGGCTTCCAAATATCACTTTGCCAATTCCACAAGAACTGTCTTATCGAAAGGCTTCCTGAGGGGAAAGCTGTAACTCTGTGAGATGATTTCACAGAACACAAAGAAGTTTCTCTGAAAGCTTTTTTCTCTTTGTTATCAGAGGATATTTCCTTTGGCCCTATAGTCTTCAAAGGGATCCGAAATATCTGTTCTCATATTCCACAGAAACAAGGCTAGCAAAGAGATCCACGAAATACAGATGTAACTCTGTGAGATGAACTAACAGAACACTAAGCAGTTTCTCAGAGAGATTCTTTTCAGATTTCATCTGAGGATATATCCTTTTTCAGCATAGCCCTCTATGGGCTTGCAAATATCACTTTGCCAATTCCACTGGAACTGTCTCAGCGAAAGGCTTCTTGAGGGGAAAGCTGTAACTCTGTGAGATGATTTCACAGAACACAAAGAATTTTCTCAGAAACCTTCTTTCTCTTTGTGATCGGAGGATATTTCCTTTGGCCCTATAGTCTTCACAGGGATCCGATATATCTGTTCTCAGATTCCTCAGGAATAAGGCTAGCAAAGAGATCCAAGAAATACAGATGTAACTCTGTGAGATGAACTAACAGAACACTAAGCAGTTTCTCAGAGAGATTCCTTTCAGATTTCATCTGAGGATATATCCTTTTTCAGCATAGCCCTCTATGGGCTTCCAAATATCACTTTGCCAATTCCACAAGAACTGTCTTAGCGAAAGGCTTCTTTGGGGGAAAGCTGTAACTCTGTGAGATAGGTTCACAGAACACAAAGAAGTTTCTCAGAAAGCTTCTTTCTCTTTGTTATCGGAGGATATTTCCTTTGGCCCTATAGTCTTCAAAGGGATCCGAAATATCTGTTCTCAGATTCCACAGAAATAAGGCTAGCAAAGAGATCCACGAGATACAGATGTAACTCTGTGAGATGAATTAACAGAACACTAAGCAGTTCTCAAAGAGATTCTTTTCGGATTTCATCTGAGGATATATCCTTTTTCACCATAGCCCTCTATGGGCTTCCAAATATCACTTTGCCAATTCCACAAGAACTGTCTTAGCGAAAGGCTTCTTGAGGGGTAAGCTGTAACTCTGTGACATGATTTCACAGAACACAAAGAAGTTTCTCAGAAAGCTTCTTTCTCTTTGTTATCGGAGGATATTTCCTTTGGCCCTATAGTCTTCAAAGGGATCCGAAATATCTGTTCTCAGATTCCACAGAAATAAGGCTAGCAAAGAGATCCACGAAATACAGATGTAATTCTGTGAGATGAATTAACAGAACACTAAGCAGTTTCTCAGAGAGATTCTTTCCAAATTTCATCTGAGGATATTTCCTTTTTCACCATAGCCCTCTAGGGGCTTCCAAATATCACTTTGCCAATTCCACAAGAACTGTCTTATCGAAAGGCTTCCTGAGGGGAAAGCTGTAACTCTGTGAGATGATTTCACAGAACACAAAGAAGTTTCTCTGAAAGCTTTTTTCTCTTTGTTATCAGAGGATATTTCCTTTGGCCCTATAGTCTTCAAAGGGATCCGAAATATCTGTTCTCATATTCCACAGAAATAAGGCTAGCAAAGAGATCCACGAAATACAGATGTAACTCTGTGAGATGAACTAACAGAACACTAAGCAGTTTCTCAGAGAGATTCTTTTCAGATTTCATCTGAGGATATATCCTTTTTCAGCATAGCCCTCCATGGGCTTCCAAATATCACTTTGCCAATTCCACAAGAACTGTCTTAGTGAAAGGCTTCTTTGGGGGAAAGCTGTAACTCTGTGAGATGATTTCACAGAACACAAAGAAGTTTCTCAGAAAGCTTCTTTCTCTTTGTTATCGGAGGATATTTCCTTTGGCCCTATAGTCTTCAAAGGGAACAGAAATATCTGCTCTCAGATTCCACAGAAATAAGGCTAGCAAAGAGATCCACGAAATAGAGATGTAACTCTGTGAGATGAATTAACAGAACACTAAGCAGTTTCTCAGAGAGATTCTTTCCAGATTTCATCTGAGGATATTTCCTTTTTCAGCATAGCCCTCTATGGGCTTCCAAATATCACTTTGCCAATTCCAGAAGAACTGTCTTAGCGAAAGGCTTCTTGAGGGGAAAGCTGTAACTCTGTGAGATGATTTCACAGAACACAAAGAAGTTTCTCAGAAAGCTTCTTTTTCTTTGTTATCGGAGGATATTTCCTTTGGCTCTGTAGTCTTCAAAGGGATCCAAAATATCTGATCTCAGATTCCACAGATATAAGGCTAGGAAAGAGATCCAAGAAATAGAGATGTAACTCTGTGAGACGAATTAACGGAACATTAAGCAGTTTCTCAGGAAGCTTCTTTCCAGATTTCATTTGAGGATATTTCCTTTATCACCATAGCCCTCTATGGGCTTTCGAATATCACGTTGCCAATTCCACAAGACCTGTCTTAAGGAAGGGCTTCTTTAGGGGAAAGCTGTAACTCTGTGAGATGATTTCACAGAACACAAAGAAGTTTCTCAGAAAGCTTCTTTCTCTTTGTTATCGGAGGATATTTCCTTTGGCCCTATAGTCTTCAAAGGGATCCGAAATATCTGTTCTCAGATTCCACAGAAATAAGGCTAGCAAAGAGATCCAAGAAATCCAGATGTAACTCTGTGAGATGAATTAACAGAACACTAAGCAGTTTCTCTGAAAGCTTCTTTCCAGATTTCATCTGAGGATATTTCCTTTTTCACCATAGCCCTCTAGGGGCTTCCAAATATCACTTTGCCAATTCCCCAAGAACTGTCTTAGCGAAAGGCTTCCTGAGGGGAAAGCTGTAACTCTGTGAGATGATTTCACAGAACACAAAGAAGTTTCTCTGAAAGCTTTTTTCTCTTTGTTATCGGAGGACATTTCCTTTGGCCCTATAGTCTTCCAAGGGATCCGAAATATCTATTCTCATATTCCACAGAAATAAGGCTAGCAAAGAGATCCACGAAATACAGATGTAACTTTGTGAGATGAACTAACAGAACACTAAGCAGTTTCTCAGAGAGATTCCTTTCAGATTTCATCTGAGGATATATCCTTCTTCAGCATAGCCCTCTATGGGCTTCCAAATATCACTTTGCCAATTCCACAAGAATTGTCTTAGCGAAAGGCTTCTTTGGGGGAAAGCTGTAACTCTGTGAGATGAGTTCACAGAACACAAAGAAGTTTCTCAGAAAGCTTCTTCCTCTTTGTTATCGGAGGATATTTCCTTTGGCCCTATAGTCTTCAAAGGGATCAGAAATATCTGCTCTCAGATTCCACAGAAATAAGGCTAGCAAAGAGATCCACGAAATACAGATGTAACTCTGTGAGATGAATTAACAGAACACTAAGCAGTTCTCAGAGAGATTCTTTTCAGATTTCATCTGAGGATATATCCTTTTTCACCATAGCCCTCTAGGGGCTTTCAAATATCACTTTGCCAATTAAACAAGAACTGCCTTAGCGAAAGGCTTCTTGAGGGGAAAGCTGTAACTCTGTGAGATGATTTCAGAGAACACAAAGAAGTTTCTCAGAAAGCTTCTTTCTCTTTGTTATCGGAGGATATTTCCTTTGGCCCTATAGTCTTCAAGGGGATCCTAAATATCTGTTCTCAGATTCCACAGAAATAAGGCTAGCAAAGAGATACACGAAATAGAGATGTAACCCTGTGAGATGAATTAACAGAACACTAAGCAGTTTCTCAGAAAGCTTCTTTCCAGATTTCATCTGAGGATATTTCCTTTTTCACCATAGCCATCTATGGGCTTCCAAATATCACTTTGCCAATTCCACAAGAACTATCATAGCGAAAGGCTTCTTGAGGGGAAAGCTGTATCTCTGTGAGATGATTTCACAGAACACAAAGGAGTTTCTCTGAAAGCTTCTTTCTCTTGGTTATCGGAGGATAGTTCCTTTGGCCCTATAATCTTCAAAGGTATCCGAAATATCTGTTCTCAGATTCCACAGAAATAAGGCTAGCAAAGAGATCCACGAAATAGAGATGTAACTATGTAAGATGAATTAACAGAACACTAAGCAGTTTCGAAGAAAGCTTCTTTCCAGATTTCATTTGAGGATATTTCCTTTTCACCCTAGCCCTCTATGGGCTTTCGAATATCACTTTGCCAATTCCACAAGAACTGTCTTAGCGAAAGGCTTCTTGAGGGGAAAGCTGTAACTCTGTGAGATGATTTCACAGAACACAAAGAAGTTTCTCAGAAAGCTTCTTTCTCTTTGTTATCGGAGGATATTTCCTTTGGCCCTATAGTTTTCAAAGGGATCCGAAATATCTGTTCTCAGATTCCACAGAAATAAGGCTAGCAAAGAGATCCACGAAATACAGATGTAACTCTGTGAGAAGATTATCAGAACACTAAGCAGTTTCTCAGAAAGCTTCTTTCCAGATTTCATCTGAGGATATTTCCTTTTTCACCATAGCCCTCTACGGGCTTCCAAATATCACTTTTCCAATTCCACAAGAACTGTATTAGCGAAAGGCTTCTTGAGGGGAAAGCTGTAACTCTGTGAGATGATTTCACAGAACACAAAAAATTTCTCAGAAAGCTTCTTTCTCTTTGATATCGGAGGATATTTCCTTTGGACCTATAGTCTTCACAGGGATCCGAAATATCTGTTCTCAGATTCCACAGAAATAAGGCTAGCAAAGAGATAAACGAAATACAGATGTAACTCCGTGAGATGAACTAACAGAACACTAAGCAGTTTCTCAGAGAGATTCTTTCCAGATTTCATCTGAGGATATTTCCTTTTTCAGCATATCCCTCTATGGGCTTCCAAATATCACTTTGCCAATTCCACAAGAACTGTCTTAGCGAAAGGCTTCTTGAGGGGAAAGCTGTAACTCTGTGAGATGATTTCACAGAACACAAAGAAGTTTCTCTGAAAGCTTCTTTCTCTTTGTTATCGGAGGATATTTCCTTTGGCCCTATAGTCTTCAAAGGGATCCAAAATATCTGTTCTCAGATTCCACAGAAATAAAGCTAGCAAAGAGATCCATGAAATACAGATGTAACTCTGTGAGATGAATTAAGAGAACACTAAGCAGTTTCTCAGAGAGATTCTTTCCAGATTTCATCAGAGGATATTTCCTTTTTCACCATAGCCCTCTAGGGGCTTCCAAATATCACTTTGCATATTCCACAAGAACTGCCTTAGCGAAAGGCTTCTTGAGGGGAAAGCTGTAACTCTGTGAGATGATTTCACAGAACACAAAGATGTTTCTCAGAAAGCTTCTTTCTCTTTGTTATCGGAGGATATTTCATTTGGCCCTATAGTCTTCAAAGGGATCCAAAATATCTGTTCTCAGATTCCATAGAAATAAGGCAAGCAAAGAGATACACGAAATAGAGATGTAACCCTGTGAGATGAATTAACAGAACACTAAGCAGTTTCTCAGAAATCTTCTTTCCAGATTTCATCTGCGGATATTTCCTTTTTCACCATAGCCCTCTATGGGCTTCCAAATATCACTTTGCCACTTCCACAAGAACTATCTCAGCGAAAGGCTTCTTGAGGGGAAAGCTGTATCTCTGTGAGATGATTTCATAGTACACAAAGAAGTTTCTCAGAAAGCTTCTTTCTCTTTGTTATCGGAGGATATTTCCTTTGGCCCTATAGTCTTCGAAGGGATCCGAAATATCTGTTCTCAGATTCCACAGAAATAAGGCTAGCAAAGAGATCCACGAAATACAGATGTAACTCTGTGAGATGAACTAACAGAACACTAAGCAGTTTCTCAGAAAGCTTCTTTCCAGATTTTATCTGAGGACATTTCCTTTTTCACCATAGCCCTCTATGGGCTTCCAAATATCACTTTGCCAATTCCACAAGAACTGTCTTAGCGAAAGGGTTCTTGAGGGGAAAGCTGTAATTCTGTGAGATGATTTCTCAGAACACAAAGAAGTTTCTCAGAAAGCTTCTTTCTCTTTGTTATTGGAAGAAATTTCCTTTGGCCCTATAGTCTTCAAAGGGATCCGAAATATCTGTTCTCAGATTCCACAGAAATAAGGCTAGCAGAGAGATCCAGGAAATACAGATGTAACTCTGTGAGATGAATTAACAGAACACTAAGAAGTTTCTCTGAAAGCTTCTTTCCAGATTTCATCAGAGGATATTTCCTTTTTCACCATAGCCCTCCATGGGCTTCCAAATATCACTTTGCCAATTCCACAAGAAATGCCTTAGCGAAAGGCTTCTTGAGGGGAAAGCTGTAATTCTGTGAAATGATTTCACAGAACACAAAGAAGTTTCTCTGAAAGCTTCTTTCTCTTTGTTATCAGAGGATATTTCCTTTGGCCCTATAGTCTTCACTGGGATCCGAAATATCTGTTCTCAGATTCCACAGAAATAAGGCTAGCAAAGAGATCCACGAAATACAGATGTAACTCTGTGAGATGAATTAACAGAACACTAAGCAGTTTCTCAGAGAGATTCTTTCCAGATTTCATCTGAGGATATTTCCTTTTTCAGCATAGCCCTCTATGGGCTTCCAAATATCACTTTGCCAATTGCAGAAGAACTGTCTTAGCGAAAGGCTTCTTGAGGGGAAAGCTGTAACTCTGTGAGATGATTTCACAGAACACAAAGAAGTTTCTCAGAAAGCTTCTTTCTCTTTGTTATCGGAGGATATTTCCTTTGGCCCTATAGTCTTCAAAGGGATCAGAAATATCTGCTCTCAGATTCCACAGAAATAAGGCTAGCAAAGAGATCTACGAAATACAGATGTAACTCTGTGAGATGAATTAACAGAACACTAAGCAGTTCTCAGAGAGATTCTTTTCTGATTTCATCTGAGGATATATCCTTTTTCACCATAGCCCTCTAGGGGCTTTCAAATATCACTTTGCCAATTAAACAAGAACTGCCTTAGCGAAAGGCTTCTTGAGGGGAAAGCTGTAACTCTGTGAGATGATTTCAGAGAACACAAAGAAGTTTCTCAGAAAGCTTCTTTCTCTTTGTTATCGGAGGATATTTCCTTTGGCCCTATAGTCTTCAAGGGGATCCTAAATATCTGTTCTCAGATTCCACAGAAATAAGGCTAGCAAAGAGATACACGAAATAGAGATGTAACCCTGTGAGATGAATTAACAGAACACTAAGCAGTTTCTCAGAAAGCTTCTTTCCAGATTTCATCTGAGGATATTTCCTTTTTCACCATAGCCATCTATGGGCTTCCAAATATCACTTTGCCAATTCCACAAGAACTATCATAGCGAAAGGCTTCTTGAGGGGAAAGCTGTATCTCTGTGAGATGATTTCACAGAACACAAAGGAGTTTCTCTGAAAGCTTCTTTCTCTTGGTTATCGGAGGATAGTTCCTTTGGCCCTATAATCTTCAAAGGTATCCGAAATATCTGTTCTCAGATTCCACAGAAATAAGGCTAGCAAAGAGATCCACGAAATAGAGATGTAACTATGTAAGATGAATTAACAGAACACTAAGCAGTTTCGAAGAAAGCTTCTTTCCAGATTTCATTTGAGGATATTTCCTTTTCACCCTAGCCCTCTATGGGCTTTCGAATATCACTTTGCCAATTCCACAAGAACTGTCTTAGCGAAAGGCTTCTTGAGGGGAAAGCTGTAACTCTGTGAGATGATTTCACAGAACACAAAGAAGTTTCTCAGAAAGCTTCTTTCTCTTTGTTATCGGAGGATATTTCCTTTGGCACTATAGTTTTCAAAGGGATCCGAAATATCTGTTCTCAGATTCCACAGAAATAAGGCTAGCAAAGAGATCCACGAAATACAGATGTAACTCTGTGAGAAGATTATCAGAACACTAAGCAGTTTCTCAGAAAGCTTCTTTCCAGATTTCATCTGAGGATATTTCCTTTTTCACCATAGCCCTCTACGGGCTTCCAAATATCACTTTTCCAATTCCACAAGAACTGTCTTAGCGAAAGGCTTCTTGAGGGGAAAGCTGTAACTCTGTGAGATGATTTCACAGAACACAAAAAATTTCTCAGAAAGCTTCTTTCTCTTTGATATCGGAGGATATTTCCTTTGGACCTATAGTCTTCACAGGGATCCGAAATATCTGTTCTCAGATTCCACAGAAATAAGGCTAGCAAAGAGATAAACGAAATACAGATGTAACTCTGTGAGATGAACTAAGAGAACACTAAGCAGTTTCTCAGAGAGATTCTTTCCAGATTTCATCTGAGGATATTTCCTTTTTCAGCATATCCCTCTATGGGCTTCCAAATATCACTTTGCCAATTCCACAAGAACTGTCTTAGCGAAAGGCTTCTTGAGGGGAAAGCTGTAACTCTGTGAGATGATTTCACAGAACACAAAGAAGTTTCTCTGAAAGCTTCTTTCTCTTTGTTATCGGAGGATATTTCCTTTGGCCCTATAGTCTTCAAAGGGATCCAAAATATCTGTTCTCAGATTCCACAGAAATAAAGCTAGCAAAGAGATCCATGAAATACAGATGTAACTCTGTGAGATGAATTAAGAGAACACTAAGCAGTTTCTCAGAGAGATTCTTTCCAGATTTCATCAGAGGATATTTCCTTTTTCACCATAGCCCTCTAGGGGCTTCCAAATATCACTTTGCATATTCCACAAGAACTGCCTTAGCGAAAGGCTTCTTGAGGGGAAAGCTGTAACTCTGTGAGATGATTTCACAGAACACAAAGATGTTTCTCAGAAAGCTTCTTTCTCTTTGTTATCGGAGGATATTTCATTTGGCCCTATAGTCTTCAAAGGGATCCAAAATATCTGTTCTCAGATTCCATAGAAATAAGGCTAGCAAAGAGATACACGAAATAGAGATGTAACCCTGTGAGATGAATTAACAGAACACTAAGCAGTTTCTCAGAAAGCTTCTTTCCAGATTTCATCTGCGGATATTTCCTTTTTCACCATAGCCCTCTATGGGCTTCCAAATATCACTTTGCCACTTCCACAAGAACTATCTCAGCGAAAGGCTTCTTGAGGGGAAAGCTGTATCTCTGTGAGATGATTTCATAGTACACAAAGAAGTTTCTCAGAAAGCTTCTTTCTCTTTGTTATCGGAGGATATTTCCTTTGGCCCTATAGTCTTCGAAGGGATCCGAAATATCTGTTCTCAGATTCCACAGAAATAAGGCTAGCAAAGAGATCCACGAAATACAGATGTAACTCTGTGAGATGAACTAACAGAACACTAAGCAGTTTCTCAGAAAGCTTCTTTCCAGATTTTATCTGAGGACATTTCCTTTTTCACCATAGCCCTCTATGGGCTTCCAAATATCACTTTGCCAATTCCACAAGAACTGTCTTAGCGAAAGGGTTCTTGAGGGGAAAGCTGTAATTCTGTGAGATGATTTCTCAGAACACAAAGAAGTTTCTCAGAAAGCTTCTTTCGCTTTGTTATTGGAAGAAATTTCCTTTGGCCCTATAGTCTTCAAAGGGATCCGAAATATCTGTTCTCAGATTCCACAGAAATAAGGCTAGCAGAGAGATCCAGGAAATACAGATGTAACTCTGTGAGATGAATTAACAGAACACTAAGAACTTTCTCTGAAAGCTTCTTTCCAGATTTCATCAGAGGATATTTCCTTTTTCACCATAGCCCTCCATGGGCTTCCAAATATCACTTTGCCAATTCCACAAGAAATGCCTTAGCGAAAGGCTTCTTGAGGGGAAAGCTGTAATTCTGTGAAATGATTTCACAGAACACAAAGAAGTTTCTCTGAAAGCTTCTTTCTCTTTGTTATCAGAGGATATTTCCTTTGGCCCTATAGTCTTCACTGGGATCCGAAATATCTGTTCTCAGATTCCACAGAAATAAGGCTAGCAAAGAGATCCACGAAATACAGATGTAACTCTGTGAGATGAATTAACAGAACACTAAGCAGTTTCTCAGAGAGATTCTTTCCAGATTTCATCTGAGGATATTTCCTTTTTCAGCATAGCCCTCTATGGGCTTCCAAATATCACTTTGCCAACTCCAGAAGAACTGTCTTAGCGAAAGGCTTCTTGAGGGGAAAGCTGTAACTCTGTGAGATGATTTCACAGAACACAAAGAAGTTTCTCTGAAAGCTTTTTTCTCTTTGTTATCAGAGGATATTTCCTTTGGCCCTATAGTCTTCAAAGGGATCCGAAATATCTATTCTCATATTCCACAGAAATAAGGCTAGCAAAGAGATCCACGAAATACAGATGTAACTCTGTGAGATGAACTAACAGAACACTAAGCAGTTTCTCAGAAAGCTTCTTTCCAGATTTTATCTGAGGACATTTCCTTTTTCACCATAGCCCTCTATGGGCTTCCAAATATCACTTTGCCAATTCCACAAGAACTGTCTTAGCGAAAGGGTTCTTGAGGGGAAAGCTGTAATTCTGTGAGATGATTTCTCAGAACACAAAGAAGTTTCTCAGAAAGCTTCTTTCTCTTTGTTATTGGAAGAAATTTCCTTTGGCCCTATAGTCTTCAAAGGGATCCGAAATATCTGTTCTCAGATTCCACAGAAATAAGGCTAGCAGAGAGATCCAGGAAATACAGATGTAACTCTGTGAGATGAATTAACAGAACACTAAGAAGTTTCTCTGAAAGCTTCTTTCCAGATTTCATCAGAGGATATTTCCTTTTTCACCATAGCCCTCCATGGGCTTCCAAATATCACTTTGCCAATTCCACAAGAAATGCCTTAGCGAAAGGCTTCTTGAGGGGAAAGCTGTAATTCTGTGAAATGATTTCACAGAACACAAAGAAGTTTCTCTGAAAGCTTCTTTCTCTTTGTTATCAGAGGATATTTCCTTTGGCCCTATAGTCTTCACTGGGATCCGAAATATCTGTTCTCAGATTCCACAGAAATAAGGCTAGCAAAGAGATCCACGAAATACAGATGTAACTCTGTGAGATGAATTAACAGAACACTAAGCAGTTTCTCAGAGAGATTCTTTCCAGATTTCATCTGAGGATATTTCCTTTTTCAGCATAGCCCTCTATGGGCTTCCAAATATCACTTTGCCAATTCCAGAAGAACTGTCTTAGCGAAAGGCTTCTTGAGGGGAAAGCTGTAACTCTGTGAGATGATTTCACAGAACACAAAGAAGTTTCTCAGAAAGCTTCTTTTTCTTTGTTATCGGAGGATATTTCCTTTGGCTCTGTAGTCTTCAAAGGGATCCAAAATATCTGATCTCAGATTCCACAGATATAAGGCTAGCAAAGAGATCCAAGAAATAGAGATGTAACTCTGTGAGACGAATTAACGGAACATTAAGCAGTTTCTCAGGAAGCTTCTTTCCAGATTTCATTTGAGGATATTTCCTTTATCACCATAGCCCTCTATGGGCTTTCGAATATCACTTTGCCAATTCCACAAGACCTGTCTTAAGGAAGGGCTTCTTTAGGGGAAAGCTGTAACTCTGTGAGATGATTTCACAGAACACAAAGAAGTTTCTCAGAAAGCTTCTCTCTCTTTGTTATCGGAGGATATTTCCTTTGGCCCTATAGTCTTCAAAGGGATCCGAAATATCTGTTCTCAGATTCCACAGAAATAAGGCTAGCAAAGAGATCCAAGAAATCCAGATGTAACTCTGTGAGATGAATTAACAGAACACTAAGCAGTTTCTCTGAAAGCTTCTTTCCAGATTTCATCTGAGGATATTTCCTTTTTCAACATAGCCCTCTAGGGGCTTCCAAATATCACTTTGCCAATTCCCCAAGAACTGTCTTAGCGAAAGGCTTCCTGAGGGGAAAGCTGTAACTCTGGGAGATGATTTCACAGAACACAAAGAAGTTTCTCTGAAAGCTTTTTTCTCTTTGTTATCAGAGGATATTTCCTTTGGCCCTATAGTCTTCAAAGGGATCCGAAATATCTATTCTCATATTCCACAGAAATAAGGCTAGCAAAGAGATCCACGAAATACAGATGTAACTCTGTGAGATGAACTAACAGAACACTAAGCAGTTTCTCAGAGAGATTCCTTTCAGATTTCATCTGAGGATATATCATTCTTCAGCATAGCCCTCTATGGGCTTCCAAATATCACTTTGCCAATTCCACAAGAATTGTCTTAGCGAAAGGCTTCTTTGGGGGAAAGCTGTAACTCTGTGAGATGAGTTCACAGAACACAAAGAAGTTTCTCAGAAAGCTTCTTTCTCTTTGTTATCGGAGGATATTTCCTTTGGCCCTATAGTCTTCAAAGGGATCAGAAATATCTGCTCTCAGATTCCACAGAAATAAGGCTAGCAAAGAGATCCACGAAATACAGATGTAACTCTGTGAGATGAATTAACAGAACACTAAGCAGTTCTCAGAGAGATTCTTTTCTGATTTCATCTGAGGATATATCCTTTTTCACCATAGCCCTCTAGGGGCTTTCAAATATCACTTTGCCAATTAAACAAGAACTGCCTTAGCGAAAGGCTTCTTGAGGGGAAAGCTGTAACTCTGTGAGATGATTTCAGAGAACACAAAGAAGTTTCTCAGAAAGCTTCTTTCTCTTTGTTATCGGAGGATATTTCCTTTGGCCCTATAGTCTTCAAGGGGATCCTAAATATCTGTTCTCAGATTCCACAGAAATAAGGCTAGCAAAGAGATACACGAAATAGAGATGTAACCCTGTGAGATGAATTAACAGAACACTAAGCAGTTTCTCAGAAAGCTTCTTTCCAGATTTCATCTGAGGATATTTCCTTTTTCACCATAGCCATCTATGGGCTTCCAAATATCACTTTGCCAATTCCACAAGAACTATCATAGCGAAAGGCTTCTTGAGGGGAAAGCTGAATCTCTGTGAGATGATTTCACAGAACACAAAGGAGTTTCTCTGAAAGCTTCTTTCTCTTGGTTATCGGAGGATAGTTCCTTTGGCCCTATAATCTTCAAAGGTATCCGAAATATCTGTTCTCAGATTCCACAGAAATAAGGCTAGCAAAGAGATCCACGAAATAGAGATGTAACTATGTAAGATGAATTAACAGAACACTAAGCAGTTTCGAAGAAAGCTTCTTTCCAGATTTCATTTGAGGATATTTCCTTTTCACCATAGCCCTCTATGGGCTTTCGAATATCACTTTGCCAATTCCACAAGAACTGTCTTAGCGAAAGGCTTCTTGAGGGGAAAGCTGTAACTCTGTGAGATGATTTCACAGAACACAAAGAAGTTTCTCAGAAAGCTTCTTTCTCTTTGTTATCGGAGGATATTTCCTTTGGCCCTATAGTTTTCAAAGGGATCCGAAATATCTGTTCTCAGATTCCACAGAAATAAGGCTAGCAAAGAGATCCACGAAATACAGATGTAACTCTGTGAGAAGATTATCAGAACACTAAGCAGTTTCTCAGAAAGCTTCTTTCCAGATTTCATCTGAGGATATTTCCTTTTTCACCATAGCCTTCTACCGGCTTCCAAATATCACTTTTCCAATTCCACAAGAACTGTCTTAGCGAAAGGCTTCTTGAGGGGAAAGCTGTAACTCTGTGAGATGATTTCACAGAACACAAAAAATTTCTCAGAAAGCTTCTTTCTCTTTGATATCGGAGGATATTTCCTTTGGACCTATAGTCTTCACAGGGATCCGAAATATCTGTTCTCAGATTCCACAGAAATAAGGCTAGCAAAGAGATAAACGAAATACAGATGTAACTCTGTGAGATGAACTAACAGAACACTAAGCAGTTTCTCAGAGAGATTCTTTCCAGATTTCATCTGAGGATATTTCCTTTTTCAGCATATCCCTCTATGGGCTTCCAGATATCACTTTGCCAATTCCACAAGAACTGTCTTAGCGAAAGGCTTCTTGAGGGGAAAGCTGTAACTCTGTGAGATGATTTCACAGAACACAAAGAAGTTTCTCTGAAAGCTTCTTTCTCTTTGTTATCGGAGGATATTTCCTTTGGCCCTATAGTCTTCAAAGGGATCCAAAATATCTGTTCTCAGATTCCACAGAAATAAAGCTAGCAAAGAGATCCATGAAATACAGATGTAACTCTGTGAGATGAATTAAGAGAACACTAAGCAGTTTCTCAGAGAGATTCTTTCCAGATTTCATCAGAGGATATTTCCTTTTTCACCATAGCCCTCTAGGGGCTTCCAAATATCACTTTGCATATTCCACAAGAACTGCCTTAGCGAAAGGCTTCTTGAGGGGAAAGCTGTAACTCTGTGAGATGATTTCACAGAACACAAAGATGTTTCTCAGAAAGCTTCTTTCTCTTTGTTATCGGAGGATATTTCATTTGGCCCTATAGTCTTCAAAGGGATCCAAAATATCTGTTCTCAGATTCCATAGAAATAAGGCTAGCAAAGAGATACACGAAATAGAGATGTAACCCTGTGAGATGAATTAACAGAACACTAAGCAGTTTCTCAGAAAGCTTCTTTCCAGATTTCATCTGCGGATATTTCCTTTTTCACCATAGCCCTCTATGGGCTTCCAAATATCACTTTGCCACTTCCACAAGAACTATCTCAGCGAAAGGCTTCTTGAGGGGAAAGCTGTATCTCTGTGAGATGATTTCATAGTACACAAAGAAGTTTCTCAGAAAGCTTCTTTCTCTTTGTTATCGGAGGATATTTCCTTTGGCCCTATAGTCTTCGAAGGGATCCGAAATATCTGTTCTCAGATTCCACAGAAATAAGGCTAGCAAAGAGATCCACGAAATACAGATGTAACTCTGTGAGATGAACTAACAGAACACTAAGCAGTTTCTCAGAAAGCTTCTTTCCAGATTTTATCTGAGGACATTTCCTTTTTCACCATAGCCCTCTATGGGCTTCCAAATATCACTTTGCCAATTCCACAAGAACTGTCTTAGCGAAAGGGTTCTTGAGGGGAAAGCTGTAATTCTGTGAGATGATTTCTCAGAACACAAAGAAGTTTCTCAGAAAGCTTCTTTCTCTTTGTTATTGGAAGAAATTTCCTTTGGCCCTATAGTCTTCAAAGGGATCCGAAATATCTGTTCTCAGATTCCACAGAAATAAGGCTAGCAGAGAGATCCAGGAAATACAGATGTAACTCTGTGAGATGAATTAACAGAACACTAAGAAGTTTCTCCGAAAGCTTCTTTCCAGATTTCATCAGAGGATATTTCCTTTTTCACCATAGCCCTCCATGGGCTTCCAAATATCACTTTGCCAATTCCACAAGAAATGCCTTAGCGAAAGGCTTCTTGAGGGGAAAGCTGTAATTCTGTGAAATGATTTCACAGAACACAAAGAAGTTCCTCTGAAAGCTTCTTTCTCTTTGTTATCAGAGGATATTTCCTTTGGCCCTATAGTCTTCACTGGGATCCGAAATATCTGTTCTCAGATTCCACAGAAATAAGGCTAGCAAAGAGATCCACGAAATACAGATGTAACTCTGTGAGATGAATTAACAGAACACTAAGCAGTTTCTCAGAGAGATTCTTTCCAGATTTCATCTGAGGATATTTCCTTTTTCAGCATAGCCCTCTATGGGCTTCCAAATATCACTTTGCCAATTCCAGAAGAACTGTCTTAGCGAAAGGCTTCTTGAGGGGAAAGCTGTAACTCTGTGAGATGATTTCACAGAACACAAAGAAGTTTCTCTGAAAGCTTTTTTCTCTTTGTTATCAGAGGATATTTCCTTTGGCCCTATAGTCTTCAAAGGGATCCGAAATATCTATTCTCATATTCCACAGAAATAAGGCTAGCAAAGAGATCCACGAAATACAGATGTAACTCTGTGAGATGAACTAACAGAACACTAAGCAGTTTCTCAGAGAGATTCCTTTCAGATTTCATCTGAGGATATATCCTTCTTCAGCATAGCCCTCTATGGGCTTCCAAATATCACTTTGCCAATTCCACAAGAATTGTCTTAGCGAAAGGCTTCTTTGGGGGAAAGCTGTAACTCTGTGAGATGAGTTCACAGAACACAAAGAAGTTTCTCAGAAAGCTTCTTTCTCTTTGTTATCGGAGGATATTTCCTTTGGCCCTATAGTCTTCAAAGGGATCAGAAATATCTGCTCTCAGATTCCACAGAAATAAGGCTAGCAAAGATATCCACGAAATACAGATGTAACTCTGTGAGATGAATTAACAGAACACTAAGCAGTTTCTCATAAAGCTCCTTTCCAGATTTCATCTGAGGATATTTCCTTTTTCACCATAGCCCTCTATATGCTACTAAATATCACTTTGCCAGTTCCACATGAACTGTCTTAGCGAAAGGCTTCTTGGGGGGAAAGCTGTAACTCTGTGAGATGAATTAACAGAACACTAAGCAGTTTCTCTGAAAGCTTCTTTCCACTTTTCATCTGAGGATATTTCCTTTTTCACCATAGCCCTCTATGGGCTTCCAAATATCACTTTGCAAATTCCACAAGAACTGTCTTAGCGAAAGGCTTCTTGAGAGGAAAGCTGTAACTCTATGAGATGATTTCACAGAACACAAAGAAGTTTCTCAGAAAGCTCCTTTCTCTTTGTTATCAGAGGATATTTACTTTGGCCCTGTAGTCTTCAAAGGGATCCAAAATATCTGATCTCTAATTCCACAGAAATAACGCTAGCAAAGAGATCCACGAAATACAGATGTAACTCTTTGAGATGAATGACGGAACATTAAGCAGTTTCTCAGGAAGCTTCTTTCCAGATTTCATTTGAGGATATTTCCTTTTTCACCTAAGCCCTCTATGGACTTCCAAATATCACTTTGCCAATTCCACAAGAACTCTCTTAGCGAAAGGCTTCTTGACGTGAAAGCTGTAACTCTGTGAGATGATTTCACAGAACACCAAGAAGTTTATCAGAAAGCTTCTTTCTCTTTGTTATCGGAGGATATTTCCTTTGGCCCTATAGTCTTCAAAGGGATCCGAAATATCTGTTCTCAGATTCCACAGAAAAAAGGCTAGCAAAGAGATCCACGAAAAACAGATGTAACTCTTTGAGATGAATTAACAGAACACTAAGCAGTTTCTCATAAAGCTCCTTTCCAGATTTCATCTGAGGATATTTCCTTTTTCACCATAGCCCTCTATGGGCTTCCAAATATCACTTTGCCAATTCCACAAGAACTGTCTTAGCGAAAGGCTACTTGAGGGGAAAGCTATAACTCTGTGAGATGATTTCACAGAACACAAAGAAGTTTCTCTGAAAGTTTCTTTCTCTTTGTTATCGGAGGATATTTCCTTTGGCCCTATAGTCTTCACAGGGATCCGAAATATCTGTCCTCACATTCCACAGAGATAAAGCTAGTAAAGAGATCCACGAAATAAAGATGTGACTCTGTGAGTGGAAGTCAAACATCACAGAGCACTTTCTCAGAAAAACTTCTTTCCAGATTTCATCTGAGGATAATTCCTTTTTCACCATAGCCCTCTATGGGCTTCTAAATATCACTTTGCCAATTGCACAAGAACTGTCTTAGGGAAAGGCTTCTTCAGGGGAAGGCTGTAACTCTGTGAGATGATTCCACAGAACACAAAGCAATTTCTCAGAAAGCATCTTTCTCTATGTTATCGGAGGATATTTCCTTTGGCCTTATAGTCTTCTAAGGGATCCAAAATATCTGTTCTCAGATTACACAGAAATAAGGCTAGCAAAGAGATCCACGAAAGACAGATGTAACTCTGTGAGATGAAGTAACGGAACACTAAGCACTTTCTCAGAAAACTTCTTTCCAGATTTCATGTGAGGATATATCCTTTGCCACCGTATCCCTCTAAGGGCTTCCAAATATCACTTTGCCAATTCCACAAGAACTGTCTTAGCGAAAGGCTTCTTAAGGGGAAAGCTGTAACTCTGTGAGATGATTTCACAGAACACAAAGAAGTTTCTCAGAAAGCTTCTTTCTCTTTGTTATCGGAGGATATTTCCTTTGGCCCTAGAGACTTCACAGGGATCCGAAATATCTGTTCTCAGATTCCACAGAAATAAGGCTAGCAAAGAGATCCACGAAATACAGATGTAACTCTGTGACATGAATTAACAGAACACTAAGCAGTTTCTCTGAAAGCTTCTTTCCAGATTTCATCTGAGGATATTTCCTTTCTCACCATAGACCTCTACGGGCTTCCAAATATCACTTTGCCAATTCCACAAGAACTGTCTTAGCGAAAGGCTTCTTGAGGGGAAAGCTGTATCTCTGTGAGATGATTTCACAGAACACAAAGAAGTTTCTCAGAAATCTTCTTTCTCTTTGTTATCGGAGGATATTTCCTTTGACCCAATAGTCTTCAAAGGGATCCGAAATACCCGTTCTCAGATTCCACAGAAATAAGGCTAGCAAAGAGATCCACGAAATACAGATGTAACTCGGTGAGATGAATTAACAGAACTCTAAGCAGTTTCTCTGAAAGCTTCTTTCCAGATTTCATCTGAGGATATTTCCTTTTTCACCATAGCCCTCTATGGGCTTCAAAATATCACTTTGCCAATTCCACAAGAACTGTCTTAGCGAAAGTCTTCTTGAGGGGAAAGCTGTAACTCTGTGAGATGATTTCACAGAACACAAAGAAGTTTCTCTGAAAGCTTCATTCTCTTTGTTATCCGAGGATATTCCCTTTGGCCCTACAGTCTTCACAGGTATCCGAAATATCTGTTCTAAGATTCCACAGCGATAAGGGTAGCAAAGAGATGCACGAAATACAGATGTAACACTGTGAGATGAATTAACTGAACACTAAGCAGTTTCTCAGAAAGCTTCTTTTCAGATTTCATCTGAGGATATTTCCTTTTTCACCATAGCCCTCTATGGGCTTCTAAATATCACTTTGCCAATTGCACAAGAACTGTCTTATGGAAAGTCTTCTTCAGGGGAAAGCTGTAACTCTGTGAGATGATTTCAGAGAACACAAAGAAAATTCTCAGAAAGCTTCTTTCTCTTTGTTATCGGAGGATATTTCCTTTGGCCCTATATTCTTCGCAGGGATCCGAAATATCTGTTCTCATCTTACACAGAAATAAGGCAAGCAAAGAGATCCACGAAAGACAGAGGTAACTCAGTCAGATGAATTAACGGAACACTAAGCACTTTCTCAGAAAGCTTCTTTCCAGATTTCATCTGAGGATATTTCCTTTGTCACCGTATCCCTCTATGGGCTTCCAAATATCACTTTGCCAATTCCACAAGAACTGTCTTAGGGAAAGGCATCTTGAGGGGAAAGCTGTAACTCTGTGAGGTGATTTCACAGAACACAAAGTAGTTTCTCAGAAAGCTTCTTTCTCTTTGTTATCGGAGGATATTTCCTTTGGCCCTGTAGTCTTCAAAGGGATCCAAAATATCTGATCTCTAATTCCACAGAAATAAGGCTAGCAAAGAGATCCACGAAATACAGATGTAACTCTTTGAGATGAATTAACAGAACACTAAGCAGTTTCTCATAAAGCTCCTTTCCAGATTTCATCTGAGGATATTTCCTTTTTCACCATAGCCCTCTATGGGCTTCCAAACATCACTTTGCCAATTCCACAAGAACTGTCTTAGCGAAAGGCTTCTTAAGGGGAAAGCTGTAACTCTGTGAGATGATTTCACAGAACACAAAGAAGTTTCTCAGAAAGTTTCTTTCTCTTTGTTATCGGAGGATATTTCCTTTGGCCCTATAGTCTTCACAGGGATTCGAAATATCTGTTCTCAGATTCCACAGAACTAAGGATAGCAAAGAGATCCACGAAATACAGATGTAACTGTGTGAGATGAATTAACAGAACACTAAGCAGTTTCTCAGAAAACTCCTTTCGAAATTTCATCTGAGGATATTTCATTTTTCACCATAGACCTCTATGGGCTTCCAAATATCACTTTGCCAATTCCACAAGAACTGTCTTAGGGAAAGGCTTCTTGAGGGGAAAGCTGTAACTCTGTGAGATGATTTCACAGAACACAAAGAAGTTTCTCAGAAAGCTTCTTTCTCTTTGTTATCGGAGGATATTTCCTTTGGCCCTATAGTCTTCAAAGGGATCCGAAATATCTGTACTCAGATTCCACAGAAATAAGGCTAGCAAAGAGATCCACGAAATACAGATGTAACTCTGTGAGTGGAAGTCACACATCACAGAGCACTTTCTCAGAAAGCTTCTTTCCAGATTTCGTCTGAGGATATTTTCTTTCTCACCATAGCCCTCTACGGGCTTCCAAATATCACTTTGCCAATTCCACAAGGACAGTCTTAGCGAAAGGCTTCTTGATGGGAAAGCTGTAACTCTGTGAGATGATTTCACAGAACACAAAGAAGTTTCTCAGAAAGCTTCTTTCTCTTTGTTATCGGAGGATATTTCCTTTGGCCCTACAGTCTTCAAAGAGATCCGAAATATCTGTTCTCAGATTCCACAGAAAGAAGGCTCGCAAAGAGATCCACGAAATACAGATGTAACTCTGTGAGATGAATTGACGGAACATTAAGCACTTTCTCAGAAAGCTTCTTTCCAGATTTCATTTTAGGATATTTCCTTTCTCACCATAGCCCTCTACGGGCTTCCAAATATCACTTTGCCAATTCCACTAGAACGGTCTTAGCGAATGGCTTCTTGGGAGAAAGCTGTAATTCTGTGAGATGGTTTCACAGAACACAAAGGAATTTCTCAGGAAGCTTCTTTCTCTTTGTTATCGGAGGATATTTCCTTTGACCCTATAGTCTTCAAAGGGATCCGAAATATCTGTTCTCAGATTCCACAGAAATAAGGCTACCAAAGAGTTCCACGAAATACAGATGTAACTCTGTGAGATGAATTAACAGAACACTAAGCAGTTTCTCAAAAAGCTTCTTTCCAGATTTCATCTGAGGTCATTTCCTTTTTCACCATAGCCCTCTATGGGCTTCCAAATATCACTTTGCCAATTCCACAAGAACTGTCTTAGCGAAAGGCTTCTTGAGGTGAAAGCTGTAACTCTGTGTGATGATTTCAGAGAACAAAAAGAACTTTCTCAGAAAGCTTCTTTCTCTTTGTTATCGGAGGATATTTCCTTTGGCCCTATAGTCTTCACAGGGATCCGAAATATCTGCTCTCACATTCCACAGAGATAAATCTAGCAAAGAGATCCACGAAATAAAGATGTAACTCTGTGAGTGGAAGTCAAACATCACAGAGCACTTTCTCAGAAAAACTTCTTTCCAGATTTCATCTGAGGATATTTCCTTTTTCACGATAGCCCTCTATGGGCTTCTAAATATCACTTTGCCAATTGCACAAGAACTGTCTTAGGGAAAGGCTTCTTCTGGGGAAAGCTGTAACTCTGTGAGATGATTCCACAGAACACAAAGAAATTTCTCAGGAAGCATCTTTCTCTTTGTTATCGGAGGATAATTCCTTTGGCCTTATAGTCTTCAAAGGGATCCGAAATATCTGTTCTCAGATTACACAGAAATAAGGCTAGCAAAGAGATCCACGAAAGACAGATGTAACTCTGTGAGATGAAGTAATGGAAAACTAAGCACTTTCTCAGAAAACTTCTTTCCAGATTTCATCTGAGGATAGATCCTTTGTCACCGTATCCCTCTATGGGCTTCCAAATATCACTTTGCCAATTCCACAAGAACTGTCTTAGCGAAAGGCTTCTGGAGGCGAAAGCTGTAACTCTGTGAGGTGATTCCACAGAACACAAAGAAGTTTCTCAGAAAGCTTCTTTATCTTTGTTATCGGAGGATATTTCCTTTGGCTCTAGAGACTTCACAGGGATCCGAAATATCTGTTCTCAGATTCCACAGAAATAAGGCTAGCAAAGAGATCGACGAAATACAGATGTAACTCTGTGAGATGAATTAAAAGAACACTAAGCGGTTTCTCTGAAACCTTCTTTCCAGATTTCATCTGAGGATATTTCCTTTCTCACCATAGACCTCTACGGGCTTCCAAATATCACTTTGCCAATTCCACAAGAACTGTCTTAGTGAAAGGCTTCTTGAGGGGAAAGCTGTATCTCTGTGAGAGGATTTCACAGAACACAAAGAAGTTTCTCAGAAAGCTTCTTTCTCTTTGTTATCGGAGGATATTTCCTGAGGCCCTATAGTCTTCAAAGGGATCCGAAATACCTGTTCTCAGATTCCAGAGAAATAAGGCTAGCAAAGAGATCCACGAAATACAGATGTAACTCGGTGAGATGAATTAACAGAACACTAAGCAGTTTCTCTGAAAGCTTCTTTCCAGATTTCATCTGAGGATATTTCCTTTTTCACCATAGCCCTCTAGGGGCTTCCAAATATCACTTTGCCAATTCCACAAGAACTGTCTTAGCGAAAGTCTTCTTGAGGGGAAAGCTGTAACTCTGTGAGATGATTTCACAGAACACAAAGAAGTTTCTCTGAAAGCTTCATTCTCTTTGTTATCGGAGGATATTTCCTTTGGCCCTATAGTCTTCACAGGGATCCGAAATATCTGTTCTACGATTCCACAGAGATAAGGCTAGCAAAGAGATGCACGAAATACAGATGTAACCCTGTGAGATGAATTAACTGAACACTAAGCAGTTTCTCAGAAAACTTCTTTTCAGATTTCATCTGAGGATATTTCCTTTTCCACCGTAGCCCTCTATGGGCTTCTAAATATCACTTTGCCAATTGCACAAGAACTGTCTTAGCGAAAGGCTTCTTGAGGGGAAAGCTGTAACTCTGTGAGATGACTTCACAGAACACAAAGAAGTTTCTCAGAAAGCTTCTTTCTCTTTGTTATCGGAGGATATTTCCTTCGGCCCTATAGTCTTCAAAGGTATCCGAAATATCTGTTCTCAGATTCCACAGAAATAAGGCTAGCAAAGAGATCCTCGAAATACAGATGTAGCTCTGTGAGATGAATTAAGAGAACACTAAGCAGTTTCTCAGGAAGCTTCTTTCCAGATTTCATCTGAGGATATTTCCTTTTTCAACATAGCCCTCTAGGGGCTTCCAAATATCACTTTGCCAATTCCACAAGAACTGTCTTAGAGAAAGGCTTTTGGAGGGGAAAGCTGTAACTCTGTGAGATGATTTCACAGAACACAAAGAAGTTTCTCAGGAACCTTCTTTCTCTTTGTTATCGGAGGATATTTCCTTTGGCACGATAGTCTTCAAAGGGATCCGAAATATCTGTTCTCAGATTCCACAGAAATAAGGCTAGCAAAGAGATCCACGAAATACAGATGTAACTCTGTGAGATGAATTAACAGAACACTAAGCAGTTTCTCAGGAAGCTTCTTTCCAGATTTCATCTGAGGATATTTCCTTTTTCACCATAGCCCTGTATGGGCTTCCAAATATCACTTTGCCAATTCCACAAGAACTGTCTCATCGAAAGGGTTCTTGAGGGAAAAGCTGTAACACTGTGAGATGATTTCACAGAACACAAAGAAGTTTCTCAGAACGCTTCTTTCTCTTTGTTATCAGAGGATATTTCCTTTGGCCCTATAGTGTTCAAAGGGAATCGAAATATCTGTTCTCAGATTCCATAGAAATAAGGCTAGCAGAGCAATCCACGAAATACAGATGTAGGTCTGTGAGATGAATTTACTGAACACTAAGCAGTTTCTCAGGAAGCTTCTTTCCAGATTTCATCTGAGGATATTTCCTTTTTCACCATAGCCCTCTATGGGCTTCCAAATATCACTTTGCCAATTCCATAAGAACTGTCTTAGCGAAAGTCTTCTTGAGGGAAAAGCTGAAACTCTGTTAGATGATTTCACAGAAGACAAAGAAGTTTCTCAGAAAGCTTCTTTCTCTTTTTTATCGGAGGATATTTCCTTTGGACCTATAGTCTTCAAATGGATCCGAAATATCGGTTCTCAGATTACACAGAAATAAGGGTAGCAAAGAGATCCACGAAATACAGATGTAGCTCTGTGAGATGAATTAACCGAACACTAAGCAGTTTCTCAGGAAGCTTCTTTCCAGATTTCATCTGAGGATATTTCCTTTTTCACCATAGCCCTCCATTGGCTTCCATATATCACTTTGCCAATTCCACAAGAACTGTCTTAGCGAAAGGCTTCTTGAGGGGAAAGCTGTAAATTTTGGGATGATTTCACGGAACACAAAGAAGTTTCTCAGAAAGCTTCGTTCTCTTTGTTATCGGAGGATATTTCCTTTGGCCCTATAGTCTTCAAAGGGATCCGAAATATCGGTTCTCAGATTCCACAGAAATAAGAATAGCAAAGAGATCCACCAAATACAGATATAGGTCTGTGAAGTGAATTAAGAGAACGCTAAGCCGTTTCTCAGGAAGCTTCTTTCCAGATTTCATCTGAGGATATTTCCGTTTTCAACATAGCCCTCTACGGGCTTCCAAATATCACTTTGCCAATTCCACAAAAACTGTCTTAGCGAAAGTCTTCTTGAGGGGAAAGCTGTAAATTTTGGGATGATTTCACGGAACACAAAGAAGTTTCTCAGAAAGCTTCGTTCTCTTTGTTATCGGAGGATATTTCCTTTGGCCCTATAGTCTTCAAAGGGATCCGAAATATCTGTTCTGAGATTCCACAGAAATAAGGCTAGCAAAGAGATCCACGAAATACAGATGTAACTCCGTGAGTGGAAGTCACACATCACAGAGCACTTTCTCAGAAAGCTTATTTCCAGATTTCATTTGAGGATATTTCTTTTCTCACCATAGCCCTCTATGGGCATCCAAATATCACTTTGCCTATTCCACAAGAACTGTCTTACCGAAAGGCTTATTGAGGGGAAAGCTGTAACTCTGTGAGATGATTTCACAGAACACAAAGAAGTTTCCCAGAAAGCTTCTTTCTCTTTGTTATCGGAGGATATTTCCTTTGGCCCTATAGTCTTCAAAGAGTTCCGAAATATCTGTTCTCAGATTCCACAGAAATAAGGCTAGCAAAGAGATCCACGAAATACAGATGTAAGTCTGTGAGATGAATTAAGAGAACACTAAGCAGTTTCGCAGGAAGCTTCTTTCCAGATTTCATCTGAGGATATATCCTTTT
The DNA here is from genome assembly GCF_043159975.1 of Macaca nemestrina. Taxonomy (NCBI): domain Eukaryota; kingdom Metazoa; phylum Chordata; class Mammalia; order Primates; family Cercopithecidae; genus Macaca; species Macaca nemestrina. Next base: position 103,764,333 of record NC_092138.1, on the reverse strand, counting down.
TCACCATAGCCCTCTACGGGCTTCCAAATATCACTTTGCCAATTCCACAAGAACTGTCTTAGCGAAAGGCTTCTTGAGGGAAAGCTGTAACTCTGTGAGATGATTTCACGGAACACAAAGAAGTTTCTCAGAAAGCTTCTTTCTCTTTGTTATCGGAGGATATTTCCTTTGGCCCTATAGTCTTCAAAGGTATCCGAAATATCTGTTCTGAGATTCCACAGAAATAAGGCTAGCAAAGAGATCCACGAAATACAGATGTAACTCTGTGAGATGAACTAACAGAACACTAAGCAGTTTCTCAGAGAGATTCTTTCCAGATTTCATCTGAGGATATTTCCTTTTTCAGCATAGCCCTCTATGGGCTTCCAAATATCACTTTGCCAATTCCACAAGAACTGTCTTAGCAAAAGGCTCCTTGAGGGGAAAGCTGTAACTCTGTGAGATGAATTAACAGAACACTAATCAGTTTCTCTGAAAGCCTCTTTCCAGATTTCATCTGAGGATATTTCCTTTTTCACCATAGCCCTCTATGGGCTTCCAAATATCACTTTGCAAATTCCACAAGAACTGTCTTAGGGAAAGGCTTCTTGAGGGGAAAGCTGTAACCCTGCGAGATGATTTCACAGAACACAAAGAAGTTTCTCATAAAGCTTCTTTCTCTTTGTTATCGGAGGATATTTCCTTTGGCCCTGTAGTCTTCAACGGGATCCGAAATATCTGTTCTCAGATTCCACAGAAATAAGGCTAGCAAAGAGATCCACGAAATACAGATGTAACTCTTTGAGATGAATTAACAGAAACCTAAGCAGTTTCTCATAAAGCTCCCTTCCAGATTTCATCTGAGGATATTTCATTTTTCACCATAGCCCTCTATGGGCTTCTAAATATCACTTTGCCAATTGCACAAGAACTGTCTTAGGGAAAGGCTTCTTCAGGGGAAAGCTGTAACTCTGTGAGATGATTCCACAGAACACCAAGAAATTTCTCAGAAAGCATCTTTCTCCTTGTTATCGGAGGATATTTCCTTTGGCCTTATAGTCTTCAAAGGGATCCGAAATATCTGTTCTCAGATTACAGAAAAATAAGGCTAGCAAAGAGATCCACGAAAGACAGATGTAACTCTGTGAGATGAAGTAACGGAACACTAAGCACTTTCTCAGAAAACTTCTTTCCAGATTTCATGTGAGGATATATCCTTTGTCACCGTATCCCTCTATGGGCTTCAAAATATCACTTTGCCAATTCCACAAGAACTGTCTTAGCGAAAGGCTTCTTGAGGGGAAAGCTGTAACTCTGTGAGATGATTTCACAGAACACAAAGAAGTTTCTCAGAAAGCTTCTTTCTCTTTGTTATCGGAGGATATTTCCTTTGGCCCTAGAGACTTCACGGGGATCCGAAATATCTGTTCTCAGATTCCACAGAAATAAGGCTAGCAAAGAGATCCACGAAATACAGATGTAACTCTGTGAGATGAATTAACAGAACACTAAGCAGTTTCTCTGAAAGCTTCTTTCCAGATTTCATCTGAGGATATTTCCTTTCTCACGATAGACCTCTACGGGCCTCCAAATATCACGTTGCCAATTCCACAAGAACTGTCTTAGCGAAAGGCTTCTTCAGGAGAAGCTGTATCTCTGTGAGAGGATTTCACAGAACACAAAGAAGTTTCTCAGAAAGCTTCTTTCTCTTTGTTATCGGAGGATATTTCCTTTGACCCTATAGTCTTCAAAGGGATCCGAAATACCTGTTCTCAGATTCCACAGAAATAAGGGTAGCAAAGAGATCCACGAAAGACTGATGTAACTCTGTGAGATGAATTAACGGAACACTAAGCACTTTCTCAGAAAGTTTCTTTCCAGATTTCATTTCAGGATATTTCCTTTTTCACCTAAGCCCTCTATGGGCTTCCAAATATCACTTTGCCAATTCCACAAGAACTGTCTTAGGGAAAGGCTTCTTGAGGGGAAAGCTGTAACTCTGTGAGATGATTTCACAGAACACAAAGAAGTTTCTCAGAAAGCTTCTTTCTCTTTGTTATCGGAGGATATTTCCTTTGGCCCTACAGTCTTTACAGGGATCCGAAATATCTGTTCTCAGATTCCACAGAAATAAGGCTAGCAAAGAGATCTACGAAATACAGATGTAACTCTGTGAGATGAATGACGCAACATTAAGCAGTTTCTCAGGAAGCTTCTTTCCAGATTTCATTTCAGGATATTTCCTTTTTCACCTAAGCCCTCTATGGGCTTCCAAATATCACTTTGCCAATTCCACAAGAACTGTCTTAGCGAAAGGCTTCTTGACGGGAAAGCTGTAACTCTGTGAGATGATTTCACAGAACACAAAGAAGTTTATCAGGAAACTTCTTTCTCTTTGTTATCGGAGGATATTTCCTTTGGCCCTATAGTCTTCAAAGGGATCCGAAATATCTGTTCTCAGATTCCACAGAAATAAGGCTAGCAAAGAGATCCACGAAATACAGATGTAACTCTTTGAGATAAATTAACAGAACACTAAGCGGTTTCTCATAAAGCTCCTTTCCAGATTTCATCTGAGGATATTTCCTTTTTCACCATAGCCCTCTATGGGCTTCTAAATATTACTTTGCCAATTGCACAAGAACTGTCTTAGGGAAAGGTTCTTCAGGGGAAAGCTGTAACTCTGTGAGATGATTCCACAGAACACAAAGAAATTTCTCAGAAAGCATCTTTCTCTTTGTTATCGGAGGATATTTCCTTTGGCCTTATAGTCTTCAAAGGGATCCGAAATATCTGTTCTCAGATTACACAGAAATAAGGCTAGCAAAGAGATCCACGAAAGACAGATGTAACTCTGTGAGATGAAGTAACGGAACACTAAGCACTTTCTCAGAAAACATCTTTCCATATTTCATGTGAGGATATATCCTTTGTCACCGTATCCCTCTATGGGCTTCCAAATATCACTTTGCCAATTCCACAAGAACTGTCTTAGCGAAAGGCTTCTTGAGGGGAAAGCTGTAACTCTGTGAGATGATTTCACGGAACACAAAGAAGTTTCTCAGAAAGCTTCTTTCTCTTTGTTATCGGAGGATATTTCCTTTGGCCCTATAGTCTTCAAAGGTATCCGAAATATCTGTTCTGAGATTCCACAGAAATAAGGTTTGCAAAGAGATCCACGAAATACAGATGTAACTCTGTGAGATGAACTAACAGAACACTAAGCAGTTTCTCAGAGAGATTCTTTCCAGTTTTCATCTGAGGATATTTCCTTTTTCAGCATAGCCCTCTATGGGCTTCCAAATATCACTTTGCCAATTCCACAAGAACTGTCTTAGCAAAAGGCTCCTTGAGGGGAAAGCTGTAACTCTGTGAGATGAATTAACAGAACACTAATCAGTTTCTCTGAAAGCCTCTTTCCAGATTTCATCTGAGGATATTTCCTTTTTCACCATAGCCCTCTATGGGCTTCCAAATATCACTTTGCAAATTCCAAAGAACTGTCTTAGCGAAAGGCTTCTTGAGGGGAAAGCTGTAACCCTGTGAGATGATTTCACAGAACACAAAGAAGTTTCTCTGAAAGCTTCTTTCTCTTTGTTATCGGAGGATATTTCCTTTGGCCCTATAGTCTTCACAGGGATCCGAAATATCTGTTCTCAGATTCCACAGAACTAAGGATAGCAAGGAGATCCACGAAATTCAGATGTAACTGTGTGAGATGAATTAACAGAACACTAAGCAGTTTCTCAGAAAGCTCCTTTCGAGATTTCATCTGAGGATATTTCCTTTTTCGCCATAGCACTCTATGGGCTTCCAAATATCACTATGCCAATTCCACAAGAACTGTCTTAACGAAAGGCTTCTTGGCGGGAAAGCTGTAACTCTGTGAGATGATTTCACAGAACACAAAGAAGTTTATCAGAAAACTTCTTTCTCTTTGTTATCGGAGGATATTTCCTTTGGCCCTATAGTCTTCAAAGTGATCTGAAATATCTGTTCTCAGATTCCACAGAAATAAGGCTAGCAAAGAGATCCACGAAATACAGATGTAACTCTTTGAGATGAATTAACAGAACACTAAGCAGTTTCTCTTAAAGCTCCCTTCCAGATTTCATCTGAGGATATTTCCTTTTTCACCATAGCCCTCTATGGGCTTCTAAATATTACTTTGCCAATTGCACAAGAACTGTCTTAGGGAAAGGCTTCTTCAGGGGAAAGCTGTAACTCTGTGAGATGATTCCACAGAACACAAAGAAATTTCTCAGAAAGCATCTTTCTCTTTTTTATCGGAGGATATTTCCTTTGGCCTTATAGTCTTCAAAGGGATCCGAAATATCTGTTCTCAGATTACACAGAAATAAGGCTAGAAAAGAGATCCACGAAAGACAGATGTAACTCTGTGAGATGAAGTAACGGAACACTAAGCACTTTCTCAGAAAACTTCTTTCCAGATTTCATGTGAGGATATATCCTTTGTCACCGTATCCCTCTATGGGCTTCCAAATATCACTTTGCCAATTCCACAAGAACTGTCTTAGCGAAAGGCTTCTTGAGGGGAAAGCTGTAACTCTGTGAGATGATTTCACAGAACACAAAGAAGTTTCTCAGAAAGATTCTTTCTCTTTGTTATCGGAGGATATTTCCTTTGGCCCTAGAGACTTCACGGGGATCCGAAATATCTGTTCTCAGATTCCACAGAAATAAGGCTAGCAAAGAGATCCACGAAATACAGATGTAACTCTGTGAGGTGAATTAACAGAACACTAAGCAGTTTCTCTGAAAGCTTCTTTCCAGATTTCATCTGAGGATATTTCCTTTCTCACGATAGACCTCTACGGGCTTCCAAATATCACTTTGCCAATTCCACAAGAACTGTCTTAGCGAAAGGCTTCTTCAGGGGAAGCTGTATCTCTGTGAGAGGATTTCACAGAACAGAAAGAAGTTTCTCAGAAAGCTTCATTCTCTTTGTTATCGGAGGATATTTCCTTTGACCCTATAGTCTTCAAAGGGATCCGAAATACCTGTTCTCAGATTCCACAGAAATAAGGCTAGCAAAGAGATCCACGAAAGACTGATGTAACTCTGTGAGATGAATTAACGGAACACTAAGCATTTTCTCAGAAAGTTTCTTTCCAGATTTCAACTGAGGAAATTTCCTTTGTCACCGTATCCCTCTATGGGCTTCCAAATATCACTATGCCAATTCCACAAGAACTGTCTTAGCGAAAGGCTTCTTGACGGGAAAGCTGTAACTCTGTGAGATGATTTCACAGAACACAAAGAAGTTTCTCAGAAAGCTTCTTTCTCTTTGTTATCGGAGGATATTTCCTTTGGCCCTACAGTCTTTTCAGGGATCCGAAATATCTGTTCTCAGATTCCACAGAAATAAGGCTAGCAAATAGATCCACGAAATACAGATGTAACTCTTTGAGATGAATTAACAGAACACTAAGCAGTTTCTCATAAAGCTCCTTTCCAGATTTCATCTGAGGATATTTCCTTTTTCACCATAGCCCTCTATGGGCTTCCAAATATCACTATGCCAATTCCACAAGAACTGTCTTAGCGAAAGGCTTCTTGAGGGGAAAGCTGTAACTCTGTGAGATGAATTAACAGAACACTAAGTAGTTTCTCAGAAAGCTTCTTTCTCTTTGTTATCGGAGGATATTTCCTTTGGCCCTATAGTCTTCACAGGGATTCGAAATATCTGTTCTCAGATTCCACAGAACTAAGGATTGCAAAGAGATCCACGAAATACAGATGTAACTGTGTGAGATGAATTAACAAAACACTAAGCAGTTTCTCAGAAAACTCCTTTCGAGATTTCATCTGAGGATATTTCATTTTTCACCATAGCCCTCTATGGGCTTCCAACTATCACTTTGCCAATTCCATAAGAACTGTCTTAGGGAAAGGTTTCTTCAGGGGAAAGCTGTAACTCTGTGAGATGATTTCACAGAACACAAAGAAGTTTCTCAGAAAGCTTCTTTCTCTTTGTTATCGGAGGATATTTCCTTTGGCCCTATACTCTAAAAAGGGATCCGAAATATCTGTTCTCGGATTCCACAGAAATAAGGCTAGCAAAGAGATCCATGAAATACAGATGTAACACTGTGAGTGGAAGTCACACATCACAGAGCACTTTCTCAGAAAGCTTCTTTCCAGATTTCATCTGTGGATATTTCCTGTCTCACCATAGCCCTCTACGGGATTCCAAATATCACTTTGCCAATTCCACAAGGACTGTCTTAGCGAAAGGCTTCTTGATGGGAAAGCTGTAACTCTGTGAGATGATTTCACAGAACACAAAGAAGTTTCTCAGAAAGCTTCTTTCTCTTTGTTATCGGAGGATATTTCCTTTGGCCCTACAATCTTCAAAGGGATCCGAAATATTTGTTCTCAGATTCCACAGAAAGAAGGCTCGCAAAGAGATCCACGAAATACAGATGTAACTCTGTGAGATGAATTGACGGAACATTAAGCAGTTTCTCAGAAAGCTTCTTTCTAGATTTCATTTTAGGATATTTCCTTTCTCACCATAGCCCTCTACAGGCTTCCATATATCACTTTGCCAATTCCACTAGAACTGTCTTAGCGAATGGCTTCTTGGGAGAAAGCTGTAACTCTGTGAGATGATTTCACAGAACACAAAGGAGTTTCTCAGAAAGCTTCTTTCTCTTTATTATCGGAGGATATTTCCTTTGGCCCTATAGTCTTCAAAGGGATCTGAAATATCTATTCTCAGATTCCACAGAAATAAGGCTACCAAAGAGATCCACGACATACTGATGTAACTCTGTGAGATGAATTAACAGAACACTAAGCAGTTTCTCAAAATGCTTCTTTCCATATTTCATCTGAGGTCATTTCCTTTTTCACCATAGCCCTAGATGGGCTTCCAAATATCACTTTACCAATACCACAAGAACTGTCTTAGCGAAAGGCTTCTTGAGGAGAAAGCTGTAACTCTGTGAGATGATTTCAGAGAACATAAAGAACTTTCTCAGAAAGCTTCTTTCTCTTTGTTATCGGAGGATATTTCCTTTGGCCCTATAGTCTTCACAGGGATCCGAAATATCTGTTCTCACATTCCACAGAGATAAAGCTAGCAAAGAGATCCACGAAATAAAGAAGTAACTCTGTGAGTGGAAGTCAAACATCACAGAGAACTTTCTCAGAAAAACTTCTTTCCAGATTTCATCTGAGGATATTTCCTTTTTCACCATAGCCCTCTATGGGCTTCTAAATATCACTTTGCCAATTGCACAAGAACTGTCTTAGGGAAAGACTTCTTCAGGGGAAAGCTGTAACTCTGTGAGATGATTCCACAGACCACAAAGAAATTTCTCAGAAAGCATCTTTCTCTTTGTTAACGGAGGATATTTCCTTTGGCCTTATAGTCTTCAAAGGGATCCGAAATATCTGTTCTCAGATTACACAGAAATAAGGCTAGCAAAGAGATCCACGAAAGACTGATGTAACTCTGTGAGATGAAGTAATGGAACACTAAGCACTTTCTCAGAAAACTTCTTTCTAGATTTCATCTGAGGATAGATCCTTTGTCACCGTATCCCTCTTTGGGCTTCCAAATATCACTTTGCCAATTCCACAAGAACTGTCTTAGCGAAAGGCTTCTTGAGGGGAAAGCTGTAACTCTGTGTGATGATTCCACAGACACAAAGAAGTTTCTCAGAAAGCTTCTTTCTCTTTGTTATCGGAGGATATTTCCTTTGGCCCTAGAGACTTCACAGGGATCCGAAATATCTGTTCTCAGATTCCACAGAAATAAGGCTAGCAAAGAGATCCACGAAATACAGATGTAACTCTGTGAGATGAATTAACAGAACATTAAGCAGTTTCTCTGAAAGCTTCTTTCCTGATTTCATCTGAGGATATTTCCTTTTTCACCATAGCCCTCTATGGGCTTCCTAATATCACTTGGCCAATTCCACAAGAACTGTCTTAGCGAAAGTCTTCTTGAGGGGAAAGCTGTAACTCTGTGAGATGATTGCACAGAACACAAAGAAGTTTCTCTGAAAGCTTCATTCTCTTTGTTATCGGAGGATATTTCCTTTGGCCCTATAGTCTTCACAGGGATCCGAAATATCTGTTCTAAGATTCCACAGAGATAAGGCTAGGAAAGAGATGCACGAAATACAGATGTAACACTGTGAGTTGAATTAACTGAACACTAAGCAGTTTCTCAGAAAGCTTCTTTACATATTTCATCTGAGGATATTTCCTTTTTCACCATTGCCCTCTATGGGCTTCTAAATATCACTTTGCCAATTGCACAAGAACTGTCTTATGGAAAGGCTTCTTCAGGGGAAAGCTGTAACTCTGTGAGATGATTTCACAGAACACAAAGAAAATTCTCAGAAAGCTTCTTTCTCTTTGTTATCGGAGGATATTTTCTTTGGCCCTATAGTCTTCACAGGAATCCGAAATATCTGTTCTCAGATTACACAGAAATAAGGCTAGCAAAGAGATCCACGAAAGACAGATGTAACTCTGTGAGATGAATTAACGGAACACTAAGCACTTTCTCAGAAATCTTCTTTCCAGATTTCATCTGAGGATATTTCCTTTGTCACCGTATCCCTCTATGGGCTTCCAAATATCACTTTGCCAATTCCACAAGAACTGTCTTAGCGAAAGGCTTCTTGAGGGGAAAGCTGTAACTCTGTGAGATGATTTCACAGAACACAAAGAAGTTTCTCAGAAAGCTTCTTTCTCTTTGTTATCGGAGGATATTTCCTTTGGCCCTATAGTCTTCAAAGTGATCCGAAATATCTGTTCTCAGATTCCACATAAAGAAGGCTAGTAAAGAGATCCACGAAATACAGATGTAACTCTGTGAGTGGAAGTCACTCATCACTGAGCACTTTCTCAGAAAGCTTATTTCCAGATTTCATGAGGATATTTCTTTTCTCACCATAGCCCTCTACGGGCTTCCAAATATCACTTTGCGAATTCCACAAGAACTGTCTTAGCCAAAGGCTTCTTGAGGGGAAAGCTGTAACTCTGTGAGATGATTTCACAGAACACAAAGAAGTTTCTCAGAAAGCTTCTTTCTCTTTGTTATCGGAGGATATTTCCTTTGGCCCTATAGTCTTCAAAGGGATCCGAAATATCTGTTCTCAGATTCCACAGAAATAAGGCTAGCAAAGAGGTCCACGAAATACAGATGTAACTCTGTGAGATGAACTAACAGAACACTAAGCAGTTTCTCAGAGAGATTCTTTCCAGATTTCATCTGAGGATATTTCCTTTTTCACCATAGCCCTGTATGGGCTTCCAAATATCACTTTGCCAATTCCACAAGAACTGTCTCATCGAAAGGCTTCTTGAGGGAAAAGCTGTAACACTGTGAGATGATTTCACAGAACACAAAGAAGTTTCTCAGATCGCTTCTTTCTTTTTGTTATCAGAGGATATTTCCTTTGGCCCTATAGTGTTCAAAGGGATCCGAAATATCTGTTCTCAGATTCCATAGAAATAAAGCTAGCAAAGCGATCCACGAAATACAGATGTAGCTCTGTGAGATGAATTTACTGAACACTAAGCAGTTTCTCAGGAAGCTTCTTTCCAGATTTCATCTGAGGATATTTCCTTTTTCACCATAGCCCTCTATGGGCTTCCAAATATCACTTTGCCAATTCCTCAAGAACTGTCTCAGCGAAAGGCTTCTTGAGGGGAAAGCTGTAAATCTGTGAGATGATTTCGCAGAACACAAAGAGGTTTCTCACAAAGCTTCTTTCTCTTTGTTATCGGAGGATATTTCCTTTGTCCCTATAGTCTTCAAGGGATCCGAAATATCTCTTCTCAGATTCCACAGAAATTAGACTAGCAAAGAGATCCACGAAATACAGATGTAACTCTGTGAGATGAATTAACCGAACACTAAGCAGTTTCTCAGGAAGCTTCTTTCCAGATTTCATCTGAAGATATTTCCTTTTTCACCATAGCCTTCTATTGGTTTCCAAATATCGCTTTGTCTATTCCACAAGAACTGTCTTAGCGAAAGGCTTCTTGAGGGGAAAGCTGTAACTCTGTGAGATGATTTCAGAGAACACAAAGAAGTTTCTCAGAAAGCTTCTTTCTCTTTGTTATCGGAGGATATTTCCTTTGGCCCTATAGTCTTCAAAGGGATCCGAAATATCTGTTCTCAGATTCCACAGAAATAAGGCTGGGAAAGAAATCCACGAAATAAAGATGTAACTCTGTGATATGTATTAAGAGAACACTAAGCAGTTTCTTAGGAAGCTTCTTTCCAGATTTCATCTGAGGATATTTCTTTTTTCACCATAGCCCTCTACGGGCTTCCAAATATCACTTCGCCAATTCCACAAGAACTCTCTTATCGAAAGTCTTCTTGAGGGAAACGCTGAAACTCTGTTCTATGATTTCACAGAACACAAAGAAGTTTCTCAGAAAGCTTCTTTCTCTTTGTTATCGGAGGACATTTCCTTTGGCCCTATAGTCTTCAGGGGTATCCGAAATATCTGTTCTCAGATTCCACAGAAATAAGGCTAGCAAAGAGATCCACGAAATACAGATGTAACCCTGTGAGATGAATTAACAGAACACTAAGCACTTTCTCAGAAAGCTTCTTTCCAGATTTCATCTGAGGATATTTCCTTTGTCACCGTATCCCTCTATGGGCTTCCAAATATCACTTTGCCAATTCCACAAGAACTGTTTTAGCGAAAGGCTTCTTGAGGGGAAAGCTGTAACTCTGTGAGATGATTTCACAGAACACAAAGAAGTTTCTCAGAAAGCTTCTTTCTCTTTGTTATCAGAGTATATTTCCTTTGGCCCTATAGTCTTCTAAGGGATCCGAAATATCTGTTCTCAGATTCCACAGAAAGAAGGCTAGCAAAGAGATCCACGAAATACAGATGTAGCTCTTGAGATGAATTAACCGAACACTAAGCAGTTTCTCAGGAAGCTTCTTTCCAGATTTCATGTGAGGATATTTCCTTTTTCACCATAGCCCTCCATGGGATTCCAAATATCACTTTGCCAATTACACAAGAACTGTCTTAGCGAAAGGCTTATTGAGGGGAAAGCTATAACTCTGTGAGATGATTTCACAGAACACAAAGAAGTTTCTCAGAAAGCTTCTTTCTCTTTGTTATCGGAGGATATTTACTTCCGCCCTATAGTCTTCAAAGGGATCCGAAATATCTGTTCTCAGATTCCACAGAAATAAGGCTGGGAAAGAGATCCACGAAATAAAGATGTCACTCTGTGATATGTATTAAGAGAACACTAAGCAGTTTCTCAGGAAGCTTCTTTCCAGATTACATCTGAGGATATTTCCTTTTTCACCATAGCCCTCTACGGGCTTCCAAATATCACTTTGCCAATTCCAAAAGAACGGTCTTATCGACAGTCTTCTTGAGGGAAAAGCTGAAACTCTGTAAGATGATTTCACAGAACACAAAGAAGTTTCTCAGAAAGCTTCTTTTTCTTTGTTATCGGAGGATATTTCCTTTGGCCCTATAGTCTTCAAAGGGATCCGAAATATCTGTTCTGAGATTCCACAGAAATAAGGCTAGCAAAGAGATCCACGAAATACAGATGTAACTCTGTGAGTGGAAGTCACACATCACAGAGCCTTTTCCCAGAAAGCTCATTTCCAGATTTCATCTGAGGATATTTCCTTTTTCACCATAGCCCTCTATGGGCTTCCAAATATCACTTTGCCAATTCCAAAAGAACTGTCTGAGGGAAAGGCTTCTTGAGGGGAAAACTGTAACTCTGTGAGATGACTTCACAGAACAGAAAGAAGTTTCTCAGAAAGCTTCTTTCTCTTTGTTATCGGAGGATATTTCCTTTGGCCCTATACTCTTCAAAGGGATCCGAAATATCTGTTCTCAGATTCCACAGAAATAAGGCTAGCAAAGAGATCCACGAAATACAGATGTAACCCTGTGAGATGAATTAACAGAACACTAAGCAGTTTCTCAGGAAGCTTCCTTCTAGATTTCATCTGAGGATATTTCCTTTTTCACCATAGCACTCTATGGTCTTCCAAATATCACTTTGCCAATTCCACAAGAACTGTCTTAGCGAAAGGCTTCTTGAGGCGAAAGCTGTAACTCTGTGACATGATTTCACAGAACACAAAGAAGTTACTCAGAAAGCTTCTTTCTATTTATTATCGGAGGATATTTCCTTTGGCTTTATAGTCTTCAAAGGGATCCGAAATATCTGTTCTCAGATCCCACAGAAATAAGGCTAGCAAAGAGATCCACGAAATACAGATGTAACTCTGTGAGATGAATTAACAGAACACTAAGCAGTTTCTCAAAAAGCTCCTTTCGAGATTTCATCTGAGGATATTTCCTTTTTAACCATAGCCCTCTATGGGCTTCCAAATATCACATCGCCAATTCCACAAGAACTGTCTGAGGGAAAGGCTTCTTGAGGGGAAAGCTGTAACTCTGTGAGATGATTTCACAGAACACAAAGAAGTTTCTCAGAAAGCTTCTTTGTCTTTTTTATCGGAGGATATTTCCTTTGGCCCTATAGTCTTCAAAGGGATCCGAAATATCTGTTCTCAGATTCCACAGAAATAAGGCTAGCAAAGAGATCCACGAAATACAGATGTAACCCAGTGAGATGAATTAACAGAACACTAAGCAGTTTCGCAGGAAGTTTCTTTCCACATTTCATCTGAGGATATTTCCTTTTTCACCATAGCCCTCTATGGGCTTCCAAATATCATTTTGCCAATTCCACAAGAACTGTCTTAGCGAAAGGTTTCTTGAGGGGAAAGCTGTAACTCTGTGACATGATTTCACAGAACACAAAGAAGTTACTCAGAAAGCTTCTTTCTCTTTGTTATCGGAGGATATTTCCTTTGGCCTTATAGTCTTCAAAGGGATCCGAAATATCTCTTCTCAGATTCCACAGAAATAAGGCTAGCAAAGAGATCCACGAAATACAGATGTAACTCTGTGAGATGAATTAAGAGAACACTAAGCAGTTTCTGAAGAAGCTTCTTTCCAGATTTCATCTGAGTATATTTCCTTTTTTACCATAGCCCTCTACGGGCTTACAAATATCACTTTGCCAATTCCAAAAACTGTTTTGGCGAAAAGGCTTCTTGAGGGGAAAGCTGTAACTCTGTGAGATGATTTCACAGAACACAAAGAAGTTTCTAGAAAGCTTCTTTCTCTTTGTTATCGGAGGATATTTCCTTCGGCCCTTTAGTCTTCAATGGGATCCAAAATATCTGATCTCTAATTCCACAGAAATAAGGCTAGCAAAGAGATCCACGAAATACAGATGTAACTCTGTTAGATGAATAACGGAACATTAAGCAGTTTCTCAGGAAGCTTCTTTCCAGATTTCATTTGAGGATATTTCCTTATTCACCGTAGCCCTCTATGGGCTTCCAAATATAACTTTGCCAATTCCACAAGAACTGTCTTAGCGAAAGGCTTCTTGAGGGGAAAGCTGTAACTCTGTGACGTGGTTTCACAGAACACAAAGAAGTTTCTCAGAATGCTTCTTTCTCTTTGTTATCGGAGGATATTTCCTTTGGCCCTATAGTCTTCAAAGGGATCCGAAATATCTGTTCTCAGATTCCACAGAAATAAGGCTCGCAAAGAGATCCACGAAATACAGACGTAACTCTGTGACATGAATTGAGGGAACATTAAGGAGTTTCTCAAAAAGCTTCTTTCCAAATTTCATTTTAGGATATTTCTTTTTTCACCATAGCCCTCTATGGTCTTCCAAATATCCCTTTGCCAATTCCACAAGAACTGTCTTAGCGGAAAAGTTCTTGAGGGCAAAGCTGTAACTCTGTGAGATGATTTCTCAGAACACAAAGAAGTTTCTCAGAAACCTTTTTTCTCTTTGTTATTGGAGGATACTTCCTTTGGTCCTATAGTCTTCAAAGGGATCCGAAATATCTGTTCTGAGATTCCACAGAAATAAGGCTAGCAAAGAGATCCACGAAATACAGATGTAACTCTCTGAGATGAATTAACAGAACACTAAGCAGTTTCTCAGAAAGCTTCTTTCCAGATTTTATCTGTGGAATTTCCTTTTTCACCATAGCCCTCTATGGGCTTCCAAATATCACTTTGCCAATTCCACAAGAACTGTCTTAGCCAAAGGCTTCTTGAGGGGAAAGCTGTAACTCTCTGAGATGATTTCACAGAACACAAAGAAGTTTCTCAGAAAGCTTCTTTCTCTTTGTTATCGGAGGATATTTCCTTTGGCCATATAGTCTTCAAAGGGATCCGAAATATCTGTTCTCTGATTCCACAAAAATAACTCTAGCAAAGAGATCCACGAAATACAGATGTAACTCTGTGAGATGAATTAAGAGAACACTAAGCAGTTTCTCAGGAAGCTCTTTCCAGATTTCATCTGAGGATATTTCCTTTTTCACCATAGCCTTCTACGGGCTTCCAAATATCACTTTGCCAATTCCACAAGAACTGCCTTAGCGAAAGGCTTCTTGAGGGGAAAGCTGTAACTCTGTGAGATGATTTCACAGAACACAAAAAAGTTTCTCAGAAAGCTTCTTTCTCTTTGTTATCGGAGGATATTTCCTTTGGCCCTATAGTCTTCAAAGGGATCCGAAATATCTGTTCTCAGATTAAACAGAAATAAGGCTAGCAAAGAGATCCACGAAATACAGATGTAACGCTGTGAGATGAACTAACAGCACACTAAGCAGTTTCTCAAAGAGATTCTTTCCAGATTTCATCTGAGGATATTTCCTTTTTCAGCATAGCCCTCTATGGGCTTCCAAATATCACTTTGCCAATTCCACAAGAACTGACTTAGCGAAAGGATTCTTGAGGGGAAAGCTGTAACTCTGTGAGATGATTTCAGAGAACACAAAAAGTTTCTCAGAAAGCTTCTTTCTCTTTGTTATCGGAGGATATTTCCTTTGGCCCTATAGTCTTCAAAGGGATCCGAAATATCAGTTCTCAGATTCCACAGAAAGAAGGCTAGCAAAGAGATCCACGAAATACAGATGTAACTCTGTGAGATGAATTAACAGAACACTAAGCAATTTCTCAGGAAGCTTGTTTCCAGATTTCATCTGAGGATATTTCCTTTTTCACCATAGCCCACTATGGGCTTCCAAATATCACTTTGCCAAATCCACAAGAACTGTCTTAGCGAAAGGCTTCCTGCGGGGAAAGCTGTAACTCTGTGAGATGATTTCACAGAACACAAAGAAGTTTCTCAGAAGGCTTCTTTCTCTTTCTATCGGAGGATATTTCCTTCGGCCCTATAGTCTTCAAAGGGATCCGTAATATCTGTTCTCAGATTCCACAGAAATAAGGGTAGCGAATAAATCCACGAAATTCAGATGTAACACTGTGTGATGAATTAACAGAACACTAAGCAGTTTCGTACGAAGCTTCTTTGCAGATTTCATCTGAGGATATTTCGTTTCTCACCGTAGCCCTCTATGGGCTTCCAAATATCACTTTGCCAATTCCACAAGAACTGTCTTAGGGAATGTCTTCTTGAGGGGAAAGCTGTAACTCTGTGAGATGATTTCACAGAACACAAAGAAATTTCTCAGAAAGCTTCTTTCTCTTTGTTATCGGAGGATATTTCCTTTGGCCCTATAGTCTTCAAAGGGATCCGAAATATCTGCTCTCAGATTCCACAGAAATAAGGCTAGCAAAGAGATCCACGAAATACAGATGTAAATCTCTGAGATGAATTAATAGAACACTAAGCAGTTTCTCAGGAAGCTTCTTTCCAGATTTCACCTGAGGATATTTCCTTTTTCACCATAGCCCTCTATGGGCTTCCAAATATCACTTTGCCAATTCCACAAGAACTGTCTTAGCGAATGGATTCTTGAGGGGAAAGCTGTAACTCTGTGAGATGATTTCACAGAACACAAAGAAGTTTCTCAGAAAGCTTCTTTCTCTTTGTTATCGGAGGATATTTCCTTTGTCACGATAGTCTTCAAAGGGATCCGAAATATCTGTTCTCAGATTCCAAAGAAATAAGGGTAGCAAATAAATCCACGAAATTCAGATGTAACACTGTGTGATGAATTAACAGAACACTAAGCAGTTTCTTACGAAGCTTCTTTGCAGATTTCATCTGGGGATATTTCGTTTTTGACCGTAGCCCTCTATGGGCTTCCAAATATCACTTTGCCAATTCCACAAGAACTGTCTTAGCGAAAGGCTTCTGGAGGGGAAAGCTGTAACTCTGTGAGATGATTTCAAAGAACACAAAGAAGTTTCTCAGAAAGCTTCTTTCTCTTTGTTATCGGAGGATATTTCCTTTGGCCCTATAGTCTTCAAAGGGATCCGAAATATCTGTTCTCTGATTCCACAGAAATAAGGCCAGCAAAGAGATCCACGAAATACAGATGTAACTCTGTGAGATGAATTAACAGAACACTAAGCACTTTCTCAGGAAGCTTCTCTCCAGATTTAATCTGAGGATATTTCGTTTTTCACCGTAGCCCTCTTTGGGCTTCCAAATATCACTTTGCCAATTCCACAAGATCTGTCTTAGCGAAAGGCTTCTTGAAGGGAAAGCTGTAACTCTGTGAGATGATTTCACAGAACACAAAGAAGTTTCTCAGAAAGCTTCTTTCTCTTTGTTATCGGAGGATATTTCCTTTGGCCCTATAGTCTTCAAAGGGATCCGAAATATCTGTTCTCAGATTCCACAGAAATAAGGCTACCAAAGACATCCACGAAATACAGATGTAGCTCTGTGAGATGAATTAACCGAACACTAAGCAGTTTCTCAGAAAGCTTCTTTCCAGATTTCATCTGAGGATATTTCCTTTTTCACCATAGCCCTCCATGGGCTTCCATATATCACTTTGCCAATTCCACAAGTACTGTCTTAGCGAAAGGCTTATTGAGGGGAAAGCTGTAACTCTGTGAGATGATTTCACAGAACACAACGAGTTTCTCAGAAAGCTTCTTTCTCTTTGTTATCGGAGGATATTTCCTTTGGCCCTATAGACTTCAAAGGGATCCGAAGTATCTGTTCTCAGATTCTACAGATATAAGGCTAGAAAAGAGATCCACGAAATACAGATGTAACTCTGTGAGATGAATTAACAGAACACTAAGCAGTTTCTCAGGGAGCTTCTTTCCAGATTTCATCTGAGGATATTTCGTTTTTCACCATAGCCCTCTATGGGCTTCCAAATATCACTTTGCCAATTCCACAAGAACTGTCTTAGCGAAAGGCTTCTTGAGGAGAAAGCTGTAACTCTGTGAGATGATTTCACAGAACACAAAGAAGTTTCTCAGAAAGCTTCTTTCTCTTTGTTATCGGAGGATATTTCCTTTGGCCCTATAGTCTTCAAAGGGATCCGAAATATCTGTTCTCAGATTCCACAGAAATAAGGCTACCAAAGACATCCACGAAATACAGAGGTAGCTCTGTGAGATGAATTAACAGAACACTATGCAGTTTCTCAGAAAGCTTCTTTCCAGATTTCATCTGAGGATATTTCCTTTTTCACCGTAGCCCTCCATGGGCTTCCATATATCACTTTGCCAATTCCACAAGTACTGTCTTAGCGAAAGGCTTCTTGAGGGGAAAGCTGTAACTCTGTGAGATGATTTCACAGAACACAACGAGTTTCTCAGAAAGCTTCTTTCTCTTTGTTATCGGAGGATATTTCCTTTGGCCCTGTAGACTTGAAAGGGATCCGAAGTATCTGTTCTCAGATTCTACAGATATAAGGCTAGAAAAGAGATCCACGAAATACAGATGTAACTCTGTGAGATGAATTAACAGAACACTAAGCAGTTTCTCAGGGAGCTTCTTTCCAGATTTCATCTGAGGATATTTCGTTTTTCACCATAGCCCTCTATGGGCTTCCAAATATCACTTTGCCAATTCCACAAGAACTGTCTTAGCGAAAGGCTTCTTGGGGGGAAAGCTGTAACTCTGAGAGATGATTACAGAGAACACAAAGAAGTTTCTCAGAAAGCTTCTTTCTCTTTGTTATCGGAGGATATTTCCTTTGGCCCTATAGTCTTCAAAGGGATCCAAAATATCTGTTCTCAGATTCCACAGAAATAAAGCTAGCAAAGAGATCCACGAAATACAGACGTAACTCTGTGAGATGAATTAACAGAACACTAAGCACTTTCTCAGGAAGCTTCTTTCCAGATTTCATCTGAGGATATATCCTTTTTCACCATAGCCCTCTATGGGCTTCCAAATATCACTTTGCCAATTCCACAAGAACTGTCTTAGCGAAAGGCTTCTTGAGGGGAAAGCTGTAACTCTGTGAGATGATTTCACAGAACACAAAGAAGTTTCTCAGAAAGCTTCTTTCTCTTTGTTAACGGAGGATATTTCCTTTGGCCCTATAGTCTTCAAAGGGATCCGAAATATCTGATCTCAGATTACACAGAAATAAGGCTAGCAAAGAGATCCACGAAATACAGATGTAACTCTGTGAGATGAATTAACAGAACACTAAGTACTTTCTCAGAAAGCTTCTTTCCAGATTTCATCTGAGGATATTTCCTTTGTCACCATAGCCCTCTATGGGCTTCCAAATATCACTTTGCCAATTCCACAAGAACTGTCTTAGCGAAAGGCTTCTTGAGGGGAAAGCTGTAACTCTGTGAGATGATGTCACAGAACTCAACGAGTTTCTCAGAAAGATTCTTTCTCTTTGTTATCGGAGGATATTTCCTTTGGCCCTATAGTCTTCCAAGGGATCCGAAATATCTGTTCTCAGATTCCACAGAAATAAGGCTAGCAAAGAGATCCACGAAATACAGATGTAGCTCTGTGAGATGAATTAACAGAACACTAAGCACTTTCTCAGGAAGCTTCTTTCCAGATTTCATCTCAGGATATTTCCTTTTTCACCATAGCCCTCTATGGGCTTCCGAATATCACTTTGCCAATTCCACAAGAACTGTCTCAGCGAAAGGCTCCTTGAGGGATAAGCTGTAACTCTCTGAGATGATTTCACAGAACACAAAGAAGTTTCTCAGAAAGCTTCTTTCTCTTTCTTATCGGAGGATATTTCCTTTGGCCCTATAGTCTTCAAAGGGGTCCGGAATATCTATTCTCAGATTCCACAGAAATAAGGCTAGCAAAGAGATCCAAGAAATACAGATGTAACTGTGTGAGATGAATTAACAGAACACTAAGCGGTTTCTCAGGAAGCTTGTTTCCAGATTTCATCTGAGGATATTTGCTTTTTCACCATAGCCCATAGTGGGCTTCCAAATATCACTTTGCCAAATCCACAAGAACTGTCTTAGCGACAGGCTTCTTGAAGGGATAGCTGTATCTCTGTGGGATGATTTCAGAGAACACAAAGAAGTTTCTCAGAAAGCTTCTTTCTCTTTGTTATCGGAGGATATTTCCTTTGGAACTATAGTCTTCAAAGGGATCCGAAATATCTGTTCTCAGATTCCACAGAAAGAAGGCTAGTAAAGAGATCCACGAAATACAGATGTAACTCTGTGAGATGAATTAACAGAACACTAAGTAATTTCTCAGGAAGTTTGTTTCCAGATTTCATCTGAGGATATTTCCTTTTTCACCATAGCCCACTATGGGCTTCCAAATATCACTTTGCCAATTCCACAAGAACTGTCTTAGCGAAAGACTTCCTGAGGGGAAAGCTGTAACTCTGTGAGATGATTTCACAGAACGCAAA
Source organism: Macaca nemestrina (assembly GCF_043159975.1). Classification (NCBI taxonomy): domain Eukaryota; kingdom Metazoa; phylum Chordata; class Mammalia; order Primates; family Cercopithecidae; genus Macaca; species Macaca nemestrina. The sequence continues at coordinate 103,744,682 of NC_092138.1, read as the reverse complement.
GAAGTTTCTCAGAAAGCTTCTTTCTCTTTGTTATCGCAAGATATTTCCTTTGGTCCTATAGTCTTCAAAGGGACCCGAAATATCTGTTCTCAGATTCCACAGAAATAAGGCTAGCAAAGGCATCCACGAAATACAGATGTAGCTTTGTGAGATGAATTAACAGAACACTAAGCAGTTTCTCAGGAAGCTTCTTTCCAGATTTCATTTGAGGATAATTCCTTTTTCACCATAGCCATCCATGGTCTTCCAAACATCACTTTGCCAATTCCACGAGAACTGTCTTAGCGAAAGGCTTCTTGAGGGGAAAGCTGTAACTCCGTGACATGATTTCACAGACACAAAGATGTTTCTCAGAAAGCTTCTTTCTCTTTGTTATCGGAGGATATTTCCTTTGGACCTATAGTCTTCAAAGGGATCCGAAATATCTGTTCTCAGATTCCACAGAAATAAGGCTAGCAAAGAAATCCACGAAATACAGATGTAACTCTGTGAGATGAATTAACAGAACACTAAGCAGTTTTTCAGGGAGCTTCTTTCCAGATTTCATCTGAGGATATTTCCGTTTTCAGCATAGCCCTCTATGGGCTTCCAAATATCACTTTGCCAATTCCACAGGAACTGTCTTAGCGAAAGGACTCTTGGGGGGAAAGCTGTAACTCTGTGAGATGATTTCAGAGAACACAAAGAAGTCTCTCAGAAAGCTTCTTTCTCTTTGTTATCGCAGGATATTTCCTTTGGCCCTATAGTCTTCAAAGGGATCCGAAATATCTGTTCTCAGATTCCACAGAAATAAGGCTAGCAAAGGGATCCACGAAAAACAGATGTAGCTCTCTGAGATGAATTAACAGAACACTAAGCAGTTTCTCAGGAAGCTTCTTTCCAGATTTCATTTGAGGATGTTTCCTTTTTCACCATAGCCATCCATGGGCTTCCAAACATCACTTTGCCAATTCCACAAGAACTGTCTTAGCGAAAGGCTTCTTGAGGCGAACGCTGTAACTCTGTGAGATGATTTCACAGAACACAAAGAAGTTTCTCAGAAACCTTCTTTCTCTCTGTTATCGGAGGATATTTCCTTTGGCCCTATAGTCTTCAAAGGGATCCGAAATATCTGTACACAGATTCCACAGAAATAAGGCTAGCAAAGAGATCCAGGAAATACAGATGGAACTCTGTGAGATGAATTAACAGAACACTAAGCACTTTCTCAGGAAGCTTCTTTCCAGATTTCATCTGAGGATATTTCGTTTTTCACCGCAGCCCTCTATGGGCTTCCAAATATCACTTTGCCAATTCCACAAGAACTGTCTTAGCGAAAGGCTTCTTGAGGGGAAAGCTGTAACCCCCTGAGATGATTTCACAGAACACAAAGAAGTTTCTCAGAAAGCTTCTTTCTCTTTGTTATCGGCGGATATTTCCTTTGGCCCTATAGTCTTCAAAGGGATCCGAAATATGTGTTCTCAGATTCCACAGAAATAAGACTACCAAAGAGATCCACGAAATACAGATGTAGCTCTGTGAGATGAATTAACAGAATATTAAGCACTTTCTCAGGAAGCTTCTTTCTAGATTTCATCTGAGGATATTTCGTTTTTCACCATAGCCCTCTATGGGCTTCCAAATATCACTTTGCCAATTCCACAAAAACTGTCTTAGCGAAAGGGTTCTTGAGGGGAAAGCTGTAACTCTGTTAGATGATTTCACAGAACACAAAGAAGTTTCTCAGAAAGCTTCTTTCTCTTTGTTATCGGAGGATATTTCCTTTGGCCCTATAGTCTTCAAAGGGATCCGAAATATCTGTTCTCAGATTCCACAGAAATAAGGCTATCAAAGAGATCCACGAAATACAGATGTAGCTCTGTGAGATGAATTAACAGAACACTAAGCAGTTTCTCAGGAAGCTTCTTTCCAGATTTCATCTGAAGATATTTCCTTTTTCACCATAGCCCTCCATGGGCTTCCATATATCACTTTGCCAATTCCACAAGTACTGTCTTAGCGAAAGGCTTCTTGAGGGGAAAGCTGTCACTCTGTGAGATGATTTCACTGAACACAACGAGTTTCTCAGAAAGCTTCTTTCTCTTTTTTATCGGAGGATATTTCCTTTGGCCCTATAGACTTCAAAGGGATCCGAAGTATCTGTTCTCAGATTCTACAGATATAAGGCTAGCAAAGAGATACACGAAATACAGATGTAACTCTGTGAGATGAATTAACAGAACACTAAGCAGTTTCTCAGGAAGCTTCTTTCCAGATTTCATCTGAGGATATTTCCTTTTTTACCATAGTCCTCTATGGGCTTCCAAATATAACTTTGCCAATTCTACAAGAACTGTCTTAGCAAAAGGCTTCTTGAGGGGAATGCTGTAACTCTGTGAGATGATTTCACAGAACAGGAAGAAGTTTCTCAGAAAGCTTCTTTCCCTTTGTTATTGGAGGATATTTCCTTTGGCCCTATAGTCTTCAAAGGGATCCGAAATATCTGTTCTCAGATTCCACAGAAATAAGGCTGGCAAAGAGATCCACGAAATACAGATGTAACTCTGTGAGATGAATTAACAGAAGACTAAGCAGTTTCTCAGGAATCTTCTTTCGAGATTTCATCTGAGGATATTTCCTTTTTCACCATAGCCCTCTATGGGCTTCCAAATATCACTTTGCCAATTCCACAAGAACTGTCTTAGCGAAAGGCTTCTTGAGTTGAAAGTTGTAACTCTGTGAGATAATTTCACAGAACACAAAGAAGTTTCTCAGAACGCTTCTTTCTCTTTGTTATCGGAGGATATTTCCTTTGGACCTGTAGTCTTCAAAGGGATCCGAAATATCTGTCCTCAGTTTCCACAGAAATAAGGGTAGCAAATAAATCCACGAAATTCAGATGTACCACTGTGTGAAGAATTAACAGAACACGAAGCAGTTTCTTACGAAGCTTCTTTGCAGATTTCATCTGAGGATATTTCCTTTTTCACCGTAGCCCTCTATGGGCTTCCAAATATCACTTTGCCAATTCCACAAGAACTGTCTTAGCGAAAGGCTTCTTGAGGGGAAAGCTGTAACTCTGTGAGATGATTTCACAGAACCCAAAGAAGTTTCTCAGAAAGCTTCTTTCTCTTTGTTATCGGAGGATATTTACTTTGGCCCTATAGTCTTCAAAGGGATCCGAAATATCTGTTCTCAGATTACACAGAAATAAGGCTAGCAAAGAGATCCACGAAATACAGATGTAACTCTGTGAGATGAATTAACAGAACACTAAGTACTTTCTCAGAAAGCTTCTTTCCAGATTTCACCTGAGGATATTTCCTTTGTCACAATAGCCCTCTATGGGCTTCCAAATATCACTTTTCCAAGTCCACAAGAACTGTCTTAGCGAAAGGCTTCTTGAGGGGAAAGCTGTAACTCTGTGAGATGATTTCACAGAACACAAAGAAGTTTCTCAGAAAGCTTCTTTCTCTTTGTTATCGGAGGATATTTCCTTTGGCCCTATAGTCTTCCAAGGGATACGAAATATCTGTTCTCAGATTCCACAGAAATAAGGCTAGCAAAGAGATCCACGAAATACAGATGTAGCTCTGTGAGATGAATTAACAGAACACTAAGCACTTTCTCAGGAAGCTTCTTTCCAGATTTCATCTCAGGATATTTCCTTTTTCACCATAGCCCTCTATGGGCTTCCAAATATCCCTTTGCCAATTCCACAAGAACTGTCTCAGCGAAAGGCTCCTTGAGGGGTAAGCTGTAACTTTCTGAGATGATTTCACAGAACACAAAGAAGTTTCTGAGAAAGCTTCTTTCTCTTTCTTATCGGAGGATATATCCTTTGGCCCTATAGTCTTCAAAGGGGTCCGGAATATCTGTTCTCAGATTCCACTGAAATAAGGCTGGCAAAGAGATCCACGAAATACAGATGTAACCCTGTGAGAAGAATTAACAGAACACTAAGCAGTTTCTCAGGAAGTTCTTTCCAGATTTCATCTGAGGATATTTCCTTTTTCACCATAGCCCTCTATGGGCTTCCAAATATCACGTTGCCAATTCCACAAGAACTGTCTTAGCGAAAGGCTTCTTGAGCGGAAAGCTGTAACTCTGTGAGATGATTTCACAGAACACAAAGAAGTTTTTCAGAAAGCTTCTTTCTCTTTGTTATCAGAGGATATTTCCTTTGGCCCTATAGTCTTCAAAGGGATCCGAAATATCTGTTCTCAGATTCCACAGAAATAAGGGTAGCAATGAAATCCACGAAATTCAGATGTAACACTGTGAGATGAATTAACAGAACATTAAGCAGATTCTCAGGAAGATTCTTTCCAGATTTCATCTGAGGATATTTCCTATTTCACCGTAGCCCAATATGGGCTTCCAAATATCACTTTGCCAATTCCACAAGAACTGTCTTAGTGAAAGGCTTCTTGAGGCGAAAGCTGTAACTCTGTGAGATGATTTCACAGAACACAAAGTAGTTTCTCAGAAAGCTTCTTTCTCTTTGTTATCGGAAGATATTTCCTTTGGCCCTATAGTCTTCAAAGGGATCCGAAATATCTGTTCTCAGATTCCACAGAAATAAGGCTAGCAAAGAGATCCACGAAATACAGATGTAACTCTGTGAGATGAATTAACAGAACACTAAGCAGTTTCTCAGGAACCTTCTTTCCAGATTTCATCTGAAGATATTTCCTTTTTCACCATAGCCCTCTATGGGCTTCCAAATATCACTTTGCCAATTCCACAAGAACTGTCTTAGCGAAAGGCTTCTTGAGGGGAAAGCTGTAACCCTGTGAGATGATTTCACAGAACACAAAGAAGTTTCTCAGAAAGCTTCTGTTTGTTATCGGAGGATATTTCCTTCCGCCCTATAGTCTTCAAACTGATCCGAAATATCTGTTTTCAGATTCCACAGAAATAAGGCTGGGAAAGAGATCCACGAAATAAAGATGTAACTCTGTGATATGTATTCACAGAACACTAAGCAGTTTCTCAGGAAGCTTCTTTCCAGATTTCATCTGAAGATATTTCCTTTTCCACCATAGCCCTCTAAGGCCTTCCAAATATCACTCTGCCAATTCCACAAAAACTGTCTTAGCGAAAGGCTTCTTGAGGGGAAATCTGAAACTCTGTGAGGTGATGTCACAGAACACAAAGAAGTTTCTCAGAAAGCTTCTTTCTCTTTGTTATCGGAGTATATTTCCTTTGGCCCTATAGTCTTCAAAGGGATCCGAAATATCTGTTCTCAGATTCCACAAAAAGAAGGCTAGCAAAGAGATCCACGAAATACAGATGTAGCTGTGTGAGATGAAATAACAGAACACTAAGCAGTTTCTCAGGAAGCTTCTTTCCAGATTTCATCTGAGGATATTTCCTTTTTCATCATAGCCCTCCATGGGCTTCCAAATATCACTTTGCCAATACAACAAGAACTGTCTCAGCGAACGGCTTCTTGAGGGGAGAGCTGTAACTCTGTGAGATGATTTCACAGAACACAAAGAAGTTTCTCAGAAAGCTTCTTTCTCTTTGTTATCGGAGGATATTTCCTTTGGCCCTATAGTCTTCAAAGGGATCCGAAATATCTGTCCTCAGATTCCACAGAAATAAGGGTAGCAAATAAATCCTCGAAATTCAGATGTAACACTGTGTGATGAATTAACACAACACTAAGCAGTTTCTTACAAAGCTTCTTTGCAGATTTCTTCTGAGGATATTTCCTTTTTCACCGTAGCCCTCTATGGGCTTCCAAATATCACTTTGCCAATTCCAAAAGAACTGTCTAAGCGAAAGGCTTCTTGAGGGGAAAACTGTAACTCTGTGAGATGATTTCACAGAACACAAAGAAGTTTCTCAGAAAGCTTCTATCTCTTTGTTATCGGAGGATATTTCCTTTGGCCCTATAGTCTTCAAAGGGATCCGAAATATCCCTTCTCAGATTCCACAGAAATAAGGCTATCAAAGAGATCCACGAAATACAGAAGTAGCTCTGTGAGATGAATTAACAGAACACTAAGCAGTTTCTCAGGAAGCTTCTTTCCAGATTTCATCTGAGGATATTTCCTTTTTCACCCTAGCCCTCCATGGGCTTCCAAATATCACTTTGCCAATTCCACAAGTACTGTCTTAGCGAAAGGGTTCTTGAGGGGAAAGCTGTAACTCTGTGAGATGACTTCACAGAACACAACGAGTTTCTCAGAAAGCTTCTTTCTCTTTGTTATCGGAGGATATTTCCTTTGGCCCTACAGACTTCAAAGGGATCCGAAGTATCTGTTCTCAGATTCTACAGATATAAGGCTAGCAAAGAGATCCACGAAATACAGATGTAACTCTGTGAGATGAATTAACAGAACGCTAAGCAGTTTCTCAGGAAGCTTCTTTCCAGATTTCATCTGAGGATATTTCCTTTTTCACCATAGTCCTCTATGGGCTTCCAAATATAACTTTGCCAATTCTACAAGAACTGTCTTAGCGAAAGGCTTCTTGAGGGGAAAGCTGTAACTCTGTGAGATGATTTCACAGAACACAAAGAAGTTTCTCAGAAAGCTTCTTTCCCTTTGTTATCGGAGGATATTTCCTTTGGCCCTATAGTCTTCAAAGGGATCCGAAATATCTGTTCTCAGATTCCACAGAAATAAGGCTGGCAAAGAGATCCACGAAATACAGATGTAACTCTGTGAGATGAATTAACAGAAGACTAAGCAGTTTCTCAGGAATCTTCTTTCCAGATTTCATCTGAGGATATTTCCTTTTTCACCATAGCCCTCTATGGGCTTCCAAATATCACTTTGCCAATTCCACAAGACCTGTATTAGCGAAAGGCTTCTTGAGTTGAAAGTTGTAACTCTGTGAGATAATTTCACAGAACACAAAGAAGTTTCTCAGAAAGCTTCTTTCTCTTTGTTATCGGAGGATATTTCCTTTGGCCCTATAGTCTTCAAAGGGATCCGAAATATCTGTTCTCAGATTACACAGAAATAAGGCTAGCAAAGAGATCCACGAAATACAGATGTGACTCTGTGAGATGAATTAAGAGAACACTAAGTACTTTCTCAGAAAGCTTCTTTCCAGATTTCACCTGAGGATATTTCCTTTGTCACCATAGCCCTCTATGGGCTTCCAAATATCACTTTGCCAAGTCTACAAGAACTGTCTTAGCGAAAGGCTTCTTGAGGGGAAAGCTGTAACTCTGTGAGATGATTTCACAGAACACAAAGAAGTTTCTCAGAAAGCTTCTTTCTCTTTGTTATGGGAGGATATTTCCTTTGGCCCTATAGTCTTCCAACGGATCCGAAATATCTGTTCTCAGATTCCACAGAAATAAGGCTAGCAAAGAGATCCACGAAATACACATGTAGCTCTGTGAGATGAATTAACAGAACACTAAGCACTTTCTCAGGAAGCTTCTTTCCAGATTTCATCTCAGGATACTTCCTTTTTCACCATAGCCCTCTATGGGCTTCCAAATATCTCTTTGCCAATTCCACAAGAACTGTCTCAGCGAAAGGCTCCTTGAGGGGTAAGCTGTAACTCTCTGAGATGATTTCACGGAACACAAAGAAGTTTCTGAGAAAGCTTCTTTCTCTTTGTTATCGGAGGATATTTCCTTTGGCCCTATAGTCTTCAAAGGGATCAGAAATATCTGTTCTCAGATTCCACAGAAATAAGGCTAGCAAAGAGATCCACGAAATACAGATGTAACTCTGTGAGATGAATTAACAGAACACTAAGCAGTTTCTCAGGAAGCTTCTTTCCAGATTTCATCTGAAGATATTTCCTTTTTCACCATAGCCCTCTAAGGGGTTCCAAATATCACTTTGCCAATTCCACAAGAACTGTCTTAGCGAAAGGCTTCTTGAGGGGAAAGCTGTAACCCTGTGAGATGATTTCACAGAACACAAAGAAGTTTCTCAGAAAGCTTCTGTTTGTTATCGGAGGATATTTCCTCCGCCCTATAGACTTCAAACTCATCCGAAATATCTGTTTTCAGATTCCACAGAAATAAGGCTGGGAAAGAGATCCACGAAATAAAGATGTAACTCTGTGATATGTATTCACAGAACACTAAGCAGTTTCTCAGGAAGCTTCTTTCCAGATTTCATCTGAAGATATTTCCTTTTTCACCATAGCCCTCTAAGGGCTTCCAAATATCACTCTGCCAATTCCACAAAAACTGTCTTAACGAAAGGCTTCTTCAGGGGAAATCTGAAACTCTGTGAGGTGATGTCACAGAACACAAAGAAGTTTCTCAGAAAGCTTCTTTCTCTTTGTTATCGGAGTATATTTCCTTTGGCCCTATAGTCTTCAAAGGGATCCGAAATATCTGTTCTCAGATTCCACAAAAAGAAGGCTAGCAAAGAGATCCACGAAATACAGATGTAGCTGTGTGAGATGAATTAACAGAACACTAAGCAGTTTCTCAGGAAGCTTCTTTCCAGATTTCATCTGAGGATATTTCCTTTTTCAACATAGCCCTCCATAGGCTTCCAAATATCACTTTGCCAATTCCACAAGAACTGTCTTAGCGAAAGGCTTCTTCAGGTGAAAGTTGTAACTCTGTGAGATGATTTCACAGAACACAAAGAAGTTTCTCAGGGAGCTTCTTTCTCTTTGTTATCGGAGGATATTTCCTTTGGCCCTATAGTCTTCAAAGGGATCCGAAATATCTGTTCTCAGATTCCACAAAAAGAAGGCTAGCAAAGAGATCCACGAAATACAGATGTAGCTGTGTGAGATGAATTAACAGAACACTAAGCAGTTTCTCAGGAAGCTTCTTTCCAGATTTCATCTGAGGATATTTCCTTTTTCATCATAGCCCTCCATGGGCTTCCAAATATCACTTTGCCAATACAACAAGAACTGTCTCAGCGAACGGCTTCTTGAGGGGAGAGCTGTAACTCTGTGAGATGATTTCACAGAACACAAAGAAGTTTCTCAGAAAGCTTCTTTCTCTTTGTTATCGGAGGATATTTCCTTTGGCCCTATAGTCTTCAAAGGGATCCGAAATATCTGTCCTCAGATTCCACAGAAATAAGGGTAGCAAATAAATCCTCGAAATTCAGATGTAACACTGTGTGATGAATTAACACAACACTAAGCAGTTTCTTACAAAGCTTCTTTGCAGATTTCTTCTGAGGATATTTCCTTTTTCACCGTAGCCCTCTATGGGCTTCCAAATATCACTTTGCCAATTCCAAAAGAACTGTCTAAGCGAAAGGCTTCTTGAGGGGAAAACTGTAACTCTGTGAGATGATTTCACAGAACACAAAGAAGTTTCTCAGAAAGCTTCTATCTCTTTGTTATCGGAGGATATTTCCTTTGGCCCTATAGTCTTCAAAGGGATCCGAAATATCCCTTCTCAGATTCCACAGAAATAAGGCTATCAAAGAGATCCACGAAATACAGATGTAGCTCTGTGAGATGAATTAACAGAACACTAAGCAGTTTCTCAGGAAGCTTCTTTCCAGATTTCATCTGAGGATATTTCCTTTTTCACCCTAGCCCTCCATGGGCTTCCAAATATCACTTTGCCAATTCCACAAGTACTGTCTTAGCGAAAGGGTTCTTGAGGGGAAAGCTGTAACTCTGTGAGATGACTTCACAGAACACAACGAGTTTCTCAGAAAGCTTCTTTCTCTTTGTTATCGGAGGATATTTCCTTTGGCCCTATAGACTTCAAAGGGATCCGAAGTATCTGTTCTCAGATTCTACAGATATAAGGCTAGCAAAGAGATCCACGAAATACAGATGTAACTCTGTGAGATGAATTAACAGAACGCTAAGCAGTTTCTCAGGAAGCTTCTTTCCAGATTTCATCTGAGGATATTTCCTTTTTCACCATAGTCCTCTATGGGCTTCCAAATATAACTTTGCCAATTCTACAAGAACTGTCTTAGCGAAAGGCTTCTTGAGGGGAAAGCTGTAACTCTGTGAGATGATTTCACAGAACACAAAGAAGTTTCTCAGAAAGCTTCTTTCCCTTTGTTATCGGAGGATATTTCCTTTGGCCCTATAGTCTTCAAAGGGATCCGAAATATCTGTTCTCAGATTCCACAGAAATAAGGCTGGCAAAGAGATCCACGATATACAGATGTAACTCTGTGAGATGAATTAACAGAAGACTAAGCAGTTTCTCAGGAATCTTCTTTCCAGATTTCATCTGAGGATATTTCCTTTTTCACCATAGCCCTCTATGGGCTTCCAAATATCACTTTGCCAATTCCACAAGACCTGTATTAGCGAAAGGCTTCTTGAGTTGAAAGTTGTAACTCTGTGAGATAATTTCACAGAACACAAAGAAGTTTCTCAGAAAGCTTCTTTCTCTTTGTTATCGGAGGATATTTCCTTTGGCCCTATAGTCTTCAAAGGGATCCGAAATATCTGTTCTCAGATTACACAGAAATAAGGCTAGCAAAGAGATCCACGAAATACAGATGTAACTCTGTGAGATGAATTAAGAGAACACTAAGTACTTTCTCAGAAAGCTTCTTTCCAGATTTCACCTGAGGATATTTCCTTTGTCACCATAGCCCTCTATGGGCTTCCAAATATCACTTTGCCAAGTCTACAAGAACTGTCTTAGCGAAAGGCTTCTTGAGGGGAAAGCTGTAACTCTGTGAGATGATTTCACAGAACACAAAGAAGTTTCTCAGAAAGCTTCTTTCTCTTTGTTATCGGAGGATATTTCCTTTGGCCCTATAGTCTTCCAACGGATCCGAAATATCTGTTCTCAGATTCCACAGAAATAAGGCTAGCAAAGAGATCCACGAAATACACATGTAGCTCTGTGAGATGAATTAACAGAACACTAAGCACTTTCTCAGGAAGCTTCTTTCCAGATTTCATCTCAGGATACTTCCTTTTTCACCATAGCCCTCTATGGGCTTCCAAATATCTCTTTGCCAATTCCACAAGAACTGTCTCAGCGAAAGGCTCCTTGAGGGATAAGCTGTAACTCTCTGAGATGATTTCACAGAACACAAAGAAGTTTCTGAGAAAGCTTCTTTCTCTTTGTTATCGGAGGATATTTCCTTTGGCCCTATAGTCTTCAAAGGGATCAGAAATATCTGTTCTCAGATTCCACAGAAATAAGGCTAGCAAAGAGATCCACGAAATACAGATGTAACTCTGTGAGATGAATTAACAGAACACTAAGCAGTTTCTCAGGAAGCTTCTTTCCAGATTTCATCTGAAGATATTTCCTTTTTCACCATAGCCCTCTAAGGGGTTCCAAATATCACTTTGCCAATTCCACAAGAACTGTCTTAGCGAAAGGCTTCTTGAGGGGAAAGCTGTAACCCTGTGAGATGATTTCACAGAACACAAAGAAGTTTCTCAGAAAGCTTCTGTTTGTTATCGGAGGATATTTCCTCCGCCCTATAGACTTCAAACTCATCCGAAATATCTGTTTTCAGATTCCACAGAAATAAGGCTGGGAAAGAGATCCACGAAATAAAGATGTAACTCTGTGATATGTATTCACAGAACACTAAGCAGTTTCTCAGGAAGCTTCTTTCCAGATTTCATCTGAAGATATTTCCTTTTTCACCATAGCCCTCTAAGGGCTTCCAAATATCACTCTGCCAATTCCACAAAAACTGTCTTAACGAAAGGCTTCTTCAGGGGAAATCTGAAACTCTGTGAGGTGATGCCACAGAACACAAAGAAGTTTCTCAGAAAGCTTCTTTCTCTTTGTTATCGGAGTATATTTCCTTTGGCCCTATAGTCTTCAAAGGGATCCGAAATATCTGTTCTCAGATTCCACAAAAAGAAGGCTAGCAAAGAGATCCACGAAATACAGATGTAGCTGTGTGAGATGAATTAACAGAACACTAAGCAGTTTCTCAGGAAGCTTCTTTCCAGATTTCATCTGAGGATATTTCCTTTTTCACCATAGCCCTCCATAGGCTTCCAAATATCACTTTGCCAATTCCACAAGAACTGTCTTAGCGAAAGGCTTCTTCAGGTGAAAGTTGTAACTCTGTGAGATGATTTCACAGAACACAAAGAAGTTTCTCAGGGAGCTTCTTTCTCTTTGTTATCGGAGGATATTTCCTTTGGCCCTATAGTCTTCAAAGGGATCCGAAATATCTGTTCTCAGATTCCACAGAAATAAGGCTATCAAAGAGAACCACGAAATACAGATGTAGCTCTGTGAGATGAATTAACAGAACACTAAGCAGTTTCTCAGGAAGCTTCTTTCCAGATTTCATCTGAGGATATTTCCTTTTTCACCATAGCCCCCCATGGGCTTCCATATATCACTTTGCCAATTCCACAAATACTGTCTTAGCGAAAGGCTTATTGAGGGGAAAGCTGTAACTCTGTGAGATGATTTCACAGAACACAAAGAAGTTTCTCAGAAAGCTTCTTTCTCTTTGTTATCGGAGGATATTTCCTTTGGCCCTATAGACTTCTAAGGGATCCGAAGTATCTGTTCTCAGATTCTACAGATATAAGGCTAGCAAAGAGATCCACGAAATACAGATGTAACTCTGTGAGATGAATTAACAGAACACTAAGCAGTTTCTCAGGAAGCTTCTTTCCAGATTTCATCTGAGGATATTTCCTTTTTCACCATAATCCTCTATGGGCTTCCAAATATAACTTTGCCAATTCTACAAGAACTGTCTTAGCGAAGGCTTCTTGAGGGGAATGATGTAACTCTGTGAGATGATTTCACAGAACACAAAGAAGTTTCTCAGAAAGCTTCTTTCCCTTTGTTATCGGAGGATATTTCCTTTGCCCCTATAGTCTTCAAAGGGATCCGCAATATCTGTCCTCAGATTCCACAGAAATAAGGGTAGCAAATAAATCCACGAAATTCAGATGTAACACTGTGTGGTGAATTAACAGAACACTAAGAAGTTTCTTACGAAGCTTCTTTGCAGATTTCATCTGAGGATATTTCCTTTTTCACCGTAGACCTCTATGGGCTTAAAAATATCACTTTGCCAATTCCACAAGAACTGTCTTAGCGAAAGGCTTCTTGAGGGGAAAGCTGTAACTCTGAGAGATGATTTCACAGAACACAAAGAAGTTTTTCAGAAAGCTTCTTTCTCTTTGTTATCGGAGGATATTTCCTTTGGCCCTATAGTCTTCATAGGGATCCGAAATATCTGTTCTCAGATTACACAGAAATAAGGCTAGCAAAGAGATCCACGAAATACAGATGTAACTCTGTGAGGTGAATTAACAGAACACTACGTACTTTCTCAGAAAGCTTCCTTCCAGATTTCACCTGAGGATATTTCCTTTGCACCATAGCCCTCAATGGGCTTCCAAATATCACTTTGCCAATTCCACAAGAACTGTCTTAGCGAAAGGCTTCTTGAGGGGAAAGATGTAACTCTGTGAGATGATTTCACAGAACACAAAGAAGTTTCTCAGAAATCTTCTTTCTCTTTGTTATCGGAGGATATTTCCTTTGGCCCTGTAGTCTTCCAAGGGATCCGAAATATCTGTTCTCAGATTCCACAGAAATAAGGCTAGCAAAGAGATTCACGAAATACCGATGTAACTCTGTGAGATGAATTAACAGAACACCAAGCACTTTCTCAGGAAGCTTCTTTCCAGATTTCATCTCAGGATATTTCCTTTTTCACCATAGCCCTCTATGGGCTTCCAAATATCACTTTGCCAATTCCACAAGAACTGTCTCAGCGAAAGGCTCCTTGAGGGGTAAGCTGTAACTCTCTGAGATGATTTCACAGAACACAAAGAAGTTTCTGAGAAAGCTTCTTTCTCTTTGTTATCGGAGGATATTTCCTTTGGCCCTATAGTCTTCAAAGGGGTCTGGAATATCTGTTCTCAGATTCCACAGAAATAAGGCTAGCATAGAGATCCAAGAAATACAGATGTAACTCTGTGAGATCAATTAACAGAACACTAAGCAGTTTCTCAGGAAGCTTGTTTCCAGATTTCATCTGAGGATATTTGCTTTTTCACCATAGCCCACAATGGGCTTCCAAATATCACTTTGCCAATTCCACAAGAACTGTCTTAGCGACAGGCTTCTTGAAGGGAAAGCTGTATCTCTGTGGGATGATTTCAGAGAACACAAAGAAGTTTCTCAGAAAGCTTCTTTCTCTTTGTTATCGGAGGATATTTCCTTTGGCCCTATAGTCTTCCAAGTGGTCCGGAATATCTGTTCTGAGATTCCACAGACAGAAGGATAGCAAAGAGATCCAGGAAATACAGATGTAACTCTGTGAGATGAATTAACAGAACACTAAGCAGTTTCTCAGGAAGCTTCTTTCCAGATTTCATCTGAGGATATTATCTTTTTCTCCATAGCACTCTATGGGCTTCCAAATATCACTTTGCCAATTCCACAAGAACTGTGTTAGCGAAAGGCTCCTTGAGGGGAAAGCTGTAACTCTGTGAGATGATTTCAGAGAACACAAAGAAGTTTCTCAGAAAGCTTCTTTCTCTTTGTTATCAGAGGATATTTCCTTTGGCCCTGTAGTCCTCAAAGGGATCCGAAATATCTGTTCTCAGATTCCACAGAAATAAGGGTAGCAAAGAAATCCACGAAATTCAGATGTAACACTGTGAGATGAATTAACAGAACACTAAGCAGTGTCTTACGAAGCTTCTTTCCAGATTTCATCTGAGGATATTTCCTTTTTCACCGTAGCCCTCTATGGGCTACCAAATATCACTTTGCCAATTCCACAATAACTGGCTTAGCGAAAGGCATCTTGAGGGAAAAGCTGTAACTCTGAGATGATTTCACAGAACACAAAGAAGTTTCTCAGAAAGCTTCTTTGTCTTTGTTATCAGAGGATATTTCCTTTGGCCCTATAGTCTTCAAAGGGATCCGAAATATCTGTTCTCAGATTCCACAAAAATAAGGCTAGCAAAGAGGTCTACAAAATAGAGATTGTAGCTCTGTGAGATGAAATAACAGAAAACTAAGCAGTTTCTCAGGATGCTTCTTTCCAGATTTCATCTGAGGATATTTCCTTTTTCAGCATAGCCCTCCATGGTCTACCAAATATCACTTTGTGAATTCCACAAGAACTGTGTTAGCGAAGTGCTTCTTGAGGGGAAAGCTGTAACTCTGTGAGATGATTTCACAGAACACAAAGAAGTTTCTCAGAAAGCTTCTTTCTCTTTGTTATCGGAAGATATTTCCTTTGGCCCAATTGTCTTCAAAGGGGCCGAAATATCTGTTCTCACATTCCACAGACATAAGGCTAGCAAAGAGATCCACGAAATACAGATGTAACACTGTGAGATGAATTAACAGAACACTAAGCAGTTTCTCAGGAAGCTTCTTTCCAGATTTCATCTGAGGATATTTCCTTTGTCACCATAGCCCTCCATGGGCTTCCAAATATCACTTTGCGAATTCCACAAGAATTGTCTTAGCGAAAGGCTTCTTGAGAGGAAAGCTGTAACTCTGTGAGATGGTTTCACAGAACACAAAGAAGTTTCTCAGAAAGCTTCTTTCTCTTTGTTATCGGAGGATATTTCCTTTGGCCCTATAGTCTTCAAAGGGATCCGAAATATCTGTTCTTGGATTCCACAGAAAGAAGCCTAGCAAAGAGATCCACGAAATACAGATTGTAGCTCTGTGAGATGAATTAATAGAACACTATGCATTTTCTCAGGAAGCTTCTTTCCAGATTTCATCTGAGGATAATTCCTTTTTCACCATAGCCCTCCATGGGCTTCCAAATATCACTTTGCCAATTCCACAAGAACGCTCTTAGCGAAATGCTTCTTGAGGGGAAAGGTGTAACTCTGTGAGATGATTTCACCGAACACAAAGAAGTTTCTCAGAAAGCTTCTTTTTCTTTGTTATCGGAGGATATTTCCTTTGGCCCTATAGACTTCAAAGGGATCCGAAATATCTGTTCTGATTCCACAGAAAGAAAGCTATCAAAGAGATCCATGAAATACAGATGTAACTCTGTGAGATGAAATAACAGAACACTAAGCAATTTCTCAGGAAGCTTCTTTCCAGATTTCATCTGAGGATATTTCGTTTTTCACGATAGCCCTCTATGGGCTTCCAAATATCACTTTGCCAATTCCACAAGAACTGTCTTAGCGAAAGGCTTCTTGAGGGGTAAGCTGTAACTCTGTGAGATGATTTCACAGAACACAAATAAGTTTCTCAGAAAGCTTCTTTCTCTTTGTTATCGGAGGATATTTCCTTTGGCCCTATAGTCTTCAAAGGGATCCGAAATATCTGTTCTCAGATTCCACAGAGATGGGCCTAGCAAAGAGATCCACGAAATACAGATGTAATTCTGTGAGATGAATTAACAGAACACTAAGCAGTTTCTCAGGAAGCTTCTTTCCACATTTCATCTGAGGATATTTCCTTTTTCACCATAGCCCTCCACGGGCTTCCAAATATAACTTTGCCAATTCCACAAGAACTGTCTTAGCGAAAGGCTTCTTGAGGGGAATGCAGCAACTCTGTGAGACGGTTTCACTGAACACAAAGAAGTTTCTCAGAAAGCTTCTTTCTCTTTGTTATCGGAGGATATTTCCTTTGGCCCTATAGTCTTCAAAGGGATCCGAAATATCTGTTCTCAGATTCCACAGATAGAAGGCTAGCAAAGAGATCCACGAAATACAGATGTAGCGCTGTGAGATGAATAAACAGAACACTAAGCAGGTTCTCAGGAAGCTTCTGTCCAGATTTCATGTGAGGATATTTCCTTTGTCACCGTAGCCCTCTATGGGCTTCCAAATATCACTTTGCCAATTGCACAAGAACTGTCTTAACGAAAGGCTTCTTGAGGGGAAAGCTGTAACTCTGTGAGACGATTTCACAGAACACAAAGAAGTTTCTCAGAAAGCATCTTTCTCTTTGTTATCGGAGGATATTTCCTTTGGCCCTATAGTCTTCAAAGGGATCCGAAATATCTGTTCTCAGATTCCACAGAAATAAGGCTAGCAAAAAGATCCACGAAATACAGATGTAGCTCTGTGAGATGAATAAACAGAACACTAAGCAGGTTCTCAGGAAGCTTCTTTCCAGATTTAATCTGAGGATATTTCCTTTGTCACCGTAGCCCTCTACGGGCTTCAAAAATATCACTTTGCCAATTGCACAAGAACGGTCTTAGCGAAAGGCTTCTTGAGGGGAAAGCTGTAACTCTGTGAGATGATTTCACAGAACACAAAGAAGTTTCTCAGAAAGCTTCTTTCTCTTTGTTATCGGAGGATATTTACTTCCGCCCTATAGTCTTCAAAGGGATCCAAAATATCTGTTCTCAGATTCCACAGAAATAAGGCTAGCAAAGAGATCCACGAAATACAAATGTAACTCTGTGTGATGAATTAACAGAACACTAAGCAGTTTCTCAGGAGGCTTCTTTCCAGATTTCATCGGAGGATATTTTCTTTTCACCATAGCCCTCTAAGGGCTTCCAAATATCACTTTGCCAATTCCACAAGAACTGTCTTAGCGAAAGGCTTCTTGAGGGGAAAGCTGTAACTCTGTGAGGTGATTTCACAGAACACAAAGAAGTTTCTCAGAAAGCTTCTTTCTCTTTGTTATCGGAGTATATTTCCTTTGGCCCTATAGTCTTCACAGGGGTCAGAAATATCTGTTCTCAGATTCCACAGAAATAAGGCTAGCAAAAAGATCCACGAAATACAGATGTAACTCTGTGAGATGAATTAACAGAACACTAAGCAGTTTCTCAGGAAGGTTCTTTCCAGATTTCATCTGAGGTTATTTCCTTTTTCAACATAACCCTCTATGGGCTTCCAAATATCACTTTGCCTATTCCAGAAGAACTCTCTTAGCGAAAGGCGTCTTCAGGGGAAAGCTGTAACTCTGTGAGATGATTTCAGAGAACACAAAGAAGTTTCTCAGAAAGCTTCTTTCTCTTTGTTATCGGAGGATATTTCCTTTGGCCCTATAGACTTCAAAGGGATCCGAAATATCTGTTCTCAGATTCCACAGAAAGAAAGCTATCAAAGAGACCCACGAAATACAGATGTAACTCTGTGAGATGAAATAACAGAGCACTAAGGAGTTTCTCAGGAAGCTTCTTTCCAGATTTCATCTGAGGATATTTCGTTTTTCACCATAGCCCTCTATGGGCTTCCAAATATCACTTTGCCAATTCCACAAGAACTGTCTTAGCGAAAGGCTTCTTGAGGGGTAAGCTGTAACTCTGTGAGATGATTTCACAGAACACAAATAAGTTTCTCAGAAAGCTTCTTTCTCTTTGTTATCGGAGGATATTTCCTTTGGCCCTATAGTCTTCAAAGGGATCCGAAATATCTGTTCTCAGATTCCACAGAGAGAAGCCTAGCAAAGAGATCCACGAAATACAGATGTAATTCTGTGAGATGAATTAACAGAACACTAAGCAGTTTCTCAGGAAGCTTCTTTCCACATTTCATCTGAGGATATTTCCTTTTTCACCATAGCCCTCCACGGGCTTCCAAATATAACTTTGCCAATTCCACAAGAACTGTCTTAGCGAAAGGCTTCTTGAGGGGAATGCAGCAACTCTGTGAGATGATTTCACTGAACACAAAGAAGTTTCTCAGAAAGCTTCTTTCTCTTTGTTATCGGAGGATATTTCCTTTGGCCCTATAGACTTCAAAGGAATCCAAAATATCTGTTCTCAGATTCCACCGAAATAAGGCTAGCAAAGAGATCCACGAAATACAGATGTAACTCTGTGAGCTGAATTAACAGAACACTAAGCAGTTTCTCAGGCAGGTTCCTTCCAGATTTCATCTGAGGTTATTTCCTTTTTCACTATAGCCCTCTATGGGCTTCCAAATATCACTTTGCCAATTCCACAAGAACTCTCTTAGCGAAAGGCTTCTTGAGGGGAAAGCTGTAACTCTGTGAGATGCTTTCACAGAACACAAAGAAGTTTCGCAGAAAGCTTCTTTCTCTTTGTTATCGGAGGATATTTCCTTTGGCCTTATAGTCTTCAAAGGGATCCGAAATATCTGTTCTCAGATTCCACAGAAAGAAGGCTAGCAAAGAGATCCACGAAATACAGATGTAGCTCTGTGAGATGAATAAACAGAACACTAAGCAGGTTCTCAGGAAGGTTCTTTCCAGATTTCATGTGAGGATATTTCCTTTGTCACCGTAGCCCTCTATGGGCTTCCAAATATCACTTTGCCAATTCCAGAACAACTGTCTTAGCGAAAGGCTTCTAAAGGGGAAAGCTGTAACTCTGTGAGATGATTTCACAGAACACAAAGAAGTTTCTCAGAAAGCTTCTTTCTCTTTGTTATAGGAGGTTATTCCCATTGGCTCTATAGTCTTCAAAGGGATCCGAAATATCTGTTCTCAGATTCCACAGAAAGAAGGCTAGCAAAGAGATCCACGAAATACAGATGTAATTCTGTGAGATGAATTAACAGAACACAAGCAGTTCCTCAGGAAGCCTCTTTCCACATTTCATCTGAGGATATTTCTTTTTCACCATAGCCCTCCACGGGCTTCCAAATATCACTTTGCCAATTCCACAAGAACTGTCTTAGCGAAAGGCTTCTTGAGGGGAAAGCTGTAACTCTGTGAGGTGATTGCACAGAACACAAAGAAGTTTCTCAGAAAGCTTCTTTCTCTTTTTTAACGGAGTATATTTCCTTTGGCCCTATAGTCTTCAAAGGGGTCCGAAATATCTGTTCTCAGATTCCACAGAAATAAGGCTAGCAAAGAGATCCACGAAATACAGATGTAACTCTGTGAGATGAATTAACAGAACACTAGGCAGTCTCTCAGGAAGGTTCTTTCCAGATTTCATCTGAGGATATTTCCTTTTTCACCATAACCCTCTATGTACTTCCAAATATCACTTTGCCAATTCCACAAGAACTCTCTTAGCGAAAGGCTTCTTTAGGGGAAAGCTGTAACTCTGTGAGATGATTTCACAGAACACAAAGAAGTTTCTCAGAAAGCTTCTTTCTCTTTGTTATCAGAGTATATTTCCATTGGCCCTATTGTCTTCAAAGGGATCCGAAATATCTGTTCTCAGATTCCACAGAAAGAAGGCTAGCAAAGAGATCCACCAAATACAGATGTAACTCTGTGAGATGAATTAACAGAACACTAAGCAGTCTCTCAGGAAGCTCTTTTCCGAATTTCATCTGAGGATATTTCCTTTTTCACCATAGCCCTCTATGGGCTTCCAAATATCACTTTGCCAATTCCACAAGAACTGTCTTAGCGAAAGGCTTCTTTAGGGGAAAGCTGTAAATCTGTGAGATGATTTCACAGAACACAAAGAAGTTTCTCAGAAAGCTTCTTTCTCTTTGTTATCGGAGGATATTTCTTTGGCCCTATAGACTTCAAAGGGATCCGAAATATCTCTTCTCTGATTCCACAGAAAGAAGGCTAGCAAAGAGATCCACGAAATACAAATGTAACTCTCTGTGATGAATTAACAGAACACTAAGCAGTTTCTCAGGAGGCTTCTTTCCAGATTTCATCGGAGGATATTTCCTTTTTCACCATAGCCCTCTATGGCCTTCCAAATATCGCTTTGCCAATTCCACAAGAACTGTCTTAGCGAAAGGCTTCTTGAGGGGAAAGCTGTAACTCTGTGAGGTGATTTCACAGAACACAAAGAAGTTTCTCAGAAAGCTTCTTTCTCTTTGTTATCGGAGTATATTTCCTTTGGCCCTATAGTCTTCAAAGGGGTCCGAAATATCTGTTCTCAGATTCCACAGAAATAAGGCTAACAGAGACATCCACGAAATACAGATGTAACTCTGTGAGATGAATTAACAGAACACAAAGCAGTATCTCAGGAAGGTTCTTTCCAGATTTCATCTGAGGTTATTTCCTTTTTCACCATAGCCCTCTATGGGCTTCCAAATATCACTTTGCCAATTCCACAAGAACTCTCTTAGCGAAAGGCTTCTTGAGGGGAAAGCTGTAACTCTGTGAGATGATTTCACAGAACACAAAGAAGTTTCTCAGAAAGCTTCTTTCTCTTTGTTATCGGAGGATATTTCCTTTGGCCTTATAGTCTTCAAAGGGATCCGAAATATCTGTTCTCAGATTCCAAAGAAATAAGGCTAGAAAAGAGATCCACGAAATACAGATGTAGCTCTGTAATATGAATAAACAGAACACTAAGGAGGTTCTCAGGAAGCTTCTTTCCAGATTTCATGTGAGGATATTTCCTTTGTCACGGTAGCCCTCTATGGGCTTCCAAATATCACTTTGCCAATTGCACAAGAACTGTCTTAGCGAAAGGCTTCTTCAGGGGAAAGCTGTATCTCTGTGAGATGATTTCACAGAACACAAAGAAGTTTCTCAGAAAGCTTCTTTCTCTTTGTTATCGGAGGATATTTCCTTTGGCCCTATAGTCTTCAAAGGGATCCAAAATATCTGTTCTCAGATTCCACAGAAATAAGGCTAGCAAAGAGATCCACGAAATACAGATGTAACTCTGTGAGATGAATTAACAGAACACTAAGCAGTCTCTCAGGAAGCTCCTTTCCGGATTTCATCTGAGGATATTTCCTTTTTCACCATAGCCCTCTATGGGCTTCCAAATATCCCTTTGCCAATTCCACAAGAACTGTCTTAGCGAAAGGCTTCTTGAGGGGAAAGATGTAACTCTGTGAGATGATTTCACAGAACACAAAGAAGTTTCTCAGAAAGCTTCTTTCTCTTTGTTATCGGAGGATATTTCCTTTGGCCCTATAGACTTCAAAGGAATCCGAAATATCTGTTCTCAGATTCCACAGAAAGAAGGCTAGCAAAGAGATCCACGAAATACAAATGTAACTCTGTGTGATGAATTAACAGAACACTAAGCAGTTTCTCAGGAGGCTTCTTTCCAGATTTCATCTGAGGATATTTCCTTTTTCACCATAGCCCTCTATGGGCTTCCAAATATCACTTTGCCAATTCCACAAGAACTGTGTTAGCGAAAGGTTTCTTGAGGGGGAAACTGTAACTCTGTGAGATGATTTCACAGAACACAAAGAAATTTCTCAGAAAGCTTCTTTCTCTTTGTTATCGGAGGATATTTCCTTTAGCCCTGTAGACTTCAAAGGGATCCGAAATATCTGTTCTCAGATTCCACAGAAAGAAGGCTAGCAAACAGATCCATGAAATACAAATGTAACTCTGTGTGATGAATTAACAGAACACTAAGCAGTTTCTCAGGAGGCTTCTTTCCAGATTTCATCGGAGGATATTTCCTTTTTCACCATAGCCCTCTATGGGCTTCCAAATATCACTTTGCCAATTCCACAAGAACTGTTTTGGCGAAAGGCTTCTTGAGGGGAAAGCTGTAACATTGTGAGGTGATTTCACAGAACACAAAGAAGTTTCTCAGAAAGCTTCTTTCTCTTTGTTATCGGAGGATATTTCCTTTGGACCTATAGACTTCAAAGGGATCCGAAATATCTGTTCTCAGATTCCACAGAAAGAAAGCTATCAAAGAGATCCACGAAATACAGATGTAACTCTGTGAGATGAATTAACAGAACACAAAGCAGTTTCTCAGGAAGCTTCTTTCCAGATTTCATCTGAGGATATTTCGTTTTTCACCGTAGCCCTCTATGGGCTTCCAAATATCACTTTGCCAATTCCACAAGAACTGTCTTAGCGAAAGGCTTCTTGAGGGGTAAGCTGTAACTCTGTGAAATGATTTCACAGAACACAAAAAAGTTTCTAAGAAAGTTTCTTTCTCTTTGTTATCGGAGGATATTTCCTTTGTCCCTATAGTCTTCAAATAGATCCGAAATATCTGTTCTCAGATTCCACAGAATGAAGGCTAGCAAACAGATCCACGAAATACCGATGTAATTCTGTGAGATGAATTAACAGAACACTAAGCAGTTTCTCAGGAAGCGTCTTTCCAGGTTTCATCTGAGGATATTTCCTTTTTCACCATAGCCCTCCACGGGCTTCCAAATATCACTTTGCAAATTCCACAAGGACTGTCTTAGCGAAAGGCTTCCTGAGGGGAAAGCTGTAACTCTGTGAGATGATTTCACAGAACACAAAGAAGTTTCTCAGAAAGCTTCTTTCTCTTTGTTATCGGAGGATATTTTCATTGGCCCTACAGTCTTCAAAGCGATCCGAAATATCTGTTCTCAGATTCCACAGAAAGAAGGCTAGCAAAGAGATCCACGAAATACAGATGTAATTCTGTGCGATGAATTAACAGAACACTAAGCAGTTTCTCAGGAAGCCTCTTTCCACATTTCATCTGAGGATATTTCCTTTTTCACCATAGCCCTCCACGGGCTTCCAAATATCACTTTGCCAATTCCACAAGAACTGTCTTAGCGAAAGGCTTCTTGAGGGGAAAGCTGTAACTCTGTGAGATGATTTCACAGAACACAAAGAAGTTTCTCAGAAAGCTTCTTTCTCTTTGTTATCGGAGGATATTTCCTTTGGCCCTATAGTCTTCAAAGGGATCCGAAATATCTGTTCTCAGATTCCACAGAAATAAGGCTAGCAAAGAGATCCACGAAATACAGATGTAGCTCTGTGAGATGAATAAATAGAACACGAAGCAGGTTCTCAGGAAGCTTCTTTCCAGATTTCATGTGAGGATACTTCCTTTTTCACCACAGCCCACTATGGGCTTCCAAATATCACTTTGCCAATTGCACAAGAACTGTCTTAGCGAAAGGCTTCTGGAGGGGAAAGCTGTAACTCTGTGATATGATTTCACAGAACACAAAGTAGTTTCTCAGAAAGCTTCTTTCTCTTTGTTATTGGAGGATATTTCCTTTGGCACTATAGTCTTCAAAGGGATCCGAAATATCTGTTCTCAGATTCCACAGAAATAAGGCTAGCAAAGAGATCCACCAAATACAGAGGTAACTCTGTGAGATGAATTAAGAGAACACTAAGCAATTTCTCAGAAAGTTACTTTCCAGATTTCATGTGAGGATATTTCCTTTTTCACCGCAGCCCTCCATGGGCTTCCAAATATCACTTTGCCAATTCCACGAGAACTTTCTTAGCGAAAGGCTTCTTGAGGGGAAAGCTGTAACTCTGTGAGATGATTTCACAGAACTCAAAGAAGTTTCTCAGAAAGCTTCTTTCTCATTGTTATCGTAGTATATTTCCTTTGGCCCTATAGTCTTCAAAGGGATCCGAAATATCTGTTCTCAGATTCCACAAAAATAAGGCTAGCAAAGAGATCCACGAAATACAGATGTAACTTTGTGAGTCGAATTAACAGAAAACTAAGCAGTTTCTCAGGAAGCTTCTTTCCAGTTTTCATCTGAGGATATTTCCCTTTTCACCATACCCCTCTAAGGGCTTCCAAATATCACTTTGCCAATTCCACAAGAACTGTCTTAGCGAAAGGCTTCTTGAGAGGAACGCTGTAACTCTGTGAGATGATTTCACAGAACACAAAGAAGTTTCTCAGAAAGCTTCTTTCGGTTAGTAATCGGAAGATATTTCCTTTGGCCCTATAGTCTTCAAAGGGATCAGAAATATCTGTTCTCGGATTCCACAGAAAGAAGGCTAGCAAAGAGATCACGAAATACAGATTTAAATCTGTTATATGAATTAACAGAAAACTTAGCAGTTTCTCAGAAAGCTTCTTTCCAGGTTTCATCTGAGGATATTTCCTTTTTCACCATAGCCCTCTATGGGCTTCCAAATATCACTTTGCCAATTCCACAAGAACTATCTTAGCTAAAGGATTTTTGAGGGAAATCTGTAACTCTGTGATATGATTTCACAGAACACAAAGAAGTTTCTCAGAAAGCTTCTTTCTCTTTGTTATCGGAGTATATTTCCTTTGGCCCTATAGTCTTCAAAGGTATCTGAAATATCTGTTCTCAGATTCCACAGAAATAATGCTAGCAAAGGGATCCACGAAATACAGATGTAAATCTGTGAGACGAATTAACAGAAAACTAAGCATTTTCTCAGGAAGCTTCTTTCCAGATTTCATCTAAGGATATTTCCCTTTTCACCATAGCCCTTTATGGGCTTCCAAATATCATTTTGCCAATTCCACAAGAACTGTGTTAGCGAAAGGCTTCTTGAGGGGAAAACTGTAACTCTGTGATATGATTTCACAGTACACAAAGAAGTTTCTCAGAAAGCTTCTTTCTCTTTGTTATCGGAGGATATTTCCTTTGGCCCTATATTCTTCAAAGGTATCCGAAATATCTGATCTCAGATTCCACAGAAATAAGGCTAGCAAAGAGATCCACGAAATACAGATGTAACTCTGTGAGTGGAAGTCACACATCACAGAGCAGTTTCTCAGAAGGATTCATTGCAGATTTCATATGGATATATTTCCTTTTTCACCATAGACCTCTATGGGCTTCCAAATATCACTTTGCCAATTTCACAAGAACTGTCTTAGCGAAAGGCTTCTTGAGGGGAAAGCTGTAACTCTGTGAGATGATTTCACAGAACACAAAGAAGTTTCTCAGAAAACTTCTTTCTCTTTGTTATCGGAGGATATTTCCTTTGGCCCTATAGCCTTCAAAGGGGTCCGAAATATCTGTTCTCAGATTCCACAGAAATAAGGCTAGCAAAGGGATCCACGAAATACAGATGTAACTCTGTGAGTGGAAGACACACATCACAGTGCAGTTTCTCAGAAGGCTTCTTTCGTGATTTCATCTGAGGATATTTCCTTTTTCACCATAGTCCCTATATTTGCTTCCAAATATCACTTTGCCGATTCCACAAGAACTGTCTTAGCGAAAGGCTTCTTGAGGGGAAAGCTGTAACTCTGCGAGGTGATTTCTCAGAACACAAAGGAGTTTATAAGAAAGCTTCTTTCTCTTTGTTATCGGAGGATATTTCCTTTGGCCCTGTAGTCTTCATAGGGATCCGAAATATCTGTTCTCAGATTCTAGAGAAATAAAGTTCGCAAAGAGATCCACGAAATACAGATGTAACTTTGTGAGTGGAAGTCACACACCACAGAGCAGTTTCTCAGAAAGCTTCATACAGATTTCATCGGACGATATTTCCTTTTTCATCTTAGCCCTCTAGGGGCTTCCAAATATCACTTTGCCAATTCCACAAGAAGTGTCTTAGCGAAAGGCTTCTTGAGGGGGAAAGCTGTAACTCTGTGAGATGATTTCACAGAACACAAAGAACTTTCCAGAAAGCTTCTTTCTCTTTGTTATCGGAGGATATTTCCTTTGGCCCTATAGTCTTCAAAGGGATCCGAAATATCTGTTCTCAGATTCCACAGATATAAGGCTAGCAAAGAGATCCACGAAATACAGATGTAACTTCGTGAGATGAATTAAAAGAACACTAAGCAGTTTCTCAGAAAGCTTCTTTCTGTTGGTTATCGGAGGATATTTCCTTTGGCCCTATAGTCTTCAAAGGGATCCGAAATATCTGTTCTCGGATTCCACATAAAGAAGGCAAGCAAAGAGATCCACGAAATACAGAGGTAACTCTGTGAGATGAATTAACAGAACACTAAGCAGTTTCTCAGGAAGCTTCTTTCCAGATTTTAGCTGAGGATATTTCCTATTTCAGCATAGCCCTCTATGGGCTTCCAAATATAACTTTGCCAATCCCACAAGAACTGTCTTAGCGAAAGGCTTCTTGAGGGGAAAGCTGTAACTCTGTGAGATGATTTCACAGAACACAAAGAAGTTTCTCAGAAAGCTTCCTTCTGTTTGTTTTCGGAGAATATTTCCTTTGGCCCTGTAGCCTTCAAAGGGATCCGAAATATCTGTTCCCAGATTCCACAGAAATAAGGCTAGCAAAGAGATCCAAGAAATACAGATGTAACTGTGTGAGATGAATTAACAGAACACTAAGCAGTTTCTCAGAAAGCTTCTTTCCAGATTTCATCTGAGATTATTTCCATTTTCACCATAGCCCTCTATGGGCTTCCAAATATCACTTTGCCAATTCCACAAGAACTGTCTTATCGAAAGGCTTCTTGAGGGGAAAGCTGTAACTCTGTGATATGATTTCACAGAAAACAAAGTAGTTTCTCAGAAAGCTTCTTTCTCTTTGTTATTGGAGGATATTTCCTTTAGCCCTATAGTCTTCAAAGGGATGCGAAATATCTGTTCTCAGATTCCACAGAAATAAGGCTAGCAAAGAGATCCACGAAATACAGATGTAACTCTGTGATATGAATTAACAGAACACTAAGCAATTTCTCAGAAACCTTCTTTCCAGATTTCATCTGATGATATTTCCTTTTTCACTGTAGCCCTCTATGGGCTTCCAAATATCACTTTGCCAATTCCACAAGAACTGTCTTAGCGAAAGGCTTCTTGAGGGGAAAGCTGTAACTCTGTGAGATGATTTCACAGAACACAAAGAAGTTTCTCAGAAAGCTTGTTTCTCTTTGTTATCAGAGGATATTTCCTTTGGCCCTATAGTCTTCAAAGGGATCCGAATTATCTGTTTTCAGATTCCACAGAAATAAGGCTAGCAAAGAGATCCACGAAATACAGATGTAACTCTGTGAGTGGAAGTCACACATCACAGAGCAGTTTCTCAGAAGGCTTCTTTCCAGATTTCAGCTGAGGATATTTCCTTTTTCAACATAGCCCTCTATGGGCTTCCAAATATCACTTTGCCAATTCCACAAGAACTGTCTTAGCCAAAGGCTTCTTTAGGGGAATGCTGTAACTCTGTGAGATGATTTCACAGAACACAAAGAAGTTTCTCAGAAAGCTTCTTTCTATTTGTTATCGGAGGATATTTCCTTTGGCCCTATAGTCTTCAAAGGGATCCGAAATATCTGTTCTCAGATTCCACAGAAATAAGGCTAGCAAAAGGATCCAAGAAATACAGATGTAACTCTGTGAGATGAATTAACAGAACACTAAGCAGTTTCTCAGAAAGCTTCTTTCCAGATTTCATCTGATATATTTCCTTTTTCACCCTAGCCCTCTATGGGCTTCCATATATCACTTTGCCAATTCCACAAGAACTGTCTTAGCGAAAGGCTTCTTGAGAGGAAAGCTGTAATTCTGTGACATGATTTGAAAGAAAACAAAGAAGTTTCTCAGAAGGCTTCTTTCTCTTTGTTATCGGAGGATATTTCCTTTGGCCCTGTAGTCTTCAAAGGGATCCGAATTATCTGTTTTCAGATTACACAGAAATATGGCTAGCAAAGAGATCCAGGAAATACAGATGTAACTCTGTGAGTCGAAGTCACATATAACAGAGCAGTTTCTCAGAAGGCTTCTTTCCAGATTTCATCTGAGGATATTTCCTTTTACACCCTAGCCCTCTATGGGCTTCCAAATATCACTTTGCCAATTCCACAAGAACTGTCTTAGCGAAAGGCTTCTTGAGGGGAAAGCTGTAACTCTGTGAGATGATTTCACAGAACACAAAGAAGTTTCTCAGAAATCTTCTTTCTCTTTGTTATCGGAGGATATTTCCTCTGGCCCTATAGTCTTCAAAGGGATCTGAAATATCTGTTCTCAGATTCCACAGAAATAAGGCTAGCAAAAGGATCCACGAAATACAGATGTAACTCTGTGAGTTGAATTAACAGAACACTAAGCAGTTTCTCAGAAAGCTTCTTTCCAGATTTCATCTGAGGATATTTCCTTTTTCACCATTGCCTTCTATGGGATTCCAAATATCACTTTGCCAATTTCACAAGAACTGTCTTAGCGAAAGGCTTCTTGAGAGGAAAGCTGTAATTCTGTGAGATGATTTCAAAGAAAACAAAGAAGTTTCTCAGAAAGCTTCTTTCTCTTTGTAATCGTAAGATATTTCCTTTGGCCTTATAGTCTTCAAAGGGATCCGAAATATCTGTTCTCAGATCCCACAGAAATAAGGCTAGCAAAAGCATCAACGAAATACAGATGTAACTCTGTGAGTGGAATTCACACATCACAGTGCAGTTTCTCAGAAGGCTTCTTTCCAGATTTCATCTGAGGATATTTCCTTTTTCACCATAGCCCTCTATTGTCTTCCAAATATCACTTTGCCAATTCCACAAGAACTGTCTTAGCGAAAGGCTTCTTGAAGGGAAAGCTGTTACTCTGTGAGATGATTTCACAGAACACAAAGAAGTTTCTCAGAAAGCTTCTTTCTCTTTGTTATCGGAGGATATTTCCTTTGGCCCTATAGTCTTCAAAGGGATCCGAAATGTCTGTTCTCAGATTCCACAGAAATAAGGCTAGCAAAGAGATCCACGAAATACAGATGTAACTCTGTGAGTGGAAGTCACACATTAAAAGAGCAGTTTCTCAGAAGGCTTCTTTCCAGATTTCATCTGAATATATTTCCTTTTGCACCATAGCCCTCTATGGGCTTCCAAATATCACTTTGCCAATTCCACAAGAACTGTCTTAGCGAAAGGCTTCTTGAGGGGAAAGCTGTAACTCTGTGATATGATTTCACAAACACAAAGAAGTTTCTCAGAAAGATTCTTTCTCTTTGTTATCGGAAGATATTTCCTTTGGCCCTATAGTCTTCAAAGGGATCCGAAATATCTGTTCTCAGATTCCACAGAAATAAGCCTAGCAAAGAGATCCACGAAGTACAGATGTAACTCTGTGAGATGAATTAACAGAACACTAAGCAATTTCTCAGAAGGCTTCTTTCCAGATTTCATCTGAATATATTTCCTTTTTCACCATAGCCCTCTATGGGCTTCCAAATATCACTTTGCCAATTCCACAAGAACTGTCTTAGCGAAAGGCTTCTTGAGTGGAAAGCTGTAACTCTGTGATATGATTTCACAAACACAAAGAAGTTTCTCAGAAAGCTTCTTTCTCTTTGTTATCGGAAGATATTTCCTTTGGCCCTATAGTCTTCAAAGGGATCCGAAATATCTGTTCTCAGATTCCACAGAAATAAGGCTAGCAAAGAGATCCACGAAATACAGATGTGACTCTGTGAGATGAATAACAGAACACTAAGCAGTTTCTCAGAAAGCCTGTTTCCAGTTTTCATCTGAGGATATTTCCTTTTTCAGCATAGCCCTCTATGGGCTTCCAAATTTCACTTTGCCAATTCCACAAGAACTGTCTAATCGAAAGGCTTCTTGAGGGGAAAGCTATAACTCTGTGATATGATTTCGCAGAACACAAAGTAGTTTCCCAGAAAGCTTCTTTTTCTTTGTTATTATAGGATATTTCCTTTGGCCCTATAGTCTTCAAAGGGATCCGAAATATCTGTTCTCAGATTCCACAGACATAAGGCTAGCAAAGAGATCCACGAAATACAGATGTAACTCTGTGATATGAATTAACAGAACACTAAGAAATTTTTCAGAAAGCTTCTTTCCAGATTTCATCTGAGGATATTTCCTTTTTCACCGTAGCCCTCTATGGGCTTCCAAATATCACTTTGCCAATTCCACAAGATCTGACTTAGCGAAAGTCTTCTTGAGGGTAAAGCCGTAACTCTGTGAGATGATTTCACAGAACACAAAGAAGTTTCTGAGAAAGCTTCTTTCTCTTTGTTATCGGAGGATATTTCCTTTGGCCCTATAGTATTCAAAGGGATCCGAAGTATCTGTTTTCAGATTCCACAGTAATAAGGCTAGCAAAGAGATCCACGAAACACAGATGTAACTCTGTGAGTGGAAGTCACACATCACAGGGCAGTTTCTCAGAAGGCTTCTTTCCAGATTTCATCTGAGGATATTTCCTTCTTCACCATAGCCCTTTATGGGCTTCCAAATATCACTATACCAATTCCACAAGAACTGTCTTAGCGAAAGGCTTCTTCAGGGGAAAGCTGTAACTCTGTGAGATGATTTCACAGAACACAAAGAAGTTCCTCAGAAAGCTTCTTTCTCTTTGTTATCGGAGGATATTTCCTTTGGCCCTGTAGTCAACAAAGGGATCCGAAATATCTGTTCTCAGATTCCACAGAAATAAGGCAAGCAAAAGGATCCATGAAATACAGATGTAACTCTGTGAGATGAATTAACAGAACACTGAGCAGTTTCTCAGAAAGCTTCTTTCCAGATTTCATCTGAGGATATTTCCTTTTTCACCATAGCCCTCTAGGGTCTTCCAAATATCACTTTGCCAATTCCACAAGAACTGTCTTAGCCAAAGGCTTCTTGAGAGGAAAGCTGGAATTCTGTGAGATGATTTCAAAGAAAACAAAGAAGTTTCTCAGAAAGCTTCTTTCTCTTTGTTATTGTAGGATATTTCCTTTGGACCTATAGTCTTCGAAAGGATCCGAAATATCTGTTCTCAGAGTGCACAGAAATAAGGCTAGCAAAGAGATCCACGAAATGCAGATGTAACTCTGTGAGATGAATTAACAGAACACTAAGCAGTTTCTCAGGAACCTTCTTCCCAGATTTCATCTGAGGATATTTCCTTTTTCACTGTAGCCCTCTATGGGCTTCCAAATATCACTTTGCCAATTCCACAAGAACTGTCTTAGCGAAAGGCTTCTTGAGGGGAAAGCTGTAACTCTGTGATATGATTTCACAAACACAAAGAAGTTTCTCAGAAAGCTTCTTTCTCTTTGTTATCGGAGTATATTTCCTTTGGCCCTATAGTCTTCAAAGGGATCCGAAATATCTGTTCTCAGATTCCACAGAAATAAGGCTAGCAAAGAGATGCACGAAATACAGATGTAACTCTGTGAGTGGAAGTCACACATTAAAAGAGCAGTTTCTCAGAAAGCTTCTTTCCAGATTTCATCTGAGGATATTTCCTTTTTCAGCATAGCCCTCTATGGGCTTCCAAGTATCACTTTGCCAATTCCACAAGAACTGTCGTAGCGAAAGGCTTCTTGAGGGGAAAGCTGTAACTCTGTGAGATGATTCCACAGAACACGAAGAAGTTTCTCAGAAAGCTTCTTTGTCTTTGTTATCGGAGGATATTTCCTTTGGCCTTATAGTATTCAAAGGGATCCGAAATATCTGTTCTCAGATTCCACAGAAATAAGGCTAGCAAAAGGATCCACGAAATACAGATGTAACTCTGTGAGTGGAAGTCACACATCACAGTGCAGTTTCTCAGAAGGCTTCTTTCCAGATTTCATCCGAGGATATTTCCTTTTTCACCGTAGCCCTCTATGGGCTTCCAAATATCACTTTGCCAATTCCACAAGAACTGTCTTAGCGAAAGGCTTCTTGAGGGGATAGCTGTAACTCTGTGAGATGATTTCACAGAACACAAAGATGTTCCTCAGAAAGCTTCTTTCTCTTTGTTATCCCAGGATATTTCCTTTGTCCCTATAGTCTTCAAAGGGATCCGAAATATCTGTTCTCAGATTCCACAGAAATAAGGCAAGCAAAAGGATCCACGAAATACAGTTGTAACTCTGTGATATGAATTAACAGAACACTGATCAGTTTCTCTGAAAGCTTCTTTCCAGATTTCATCTGAGGATATTTCCTTTTTCACCATAGCCCTCTATGGACTTCCAAATATCACTTTGCCAATTCCACAAGAACTGTCTTAGCCAAAGGCTTCTTGAGAGGAAAGCTGTAACTCTGTGATATGATTTCACAGAACACAAAGAAGTTTCTCAGAAAGCTTCTTTCTCTTTGTTATCGGAGGATATTTCCTTTGGCCCTATAGTCTTCAAAGGGATCCGAAATATCTGTTCTCAGATTCCACAGAAATAAGGCTAGCAAAGAGATCCAAGAAATACAGATGTAAATCTGTGAGCGGAAGTCACACATTAAAAGGGCAGTTTCTCAGAAAGCTTCTTTCCAGATTTCATCTGAGGATATTTCCTTTTTCACCATAGCCCTCTAGGGGCTTCCAAATATCACTTTGCCAATTCCACAAGAACTGTCTTAGCCAAAGGCTTCTTGAGAGGAAAGCTGTAACTCTGTGATATGATTTCACAGAACACAAAGAAGTTTCTCAGAAAGCTTCTTTCTCTTTGTTATTGTAGGATATTTCCTTTGGACCTATAGTCTTCGAAAGGATCCGAAATATCTGTTCTCAGAGTGCACAGAAATAAGGCTAGCAAAGAGATCCACGAAATGCAGATGTAACTCTGTGAGATGAATTAACAGAACACTAAGCAGTTTCTCAGGAAGCTTCTTTCCAGATTTCATCTGAGGATATTTCCTTTTTCACCGTAGCCCTCTATGGGCTTCCAAATATCACTTTCCAATACCACAAGAACTGTCTTAGCAAAAGGCTTCTTGAGGGGAAAGCTGTAACTCTGTGAGATGATTTCACAGAACACAAAGAAGTTTCTCAGAAAGCTTCTTTCTCTTTGTTATCGGAAGATATTTCCTTTGGCCCTATAGTCTTCAAAGGGATCCGAAATATCTGTTCTCAGATTCCACAGAAATAAGGCTAGCAAAGACATCCACGAAATACAGATGTAACTCTGTGAGTGGAAGTCACACATTAAAAATGCAGTTTCTCAGAAGGCTTCTTTCCAGATTTCATCTGAGGATATTTCCTTTTTCACCATAGCCCTCTATGGGCTTCCAAATATCACTTTGCCAATTCCACAAGAACTGTCTTAGCGAAAGGTGCTTGAGGGGAAAGCTGTAACTCTGTTATATGATTTCACAGAACACAAAGAAGTTTCTCAGAAAGCTTATTTCTCTTTGTTATCGGAGGATATTTCCTTTGGCCCTATAGTCTTCAAAGGGAACGGAAATATCTGTTGTAGATTCCACAGAAATAAGGCTAGCAAATAGATCCACGAAATACGGATGTAACTCTTTGAGTGGAAGTCAGACATCACAGAGCAGTTTCTCAGAAAGCTTCTTTCCAGATTTCATCTGAGCATATTTCCTTTTTCACCATAGCCCTATATGGGCTTCCAAATATCACTTTTCCAATTCCACAAGAATGTCTTAGCGAAAGGCTTCTTGAGGGGAAAGCTGTAACACTGTGATATGATTTAACAGAACACAAAGAAGTTTCTCAGAAAGATTCTTTCTCTTTGTTATCGGAGGATATTTCCTTTGGCCCTATAGTCTTCAAAGGGATCCAAAATATCCGTTCTCAGATTCCACAGAAATAAGGATAGCAAAGAGATCCACGAAATACAGATGTAACTCTGTGAGATGAATTAACAGAACACTAAGCAGTTTCTCAGGAAGCTTCTTTCCAGATTTCATCTGAGGATATTTCCTTTTTCACCATAGCCCTCTATGGGCTTCCAAATATCACTTTTCCAATTCCACAAGAACTGTCTTAGCGAAAGTCTTCTTGAGGGGAACGCAGTAACGCTGTGAGTTGATTTCACAGAAAACAAAGAAGTTTCTCAGAAAGTTTCTTTCTCATTGTTATCGGAGTATATTTCCTTTGGCCCTATAGTCTTCAAAGGGATCCGAAATATCTGTTCTCAGATTCCACAGAAATAAGGCTAGCAAAGAGATCCACGAAATACAGATGTAACTCTGTGAGTGGAAGTCACACATCACAGAGCAGTTTCTCAGAAGGCTTCTTTCCAGATTTCATCTGAGGATATTTCCTTTTTCACCATAGCCCTCTATGGGCTTCCAAATATCACTTTGCCAATTCCACAAGAACTGTCTTAGCGAAAGGATTCTTGAGGGGAACGCAGTAACGCTGTGAGATGATTCCACAGAACACAAAGAAGTTTCTCAGAAAGCTTCTTTCTCTTTTTTTTTTGGAGGATATTTCCTTTGGCCCTATAGTCTTCAAAGGGATCCGAAATATCTGTTCTCAGATTCCACAGAAATAAGACTAGCAAAGACATCCACGATATGCACATGTAACTCTGTGAGTGGAAGTCAGACATCACAGAGCAGTTTCTCACAATGCTTCTTTCCAGATTTCATCTGCGGATATTTCCTTTTTCACCAAAGCCCTCTATGGGCTTGCAAATATCACCTTGCCAATTCCACAAGAACTGTCTTAGCGAAAGGCTTCTTGAGGGGAAAGCTGTAACTCAGTGAGATGATTTCACAGAAAACAAAGAAGTTTCGCAGAAAGCTTCTTTCTCTTTGTTATCGGAGGATGTTTCCTTTGGCCCTATAGTCTTCAAAGGGATCCGAAATATCTGTTCTCAGATTCCACAGAAATAAGGCTAGCAAAGATATCCACGAAATACAGATGTAACTCTGTGAGATGAATTAAGAGAACACTAAGCAATTTTTCAGAAACCTTCTTTCCAGATTTCATCTGATGATATTTCCTTTTTCACCATAGCCCTCTATGGGCTTCCAAATAACACTTTGCCAATTCCGCAAGAACTGTCTTAGCGAAAGGCTTCTTGAGGCGAAAGCTGTAATTCTGTGAGAGGATTTCACAGAACGCAAAGAAGTTTCTCAGAAAGCTTCTTTCTCTTTGTTATCGGAGGATATTTCCTTTGGCCCTATAGCCTTCAAAGGGATCCGAAATATCTGTTCCAGATTTCACAAAAATAAGGCTAGCAAAGAGATCCACGAAATACAGATGTAACTCTGTGAGATGAATTAACAGAACATTAAGCAGTTTCTCAGAAAGCTTCTTTCCAGATTTCATCTTAGGATATTTCCTTTTTCACCATAGCCCTCTATGGGCTTCCAAATATCACTTTGCCAATTCCACAAGAACTGTCTTAGCGAAAGGCTTCTTGACGGGAAAGCTGTAACACCGTGATATGATTTCACAGAACACAAAGAAGTTTCTCATAAAGTTTCTTTCTCTTTGTTATCGGAGGATATTTCCTTTGGCCCTATAGTCTTCAAGGGGATCCGAAATATCTGTCTCACATTCCACAGAAATAAGGCTAGCAAAGAGATCCACGAAATACAGATGTAACCCTGTGAGAGGAATTAACAGAACAATAAGCAATTTCTCAGAAAGCTTCTTTCCAGATTTCATCTGAGGATATTTCCTTTTTCACCATAGCCCTCTATGGGCTTCCAAATATCACCTTGCGAATTCCACAAGAACTGTCTTAGCGAAAGGCTTCTTGAGGGGAAAGCTGTAACTCTGTGGGATGATTTCACAGAAAACAAAGTAGTTTTGCAGAAAGCTTCTTTCTCTTTGTTATCGGAGGATATTTCCTTTGGCCCTATAGACTTCAAAGGGATCCGAAATATCTGTTCTCAGATTCCACAGAAATAAGGCTAGCAGAGATATCCACGAAATACAGATGTAACACTGTGAGATGAATTAACAGAACACTAAGCAATTTTTCAGAAAGCTTCTTTCCAGATTTCATCTGAGGATATTTCCTTTTTCACCATAGCCCTCTATGGGCTTCCAAATAACACTTTGCCAATTCCACAACAACTGTCTTAGCGAAAGGCTTCTTGAGGCGAAAGCTGTAATTCTCTGAGAGGATTTCACAGAACGCAAAGAAGTTTCTCAGAAAGCTTCTTTCTCTTTGTTATCGGAGGATATTTCCTTTGGCCCTACAGCCTTCAAAGGGATCCGAAATATCTGTTCTCAGATTCCAAAGAAATAAAGCTAGCAAAGAGATCCACGAAATACAGATTTAACTCTGTGAGATGAATTAACAGAACACTAAGCAGTTTCTCAGAAAGCTTCTTTCCAGATTTCATCTGAAGATATTTCCCTTCTCACCATAGCCCTCTTTGGGCTTCCAAATATCACTTTGCCAATTCCACAAGAACTTTCTTAGCGAAAGGCTTCTTGAGGGGAAAACTGTAACTCTGTGATATGATTTCACAGAACACAAAGAAGTTTCTCAGAAAGCTTCTTTCTCTTTGTTATCGGAGGATATTTCCTTTGGCCCAATAGTCTTCAAAGGGATCCGAAATATCTGTTCTCAGATTCCACAGAAATAAGGCTAGCAAAGGGATTCACGAAATACAGATGGAACTCTGTGAGATGAATTAACAGAACACTAAGCAGTTTCTCAGAAAGCTTCTTTCCAGATTTCATCTGAGGATATTTCCTTTTTCAACAGAGTCCTCTATGGGCTGCCAAATAACAGTGTGTCAATTCCACAAGAACTCACTTAGCGAAAGGCTTCTTGAGGGGAAAGCTGTAACTCTGTAAGATGATTTCACAGAACACAAAGAAGCTTCTCAGAAAGCTTCTTTCTCTTTGTTATCGGAGGATATTTCCTTTGGCCCTATAGTCTGAAAAGGTATCCGAAATATCTGTTCTCAGATTCCACAGAAATAAGGCTAGCAAAGAGATCCACGAAATACAGATGTAACTCTGTGAGATGAATTAACAGAACACTAAGCAGTTTCTCAGGAAGCTTCTTTCCAGATTTCATCTGAGGATATTTCCTTTTTCACCTTAGCCCTATATGGGCTTCCAAATATCACTTTGCCAATTCCACAAGAACTCTCTTAGCGAAAGGCTTCTTGAGGAGAAAGCTGTAACTCTGTGATATGATTTCACAGAACACAAAGAAGTTTCTCAGAAAGCTTCTTTGTCTTTGTTATCGGAGGTTATTTCTTTGGCCCTATAGTCTTCAAAGGGATCCGAAATATCTGTCTCAGATTCCACAGAAATAAGACTAGCAAAGACATCCACGATATGCACATGTAACTCTGTGAGTGGAAGTCAGACATCACAGAGCAGTTTCTCACAATGCTTCTTTCCAGATTTCATCTGAGGATATTTCCTTTTTCACCATAGCCCTCTATGGGCTTGCAAATATCACCTTGCCAATTCCACAAGAACTGACTTAGCGAAAGGCTTCTTGAGGGGAAAGCTGTAACTCAGTGAGATGATTTCACAGAAAACAAAGAAGTTTCGCAGAAAGCTTCTTTCTCTTTGTTATCGGAGGATATTTCCTTTGGCCCTATAGTCTTCAAAGGGATCCGAAATATCTGTTCTCAGATTCCACAGAAATAAGGCTAGCAAAGATATACACGAAATACAGATGTAACTCTGTGAGATGAATTAACAGAACACTAAGCAATTTTTCAGAAAGCTTCTTTCCAGATTTCATCTGATGATATTTCCTTTTTCACCATAGCCCTCTATGGGCTTCCAAATAACACTTTGCCAATTCCACAAGAACTGTCTTAGCGAAAGGCTTCTTGAGGCGAAAGCTGTAATTCTGTGAGAGGATTTCACAGAACGCAAAGAAGTTTCTCAGAAAGCTTCTTTCTCTTTGTTATCGGAGGATATTTCCTTTGGCTCTATAGCCTTCAAAGGGATCCGAAATATCTGTTCTCAGATTTCACAAAAATAAGGCTAGCAAAGAGATCCACGAAATACAGATGTAACTCTGTGAGATGAATTAACAGAACATTAAGCAGTTTCTCAGAAAGCTTCTTTCCAGATTTCATCTTAGGATATTTCCTTTTTCACCATAGCCCTCTATGGGCTTCCAAATATCACTTTGCCAATTCCACAAGAACTGTCTTAGCGAAAGGCTTCTTGACGGGAAAGCTGTAACACCGTGATATGATTTCACAGAACACAGAGAAGTTTCTCAGAAAGTTTCTTTCTCTTTGTTATCGGAGGATATTTCCTTTGGCCCTATAGTCTTCAAGGGGATCCGAAATATCTGTCTCACATTCCACAGAAATAAGGCTAGCAAAGAGATCCACGAAATACAGATGTAACCCTGTGAGAGGAATTAACAGAACAATAAGCAATTTCTCAGAAAGCTTCTTTCCAGATTTCATCTGAGGATATTTCCTTTTTCAGCATAGCCCTCTATGGGCTTCCAAATATCACTTTGCCAATTCCACAAGAACTGTCTTAGCAAAAGGCTTCTTGAGGGGAAAGCTGTAACTCTGTGAGAAGATTTCACAGAACACAAAGAAGTTTCTCAGAAAGCTTCTTTCTCTATGTTATCGGAAGATATTTCCTTTGGCCCTATAGTCTTCAAAGGGATCCGAAATATCTGTTCTCAGATTCCACAGAAATAAGGCTAGCAAAGAGATCCACGAAATACAGATGTAACTCTGTGAGTGGAAGTCACACATTAAAAGAGCAGTTTCTCAGAAGGCTTCTTTCCAGATTTCATCTGAGGATATTTCCTTTTTCACCATAGCCCTCTATGGGCTTCCAAATATCACTTTGCCAATTCCACAAGAACTGTCTTAGCGAAAGGTGCTTGAGGGGAAAGCTGTAACTCTGTCATATGATTTCACAGAACACAAAGAAGTTTCTCAGAAAGCTTCTTTCTCTTTGTTATCGGAAGATATTTCCTTTGTCCCTATAGTTTTCAAAGGGATCCGAAAGATCTGTTCTCAGATTCCACAGAAATAAGGCTAGCAAAGAGATCCACGAAATACATGTAACTCTGTGAGTGGAAGTCACACATTAAAAGAGCAGTTTCTCAGAAGGCTTCTTTCCAGATTTCATCTGAGGATATTTCCTTTTTCACCATAGCCCTCTATGGGCTTCCAAATATCACTTTGTCAATTCCACAAGAACTGTCTTAGCGAAAGGCTTCTTGAGTGGAAAGCTGTAAATCTGTGATATGATTTCACAGAACACAAAGAAGTTTCTCAGAAAGCTTCTTTCTCTTTGTTATCGGAGGATATTTCCTTTGACCCTATAGTCTTCAAAGGGATCCGAAATATCTGTTCTCAGATTCCACAGAAATAAGGGTAGCAAAGAGTTCCACGAAATACAGATGTAACTCTGTGAGATGAATTAACAGAACACTAAGCAGTTTCTCAGGAAGCTTCTTTCCAGATTTCATCTGAGGATATTTCCTTTTTCACCATAGCCCTCTATGGGCTTCCAAATATCACTTTGCCAATTCCACAAGAACTGTCTTAGCGAAAGTCTTCTTGAGGGGAACGCTGTAAGGCTGTGAGATGATTTCACAGAAAACAAATAAGTTTCTCAGAAAGCTTGTTTCTCATTGTTATCGGAGTATATTTCCTTTGGCCCTATAGTCTTCAAAGGGATCCGAAATATCTGTTCTCAGATTCCACAGAAATAAGGCTAGAAAAGAGATCCACGAAATACAGATGTAACTCTGTGAGTGGAAGTCACACATCACAGAGCAGTTTCTCAGAAGGCTTCTTTCCAGATTTCATCTGAGGATATTTCCTTTTTCACCATAGCCCTCTATGGGCTTCCAAATATCACTGTGTCAGTTCCACAAGAACTGTTTTAGCGAAAGGCTTCTAGAGGGGAAAGCTGTAACTCTCTGAGGTGATTTCACAGAACACAAAGAAGTTTCTCAGAAAGTTTCTTTCTCTTTGTTATCGGAGGATATTTCCTTTGGCCCTATAGTCTTCAAAGGGATCCGAAATATCTGTTCTCAGATTCCAAAGAAATAAGGCTAGCAAAGAGATCCACGAAATACAGATGTAACCCTGTGAGAGGAATTAACAGAACAATAAGCAATTTCTCAGAAAGCTTCTTTCCAGATTTCATCTGAGGATATTTCCTTTTTCACCATAGCCCTCTATGGGCTTCCAAATATCACTTTGCCAATTCCACAAGAACTGTCTTAGCAAAAGGCTTCTTGAGGGGATAGCTGTAACTCTGTGAGAAGATTTCACAGAACACAAAGAAGTTTCTCAGAAAGCTTCTTTCTCTATGTTATCGGAAGATATTTCCTTTGGCCCTATAGTCTTCAAAGGGATCCGAAATATCTGTTCTCAGATTCCACAGAAATAAGGCTAGCAAAGAGATCCACGAAATACAGATGTAACTCTGTGAGTGGAAGTCACACATTAAAAGAGCAGTTTCTCAGAAGGCTTCTTTCCAGATTTCATCTGAGGATATTTCCTTTTTCACCATAGCCCTCTATGGGCTTCCAAATATCACTTTGCCAATTCCACAAGAACTGTCTTAGCGAAAGGTGCTTGAGGGGAAAGCTGTAACTCTGTCATATGATTTCACAGAACACAAAGAAGTTTCTCAGAAAGCTTCTTTCTCTTTGTTATCGGAAGATATTTCCTTTGTCCCTATAGATTTCAAAGGGATCCGAAAGATCTGTTCTCAGATTCCACAGAAATAAGGCTAGCAAAGAGATCCACGAAATACATGTAACTGTGTGAGTGGAAGTCACACATTAAAAGAGCAGTTTCTCAGAAGGCTTCTTTCCAGATTTCATCTGAGGATATTTCCTTTTTCACCATAGCCCTCTATGGGCTTCCAAATATCACTTTGTCAATTCCACAAGAACTGTCTTAGCGAAAGGCTTCTTGAGTGGAAAGCTGTAAATCTGTGATATGATTTCACAGAACACAAAGAAGTTTCTCAGAAAGCTTCTTTCTCTTTGTTATCGGAGGATATTTCCTTTGACCCTATAGTCTTCAAAGGGATCCGAAATATCTGTTCTCATATTCCACAGAAATAAGGGTAGCAAAGAGTTCCACGAAATACAGATGTAACTCTGTGAGATGAATTAACAGAACACTAAGCAGTTTCTCAGGAAGCTTCTTTCCAGATTTCATCTGAGGATATTTCCTTTTTCACCATAGCCCTCTATGGGCTTCCAAATATCACTTTGCCAATTCCACAAGAACTGTCTTAGCGAAAGTCTTCTTGAGGGGAACGCTGTAACGCTGTGAGATGATTTCACAGAAAACAAATAAGTTTCTCAGAAAGCTTGTTTCTCATTGTTATCGGAGTATATTTCCTTTGGCCCTATAGTCTTCAAAGGGATCCGAAATATCTGTTCTCAGATTCCACAGAAATAAGGCTAGAAAAGAGATCCACGAAATACAGATGTAACTCTGTGAGTGGAAGTCACACATTAAAAGAGCAGTTTCTCAGAAGGCTTCTTTCCAGATTTCATCTGAGGATATTTCCTTTTTCACCATAGCCCTCTATGGGCTTCCAAATATCACTTTGCCAATTCCACAAGAACTGTCTTAGCGAAAGGTGCTTGAGGGGAAAGCTGTAACTCTGTCATATGATTTCACAGAACACAAAGAAGTTTCTCAGAAAGCTTCTTTCTCTTTGTTATCGGAAGATATTTCCTTTGTCCCTATAGATTTCAAAGGGATCCGAAAGATCTGTTCTCAGATTCCACAGAAATAAGGCTAGCAAAGAGATCCACGAAATACATGTAACTCTGTGAGTGGAAGTCACACATTAAAAGAGCAGTTTCTCAGAAGGCTTCTTTCCAGATTTCATCTGAGGATATTTCCTTTTTCACCATAGCCCTCTATGGGCTTCCAAATATCACTTTGTCAATTCCACAAGAACTGTCTTAGCGAAAGGCTTCTTGAGTGGAAAGCTGTAAATCTGTGATATGATTTCACAGAACACAAAGAAGTTTCTCAGAAAGCTTCTTTCTCTTTGTTATCGGAGGATATTTCCTTTGACCCTATAGTCTTCAAAGGGATCCGAAATATCTGTTCTCATATTCCACAGAAATAAGGGTAGCAAAGAGTTCCACGAAATACAGATGTAACTCTGTGAGATGAATTAACAGAACACTAAGCAGTTTCTCAGGAAGCTTCTTTCCAGATTTCATCTGAGGATATTTCCTTTTTCACCATAGCCCTCTATGGGCTTCCAAATATCACTTTGCCAATTCCACAAGAACTGTCTTAGCGAAAGTCTTCTTGAGGGGAACGCTGTAACGCTGTGAGATGATTTCACAGAAAACAAATAAGTTTCTCAGAAAGCTTGTTTCTCATTGTTATCGGAGTATATTTCCTTTGGCCCTATAGTCTTCAAAGGGATCCGAAATATCTGTTCTCAGATTCCACAGAAATAAGGCTAGAGAAGAGATCCACGAAATACAGATGTAACTCTGTGAGTGGAAGTCACACATCACAGAGCAGTTTCTCAGAAGGCTTCTTTCCAGATTTCATCTGAGGATATTTCCTTTTTCACCATAGCCCTCTATGGGCTTCCAAATATCACTGTGTCAGTTCCACAAGAACTGTTTTAGCGAAAGGCTTCTAGAGGGGAAAGCTGTAACTCTCTGAGGTGATTTCACAGAACACAAAGAAGTTTCTCAGAAAGTTTCTTTCTCTTTGTTATCGGAGGATATTTCCTTTGGCCCTATAGTCTTCAAAGGGATCCGAAATATCTGTTCTCAGATTCCAAAGAAATAAGGCTAGCAAAGAGATCCACGAAATACAGATGTAACTCTGTGAGATGAATTAACAGAACACTAAGCAGTTTCTCAGAAAGCTTCTTTCCAGATTTCATCAGAGGATATTTCCCTTCTCACCATAGCCCTCTTTGGGCTTCCAAATATCACTTTGCCAATTCCACAAGAACTGTCTTAGCGAAAGGCTTCTTGAGGGGAAAGCTGTAACTCTGTGATATGATTTCACAGAACACAAAGAGTTTCTCAGAAAGCTTCTTTCTCTTTGTTATCGGAAGATATTTCCTTTGGCCCTATAGACTTCAAAGGGATCCGAAATATCTGTTCTCAGATTCCATAGAAAAAAGGCTAGCAAAGAGATCCACGAAATACAGATGTAAATCTGTGAGTGGAAGTCACTCATTAAAAGAGCAGTTTCTCAGAAAGCTTCTTTCCAGATTTCATCTGAGGATATTTCCTTTTTCACCATAGCCCTCTATGGGCTTCCAAATATCACTTTACCAATTCCACAAGAACGGTCTTAGCGAAAGGCTTCTTGAGGGGAAAGCTGTAACTCTGTGATATGATTTCACAAACACAAAAAAGTTTGTGAGAAAGCTTCTTTCTCTTTGTTATCGGAAGATATTTCCTATGGCCCTATACTCTTCAAAGGGATCCGAAATATCTGTTCTCAGATTCTACAGAAATAAGGCTAGCAAAGAGATCCACGAAATACAGATGTAACTCTGTGAGATGAATTAACAGAACACTGAGCAATTTCTCAGAAAGCTTCTTTCCAGATTTCATCTGAGGATATTTCCTATTTCACCATAGCCCTCTATGGGCTTCCAAATAACACTTTGCCAATTCCACAAGAACTGTCTTAGTGAAAGTCTTCTTGAGGGGAAAGCTGTAACTCTGTGAGATGATCTCACAGAACACGAAGAAGTTTCTCAGAAAGCTTCTTTCTCTTTGTTATCGGAGGATATTTCCTTTGGCCCTATAGTCTTCAAAGGGAACGGAAATATCTGTTGCATATCCAACAGAAATAAGGCT
Organism: Macaca nemestrina; assembly: GCF_043159975.1. Classification (NCBI taxonomy): domain Eukaryota; kingdom Metazoa; phylum Chordata; class Mammalia; order Primates; family Cercopithecidae; genus Macaca; species Macaca nemestrina. The sequence continues at coordinate 103,700,881 of NC_092138.1, read as the reverse complement.
AGCAAAGAGATCCACGAAATACAGATGTAACTCTGTGAGTGGAAGTCACACATTAAAAGAGCAGTTTCTCAGAAGGCTTCTTTCCAGATTTCATCTTAGGATACTTCCTTTTTCACCATAGCCCTCTATGGGCTTCCAAATATCACTTTGCCAATTCCACAAGAACTGTCTTATCCAAAGGTTTCTTGAGGGGAAAGCTGTAACTCTGTGATATGATTTCACAGAACAGAAAGAAGTTTCTCAGAAAGCTTCTTTCTCTTTGTTATCGGAAGATATTTCCTTTGGCCCTATAGTCTTCAAAGGGATCCGAAATATCTGTTCTCAGATTCCACAGAAAGAAGGCTAGCAAAGAGATCTACGAAATACAGATGTAACTCTGTGAGTGGAAGTCACACATTAAAAGAGCAGTTTCTCAGAAGGCTTCTTTCCAGATTTCATCTGAGGATATTTCCTTTTTCACCATAGCCCTCTATGGGCTTCCAAATATCACCTTGCCAATTCCACAAGAACTGTCTTAGCGAAAGGCTTCTTGAGGGGAAAGCTGTAACTCTGTGAGATGATTTCACAGAAAACAAAGAAGTTTTGCAGAAAGCTTCTTTCTCTTTGTTATCGGAGGATATTTCCTTTGGCCCTATAGACTTCAAAGGGATCCGAAATATCTGTTCTCAGATTCCACAGAAATAAGGCTAGCAGAGATATCCACGAAATACAGATGTAACACTGTGAGATGAATTAACAGAACACTAAGCAATTTTTCAGAAAGCTTCTTTCCAGATTTCATCTGAGGATATTTCCTTTTTCACCATAGCCTTCTATGGGCTTCCAAATAACACTTTGCCAATTCCACAAGAACTGTCTTAGCGAAAGGCTTCTTGAGGCGAAAGCTGTAATTCTCTGAGAGGATTTCACAGAACGCAAAGAAGTTTCTCAGAAAGCTTCTTTCTCTTTGTTATCGGAGGATATTTCCTTTGGCCCTACAGCCTTCAAAGGGATCCGAAATATCTGTTCTCAGATTTCACAAAAATAAGGCTAGCAAAGAGATCCACGAAATACAGATGTAACTCTGTGACTGGAAGTCACACATTAAAAGAGCAGTTTCTCAGAAAGCTTCTTTCCAGATTTCATCTGAGGATATTTCCTTTTTCACCATAGCCCTCTATGGGCTTCCAAATATCACTTTGCCAATTCCACAAGAATTGTCTTAGCGAAAGGCTTCTTGAGGGGATACCTGTAACTCTGTGATATGATTTCACAAACACAAAGAAGTTTCTGAGAAAGCTTCTTTCTCTTTGTTATCGGAAGATATTTCCTTTGGCCCTATAGTCTTCAAAGGGATCCGAAATATCTGTTCTCAGATTCCACAGAAATAAGGCTAGCAAAGAGATCCACGAAATACAGATGTAACTCTGTGAGATGAATTAACAGAACACTAAGCAATTTCTCAGAAAGCTTCTTTCCAGATTTCATCTGAGGATATTTCCTTTTTCACCATAGCCCTCTATGGGCTTCCAAATAACTCTTTGACAATTCCACAACAACTGTCTTAGCGAAAGGTTTCTTGAGGCGAAAGCTGTAACTCTGTGAGATGATTTCACAGAACGCAAAGAAGTTTCTCAGAAAGCTTCTTTCTCTTTGTTATCGGAGGATATTTCCTTTGGCACTATAGCCTTCAAAGGGATCCGAAATATCTGTTCTCAGATTTCTCAAAAATAAGGCTAGCAAAGAGACCACGAAATACAGATGTAACTCTGTGAGATGAATTAACAGAACATTAAGCAGTTTCTCAGAAAGCTTCTTTCCAGATTTCATCTTAGGATATTCCTTTTTCACCATAGCCCTCTAGGGGCTTCCAAATATCACTTTGCCAATTCCACAAGAAGTGTCTTAGCGAAAGGCTTCTTGAGGGGAAAGCTGTAACTCTGTGATATGATTTCACAGAACACAAAGAAGTTTCTCAGAAAGCTTCTTTCTTTTTGTTATCGGAAGATATTTCCTTTGGCCCTATAGTCTTCAAAGGGATCCGAAATATCTGTTCTCAGATTCCACAGAAATAAGACTAGCAAAGAGATCCACGAAATACAGATGTAAATCTGTGAGTGGAAGTCACACATTAAAAGATCAGTTTCTTAGAAAGCTGGTTTCCAGATTTCATCTGAGGATATTTCCTTTTTCAGCATAGCCCTCTATGGGATTCCAAATATCACTTTGCCAATTCCACAAGAACTGTCTTAGCGAAAGGTTTCTTGAGGGGAAAGCTGTAACTCTGTGAGATGATTTCACAGAACCCACAGAAGTCTCTCAGAAAGCTTCTTTCTCTTTGTTATCGGAGGATATTTCCTTTGGCCCTATAGTCTTCAAAGGGATCAGAAATATCTGTACTCAGATTCCACAGAAATAAGGCTAGCATAGAGATCCACGAAATACAGATGTAACTCTGTGAGATGAATTAACAGAACACCAAGCAATTTCTGAGAAAGCTTCTTTCCAGATTTCATCTGAGGATATTTCCTTTTCCAACATAGCCCTCTATGGGCTTCCAAATATCACTTTGCCAGTTCCACAAGAACTGTCTTAGCGAAAGTCTTCTTGAGGGGAAAGCTGTAACTCTGTGAGATGATTTCACAGAACCCACAGAAGTCTCTCAGAAAGCTTCTTTCTCTTTGTTATCGGAGGATATTTCCTTTGGCCCTATAGTCTTCAAAGGGAACGGAAATATCTGTTGTAGATTCCACAGAAATAAGGCTAGCAAATTGATCCACAAAATACAGATGTAACTCTTTGAGTGGAAGTCAGACATCACAGAGCAGTTTCTCAGAAAGCTTATTTCCAGATTTCATCTGAGGATATTTCCTTTTTCACCATAGCCCTATATGGGCTTCCAAATATCACTTTGCCAATTCCACAAGAACTGTCTTAGCGAAAGACTTCTTGAGGGGAAAGCTGTAACACTGTGATATGATTTCACAGAACACAAAGAAGTTTCTCAGAAAGTTTCTTTCTCTTTGTTATCGGAGGATATTTCCTTTGGCCCTATAGTCTTCAAGGGGATCCGAAATATCTGTCTCATATTCCACAGAAATAAGGCTAGCAAAGAGATCCACGAAATACAGATGTAACTCTGTGAGAGGAATTAACAGAACAATAAGCAATTTCTCAGAAAGCTTCTTTCCAGATTTCATCTGAGGATATTTCCTTTTTCACCATAGCCCTCTAAGGGCTTCCAAATATCACTTTGCCAATTCCACAAGAACTGTCTTAGCGAAAGGCTTCTTGAGGGGAAAGCTGTAACTCTGTGAGATGATTTCACAGAACACAAAGAAGTTTCTCAGAAAGCTTCTTTCTCTTTGTTATCGGAGGATATTTCCTTTGGCCCTGTAGTCATCAAAGGGATCCGAAATATCTGTTCTCAGATTCCACAGAAAGAAGGCTAGCAAAGAGATCCACGAAATACAGATGTAACTCTGTGAGTGGAAGTCACACATTAAAAGAGCAGTTTCTCAGAAGGCTTCTTTACAGATTTCATCTGAGGATATTTCCTTTTTCACCATAGCCCTCTATGGGCTTCCAAATATCACTTTGCCAATTCCACAAGAACTGTCTTAGCGAAAGGCTTCTTGAGGGGAAAGCTGTAACTCTGTGATATGATTTCACAGAACACAAAGAGTTTCTCAGAAAGCTTCTTTCTCTTTGTTATCGGAAGATATTTCCTTTGGCCCTGTAGTCTTCAAAGGGATCCGAAATATCTGTTCTCAGATTCCATAGAAAAAAGGCTAGCAAAGAGATCCACGAAATACAGATGTAAATCTGTGAGCGGAAGTCACACATTAAAAGAGCAGTTTCTCAGAAAGCTTCTTTCCAGATTTCATCTGAGGATATTTCCTTTTTCACCATAGCCCTCTATGGGCTTCCAAATATCACTTTGCCAATTCCACAAGAAGTGTCTTAGCGAAAGGCTTCTTGAGGGGAAAGCTGTAACTCTGTGAGATGATTTCACAGAACCCACAGAAGTCTCTCAGAAAGCTTCTTTCTCTTTGTTATCGGAGGATATTTCCTTTGGCCCTATAGTCTTCAAAGGGATCAGAAATATCTGTTCTCAGATTCCACAGAAACAAGGCTAGCATAGAGATCCACGAAATACAGATGTAACTCTGTGAGATGAATTAACAGAACACTAAGCAGTTTCTCAGGAAGCTTCTTTCCACATTTCATCTGAGGATATTTCTTTTTCACCATAGCCCTCTATGGGCTTCCAAATATCACTTTGCCAATTCCACAAGAACTGTCTTAGCGAAAGGCTTCTTTAGGGGAACGCAGTAACGCTGTGAGATGATTTCACAGAACACAAAGAAGTTTCTCAGAAAGCTTCTTTCTCATTTTTATCAGAGTATATTTCCTTTGGCCCTATAGTCTTCAGAGGGATCCGAAATATCTGTTCTCAGATTCCACAGAAATAAGACAAGCAAAGAGATCCACGATATACACATGTAACTCTGTGAGTGGAAGTCAGACATCACAGAGCAGTTTCTCACAATGCTTCTTTCCAGATTTCATCTGAGGATATATCCTTTTTCACCATAGCCCTCTATGGGCTTGCAAATATCACCTTGCCAATTCCACAAGAACTGTCTTAGCGAAAGGCTTCTTGAGGGGAAAGCTGTAACTCTGTGAGATGATTTCACAGAACACAAAGAAGTTTCGCAGAAAGCTTCTTTCTCTTTGTTATCGGAGGATATTTCCTTTGTCCCTATAGTCTTCAAAGGGATCCGAAATATCTGTTCTCAGATTCCACAGAAATAAGGGTAGCAAGGAGATCCACGAAATACAGATGTAACTCTCTGAGATGAATTAACAGAACACTAAGCAATTTCTCAGAAAGCTTCTTTCCAGATTTCCTCTGAGGATATTTTCTTTTTCACTATAGCCCTCTATGGGCTTCCAAATAACACTTTGCCAATTCCACCAGAACTGTCTTAGCGAAAGGCTTCTTGAGGCGAAAGCTGTAACTCTGTGAGAGGATTTCACAGAACGCAAAGAAGTTTCTCAGAAAGCTTCTTTCTCTTTGTTATCAGAGGATGTTTCCTTTGTCCCTATATTCTTCAATGGGATCCGAAATATCTGTTCTCAGATATCACAAAAATAAGGCTAGCAAAGCGATCCACGAAATACAGAGGTAACTCTGTGAGATGAATTAACAGAACATTAAGCAGTTTCTCAAAAAGCTTCTTTCCAGATTTCATCTGAGGATACTTCCTTTTTCACCGTAGCCCTCTAAGGGCTTCCCAATATCACTTTGCCAATTCCACAAGAACTGTCTTAGCGAAAGGCTTCCTGAGGCGAAAGCTGTAACTCTGTGAGATGATTTCACAGAACGCAAAGAAGTTTCTCAGAAAGCTTCTTTCTCTTTGTTATCGCAGGATATTTCCTTTGGCCCTATAGTCTTCAAAGGGATCCGAAATATCTGTTCTCAGATTTCACAAAAATAAGGCTAGCAAAGAGATCCACGAAATACAGATGTAACTCTGTGAGATGAATTAACAGAACATTAAGCAGTTTCTCAGAAAGCGTCTTTCCAGATTTCATCTGAGGATATTTCCTTTTTCACCATAGCCCTCTATGGGTTTCCAAATATCACTTTTCCAATTCCACAAGAACTGTCTTAGCGAAAGGCTGCTTGAGGGGAAAGCTGTATCTCTGTGAGATGATTTCACAGAACACAAAGAAGTTTCTCAGGAAGCTTCTTTCTCTTTGTAATTGGAAGATATTTCCTTTGGCCCTATAGTCTTCAAAGGGATCCGAAATATCTGTTCTCAGATTCCACAGAAATAAGGATAGCAAAGAGATCCACGAAATACAGATGTATCTCTGTAAGTTGAAGTCACACATTAAGAGAGTAGTTTCTCAGAAGGCTTCTTTCCAGATTTCATCTGAGGATATTTCCTTTTTCACCATAGCCCTCTATGGGCTTCCAAATATCACTTTGCCAATTCCACAAGAAGTGTCTTAGCGAAAGGCTTCTTGAGGGGAAAGCTGTAACTCTGTGATATGATTTCACAAACACAAAGACGTTTCTCAGAAAGCTTCTTTCTCTTTGTTATCGGAAGATATTTCCTTTGGCCCTATAGTCTTCAAAGGGATAAGAAATATCTGTTCTCAGATTCCACAGAAATAGGACTAGCAAAGAGTTCCACGAAATACAGATGTAATTCTGTGAGTGGAAGTCACACATTAAAAGAGCAGTTTCTCAGAAAGCTTTCCAGATTTCATCTGAGGACGTTTCCTTTTTCAGCATAGCCCTCAATGGGCTTCCAAATATCACTATGCCAATTCCACAAGAACTGTCTTAGCGAAAGGCTTCTTGAGGGGAAAGCTGTAACTCTGTGAGATGATTTCACAGAACCCACAGAAGTCTCTCAGAAAGCTTCTTTCTCTTTGTTATCGGAGGATATTTCCTTTGGCCCTATAGTCTTCAAAGGGAGCAGAAATATCTGTTCTCAGATTCCACAGAAATAGGGGTAGCATGGAGATCCACGAAATACAGATGTAACTCTGTGAGATGAATTAACAGAACACTAAGCAATTTCTCAGAAAGCTTCTTTCCAGATTTCACCTGAAGATATTTCCTATTCCACCATAGCCCTCTATGAGCTTCCAAATATCACTTTGCCAATTCCACAAGAACTGTCTTAGCGAAAGGCTTCTTGAGGGGAAAGCTGTAACTCTGTGAGGTGATTTCACACAATACGAAGGAGTTTCTCAGAAAGCTTCTTTCTCTTTGTTATCGGAGGATATTTCCTTGGGCCCTATAGTCTTCAAAGGGAACGGAAATATCTGTTCTCAGATTCCACAGAAATAAGACTAGCAAATAGATCCACGAAATACAGATGTAACTCTGTGAGTGGAAGTCAGACATCACAGAGCAGTTTCTCAAAAAGCTTCTTTCCAGATTTCATCTGAGGATATTTCCATTTTCACCATAGCCCTATATGGGCTTCCAAATATCACTTTGCCAATTCCACAAGAACTGTCTTAGCGGAAGGCTTCTTGAGGGGAAAGCTGTAACTCTGTGATATGATTTCACAGAACACAAATACGTTTCTCAGAAAGCTTCTTTCTCTTTGTTATCGGAGGATATTTCCTTTGGCCCTATAGTCTTCAAAGGGATCCGAAATATCTGTTCAAAGATTCCAAAGAAATTAGGCTAGCAAAGAGAACAACGAAATACAGATGTAACTCTGTGAGATGAATTAACAGAACACTAAGCAGTTTCTCAGAAAGCTTCTTTCCAGATTTCATCTGAGGATATTTCCCTTCTCACCATAGCCCTCTATGGGCTTCCAAATATCACTTTGCCAATTCCACAATAACTGTCTTAGCGAAAGGCTTCTTGAGGGGAAAGCTGTAACTCTGTGAGATGATTTCACAGAACACAAAGAAGTTTCGCAGAAAGCTTCTTTCTCTTTGTTATCGGAGGATATTTCCTTTGTCCCTATAGTCTTCAAAGGGATCCGAAATATCTGTTCTCAGATTCCACAGAAATAAGGGTAGCAAGGAGATCCACGAAATACAGATGTAACTCTCTGAGATGAATTAACAGAACACTAAGCAATTTCTCAGAAAGCTTCTTTCCAGATTTCCTCTGAGGATATTTTCTTTTTCACCATAGCCCTCTGTGGGCTTCCAAATAACACTTTGCCAATTTCACCAGAACTGTCTTAGCGAAAGGATTCTTGAGGTGAAAGCTGTAACTCTGTGAGAGGATTTCACAGAACGCAAAGAAGTTTCTCAGAAAGCTTCTTTCTCTTTGTTATCAGAGGATATTTCCTTTGTCCCTATATTCTTCAATGGGATCCGAAATATCTGTTCTCAGATATCACAAAAATAAGGCTAGCAAAGAGATCCACGAAATACAGATGTAACTCTGTGAGATGAATTAACAGAACATTAAGCAGTTTCTCAGAAAGCGTCTTTCCAGATTTCATATGAGGATATTTCCTTTTTCACCATAGCCCTCTATGGGCTTCCAAATATCACTTTTCCAATTCCACAAGAACTGTCTTAGCGAAAGGCTGCTTCAGGGGAAAGCTGTATCTCTGTGAGATGATTTCACAGAACACAAAGAAGTTTCTCAGGAAGCTTCTTTCTCTTTGTAATTGGAAGATATTTCCTTTGGCCCTATAGTCTTCAAAGGGATCCGAAATATCTGTTCTCAGATTCCATAGAAAAAAGGCTAGCAAAGAGATCCACGAAATACAGATGTAAATCTGTGAGCGGAAGTCACACATTAAAAGAGCAGTTTCTCAGAAAGCTTCTTTCCAGATTTCATCTGAGGATATTTCCTTTTTCACCATAGCCCTCTATGGGCTTCCAAATATCACTTTGCCAATTCCACAAGAAGTGTCTTAGCGAAAGGCTTCTTGAGGGGAAAGCTGTAACTCTGTGAGATGATTTCACAGAACCCACAGAAGTCTCTCAGAAAGCTTCTTTCTCTTTGTTATCGGAGGATATTTCCTTTGGCCCTATAGTCTTCAAAGGGATCAGAAATATCTGTTCTCAGATTCCACAGAAACAAGGCTAGCATAGAGATCCACGAAATACAGATGTAACTCTGTGAGATGAATTAACAGAACACTAAGCAGTTTCTCAGGAAGCTTCTTTCCACATTTCATCTGAGGATATTTCTTTTTCACCGTAGCCCTCTATGGGCTTCCAAATATCACTTTGCCAATTCCACAAGAACTGTCTTAGCGAAAGGCTTCTTTAGGGGAACGCAGTAACGCTGTGAGATGATTTCACAGAACACAAAGAAGTTTCTCAGAAAGCTTCTTTCTCATTTTTATCAGAGTATATTTCCTTTGGCCCTATAGTCTTCAGAGGGATCCGAAATATCTGTTCTCAGATTCCACAGAAATAAGACAAGCAAAGAGATCCACGATATACACATGTAACTCTGTGAGTGGAAGTCAGACATCACAGAGCAGTTTCTCACAATGCTTCTTTCCAGATTTCATCTGAGGATATATCCTTTTTCACCATAGCCCTCTATGGGCTTGCAAATATCACCTTGCCAATTCCACAAGAACTGTCTTAGCGAAAGGCTTCTTGAGGGGAAAGCTGTAACTCTGTGAGATGATTTCACAGAACACAAAGAAGTTTCGCAGAAAGCTTCTTTCTCTTTGTTATCGGAGGATATTTCCTTTGTCCCTATAGTCTTCAAAGGGATCCGAAATATCTGTTCTCAGATTCCACAGAAATAAGGGTAGCAAGGAGATCCACGAAATACAGATGTAACTCTCTGAGATGAATTAACAGAACACTAAGCAATTTCTCAGAAAGCTTCTTTCCAGATTTCCTCTGAGGATATTTTCTTTTTCACTATAGCCCTCTATGGGCTTCCAAATAACACTTTGCCAATTCCACCAGAACTGTCTTAGCGAAAGGCTTCTTGAGGCGAAAGCTGTAACTCTGTGAGAGGATTTCACAGAACGCAAAGAAGTTTCTCAGAAAGCTTCTTTCTCTTTGTTATCAGAGGATATTTCCTTTGTCCCTATATTCTTCAATGGGATCCGAAATATCTGTTCTCAGATATCACAAAAATAAGGCTAGCAAAGCGATCCACGAAATACAGAGGTAACTCTGTGAGATGAATTAACAGAACATTAAGCAGTTTCTCAAAAAGCTTCTTTCCAGATTTCATCTGAGGATACTTCCTTTTTCACCGTAGCCCTCTAAGGGCTTCCCAATATCACTTTGCCAATTCCACAAGAACTGTCTTAGCGAAAGGCTTCCTGAGGCGAAAGCTGTAACTCTGTGAGATGATTTCACAGAACGCAAAGAAGTTTCTCAGAAAGCTTCTTTCTCTTTGTTATCGCAGGATATTTCCTTTGGCCCTATAGTCTTCAAAGGGATCCGAAATATCTGTTCTCAGATTTCACAAAAATAAGGCTAGCAAAGAGATCCACGAAATACAGATGTAACTCTGTGAGATGAATTAACAGAACATTAAGCAGTTTCTCAGAAAGCGTCTTTCCAGATTTCATCTGAGGATATTTCCTTTTTCACCATAGCCCTCTATGGGTTTCCAAATATCACTTTTCCAATTCCACAAGAACTGTCTTAGCGAAAGGCTGCTTGAGGGGAAAGCTGTATCTCTGTGAGATGATTTCACAGAACACAAAGAAGTTTCTCAGGAAGCTTCTTTCTCTTTGTAATTGGAAGATATTTCCTTTGGCCCTATAGTCTTCAAAGGGATCCGAAATATCTGTTCTCAGATTCCACAGAAATAAGGATAGCAAAGAGATCCACGAAATACAGATGTATCTCTGTAAGTTGAAGTCACACATTAAGAGAGTAGTTTCTCAGAAGGCTTCTTTCCAGATTTCATCTGAGGATATTTCCTTTTTCACCATAGCCCTCTATGGGCTTCCAAATATCACTTTGCCAATTCCACAAGAAGTGTCTTAGCGAAAGGCTTCTTGAGGGGAAAGCTGTAACTCTGTGATATGATTTCACAAACACAAAGACGTTTCTCAGAAAGCTTCTTTCTCTTTGTTATCGGAAGATATTTCCTTTGGCCCTATAGTCTTCAAAGGGATAAGAAATATCTGTTCTCAGATTCCACAGAAATAGGACTAGCAAAGAGTTCCACGAAATACAGATGTAATTCTGTGAGTGGAAGTCACACATTAAAAGAGCAGTTTCTCAGAAAGCTTTCCAGATTTCATCTGAGGACGTTTCCTTTTTCAGCATAGCCCTCAATGGGCTTCCAAATATCACTATGCCAATTCCACAAGAACTGTCTTAGCGAAAGGCTTCTTGAGGGGAAAGCTGTAACTCTGTGAGATGATTTCACAGAACCCACAGAAGTCTCTCAGAAAGCTTCTTTCTCTTTGTTATCGGAGGATATTTCCTTTGGCCCTATAGTCTTCAAAGGGAGCAGAAATATCTGTTCTCAGATTCCACAGAAATAGGGGTAGCATGGAGATCCACGAAATACAGATGTAACTCTGTGAGATGAATTAACAGAACACTAAGCAATTTCTCAGAAAGCTTCTTTCCAGATTTCACCTGAAGATATTTCCTATTCCACCATAGCCCTCTATGAGCTTCCAAATATCACTTTGCCAATTCCACAAGAACTGTCTTAGCGAAAGGCTTCTTGAGGGGAAAGCTGTAACTCTGTGAGGTGATTTCACACAATACGAAGGAGTTTCTCAGAAAGCTTCTTTCTCTTTGTTATCGGAGGATATTTCCTTGGGCCCTATAGTCTTCAAAGGGAACGGAAATATCTGTTCTCAGATTCCACAGAAATAAGACTAGCAAATAGATCCACGAAATACAGATGTAACTCTGTGAGTGGAAGTCAGACATCACAGAGCAGTTTCTCAAAAAGCTTCTTTCCAGATTTCATCTGAGGATATTTCCATTTTCACCATAGCCCTATATGGGCTTCCAAATATCACTTTGCCAATTCCACAAGAACTGTCTTAGCGGAAGGCTTCTTGAGGGGAAAGCTGTAACTCTGTGATATGATTTCACAGAACACAAATACGTTTCTCAGAAAGCTTCTTTCTCTTTGTTATCGGAGGATATTTCCTTTGGCCCTATAGTCTTCAAAGGGATCCGAAATATCTGTTCAAAGATTCCAAAGAAATTAGGCTAGCAAAGAGAACAACGAAATACAGATGTAACTCTGTGAGATGAATTAACAGAACACTAAGCAGTTTCTCAGAAAGCTTCTTTCCAGATTTCATCTGAGGATATTTCCCTTCTCACCATAGCCCTCTATGGGCTTCCAAATATCACTTTGCCAATTCCACAATAACTGTCTTAGCGAAAGGCTTCTTGAGGGGAAAGCTGTAACTCTGTGAGATGATTTCACAGAACACAAAGAAGTTTCGCAGAAAGCTTCTTTCTCTTTGTTATCGGAGGATATTTCCTTTGTCCCTATAGTCTTCAAAGGGATCCGAAATATCTGTTCTCAGATTCCACAGAAATAAGGGTAGCAAGGAGATCCACGAAATACAGATGTAACTCTCTGAGATGAATTAACAGAACACTAAGCAATTTCTCAGAAAGCTTCTTTCCAGATTTCCTCTGAGGATATTTTCTTTTTCACCATAGCCCTCTGTGGGCTTCCAAATAACACTTTGCCAATTTCACCAGAACTGTCTTAGCGAAAGGATTCTTGAGGCGAAAGCTGTAACTCTGTGAGAGGATTTCACAGAACGCAAAGAAGTTTCTCAGAAAGCTTCTTTCTCTTTGTTATCAGAGGATATTTCCTTTGTCCCTATATTCTTCAATGGGATCCGAAATATCTGTTCTCAGATATCACAAAAATAAGGCTAGCAAAGAGATCCACGAAATACAGATGTAACTCTGTGAGATGAATTAACAGAACATTAAGCAGTTTCTCAGAAAGCGTCTTTCCAGATTTCATATGAGGATATTTCCTTTTTCACCATAGCCCTCTATGGGCTTCCAAATATCACTTTTCCAATTCCACAAGAACTGTCTTAGCGAAAGGCTGCTTCAGGGGAAAGCTGTATCTCTGTGAGATGATTTCACAGAACACAAAGAAGTTTCTCAGGAAGCTTCTTTCTCTTTGTAATTGGAAGATATTTCCTTTGGCCCTATAGTCTTCAAAGGGATCCGAAATATCTGTTCTCAGATTCCATAGAAAAAAGGCTAGCAAAGAGATCCACGAAATACAGATGTAAATCTGTGAGCGGAAGTCACACATTAAAAGAGCAGTTTCTCAGAAAGCTTCTTTCCAGATTTCATCTGAGGATATTTCCTTTTTCACCATAGCCCTCTATGGGCTTCCAAATATCACTTTGCCAATTCCACAAGAAGTGTCTTAGCGAAAGGCTTCTTGAGGGGAAAGCTGTAACTCTGTGAGATGATTTCACAGAACCCACAGAAGTCTCTCAGAAAGCTTCTTTCTCTTTGTTATCGGAGGATATTTCCTTTGGCCCTATAGTCTTCAAAGGGATCAGAAATATCTGTTCTCAGATTCCACAGAAACAAGGCTAGCATAGAGATCCACGAAATACAGATGTAACTCTGTGAGATGAATTAACAGAACACTAAGCAGTTTCTCAGGAAGCTTCTTTCCACATTTCATCTGAGGATATTTCTTTTTCACCGTAGCCCTCTATGGGCTTCCAAATATCACTTTGCCAATTCCACAAGAACTGTCTTAGCGAAAGGCTTCTTTAGGGGAACGCAGTAACGCTGTGAGATGATTTCACAGAACACAAAGAAGTTTCTCAGAAAGCTTCTTTCTCATTTTTATCAGAGTATATTTCCTTTGGCCCTATAGTCTTCAGAGGGATCCGAAATATCTGTTCTCAGATTCCACAGAAATAAGACAAGCAAAGAGATCCACGATATACACATGTAACTCTGTGAGTGGAAGTCAGACATCACAGAGCAGTTTCTCACAATGCTTCTTTCCAGATTTCATCTGAGGATATATCCTTTTTCACCATAGCCCTCTATGGGCTTGCAAATATCACCTTGCCAATTCCACAAGAACTGTCTTAGCGAAAGGCTTCTTGAGGGGAAAGCTGTAACTCTGTGAGATGATTTCACAGAACACAAAGAAGTTTCGCAGAAAGCTTCTTTCTCTTTGTTATCGGAGGATATTTCCTTTGTCCCTATAGTCTTCAAAGGGATCCGAAATATCTGTTCTCAGATTCCACAGAAATAAGGGTAGCAAGGAGATCCACGAAATACAGATGTAACTCTCTGAGATGAATTAACAGAACACTAAGCAATTTCTCAGAAAGCTTCTTTCCAGATTTCCTCTGAGGATATTTTCTTTTTCACTATAGCCCTCTATGGGCTTCCAAATAACACTTTGCCAATTCCACCAGAACTGTCTTAGCGAAAGGCTTCTTGAGGCGAAAGCTGTAACTCTGTGAGAGGATTTCACAGAACGCAAAGAAGTTTCTCAGAAAGCTTCTTTCTCTTTGTTATCAGAGGATATTTCCTTTGTCCCTATATTCTTCAATGGGATCCGAAATATCTGTTCTCAGATATCACAAAAATAAGGCTAGCAAAGCGATCCACGAAATACAGAGGTAACTCTGTGAGATGAATTAACAGAACATTAAGCAGTTTCTCAAAAAGCTTCTTTCCAGATTTCATCTGAGGATACTTCCTTTTTCACCGTAGCCCTCTAAGGGCTTCCCAATATCACTTTGCCAATTCCACAAGAACTGTCTTAGCGAAAGGCTTCCTGAGGCGAAAGCTGTAACTCTGTGAGATGATTTCACAGAACGCAAAGAAGTTTCTCAGAAAGCTTCTTTCTCTTTGTTATCGCAGGATATTTCCTTTGGCCCTATAGTCTTCAAAGGGATCCGAAATATCTGTTCTCAGATTTCACAAAAATAAGGCTAGCAAAGAGATCCACGAAATACAGATGTAACACTGTGAGATGAATTAAGAGAACACTAAGCAGTTTCTCAGAAAGCTTCTTTCCAGATTTCATCTGAGGATATTTCCCTTCTCACCATAGCCCTCTATGGGCTTCCAAATATCACTTTGCCAATTCCACAATAACTGTCTTAGCGAAAGGCTTCTTGAGGGGAAAGCTGTAACTCTGTGAGATGATTTCACAGAACACAAAGAAGTTTCGCAGAAAGCTTCTTTCTCTTTGTTATCGGAGGATATTTCCTTTGTCCCTATAGTCTTCAAAGGGATCCGAAATATCTGTTCTCAGATTCCACAGAAATAAGGGTAGCAAGGAGATCCACGAAATACAGATGTAACTCTCTGAGATGAATTAACAGAACACTAAGCAATTTCTCAGAAAGCTTCTTTCCAGATTTCCTCTGAGGATATTTTCTTTTTCACCATAGCCCTCTGTGGGCTTCCAAATAACACTTTGCCAATTCCACCAGAACTGTCTTAGCGAAAGGATTCTTGAGGCGAAAGCTGTAACTCTGTGAGAGGATTTCACAGAACGCAAAGAAGTTTCTCAGAAAGCTTCTTTCTCTTTGTTATCAGAGGATATTTCCTTTGTCCCTATATTCTTCAATGGGATCCGAAATATCTGTTCTCAGATATCACAAAAATAAGGCTAGCAAAGAGATCCACGAAATACAGATGTAACTCTGTGAGATGAATTAACAGAACATAAAGCAGTTTCTCAGAAAGCGTCTTTCCAGATTTCATATGAGGATATTTCCTTTTTCACCATAGCCCTCTATGGGCTTCCAAATATCACTTTTCCAATTCCACAAGAACTGTCTTAGCGAAAGGCTGCTTCAGGGGAAAGCTGTATCTCTGTGAGATGATTTCACAGAACACAAAGAAGTTTCTCAGGAAGCTTCTTTCTCTTTGTAATTGGAAGATATTTCCTTTGGCCCTATAGTCTTCAAAGGGATCCGAAATATCTGTTCTCAGATTCCATAGAAAAAAGGCTAGCAAAGAGATCCACGAAATACAGATGTAAATCTGTGAGCGGAAGTCACACATTAAAAGAGCAGTTTCTCAGAAAGCTTCTTTCCAGATTTCATCTGAGGATATTTCCTTTTTCACCATAGCCCTCTATGGGCTTCCAAATATCACTTTGCCAATTCCACAAGAAGTGTCTTAGCGAAAGGCTTCTTGAGGGGAAAGCTGTAACTCTGTGAGATGATTTCACAGAACCCACAGAAGTCTCTCAGAAAGCTTCTTTCTCTTTGTTATCGGAGGATATTTCCTTTGGCCCTATAGTCTTCAAAGGGATCAGAAATATCTGTTCTCAGATTCCACAGAAACAAGGCTAGCATAGAGATCCACGAAATACAGATGTAACTCTGTGAGATGAATTAACAGAACACTAAGCAGTTTCTCAGGAAGCTTCTTTCCACATTTCATCTGAGGATATTTCTTTTTCACCATAGCCCTCTATGGGCTTCCAAATATCACTTTGCCAATTCCACAAGAACTGTCTTAGCGAAAGGCTTCTTTAGGGGAACGCAGTAACGCTGTGAGATGATTTCACAGAACACAAAGAAGTTTCTCAGAAAGCTTCTTTCTCATTTTTATCAGAGTATATTTCCTTTGGCCCTATAGTCTTCAGAGGGATCCGAAATATCTGTTCTCAGATTCCACAGAAATAAGACAAGCAAAGAGATCCACGATATACACATGTAACTCTGTGAGTGGAAGTCAGACATCACAGAGCAGTTTCTCACAATGCTTCTTTCCAGATTTCATCTGAGGATATATCCTTTTTCACCATAGCCCTCTATGGGCTTGCAAATATCACCTTGCCAATTCCACAAGAACTGTCTTAGCGAAAGGCTTCTTGAGGGGAAAGCTGTAACTCTGTGAGATGATTTCACAGAACACAAAGAAGTTTCGCAGAAAGCTTCTTTCTCTTTGTTATCGGAGGATATTTCCTTTGTCCCTATAGTCTTCAAAGGGATCCGAAATATCTGTTCTCAGATTCCACAGAAATAAGGGTAGCAAGGAGATCCACGAAATACAGATGTAACTCTCTGAGATGAATTAACAGAACACTAAGCAATTTCTCAGAAAGCTTCTTTCCAGATTTCCTCTGAGGATATTTTCTTTTTCACTATAGCCCTCTATGGGCTTCCAAATAACACTTTGCCAATTCCACCAGAACTGTCTTAGCGAAAGGCTTCTTGAGGCGAAAGCTGTAACTCTGTGAGAGGATTTCACAGAACGCAAAGAAGTTTCTCAGAAAGCTTCTTTCTCTTTGTTATCAGAGGATATTTCCTTTGTCCCTATATTCTTCAATGGGATCCGAAATATCTGTTCTCAGATATCACAAAAATAAGGCTAGCAAAGCGATCCACGAAATACAGAGGTAACTCTGTGAGATGAATTAACAGAACATTAAGCAGTTTCTCAAAAAGCTTCTTTCCAGATTTCATCTGAGGATACTTCCTTTTTCACCGTAGCCCTCTAAGGGCTTCCCAATATCACTTTGCCAATTCCACAAGAACTGTCTTAGCGAAAGGCTTCCTGAGGCGAAAGCTGTAACTCTGTGAGATGATTTCACAGAACGCAAAGAAGTTTCTCAGAAAGCTTCTTTCTCTTTGTTATCGCAGGATATTTCCTTTGGCCCTATAGTCTTCAAAGGGATCCGAAATATCTGTTCTCAGATTTCACAAAAATAAGGCTAGCAAAGAGATCCACGAAATACAGATGTAACTCTGTGAGATGAATTAACAGAACATTAAGCAGTTTCTCAGAAAGCGTCTTTCCAGATTTCATCTGAGGATATTTCCTTTTTCACCATAGCCCTCTATGGGTTTCCAAATATCACTTTTCCAATTCCACAAGAACTGTCTTAGCGAAAGGCTGCTTGAGGGGAAAGCTGTATCTCTGTGAGATGATTTCACAGAACACAAAGAAGTTTCTCAGGAAGCTTCTTTCTCTTTGTAATTGGAAGATATTTCCTTTGGCCCTATAGTCTTCAAAGGGATCCGAAATATCTGTTCTCAGATTCCACAGAAATAAGGATAGCAAAGAGATCCACGAAATACAGATGTATCTCTGTAAGTTGAAGTCACACATTAAGAGAGTAGTTTCTCAGAAGGCTTCTTTCCAGATTTCATCTGAGGATATTTCCTTTTTCACCATAGCCCTCTATGGGCTTCCAAATATCACTTTGCCAATTCCACAAGAAGTGTCTTAGCGAAAGGCTTCTTGAGGGGAAAGCTGTAACTCTGTGATATGATTTCACAAACACAAAGACGTTTCTCAGAAAGCTTCTTTCTCTTTGTTATCGGAAGATATTTCCTTTGGCCCTATAGTCTTCAAAGGGATAAGAAATATCTGTTCTCAGATTCCACAGAAATAGGGCTAGCAAAGAGTTCCACGAAATACAGATGTAATTCTGTGAGTGGAAGTCACACATTAAAAGAGCAGTTTCTCAGAAAGCTTTCCAGATTTCATCTGAGGACGTTTCCTTTTTCAGCATAGCCCTCAATGGGCTTCCAAATATCACTATGCCAATTCCACAAGAACTGTCTTAGCGAAAGGCTTCTTGAGGGGAAAGCTGTAACTCTGTGAGATGATTTCACAGAACCCACAGAAGTCTCTCAGAAAGCTTCTTTCTCTTTGTTATCGGAGGATATTTCCTTTGGCCCTATAGTCTTCAAAGGGAGCAGAAATATCTGTTCTCAGATTCCACAGAAATAGGGGTAGCATGGAGATCCACGAAATACAGATGTAACTCTGTGAGATGAATTAACAGAACACTAAGCAATTTCTCAGAAAGCTTCTTTCCAGATTTCACCTGAAGATATTTCCTATTCCACCATAGCCCTCTATGAGCTTCCAAATATCACTTTGCCAATTCCACAAGAACTGTCTTAGCGAAAGGCTTCTTGAGGGGAAAGCTGTAACTCTGTGAGGTGATTTCACACAATACGAAGGAGTTTCTCAGAAAGCTTCTTTCTCTTTGTTATCGGAGGATATTTCCTTGGGCCCTACAGTCTTCAAAGGGAACGGAAATATCTGTTCTCAGATTCCACAGAAATAAGACTAGCAAATAGATCCACGAAATACAGATGTAACTCTGTGAGTGGAAGTCAGACATCACAGAGCAGTTTCTCAAAAAGCTTCTTTCCAGATTTCATCTGAGGATATTTCCATTTTCACCATAGCCCTATATGGGCTTCCAAATATCACTTTGCCAATTCCACAAGAACTGTATTAGCGGAAGGCTTCTTGAGGGGAAAGCTGTAACTCTGTGATATGATTTCACAGAACACAAATACGTTTCTCAGAAAGCTTCTTTCTCTTTGTTATCGGAGGATATTTCCTTTGGCCCTATAGTCTTCAAAGGGATCCGAAATATCTGTTCTCAGATTCCAAAGAAATTAGGCTAGCAAAGAGAACCACGAAATACAGATGTAACTCTGTGAGATGAATTAACAGAACACTAAGCAGTTTCTCAGAAAGCTTCTTTCCAGATTTCATCTGAGGATATTTCCCTTCTCACCATAGCCCTCTATGGGCTTCCAAATATCACTTTGCCAATTCCACAATAACTGTCTTAGCGAAAGGCTTCTTGAGGGGAAAGCTGTAACTCTGTGAGATGATTTCACAGAACACAAAGAAGTTTCGCAGAAAGCTTCTTTCTCTTTGTTATCGGAGGATATTTCCTTTGTCCCTATAGTCTTCAAAGGGATCCGAAATATCTGTTCTCAGATTCCACAGAAATAAGGGTAGCAAGGAGATCCACGAAATACAGATGTAACTCACTGAGATGAATTAACAGAACACTAAGCAATTTCTCAGAAAGCTTCTTTCCAGATTTCCTCTGAGGATATTTTCTTTTTCACCATAGCCCTCTGTGGGCTTCCAAATAACACTTTGCCAATTCCACCAGAACTGTCTTAGCGAAAGGATTCTTGAGGCGAAAGCTGTAACTCTGTGAGAGGATTTCACAGAACGCAAAGAAGTTTCTCAGAAAGCTTCTTTCTCTTTGTTATCAGAGGATATTTCCTTTGTCCCTATATTCTTCAATGGGATCCGAAATATCTGTTCTCAGATATCACAAAAATAAGGCTAGCAAAGAGATCCACGAAATACAGATGTAACTCTGTGAGATGAATTAACAGAACATTAAGCAGTTTCTCAGAAAGCGTCTTTCCAGATTTCATATGAGGATATTTCCTTTTTCACCATAGCCCTCTATGGGCTTCCAAATATCACTTTTCCAATTCCACAAGAACTGTCTTAGCGAAAGGCTGCTTCAGGGGAAAGCTGTATCTCTGTGATATGATTTCACAGAACACAAAGAAGTTTCTCAGGAAGCTTCTTTCTCTTTGTAATTGGAAGATATTTCCTTTGGCCCTATAGTCTTCAAAGGGATCCGAAATATCTGTTCTCAGATTCCACAGAAATAAGGATAGCAAAGAGATCCACGAAATACAGATGTATCTCTGTAAGTTGAAGTCACACATTAACAGAGTAGTTTCTCAGAAGGCTTCTTTCCAGATTTCATCTGAGGATATTTCCTTTTTCACCATAGCCCTCTATGGGCTTCCAAATATCACTTTGCCAATTCCACAAGAAGTGTCTTAGCGAAAGGCTTCTTGAGGGGAAAGCTGTAACTCTGTGATATGATTTCACAAACACAAAGACGTTTCTCAGAAAGCTTCTTTCTCTTTGTTATCGGAAGATATTTCCTTTGGCCCTATAGTCTTCAAAGGGATCCGAAATATCTGTTCTCAGATTCCACAGAAATAAGGCTAGCAAAGAGATCCACGAAATACAGATGTAACTCTGTGAGTGGAAGTCAGACATCACAGAGCAGTTTCTCAGAAAGCTTCTTTCCAGATTTCATCTGAGGATATTTCCTTTTTCACCATAGCCCTATTTGGGATTCCAAATATCACTTTGCCAATTCCACAAGAACTGTCTTAGCGAAAGGCTTCTTGAGGGGAAAGCTGTATCTCTGTGATATTATTTCACAGAACACAAAGAAGTTTCTCAGAAAACTTCTTTTTCTTTGTTATGGGAGGATATTTCCTTTGGCCTATAGTCTTCAAAGGGTTCCTATATATCTGTCTCAGATTCCACAGAAATAAGGCTATCAAAGAGATCCACGAAATACAGATGTAACTCTGTGAGAGGAATTAACAGAACAATAAGCAATTTCTCAGAAAGCTTCTTTCCAGATTTCATCTGAGGATATTTCCTTTTTCACCATAGCCCTCTATGGGCTTCCAAATATCACTTTGCCAATTCCACAAGAACTGTCTTAGCGAAAGGCTTCTTGAAGGGAACGGTGTAACGCTGTGAGATGATTTCACAGAACACAAAGAAGTTTCTGAAAAAGCTTCTTTCTCATTGTTATCGGAGGATATTTCCTTTGGCCCTTTAGTCTTCAAAGGGATCCGAAATATCTGTTCTCAGATTCCACAGAAATAAGGCTAGCAAAGAGATCCACGAAATGCAGATGTAACTCTGAGAGTGGAAGTCACACAGCACAGAGCAGTTTCTCAGAAGACTTATTTCCAGATTTCATCTGAGGATATTTCCTTTTTCACCATAGCCCTCTATGGGCTTGCAAATATCACCTTGCCAATTCCACAAGAACTGTCTTAGCGAAAGACTTCTTGAGGGGAAAGCTGGAACTCTGTGGGATGATTTCACAGAACACAAGAAGTTTCGCAGAAAGCTTCTTTGTCTTTGTTATCGGAGGATATTTCCTTTGGCCCTATAGTCTTCAAAGAGATCCGAAATATCTGTTCTCAGATTTCACAGAAATAAGGCTAGCAAAGAGATCCATGAAATACAGATGTAACTCTGTGAGATGAATTAACAGAACATTAAGCAGTTTCTCAGAAAGCTTCTTTCCAGATTTCATCTGAGGATATTTCCTTTTTCACCATAGCCCTCTAAGGGCTTCCAAATATCACTTTGCCAATTCCACAAGAACTGTCTTAGCGAAAGGCTTCTTGAGGGGAAAGCTGTAACTCTGTGATATGATTTCACAGAACACAAAGAAGTTTCTCAGAAAGCTTCTTTCTCTTTGTTATCGTAAGATATTTCCTTTGGCCCCATAATCTTCAAAGGGATCCGAAATATCTGTTCTCAGATTCCACAGAAATAAGGCTAGCAAAGAGATCCACGAAATGCAGATGTAACTCTGTGAGTGGAAGTCACACGTCACGGAGCAGTTTCTCAGAAGACTTTTTTCCAGATTTCATCTGAGGATATTTCCTTTATCACCATAGCCCTCTATGTGCTTCCAAATATCACTGTGCCAATTCCACAAGAACTGTATTAGCGAAAGGCTTCTAGAGGGGAAAGCTGTAACTCTGTGAGATGATTTCACAGAACACAAAGAAGCTTCTCAGAAAGCTTCTTTCTCTTTGTTATCGGAGGATATTTCCTTTGGCCCTATAGTCTGAAAAGGGATCCGAAATATCTGTTCTCAGATTCCAAAGAAATAAGGCTAGCAAAGTGATCCACGAAATACAGATGTAACTCTGTGAGATGAATTAACAGAACACTAAGCAGTTTCTCAGAAAGCTTCTTTCCAGATTTCATCTTAGGATATTTCCCTTCTCACGAGAGCCCTCTTTGGGCTTCCAAATATCACTGTGCCAATTCCACAAGAACTGTCTTAGCGAAAGGCTTCTTGAGGGGAAAGCTGTAACGCTGTGAGATGATTTCACAGAACACAAATAAGTTTCTCAGAAAGCTTCTTTCTCTTTGTTATCAGAGGATATTTCCTTTGGCCCAATAGTCTTCAAAGGGATCCGAAATATCTGTTCTCAGATTCCACAGAAATAAGGCTAGCAAAAGGATCCACGAAATACAGATGTAACTCTGTGAGATGAATTAACAGAACACTAAGCAGTTTCTCAGAAAGCTTCTTTCCAGATTTCATCTGAGGATATTTCCTTTTTCAACAGAGCCCTTTATGGGCTGCCAAATAACACTTTGCCAATTCCACAAGGACTCTCTTAGCGAAAGGCTTCTTGAGGGGAAAGCTGTAACTCTGTAAGTTGATTTCACAGAACACAAAGAAGGTTCTCAGAAAGCTTCTTTCTCTTTGTTATCGGAGGATATTTCTTTTGGCCCTATAGACTTCAAAGGGATCCGAAATATCTGTTCTCAGATTCCACAGAAATAAGGCTAGCAAAGAGATCCACGAAATACAGATGTAACTCTGTGAGATGAATTAACAGAACACTAAGCAGTTTCTCAGGAAGCTTCTTTCCACATTTCATCTGAAGATATTTCTTTTTCACCATAGCCCTCTATGGGCTTCCAAATATCACTTTGCCAATTCCACAAGAACTGTCTTAGCGAAAGGCTTCTTGAGGGGAACGCAGTAACGCTGTGAGATGATTTCACAGAACACAAAGAAGTTTCTCAGAAAGCTTCTTTCTCACTTTTATCAGAGTATATTTCCTTTGGCCCTATAGTCTTCAGAGGGATCCGAAATATCTGTTCTCAGATTCCACAGAAATAAGACAAGCAAAGCGATCCACGATATACACATGTAACTCTGTGAGTGGAAGTCAGACATCACAGAGCAGTTTCTCTGAAAGCTTCTTTCCAGATTTCATCTGAGGATATATCCTTTTTCACCATAGCCCTCTATGGGCTTGCAAATATCACCTTGCCAATTCCACAAGAACTGTCTTAGCGAAAGGCTTCTTGAGGGGAAAGCTGTAACTCTGTGAGATGATTTCACAGAACACAAAGAAGTTTCGCAGAAAGCTTCTTTCTCTTTGTTATCGGAGGATATTTCCTTTGTCCCTATAGTCTTCAAAGGGATCCGAAATATCTGTTCTCAGATTCCACAGAAATAAGGGTAGCAAGGAGATCCACGAAATACAGATGTAACTCTCTGAGATGAATTAACAGAACACTAAGCAGTTTCTCAGAAAGCTTCTTTCCAGATTTCCTCTGAGGATATTTCCTTTTTCACCATAGCCCTCTATGGGCTTCCAAATAACACTTTGCCAATTCCACCAGAACTGTCTTAGCGAAAGGCTTCTTGAGGCGAAAGCTGTAACTCTGTGAGAGGATTTCACAGAACGCAAAGAAGTTTCTCAGAAAGCTTCTTTCTCTTTGTTATAAGAGGATATTTCCTTTGTCCCTATATTCTTCAAAGGGATCCGAAATATCTGTTCTCAGATATCACAAAAATAAGGCTAGCAAAGCGATCCACGAAATACAGATGTAACTCTGTGAGATGAATTAACAGAAAATTAAGCAGTTTCTCAAAAAGCTTCTTTCCAGATTTCATCTGAGGATACTTCCTTTTTCACCGTAGTCCTCTAAGGGCTTTCAAATATCACTTTGCCAATTCCACAAGAACTGTCTTAGCGAAAGGCTTCCTGAGGCGAAAGCTGTAACTCTGTGAGATGATTTCACAGAACGCAAAGAAGTTTCTCAGAAAGCTTCTTTCTCTTTGTTATCGCAGGATATTTCCTTTGGCCCTATAGTCTTCAAAGGGATCCGAAATATCTGTTCTCAGATTTCACAAAAATAAGGCTAGCAAAGAGATCCTCGAAATACAGATGTAACTCTGTGAGATGAATTAACAGAACACTAAACAATTTCTCAGAAAGCTTCTTTCCAGATTTCATCTGAGGATATTTCCTTTTACATCATAGCCCTCTATGGGCTTCCAAATAACACTTTGCCAATTCCACAAGAACTGTCTTATCGAAAGGCTTCTTGAGGCGAAAGCTGTACCTCTGTGAGATGATTTCACAGAACACAAAGAAGTTTCTCAGAAAACTTCTTTCTCTTTGTAATCGGAGGGTATTTCCTTTGGCCATATAGTCTTCAAAGAGTTCCGAAATATCTGTTCTCAGATTCCACAGAAATAAGGCTAGCAAAGAGATCCACGAAGTCCAGATGTAACTCTGTGAGTGGAAGTCACACATTAAAAGAGCAGTTTCTCAGAAGGCTTCTTTCCAGATTTCATCTGAGGATATTTCCTTTTTCACCATAGCCCTCTAGAGGCTTCCAAATATCACTTTGCCAATTCCACAAGAACTGTCTTAGCGAAAGGCTTCTTGAGGGGAAAGCTGTAACTCTGTGATATGATTTCACAGAACACAAAGAGTTTCTCAGAAAGCTTCTTTCTCTTTGTTATCGGAAGATATTTCCTTTGGCCCTATAGTCTTCAAAGGGATCCGAAATATCTGTTCTCAGATTCCATAGAAATAAGGCTAGCAAAGAGTTCCACGAAATACAGATGTAAATCTGTGAGTGGAAGTCACACATTGAAAGAGCAGTTTCTCAGAAGGCTTCTTTCCAGATTTCATCTGAGGATATTTCCTTTTTCATCATAGCCCTCTATGGGGTTCCAAATATCACTTTGCCAATTCCACAAGAACTGTCTTAGCGAAAGGCTTCTTGAGGGGAAAGCTGTAACTCTGTGAGATGATTTCACAGAACCCACAGAAGTCTCTCAGAAAGCTTCTTTCTCTTTGTTATCGGAGGATATTTCCTTTGGCCCTATAGTCGTCAAAGGGATCAGAAATATCTGTTCTCAGATTCCACAGAAACAAGGCTAGCATAGAGATCCACGAAATACAGATGTAACTCTGTGAGATGAATTAACAGAACACTAAGCAATTTCTCAGAAAGCTTCTTTCCGGATTTCATCTGAAGATATTTCCTTTTCCAGCATAGCCCTCTATGGGCTTCCAAATATCACTTTGCCAATTCCACAAGAACTGTCTTAGCGAAAGGCTTCTTGAGGGGAAAGCTGTAACTCTGTGAGATGATTTCACAGAACACAAAGAAGTTTCTCAGAAAGCTTCTTTCTCTTTGTTATCGGAAGATATTTCCTTTGGCCCTATATTCTTCAAAGGGTTCCGAAATATCTGTTCTCTGATTCCACAGAAATAAGGCTAGCAAAGAGATCCACGAAATATATATGTAATTCTGTGAGTGGAAGTCACACATTAAAAGAGCAGTTTCTCAGAAGGCTTCTTTCCAGATTTCATCTGAGGATATTTCCTTTTTCACCATAGCCCTCTATGGGGTTCCAAATATCACTTTGCCAATTCCACAAGAACTGTATTAGCGAAAGGCTTCTTGAGGGGAAAGCTGTAACTCTGTGAGATGATTTCACAGAACCCACAGAAGTCTCTCAGAAAGCTTCTTTCTCTTTGTTATCGGAGGATATTTCCTTTGGCCCTATAGTCGTCAAAGGGATCAGAAATATCTGTTCTCAGATTCCACAGAAACAAGGCTAGCATAGAGATCCACGAAATACAGATGTAACTCTGTGAGATGAATTAACAGAACACTAAGCAATTTCTCAGAAAGCTTCTTTCCGGATTTCATCTGAAGATATTTCCTTTTCCACCATAGCCCTCTAAGGGCTTCCAAATATCACTTTGCCAATTCCACAAGAACTGTCTTAGCGAAAGGCTTCTTGAGGGGAAAGCTGTAACTCTGTGAGATGATTTCACAGAACACAAAGAAGTTTCTCAGAAAGCTTCTTTCTCTTTGTTATCGGAAGATATTTCCTTTGGCCCTATATTCTTCAAAGGGTTCCGAAATATCTGTTCTCAGATTCCACAGAAATAAGGCTAGCAAAGATATCCACGAAATATAGATGTAATTCTGTGAGTGGAAGTCACACATTAAAAGAGCAGTTTCTCAGAAGGCTTCTTTCCAGATTTCATCTGAGGATATTTCCTTTTTCACCATTGCCCTCTATGGGCTTCCAAATATCACTTTGCCAATTCCACAAGAACTGTCTTAAACTGTCTTAGCGAAAGGCTTCTTGAGAGGAAAGCTGTAACTATGTGAGATGATTTCACAGAACACAAGCAAGTGTCTCAGAAAGCTTCTTTCTCTTTGTTATCGGAGGATATTTCCTTTGGCCCTATAGTCTTCAATGGGATGCGAAATATCTGTTCTCAGATTCCACGGAAATAAGGCAAGCAAAGAGATCCGGGAAATACAGATGTAACTCTGTGAGGTGAATTAACAGAACACTAAGCAATTTCTCTGAAAGCTTCTTTACAGATTTCATCTGAGGATATTTCCTTTTCCACCGTAGCCCTCTATGGGCATCCAAATATCACTTTGCCAATTCCACAAGAACTGTCTTAGCGAAAGGCTTCTGGAGGGGAAAGCTGTAACTCTGTGAGATGATTTCACAGAACGGAAAGAAGTTTCTCAGAAAGCTTCTTTATCTTTGTTATCGGAAGATATTTCCTTTGGCTCTATAGTCTTCAAAGAGATCCGAAATATCTGTTCTCAGATTCCACAGAAATAAGGCAAGCAAAGAGATCCACGAAATACAGATGTAACACTGTGAGTGGAATTCTCACATCACAGAGCAGTTTCTCAGAAGGCTTCTTTCCAGATTTCATGTGAGGATATTTCCTTTTTCACCATAGCCCTCTATGGGATTCCAAATATCACTTTGCCAATTCCACAAGAACTGTCTTAGCGAAAGGCTTCTTGAGGGGAAAGCTGTAACTCTGTGATATGATTTCACATACATAAAGAAGTTTCTCAGAAAGCTTCTTTCTCTTAGTTATCGGAAGATATTTCCTTTGGCCCTATAGTCTTCAAAGGGATCCGAAATATCTGTTCTCAGATTCCACAGAAATAAGGCTAGCAAAGAGATACACGAAATACAGATGTAACTCTGTGAGTGGAAGTCACAAATTAAAAGAGCAGTTTCTCAGAAAGCTTCTTTCAGGATTTCTTCTGAGGACATTTCCTTTTTTAGCATGGCCATCTGTGGGCTTCATAATATCACTTTGCCAATTCCACAAGAACTGTCTTAGCGAAAGGCTTCTTGAGGGGAAAGCTGTAACCCTGTGAGATGATTTCACAGAACCCACAGAAGTCTCTCAGAAAGCTTCTTTCTCTTTGTTATCTGAGGATATTTCCTTTGGCCCTATAGTCTTCAAAGGGATCGGAAATATCTGTTCTCAGATTCCACAGAAATAAGGCTAGCATAGAGATCCACGAAATACAGATGTAACTCTGTGAGATGAATTAACAGAACACTAAGCTGTTTCTCAGAAAGCTTCTTTCCAGATTTCACCTGAAGATATTTCCTTTTCCACCATAGCCCTCTATGGGTTTCCAAATATCACTTTGCCAATTCCACAAGAACGGTCTTAGCGAAAATCTTCTTAAGGGGAAAGATGTAACTCTGTGAGATGATTTCACAGAACATGAAGAAGTTTCTCAGAAAGCTTCTTTCTCTTTGTTATCGGAGGATATGTCCTTTGGCCCTATAGTCTTCAAAGGGAACGGAAATATCTGTTCTCAGATTCCACAGAAATAAGGCTAGCAAATAGATCCACGAAATACAGATGTAACTCTGTGAGTGGAAGTCAGACATCACAGAGCAGTTTCTCAGAAAGCTTCTTTCCAGGTTTCAACTGAGGATAATTCCTTTTTCACCATAGCCCTATATGGGCTTCCAAATATCACTTTGCCAATTCCACAAGAACTGTCTTAGCGGAAGGCTTCTTGAGGGGAAGGCTGTAACTCTGTGATATGATTTCACAGAACACAAAGAAGTTTCTCAGAAAGCTTCTTTCTCTTTGTTATCGGAGGATGTTTCCTTTGGCCCTATAGTCTTCAAAGGGATCCGAAATATCTGTCTCAGATTCCACAGAAATAAGGCTAGCAAAGAGATCCACGAAATACAGATGTAACTCTGTGAGAGTAATTAACAGAACAATAAGCAATCTCTCAGAAACCTTTTTTCCAGATTTCATCTTAGGATATTTCCTTTTTCACCATAGCCCTCTATAGGCTTCCAAATATCACTTTGCCAATTCCACAAGAACTTTCTTAGCGAAAGGCTTCTTGAGGGGAAAGCTGTAACTCTGTGACATGATTTCACAAACACAAAGAATTTTCTCAGAAAGCTTCTTTCTCTTTGTTATCGGAAGATATTTCCTTTGGCCCTATAGTCTTCAAAGGGATCCGAAATATCTGTTCTCAGATTCCACAGAAATAAGGCTAGCAAAGAGATCCACGAAATACAGATGTAACTCTGTGAGTGGAAGTCAGACATCACAGAGCAGTTTCTCAGAAAGCTTCTTTCCAGATTTCATCTGAGGATATTTCCTTTTTCACCATAGCCCTATTTGGGATTCCAAATATCACTTTGCCAATTCCACAAGAACTGTCTTAGCGAAAGGCTTCTTGAGGGGAAAGCTGTATCTCTGTGATATTATTTCACAGAACACAAAGAAGTTTCTCAGAAAACTTCTTTTTCTTTGTTATGGGAGGATATTTCCTTTGGCCTATAGTCTTCAAAGGGTTCCTATATATCTGTCTCAGATTCCACAGAAATAAGGCTATCAAAGAGATCCACGAAATACAGATGTAACTCTGTGAGAGGAATTAACAGAACAATAAGCAATTTCTCAGAAAGCTTCTTTCCAGATTTCATCTGAGGATATTTCCTTTTTCACCATAGCCCTCTATGGGCTTCCAAATATCACTTTGCCAATTCCACAAGAACTGTCTTAGCGAAAGGCTTCTTGAAGGGAACGGTGTAACGCTGTGAGATGATTTCACAGAACACAAAGAAGTTTCTGAAAAAGCTTCTTTCTCATTGTTATCGGAGGATATTTCCTTTGGCCCTTTAGTCTTCAAAGGGATCCGAAATATCTGTTCTCAGATTCCACAGAAATAAGGCTAGCAAAGAGATCCACGAAATGCAGATGTAACTCTGAGAGTGGAAGTCACACAGCACAGAGCAGTTTCTCAGAAGACTTATTTCCAGATTTCATCTGAGGATATTTCCTTTTTCACCATAGCCCTCTATGGGCTTGCAAATATCACCTTGCCAATTCCACAAGAACTGTCTTAGCGAAAGACTTCTTGAGGGGAAAGCTGGAACTCTGTGGGATGATTTCACAGAACACAAGAAGTTTCGCAGAAAGCTTCTTTGTCTTTGTTATCGGAGGATATTTCCTTTGGCCCTATAGTCTTCAAAGAGATCCGAAATATCTGTTCTCAGATTTCACAGAAATAAGGCTAGCAAAGAGATCCATGAAATACAGATGTAACTCTGTGAGATGAATTAACAGAACATTAAGCAGTTTCTCAGAAAGCTTCTTTCCAGATTTCATCTGAGGATATTTCCTTTTTCACCATAGCCCTCTAAGGGCTTCCAAATATCACTTTGCCAATTCCACAAGAACTGTCTTAGCGAAAGGCTTCTTGAGGGGAAAGCTGTAACTCTGTGATATGATTTCACAGAACACAAAGAAGTTTCTCAGAAAGCTTCTTTCTCTTTGTTATCGTAAGATATTTCCTTTGGCCCCATAATCTTCAAAGGGATCCGAAATATCTGTTCTCAGATTCCACAGAAATAAGGCTAGCAAAGAGATCCACGAAATGCAGATGTAACTCTGTGAGTGGAAGTCACACGTCACGGAGCAGTTTCTCAGAAGACTTTTTTCCAGATTTCATCTGAGGATATTTCCTTTATCACCATAGCCCTCTTTGGGCTTCCAAATATCACTGTGCCAATTCCACAAGAACTGTCTTAGCGAAAGGCTTCTTGAGGGGAAAGCTGTAACGCTGTGAGATGATTTCACAGAACACAAATAAGTTTCTCAGAAAGCTTCTTTCTCTTTGTTATCAGAGGATATTTCCTTTGGCCCAATAGTCTTCAAAGGGATCCGAAATATCTGTTCTCAGATTCCACAGAAATAAGGCTAGCAAAAGGATCCACGAAATACAGATGTAACTCTGTGAGATGAATTAACAGAACACTAAGCAGTTTCTCAGAAAGCTTCTTTCCAGATTTCATCTGAGGATATTTCCTTTTTCAACAGAGCCCTTTATGGGCTGCCAAATAACACTTTGCCAATTCCACAAGGACTCTCTTAGCGAAAGGCTTCTTGAGGGGAAAGCTGTAACTCTGTAAGTTGATTTCACAGAACACAAAGAAGGTTCTCAGAAAGCTTCTTTCTCTTTGTTATCGGAGGATATTTCTTTTGGCCCTATAGACTTCAAAGGGATCCGAAATATCTGTTCTCAGATTCCACAGAAATAAGGCTAGCAAAGAGATCCACGAAATACAGATGTAACTCTGTGAGATGAATTAACAGAACACTAAGCAGTTTCTCAGGAAGCTTCTTTCCACATTTCATCTGAAGATATTTCTTTTTCACCATAGCCCTCTATGGGCTTCCAAATATCACTTTGCCAATTCCACAAGAACTGTCTTAGCGAAAGGCTTCTTGAGGGGAACGCAGTAACGCTGTGAGATGATTTCACAGAACACAAAGAAGTTTCTCAGAAAGCTTCTTTCTCACTTTTATCAGAGTATATTTCCTTTGGCCCTATAGTCTTCAGAGGGATCCGAAATATCTGTTCTCAGATTCCACAGAAATAAGACAAGCAAAGCGATCCACGATATACACATGTAACTCTGTGAGTGGAAGTCAGACATCACAGAGCAGTTTCTCTGAAAGCTTCTTTCCAGATTTCATCTGAGGATATATCCTTTTTCACCATAGCCCTCTATGGGCTTGCAAATATCACCTTGCCAATTCCACAAGAACTGTCTTAGCGAAAGGCTTCTTGAGGGGAAAGCTGTAACTCTGTGAGATGATTTCACAGAACACAAAGAAGTTTCGCAGAAAGCTTCTTTCTCTTTGTTATCGGAGGATATTTCCTTTGTCCCTATAGTCTTCAAAGGGATCCGAAATATCTGTTCTCAGATTCCACAGAAATAAGGGTAGCAAGGAGATCCACGAAATACAGATGTAACTCTCTGAGATGAATTAACAGAACACTAAGCAGTTTCTCAGAAAGCTTCTTTCCAGATTTCCTCTGAGGATATTTCCTTTTTCACCATAGCCCTCTATGGGCTTCCAAATAACACTTTGCCAATTCCACCAGAACTGTCTTAGCGAAAGGCTTCTTGAGGCGAAAGCTGTAACTCTGTGAGAGGATTTCACAGAACGCAAAGAAGTTTCTCAGAAAGCTTCTTTCTCTTTGTTATAAGAGGATATTTCCTTTGTCCCTATATTCTTCAAAGGGATCCGAAATATCTGTTCTCAGATATCACAAAAATAAGGCTAGCAAAGCGATCCACGAAATACAGATGTAACTCTGTGAGATGAATTAACAGAAAATTAAGCAGTTTCTCAAAAAGCTTCTTTCCAGATTTCATCTGAGGATACTTCCTTTTTCACCGAAGTCCTCTAAGGGCTTTCAAATATCACTTTGCCAATTCCACAAGAACTGTCTTAGCGAAAGGCTTCCTGAGGCGAAAGCTGTAACTCTGTGAGATGATTTCACAGAACGCAAAGAAGTTTCTCAGAAAGCTTCTTTCTCTTTGTTATCGCAGGATATTTCCTTTGGCCCTATAGTCTTCAAAGGGATCCGAAATATCTGTTCTCAGATTTCACAAAAATAAGGCTAGCAAAGAGATCCTCGAAATACAGATGTAACTCTGTGAGATGAATTAACAGAACACTAAACAATTTCTCAGAAAGCTTCTTTCCAGATTTCATCTGAGGATATTTCCTTTTACATCATAGCCCTCTATGGGCTTCCAAATAACACTTTGCCAATTCCACAAGAACTGTCTTATCGAAAGGCTTCTTGAGGCGAAAGCTGTACCTCTGTGAGATGATTTCACAGAACACAAAGAAGTTTCTCAGAAAACTTCTTTCTCTTTGTAATCGGAGGGTATTTCCTTTGGCCATATAGTCTTCAAAGAGTTCCGAAATATCTGTTCTCAGATTCCACAGAAATAAGGCTAGCAAAGAGATCCACGAAGTCCAGATGTAACTCTGTGAGTGGAAGTCACACATTAAAAGAGCAGTTTCTCAGAAGGCTTCTTTCCAGATTTCATCTGAGGATATTTCCTTTTTCACCATAGCCCTCTAGAGGCTTCCAAATATCACTTTGCCAATTCCACAAGAACTGTCTTAGCGAAAGGCTTCTTGAGGGGAAAGCTGTAACTCTGTGATATGATTTCACAGAACACAAAGAGTTTCTCAGAAAGCTTCTTTCTCTTTGTTATCGGAAGATATTTCCTTTGGCCCTATAGTCTTCAAAGGGATCCGAAATATCTGTTCTCAGATTCCATAGAAATAAGGCTAGCAAAGAGTTCCACGAAATACAGATGTAAATCTGTGAGTGGAAGTCACACATTGAAAGAGCAGTTTCTCAGAAGGCTTCTTTCCAGATTTCATCTGAGGATATTTCCTTTTTCATCATAGCCCTCTATGGGGTTCCAAATATCACTTTGCCAATTCCACAAGAACTGTCTTAGCGAAAGGCTTCTTGAGGGGAAAGCTGTAACTCTGTGAGATGATTTCACAGAACCCACAGAAGTCTCTCAGAAAGCTTCTTTCTCTTTGTTATCGGAGGATATTTCCTTTGGCCCTATAGTCGTCAAAGGGATCAGAAATATCTGTTCTCAGATTCCACAGAAACAAGGCTAGCATAGAGATCCACGAAATACAGATGTAACTCTGTGAGATGAATTAACAGAACACTAAGCAATTTCTCAGAAAGCTTCTTTCCGGATTTCATCTGAAGATATTTCCTTTTCCAGCATAGCCCTCTATGGGCTTCCAAATATCACTTTGCCAATTCCACAAGAACTGTCTTAGCGAAAGGCTTCTTGAGGGGAAAGCTGTAACTCTGTGAGATGATTTCACAGAACACAAAGAAGTTTCTCAGAAAGCTTCTTTCTCTTTGTTATCGGAAGATATTTCCTTTGGCCCTATATTCTTCAAAGGGTTCCGAAATATCTGTTCTCTGATTCCACAGAAATAAGGCTAGCAAAGAGATCCACGAAATATATATGTAATTCTGTGAGTGGAAGTCACACATTAAAAGAGCAGTTTCTCAGAAGGCTTCTTTCCAGATTTCATCTGAGGATATTTCCTTTTTCACCATAGCCCTCTATGGGGTTCCAAATATCACTTTGCCAATTCCACAAGAACTGTATTAGCGAAAGGCTTCTTGAGGGGAAAGCTGTAACTCTGTGAGATGATTTCACAGAACCCACAGAAGTCTCTCAGAAAGCTTCTTTCTCTTTGTTATCGGAGGATATTTCCTTTGGCCCTATAGTCGTCAAAGGGATCAGAAATATCTGTTCTCAGATTCCACAGAAACAAGGCTAGCATAGAGATCCACGAAATACAGATGTAACTCTGTGAGATGAATTAACAGAACACTAAGCAATTTCTCAGAAAGCTTCTTTCCGGATTTCATCTGAAGATATTTCCTTTTCCACCATAGCCCTCTAAGGGCTTCCAAATATCACTTTGCCAATTCCACAAGAACTGTCTTAGCGAAAGGCTTCTTGAGGGGAAAGCTGTAACTCTGTGAGATGATTTCACAGAACACAAAGAAGTTTCTCAGAAAGCTTCTTTCTCTTTGTTATCGGAAGATATTTCCTTTGGCCCTATATTCTTCAAAGGGTTCCGAAATATCTGTTCTCAGATTCCACAGAAATAAGGCTAGCAAAGATATCCACGAAATATAGATGTAATTCTGTGAGTGGAAGTCACACATTAAAAGAGCAGTTTCTCAGAAGGCTTCTTTCCAGATTTCATCTGAGGATATTTCCTTTTTCACCATTGCCCTCTATGGGCTTCCAAATATCACTTTGCCAATTCCACAAGAACTGTCTTAAACTGTCTTAGCGAAAGGCTTCTTGAGAGGAAAGCTGTAACTATGTGAGATGATTTCACAGAACACAAGCAAGTGTCTCAGAAAGCTTCTTTCTCTTTGTTATCGGAGGATATTTCCTTTGGCCCTATAGTCTTCAATGGGATGCGAAATATCTGTTCTCAGATTCCACGGAAATAAGGCAAGCAAAGAGATCCAGGAAATACAGATGTAACTCTGTGAGGTGAATTAACAGAACACTAAGCAATTTCTCTGAAAGCTTCTTTACAGATTTCATCTGAGGATATTTCCTTTTCCACCGTAGCCCTCTATGGGCATCCAAATATCACTTTGCCAATTCCACAAGAACTGTCTTAGCGAAAGGCTTCTGGAGGGGAAAGCTGTAACTCTGTGAGATGATTTCACAGAACGGAAAGAAGTTTCTCAGAAAGCTTCTTTATCTTTGTTATCGGAAGATATTTCCTTTGGCTCTATAGTCTTCAAAGAGATCCGAAATATCTGTTCTCAGATTCCACAGAAATAAGGCAAGCAAAGAGATCCACGAAATACAGATGTAACACTGTGAGTGGAATTCTCACATCACAGAGCAGTTTCTCAGAAGGCTTCTTTCCAGATTTCATGTGAGGATATTTCCTTTTTCACCATAGCCCTCTATGGGATTCCAAATATCACTTTGCCAATTCCACAAGAACTGTCTTAGCGAAAGGCTTCTTGAGGGGAAAGCTGTAACTCTGTGATATGATTTCACATACATAAAGAAGTTTCTCAGAAAGCTTCTTTCTCTTAGTTATCGGAAGATATTTCCTTTGGCCCTATAGTCTTCAAAGGGATCCGAAATATCTGTTCTCAGATTCCACAG
Organism: Macaca nemestrina; assembly: GCF_043159975.1. NCBI lineage: Eukaryota > Metazoa > Chordata > Mammalia > Primates > Cercopithecidae > Macaca > Macaca nemestrina. The sequence continues at coordinate 103,665,897 of NC_092138.1, read as the reverse complement.
AAATAAGGCTAGCAAAGAGATACACGAAATACAGATGTAACTCTGTGAGTGGAAGTCACAAATTAAAAGAGCAGTTTCTCAGAAAGCTTCTTTCAGGATTTCTTCTGAGGACATTTCCTTTTTTAGCATGGCCATCTGTGGGCTTCATAATATCACTTTGCCAATTCCACAAGAACTGTCTTAGCGAAAGGCTTCTTGAGGGGAAAGCTGTAACCCTGTGAGATGATTTCACAGAACCCACAGAAGTCTCTCAGAAAGCTTCTTTCTCTTTGTTATCTGAGGATATTTCCTTTGGCCCTATAGTCTTCAAAGGGATCGGAAATATCTGTTCTCAGATTCCACAGAAATAAGGCTAGCATAGAGATCCACGAAATACAGATGTAACTCTGTGAGATGAATTAACAGAACACTAAGCTGTTTCTCAGAAAGCTTCTTTCCAGATTTCACCTGAAGATATTTCCTTTTCCACCATAGCCCTCTATGGGTTTCCAAATATCACTTTGCCAATTCCACAAGAACGGTCTTAGCGAAAATCTTCTTAAGGGGAAAGATGTAACTCTGTGAGATGATTTCACAGAACATGAAGAAGTTTCTCAGAAAGCTTCTTTCTCTTTGTTATCGGAGGATATGTCCTTTGGCCCTATAGTCTTCAAAGGGAACGGAAATATCTGTTCTCAGATTCCACAGAAATAAGGCTAGCAAATAGATCCACGAAATACAGATGTAACTCTGTGAGTGGAAGTCAGACATCACAGAGCAGTTTCTCAGAAAGCTTCTTTCCAGGTTTCAACTGAGGATAATTCCTTTTTCACCATAGCCCTATATGGGCTTCCAAATATCACTTTGCCAATTCCACAAGAACTGTCTTAGCGGAAGGCTTCTTGAGGGGAAGGCTGTAACTCTGTGATATGATTTCACAGAACACAAAGAAGTTTCTCAGAAAGCTTCTTTCTCTTTGTTATCGGAGGATGTTTCCTTTGGCCCTATAGTCTTCAAAGGGATCCGAAATATCTGTCTCAGATTCCACAGAAATAAGGCTAGCAAAGAGATCCACGAAATACAGATGTAACTCTGTGAGAGTAATTAACAGAACAATAAGCAATCTCTCAGAAACCTTTTTTCCAGATTTCATCTTAGGATATTTCCTTTTTCACCATAGCCCTCTATAGGCTTCCAAATATCACTTTGCCAATTCCACAAGAACTTTCTTAGCGAAAGGCTTCTTGAGGGGAAAGCTGTAACTCTGTGACATGATTTCACAAACACAAAGAATTTTCTCAGAAAGCTTCTTTCTCTTTGTTATCGGAAGATATTTCCTTTGGCCCTATAGTCTTCAAAGGGATCCGAAATATCTGTTGTCAGATTCCACAGAAATAAAGGCTAGCAAAGAGATCAACGAAATACAGAGGTAATTCTGTGAGTGGAAGTCACACATCACAGAGCAGTTTCTCACAAAGATTCTTTCCAGATTTCATCTGAGGATATTTCCTTTTTCAACATAGCCCTCTATGGGCTTCCAAATATCACTTTGCCAATTCCAAAAGAACTGCCTTAGCGAAAGGCTTCTTGAGGGGAAAGCTGTAACTCTGTGAGATGATATCACAGAACACAAAGAAGTTTCTCAGAAAGCTTCTTTCTCTTTGTTATGGGAGGATATTTCCTTCGGCACTATAGTCTTCAAAGGAATCCGAAATATCTGTTCTCAGATTCCACAGAAATAAGGCTAGCAAAGAGATCCACGAAACACAGATGTAACTTTGTGAGATGAATTAACAGAATACTAAGCAGTTTCTCAGAAAGCTTCTTTCCAGATTTCATCTGAGGATATTTCCTGTTTCACCATAGCACACTATGGGTTTCCAAATATCACCTTGCCAACTCCACAAGAACTGTCTTAGCGAAAGGCTTCTTGAGGGGAAAGCTGTAACTCTGTGAGATAATTTCACAGAACACTAAGAAGTTTCGCAGAAAGCTTCTTTCCCTTTGTTATCGGAGGATATTTCCTTTGGCCCTATAGTCTTCCAAGGGATCCGAAATATCTGTTCTTAGATTCCACAGAAATAAGGCTAGCAAAGAGATCCAGGAAATACAGATGTAACTCTGTGAGATGAATTAAGAGAACACTAAGCAATTTCTCAGAAAGCTTCTTTCCAGATTTCATCTGAGGATAATTCCTTTTTCACCATAGCCTTCTATGGGCTTCCAAATAACACTTTGCCAATTCCCCAAGAACTATCTTAGCGAAAGACTTCTTGAGGGGAAAGCTGTAACTCTGTGAGATGATTACACAGAACACAAAGAACTGTCTCAGAAAGTTTCTTTCTCTTTGTTATCGGAGGATATTTCCTTTGGCCCTATAGTCTTCAAAGGGATCCGAAATATCTGTTCTCAAATTCCACAGAAATAAGGCTAGCAAAGAGATCCACGAAATACAGATGTAACTCTGTGAGATGAATTAACAGAACACTAAGCAGTTTCTCAGGAAGCTTCTATCCATATTTCATCTGAGGATATTTCCTTTTTCACCATAGCCCTGTAGGGGTTCCAAATATCACTTTGCCAATTCCAAAAGAACTGTCTTAGCGAAATTCTTCTTGAGGGGAAAGCTGTAACTCTGTCAGATGATTTTACAGAACACAAAGGAGTTTCTCAGAAAGCTTCTTTCTCTTTGTTATCGGAGGATATTTCCTTCGGCCCTACAATCTTCAAAGAGATCCGAAATATCTATTCTCAGATTCCACAGAAATAAGGCTAACAAAGAGATCCACGAAATACAGATGTAACTCTGTGAGTGGAAGTAACACATCACAGAGCAGTTTCTCTAAAAGCTTCCTTCCAGACTTCATCTGAGGATATTTCCTTTTTCACCATAGCCCTCTATGGGCTTCCAAATATCACTTTGCCAATTCCACAAGAACTGTCTTAGCGAAAGGCTTCTTGAGGGGAAAGCTGTAACTCTGTTAGATGATTTCACAGAACACAAAGAAGTTTCTCAGAAAGCTTCTTTCTCTTTGTTATCGGAGGATATTTCCTTTGGCCCTATAGTCTGCAAAGGGATCCGAAATATCTGTTCTCAGATTCCACAGAAATAAGGCTAGCAAAGAGATGCAACAAATACACATGTAACTACGTGAGATGAATTAACAGTACACTAAGCAGTTTCTCAGGAAGCTTCTTTCTAGATTTCATCCGAGGATATTTCCTTTTTCACCATAGCCCTCTAAGGGCTTCCAAATATCACTTTGCCAATTCCACAAGAAGTGTCTTAGCGAAAGGCTTCTTGAGGGGAAAGCTGTAACTCTGTGAGATGATTTCACAGAACACAAAGAAGTTTCTCAGAAATCTTCTTTCTCTTGGTTATCGGAGGATATTTCCTTTGGCCCTATAGTCTTCAAAGGGATCCGAAATATCTGTTCTCAGATTCCACAGAAATAAGTCTAGCAAAGAGATCCACGAAATACAGATGTAACTCTGTGAGATGAATTAACAGAACACTAAGCAGTTTCTCAGGAAGCTTCTTTCCAGATTTCATCTGAGGTTATTTCCTTTTACATCATAGCCCTCTATGGGCTTCCAAATAACACTTTGCCAATTCCACAAGAACTGTCTTATCGAAAGGCTTCTTGAGGCGAAAGCTGTACCTCTGTGAGATGATTTCACAGAACACAAAGAAGTTTCTCAGAAAGCTTCTTTCTCTTTGTTATCGGAGGGTATTTCCTTTGGCCCTATAGACTTCAAAGGGATCCGAAATATCTGTTCTCAGATTCCACAGAAATAAGGCTAGCAAAGAGATCCACGAAATACAGATGTAACTCTGTGAGTGGAAGTCACACATTAAAACAGCAGTTTCTCAGATGGCTTCTTTCCAGATTTCATCTGAGGATATTTTCTTTTTCACCATAGCCCTCTATGGGCTTCTAAATATCACTTTGCCAATTCCACAAGAACTGTCTTAAACTGTCTTAGCGAAAGGCTTCTTGAGGGGAAAGCTGTAACTCTGTGAGATGATTTCACAGAACACAAGCAAGTGTCTCAGAAATCTTCTTTCTCTTGGTTATCGGAGGATATTTCCTTTGGCCCTATAGTCTTCAATGGGATGCGAAATATCTGTTCTCAGATTCCACGGAAATAAGGCAAGCAAAGAGATCCGGGAAATACAGATGTAACTCTGTGAGGTGAATTAACAGAACACTAAGCAATTTCTCTGAAAGCTTCTTTACAGATTTCATCTGAGGATATTTCCTTTTCCACCGTAGCCCTCTATGGGCATCCAAATATCACTTTGCCAATTCCACAAGAACTGTCTTAGCGAAAGGCTTCTGGAGGGGAAAGCTGTAACTCTGTGAGATGATTTCACAGAACGGAAAGAAGTTTCTCAGAAAGCTTCTTTATCTTTGTTATCGGAAGATATTTCCTTTGGCTCTATAGTCTTCAAAGAGATCCGAAATATCTGTTCTCAGATTCCACAGAAATAAGGCAAGCAAAGAGATCCACGAAATACAGATGTAACACTGTGAGTGGAATTCTCACATCACAGAGCAGTTTCTCAGAAGGCTTCTTTCCAGATTTCATGTGAGGATATTTCCTTTTTCACCATAGCCCTCTATGGGATTCCAAATATCACTTTGCCAATTCCACAAGAACTGTCTTAGCGAAAGGCTTCTTGAGGGGAAAGCTGTAACTCTGTGATATGATTTCACATACATAAAGAAGTTTCTCAGAAAGCTTCTTTCTCTTAGTTATCGGAAGATATTTCCTTTGGCCCTATAGTCTTCAAAGGGATCCGAAATATCTGTTCTCAGATTCCACAGAAATAAGGCTAGCAAAGAGATACACGAAATACAGATGTAACTCTGTGAGTGGAAGTCACACATTAAAAGAGCAGTTTCTCAGAAAGCTTCTTTCAGGATTTCATCTGAGGACATTTCCTTTTTTAGCATGGCCATCTGTGGGCTTCATAATATCACTTTGCCAATTCCACAAGAACTGTCTTAGCGAAAGGCTTCTTGAGGGGAAAGCTGTAACCCTGTGAGATGATTTCACAGAACCCACAGAAGTCTCTCAGAAAGCTTCTTTCTCTTTGTTATCTGAGGATATTTCCTTTGGCCCTATAGTCTTCAAAGGGATCGGAAATATCTGTTCTCAGATTCCACAGAAATAAGGCTAGCATAGAGATCCACGAAATACAGATGTAACTCTGTGAGATGAATTAACAGAACACTAAGCTGTTTCTCAGAAAGCTTCTTTCCAGATTTCACCTGAAGATATTTCCTTTTCCACCATAGCCCTCTATGGGTTTCCAAATATCACTTTGCCAATTCCACAAGAACGGTCTTAGCGAAAATCTTCTTAAGGGGAAAGATGTAACTCTGTGAGATGATTTCACAGAACATGAAGAAGTTTCTCAGAAAGCTTCTTTCTCTTTGTTATCGGAGGATATGTCCTTTGGCCCTATAGTCTTCAAAGGGAACGGAAATATCTGTTCTCAGATTCCACAGAAATAAGGCTAGCAAATAGATCCACGAAATACAGATGTAACTCTGTGAGTGGAAGTCAGACATCACAGAGCAGTTTCTCAGAAAGCTTCTTTCCAGGTTTCAACTGAGGATAATTCCTTTTTCACCATAGCCCTATATGGGCTTCCAAATATCACTTTGCCAATTCCACAAGAACTGTCTTAGCGGAAGGCTTCTTGAGGGGAAGGCTGTAACTCTGTGATATGATTTCACAGAACACAAAGAAGTTTCTCAGAAAGCTTCTTTCTCTTTGTTATCGGAGGATGTTTCCTTTGGCCCTATAGTCTTCAAAGGGATCCGAAATATCTGTCTCAGATTCCACAGAAATAAGGCTAGCAAAGAGATCCACGAAATACAGATGTAACTCTGTGAGAGTAATTAACAGAACAATAAGCAATCTCTCAGAAACCTTTTTTCCAGATTTCATCTGAGGATATTTCCTTTTTCACCATAGCCCTCTATAGGCTTCCAAATATCACTTTGCCAATTCCACAAGAACTTTCTTAGCGAAAGGCTTCTTGAGGGGAAAGCTGTAACTCTGTGACATGATTTCACAAACACAAAGAATTTTCTCAGAAAGCTTCTTTCTCTTTGTTATCGGAAGATATTTCCTTTGGCCCTATAGTCTTCAAAGGGATCCGAAATATCTGTTGTCAGATTCCACAGAAATAAAGGCTAGCAAAGAGATCCACGAAATACAGAGGTAATTCTGTGAGTGGAAGTCACACATCACAGAGCAGTTTCTCACAAAGATTCTTTCCAGATTTCATCTGAGGATATTTCCTTTTTCAACATAGCCCTCTATGGGCTTCCAAATATCACTTTGCCAATTCCAAAAGAACTGCCTTAGCGAAAGGCTTCTTGAGGGGAAAGCTGTAACTCTGTGAGATGATTTCACAGAACACAAAGAAGTTTCTCAGAAAGCTTCTTTCTCTTTGTTATGGGAGGATATTTCCTTCGGCACTATAGTCTTCAAAGGAATCCGAAATATCTGTTCTCAGATTCCACAGAAATAAGGCTAGCAAAGAGATCCACGAAACACAGATGTAACTTTGTGAGATGAATTAACAGAATACTAAGCAGTTTCTCAGAAAGCTTCTTTCCAGATTTCATCTGAGGATATTTCCTGTTTCACCATAGCACACTATGGGTTTCCAAATATCACCTTGCCAACTCCACAAGAACTGTCTTAGCGAAAGGCTTCTTGAGGGGAAAGCTGTAACTCTGTGAGATAATTTCACAGAACACTAAGAAGTTTCGCAGAAAGCTTCTTTCCCTTTGTTATCGGAGGATATTTCCTTTGGCCCTATAGTCTTCCAAGGGATCCGAAATATCTGTTCTTAGATTCCACAGAAATAAGGCTAGCAAAGAGATCCAGGAAATACAGATGTAACTCTGTGAGATGAATTAAGAGAACACTAAGCAATTTCTCAGAAAGCTTCTTTCCAGATTTCATCTGAGGATAATTCCTTTTTCACCATAGCCCTCTATGGGCTTCCAAATAACACTTTGCCAATTCCCCAAGAACTATCTTAGCGAAAGACTTCTTGAGGGGAAAGCTGTAACTCTGTGAGATGATTACACAGAACACAAAGAACTGTCTCAGAAAGTTTCTTTCTCTTTGTTATCGGAGGATATTTCCTTTGGCCCTATAGTCTTCAAAGGGATCCGAAATATCTGTTCTCAAATTCCACAGAAATAAGGCTAGCAAAGAGATCCACGAAATACAGATGTAACTCTGTGAGATGAATTAACAGAACACTAAGCAGTTTCTCAGGAAGCTTCTATCCATATTTCATCTGAGGATATTTCCTTTTTCACCATAGCCCTGTAGGGGTTCCAAATATCACTTTGCCAATTCCAAAAGAACTGTCTTAGCGAAATTCTTCTTGAGGGGAAAGCTGTAACTCTGTCAGATGATTTTACAGAACACAAAGGAGTTTCTCAGAAAGCTTCTTTCTCTTTGTTATCGGAGGATATTTCCTTCGGCCCTACAATCTTCAAAGAGATCCGAAATATCTATTCTCAGATTCCACAGAAATAAGGCTAACAAAGAGATCCACGAAATACAGATGTAACTCTGTGAGTGGAAGTAACACATCACAGAGCAGTTTCTCTAAAAGCTTCCTTCCAGACTTCATCTGAGGATATTTCCTTTTTCACCATAGCCCTCTATGGGCTTCCAAATATCACTTTGCCAATTCCACAAGAACTGTCTTAGCGAAAGGCTTCTTGAGGGGAAAGCTGTAACTCTGTTAGATGATTTCACAGAACACAAAGAAGTTTCTCAGAAAGCTTCTTTCTCTTTGTTATCGGAGGATATTTCCTTTGGCCCTATAGTCTGCAAAGGGATCCGAAATATCTGTTCTCAGATTCCACAGAAATAAGGCTAGCAAAGAGATGCAACAAATACACATGTAACTACGTGAGATGAATTAACAGTACACTAAGCAGTTTCTCAGGAAGCTTCTTTCTAGATTTCATCCGAGGATATTTCCTTTTTCACCATAGCCCTCTAAGGGCTTCCAAATATCACTTTGCCAATTCCACAAGAAGTGTCTTAGCGAAAGGCTTCTTGAGGGGAAAGCTGTAACTCTGTGAGATGATTTCACAGAACACAAAGAAGTTTCTCAGAAAGCTTCTTTCTCTTGGTTATCGGAGGATATTTCCTTTGGCCCTATAGTCTTCAAAGGGATCCGAAATATCTGTTCTCAGATTCCACAGAAATAAGGCTAGCAAAGAGATCCACGAAATACAGATGTAACTCTGTGAGATGAATTAACAGAACACTAAGCAGTTTCTCAGGAAGCTTCTTTCCAGATTTCATCTGAGGTTATTTCCTTTTTCACCTTAGCCCTCTTTGGGCTTCCAAATATCACTTTGCCTATTCCATAATAACTGTCCTAGCGAAAGGCTTCTTGAGGGGAAAGCTGTAACTCTGTGAGATGATTTCACAGAACACAAAGAAGTTTCTCAGAAAGCTTCTTTCTCATTGTTATCGGAGGATATTTCCTTTGGCCCTATAGTCTTCAAAGGGATCCGAAATATCTGTTCTCAGATTCCACAGAAATAAGGCTAGCAAAGAGATCCACGAAATACAGATGTAACTCTGTGAAATGAATTAAAAGAACACTAAGCAGTTTCTCCAGAAGCTTCTTTCGAGATTTCATCTGAGGATATTTTCTTTTTCACCATAGCCCTCTATGGGCTTCCAAATATCACTTTGCCAATTCCACAAGAACTGTCTTAGCGAAAGGCTTCTTGAGGGGAAAGCTGTAACTCTGTCAGATGATTTCACAGAACACAAAGAAGTTTCTCAGAAAGCTTCTTTCTCTTTGTTATCGGAGGATATTTCCTTTGGCCCTATAGTCTTCAAAGGGATCCGAAATATCTGTTCTCTGATTCCACAGAAATAAGGCTAGCAAAGAGATCCACGAAAGACAGATGTAACTCTGTGAGATGAATTAACAGAACACTAAGCAGTTTCTCAGGAAGCTTCTTTCCAGATTTTATCTGAGGATATTTCCTTTTTCACCATAGCCCTCTAAGTGCTTCCAAAAATCACTTTGCCAATTCCATAAGAACTTTCTTAGCGAAAGGCTTCTTGAGGGGAAAGCTGTAACTCTGTGAGATGATTTCACAGAACACAAAGAAGTTTCTCAGAAAGCTTCTTTCTTTTTGTTATCGGAGGTTATTTCCTTTGTCCCTATAGTCTTCAAAGGGATCCGAAATATCTGTTCTCAGATTCCACAGAAATAAGGCTAGCAAAGAGATCCACGAAATACAGATGTAACTCTGTGAGTGGAAGTCAGACATCACAGAGCAGTTTCTCAGAAAGCTTCTTTCCAGGTTTCATCTGAGGATATTTCCTTTTTCACAAGAGCCCTCTATGGGCTTCCAAATATCACTTTGCCAATTCCACAAGAACTGTCTTAGCGGAAGGCTTCTTGAGGGGAAAGCTGTAACTCTGTGATATGATTTCACAGAACACAAAGAAGTTTCTCAGAAAGCTTCTTTCTCTTTGTTATCGGAGGATGTTTCCTTTGGCCCTATAGTCTTCAAAGGGATCCGAAATATCTGTCTCAGATTCCACAGAAATAAGGCTAGCAAAGAGATTCACGAAATACAGATGTAACTCTGTGAGAGGAATTAACAGAACAATAAGCAATCTCTCAGAAAGCTTCTTTCCAGATTTCATCTGAGGATATTTCCTTTTTCACCATAGCCCTCTATGGGCTTCCAAATATCACTTTTCCAATTCCACAAGAACTGTCTTAGCGAAAGGCTTCTTGAGGGGAAAGCTGTAACTCTGTGATATGATTTCACAAACACAAAGAAGTTTCTCAGAAAGCTTCTTTCTCTTTGTTATCGGAAGATATTTATTTGGCCCAATAGTCTTCAAAGGGATCCGAAATATCTGTTCTCAAATTCCACAGAAATAAAGGCTAGCAAAGAGATCCACGAAATACAGAGGTAACTCTGTGAGTGGAAGTCACACATCACAGAGCAGTTTCTCAGAAAGCTTCTTTCCAGATTTCATCTGAGGATATTTCCATTTTCACCATAGCCCTGTATGGGCTTCCAAATATCACTTTGCCAATTCCACAAGAACTGTCTTAGCGAAAGGCTTCTTGAGGGGAAAGCTGTAACTCTGTCAGATGATTTCGCAGAACACAAAGAAGTTTCTCAGAAAGCTTCTTTCTCTTTGTTATCGGAGGATATTTCCTTTGGCCCTATAGTCTTCAAAGGGATCCGAAATATCTGTTCTCTGATTCCACAGAAATAAGGCTAGCAAAGAGATCCACGAAAGACAGATGTAACTCTGTGAGATGAATTAACAGAACACTGAGCAGTTTCTCAGGAAGCTTCTTTCCAGATTTTATCTGAGGACATTTCCTTTTTCACCATAGCCCTCTAAGTGCTTCCAAATATCACTTTGCCAATTCCATAAGAACTTTCTTAGCGAAAGGCTTCTTGAGGGGAAAGCTGTAACTCTGTGAGATGATTTCACAGAACACAAAGAAGTTTCTCAGAAAGCTTCTTTTTTTTGTTATCGGAGGTTATTTCCTTTGTCCCTATAGTCTTCAAAGGGATCCGAAATATCTGATCTCAGATTCCACAGAAATAAGGCTAGCAAAGAGATCCACGAAATACAGATGTAACTCTGTGAGTGGAAGTCAGACATCACAGAGCAGTTTCTCAGAAAGCTTCTTTCCAGGTTTCATCTGAGGATATTTCCTTTTTCACAAGAGCCCTCTATGGGCTTCCAAATATCACTTTGCCAATTCCACAAGAACTGTCTTAACGGAAGGCTTCTTGAAGGGAAAGCTGTAACTCTGTGATATGATTTCACAGAACACAAAGAAGTTTCTCAGAAAGCTTCTTTCTCTTTGTTATCGGAGGATGTTTCCTTTGGCCCTATAGTCTTCAAAGGGATCCGAAATATCTGTCTCAGATTCCACAGAAATAAGGCTAGCAAAGAGATTCACGAAATACAGATGTAACTCTGTGAGAGGAATTAACAGAACAATAAGCAATCTCTCAGAAAGCTTCTTTCCAGATTTCATCTGAGGATATTTCCTTTTTCACCGTAGCCCTCTATGGGCTTCCAAATATCACTTTGCCAATTCCACAAGAACTGTCTTAGCGAAAGGCTTCTTGAGGGGAAAGCTGTAACTCTGTGAGATGATTTCACAGAACACAAAGAAGTTTCTCAGAAACCTTCTTTCTCTTTGTTATCGGAGGATATTTCCTTTGGCCCTATAGTCTTCAAAGGGATCCGAAATATCTGTTCTCAGATTCCACAGAAATAAGGCTAGCAAAGAGATCCACGAAATACAGATGTAACTCTGTGAGATGAATTAACAGAACACTAAGCAGTTTCTCAGGAAGCTTCTTTCCAGATTTCATCTGAGGATATTTCCATTTTCACCATAGCCCTCTATGGGCTTCCAAATATCACTTTGCCAATTCCACAAGAACTGTCTTAGCGAAAGGCTTCTTGAGGGAAAGCTGTAACTCTGTCAGATGATTTCACAGAACACAAAGAAGTTTCTCAGAAAGCTTCTTTCTCTTTGTTATCGGAGGATATTTCCTTTGGCCCTATATTCTTCAAAGGGATCCGAAATATCTGTTCTCAGATTCCACAGAAATAAGACTAGCAAAGAGATCCACGAAATACAGATGTAACTCTGTGAGATGAATTAACAGAACACTAAGCAGTTTCTCAGGAAGCTTCTTTCCAGATTTCATCTGAGGATATTTCCTTTTTCACCATAGCCCTCTATGGGCTTCCAAATATCACTTTGCCAATTCCACAAGAACTGTCTTAGCGAAAGGCTTCCTGAGGGGAAAGCTGCAACTCTGTAAGATGATTTCACAGAACACAAAGAAGTTTCTCAGAAAGCTTCTTTCTCTTTGTTATTGGAGGGTATTTCCTTTGGCCCTATAGTCTGCAATGGGATCCGAAATATCTGTTCTCAGATTCCACAGAAATAAGGCTAGCAAAGAGATCCACGAAATACAGATGTAACTCTGTGAGATGAATTAACAGAACACTAACCAGTTTCTCAGGAAGCTTCTTTCCAGATTTCATCTGAGGATATTTCCTTTTTCACCGTAGCCCTCTAAGGGCTTCCAAATATCACTTTGCCAATACCACAGGAACTGCCTTAGCGAAAGGCTTCTTGAGGGAAAATCTGTAACTCTGTGAGATGATTTCACAGAACACAAAGAAGTTTCTCAGAAAGCTTCTTTCTCTTTGTTATCGGAGGATATTTCCTTTGGCCCTAGAGTCTGCAAAGGGATGCGAAATACCTGTTCTCAGATTCCACAGAAATAAGGCTAGCAAAGAGATCCACGAAATACAGATGTAACTCTGTGAGATGAATTAACAGAACACTAAGCAGTTTCTCAGGAAGCTTCTATCCATATTTCATCTGAGGATATTTCCTTTTTCATCATAGCCCTCTAGGGGTTACAAATATCACTTTGCAATTCCACAAGAACAGTCTTAGTGAAAGGCTTCTTGAGGGGAGAGCTGTAACTCTGTGAGATGATTTTACAGAACACAAAGAAGTTTCTCAGAAAGCTTGATTCTCTTTGTTATCGGAGGATATTTCCTTTGGCCCTATAATCTTCAAAGAGATCATAAATATCAATTCTCAGATTACACAGAAATAAGGCTAGCAAAGAGATCCACGAAATACAGATGTAACTCAGTGAGATGAATTAACAAAACACTAAGCAGTTTCTCAGAAAGCTTCTTTCCAGATTTCATCTGAGGATATTTCCTTTTTCACCATAGGCCTCTATGGGCTTCCAAATATCACTTTGCCAATTCCACAAGAACTGTCTTAGCGAAAGGCTTCTTGAGGGGAATCCTGTAACTCTGTGAGATGATTTCACACAACACAAAGAAGTTTCTCAGAAAGCTTCTTTCTCTTTGTTATCGGAGGATATTTCCTTTGGCCCTATTGTCTTTAAAGGGATCCGAAATATCTGTTCTCACATACCACAGAAATAAGGCTAGCAAAGAGATCCACGAAATACAGATGTAAGTCTGTGCGATTAATTGACAGAACACTAAGCAGTTTCTCAGAAAGCTTCTTTCCAGATTTCATCTGAGTATATTTCCTTTTTCACCCTAGCCCTCTATGGGCTTCCAATTATCACTTGGCCAATTCCACAAGAAGTGTCTTAGCGAAAGGCTTCTTGAGGGGACAGCTGTAACTCCGTGATATGATTTCACAGAACACAAAGAAGTTTCTCAGAAACCTTCTTTCTCTTTGTTATTAGAGGATATTTCCTTTCGCTCTAGAGTCCTCAAAGGGATCCGAAATATCTGTTCTCAGATTCCCCAGAAATAAGGCTAGCAAAAGGATCCACGAAATACAGATGTAACTCTGTGAGTGGAAGTCACACATCACAGAGCAGTTTCTCAGAAAGCTTCTTTCCAGATTTCATCTGAGGATATTTCCCTTTTCACCATAGCCCTCTATGGGCTTTGAAATATCACTTTGCCCATTCCACAAGACCTGTCTTAGCGAAAGGCTTCTTGAGGGGAAAGTTGAAATTGTGTGAGATGATTTCACAGAACACAAAGAAGTTTCTCAGAAAGCTTCTTTCTCTTTGTTATCAGAGGATATTTCCTTTGGCCCTGTAGTCTTCAAAGGGATCCGAAATATCTGTTCTCAGATTCCATAGAAATAAGGCTAGCCAGGAGATGCAAGAAATACACATGTAACTCTGTGAAATGAATTAACAGAACACTAAGCAGTTTCTCCGGAAACTTCTTTCCAGATTTCATCTGAGGATATTTCCTTTTTCACCATAGCCCTCTATGGGCTTCCAAATATCACTTTGCCAATTCCACAAGAACTGTCTTAGCGAAAGGCTTCTTGAGGGGAAACCTGTAACTCTGTGAGATGATTTCACAGAACACAAAGAAGTTTCTCTGAAAGCTTCTTTCTCTTTGTTATCGGAGGATATTTCCTTTGGCCCTATAGTCTTCATAGGGATCCAAAATATCTGTTCTCAGATTCCACAGAAATAAGGCTAGCAAAGAGATCCACGAAATACAGATGTAACTCTGTGAAATGAATTAACAGAAAACTAAGCAGTTTCTCAGGAAGCTTCTTTCCAGATTTCATCTGAGAATATTTGCTTTTTCACCATAGCCCTCTTGGGGCTTCCAAATATCACTTTGCCAATTCCACAAGATCTTTCTTAGCGAAAGGCTTCTTTAGGGGAAAGGTGTAACTCTGTGAGATGATTTCACAGAACACAAAGAAGTTTCTCAGGAAGCTTCTATCTCTTTGTTATCGGAGGTTATTTCCTTTGGCCCTATAGTCTTCAAAGGGATCCGAAATATCTGTTCTCCGATTCCACAGAAATAAGGCTAGCAAAGAGATTCACGAAATACAGATGTAACTCTGTGAAATGAATTAACAGAACAGTAAGCAGTTTCTCCGGAAACTTCTTTCCAGATTTCATCTGAGGATATTACCTTTTTCACCATAGCCCTCTTTGGGCTTCCAAATATCACTTTGCCAATTTCACAAGAACTTTCTTAGCGAAAGGATTCTTGAGGGGAAAGCTGTAACTCTGTGAGTTGATATCACAGAACAAAAAGAAGTTTCTCAGAAAGCTTCTTTCTCTTTGTTATCGGAGGATATTTCCTTTGGCCCTATAGTCTTCAAAGGGATCCGAAATATCTGTTCTCAGATTGCCCAGAAATAAGGCTAGCAAAGAGATCCACGAAATACAGATGTAACTCTGTGAGATGAATTAACAGAACACTAACCAGTTTCTAAGGAAGCTACTTTCCAGATTTCATCTGAGGATATTTCCTTTTTCACCGTAGCCCTCTAAGGGCTTCCAAATATCACTTTGCCAATTCCACAAGAACTGTCTTAGCGAAAGGCTTCTTTAGGGGAAACCTGTAACTCTGTGAGATGATTTCACAGAACACAAAGAAGTTTCTCAGAAAGCTTCTTTCTCTTTTTTATCGGAGGATATTTCCTTTGGCCCTATAGTCTTCAAAGGGATCCGAAATATCTGTTCTCAGATTCCACAGAAATAAGGCTAGCAAAGAGATCCACGAAATACAGATGTAACTCTGTGAGATGAATTAACAGAACACTAAGCAGTTTCTCAGGAAGCTTCTTTCCAGATTTTATCTGAGGACATTTCCTTTTTCACCATAGCCCTCTAAGGGCTTCCAAATATCACTTTGCCAATTCCACAATAACTGTCTTAGCCAAAGGCTTCTTGAGGGGAAAGCTGTAACTCTGTGAGATGATTTCACAGAACCAAAGAAGTTTCTCAGAAAGCTTCTTACTCTTTGTTATCGGAGGTTATTTCCTTTGGCCCTATAGTCTTCAAAGGGATCCGAAATATCTGTTCTCAGATTCCACAGAAATAAGGCTAGCAAAGAGATCCACGAAATACAGATGTAACTCTGTGAGATGAATTAACAGAACACTAAGCAGTTTCTCAGGAAGCTTCTTTCCAGATTTCATCTGAGGATATTTCCTTTTTCACATTAGCCCTCTATGGGCCTCCAAATATCACTTTGCCAATTCCACAATAATTGTCTTAGCGAAAGGCTTCTTGAGGGGAAAGCTGTAACTCTGTGAGATGATTTCACAGAACACAAAGAAGTTTCTCAGAAAGCTTCTTTCTCTTTGTTATCGGAGGATATTTCCTTTGGCCCTATGGTCTTCAAAGGGATCCGAAATATCTGTTCTCAGATTCCACAGAAATAAGGCTAGCAAAGACATCCACGAAATAGAGATGTAACTCTGTGAGATGAATTAACAGAACACTAAGCAGTTTCTCAGGAAGCTTCTTTCCAGATTTCATCTGAGGATATTTCCTTTTTCACCATAGCCCTCTATGGGCTTCCAAATATCACTTTGCCAATTCCACAAGAACTGTCTTAGCGAAAGGCTTCTTGAGGGGAAAGCTGTTATTCTGTGAGGTGATTTCACAGAACACAAAGAAGTTTCTCAGAAAGCTTCTTTCTCTTTGTTATCGGAGGATATTTCCTTTGGCCCTATGGTCTGCAAAAGGATCCGAAATATCTGTTCTCAGATTCCACAGAAATAAGGCTAGCAAAGAGATCCACGAAATACAGATGTAACTCTGTGAGATGAATTAACAGAACACTAACCAGTTTCTCAGGAAGCTTCTTTCCAGATTTCATCTGAGGATATTTCCTTTTTCACCATAGCCCTCTATGGGCTTCCAAATATCACTTTGCCAATTCCACAATAACTGTCTTAGCGAAAGGCTTCTTGAGGAGAAAGCTGTAACTCTGTGAGATGATTTCACAGAACACAAAGAAGTTTCTCAGAAAGCTTCTTTCTCTTTGTTATCGGAGGATATTTCCTTTGGCCCTATAGTCTTCAAAGGGATCCGAAATATCTGTTCTCAGATTCCACAAAAATAAGGCTAGCAAAGAGATCCACGAAATACAGATGTAACTCTGTGAGATGAATTAACAGAACACTAAGCAGTTTCTCAGGAAGCTTCTTTCCAGATTTCAACTGAGGATATTTCCTTTTTCACCATAGCCCTCCAGGGGCTTCCAAATATCATTTTGCCAATTCCACAAGAACTGTCTTAGCGAAAGGCTTCTTGAGGGGAAAGCTGTAACTCTGTGAGATGATTTCACAGAAAAAAAGAAGTTTCTCAGAAATCTTCTTTCTCTTTGTTATCGGAGGATATTTACTTTGGCCCTATGGTCTTCAAAGGGATCCAAAATATCTGTACTCAGATTCCACAGAAATAAGGCTAGCAAAGAGATCCACGAAATACAGATGTAACTCTGTGAGATGAATTAACAGAGCACTAAGGAGTTTCTCAGGAAGCTTCTATCCAGATTTCATCTGAGGATATTTCCTTTTTCACCATAGCCCTCTATGGGCTTCTAAATATCACTTTGCCAATTCCACATGAACTGTCTTAGCGAAAGGCTTCTTGAGGGGAAAGCTGTATCTCTGTGAGATGATTTCACAGAACCCAAAGAAGTTTCTCAGAAAGCTTCTTTCTCTTTGTTATCGGAGGATATTTCCTTTGGCCCTGTAGTCTTCAAATGGATCAGAAATATCTGTTCTCAGATTCCACAGAAATAAGGCTAGCAAAGAGATCCACGAAATACAGATGTAACTCTGTGAGATGAATTAACAGAACACTAAGCAGTTTCTCAGGAAGCTTCTTTCCAGATTTCATCTGAGGATATTTCTTTTTCACCATAGACCTCTATGGGCTTCCAAATATCACTTTGCCAATTCCACAAGAACTGTCTTAGCGAAAGGCTTCCTGAGGGGAAAGCTGTAACTCTGTGAGATGATTTCACAGAACACAACGAAGTTTCTCAGAAAGCTTCTTTCTCTTTGTTATCGGAGGATATTTCCTTTGGCCCTATAGTCTTCAAGGGGATCCTAATTTTCTGTTCTCAGATTCCACAGAGATAAGGCTAACAAAGAGATCCACGAAATACAGATGTAACTCTGTGAGATGAATTAACAGAACACTAAGCAGTTTCTCAGGAAGCTTCTTTCCAGATTTCATCGGAGGATATTTCCTTTTTTAACCATAGCCCTCTAAGGGCTCCCAAATATCACTTTGCCAATTCCACAAGAACTGTCTTAGCGAAAGGCTTCCTGAGGGTTAAGCTGTAATTCTGTGAGATGATTTCACAGAAAAAAAGAAGTTTCTCAGAAAGCTTCTTTCTCTTTGTTATCGGAGGATATTTCCTTGGGCCCTATAGTCTTCAAAGGGATCCGAAATATCTGTTCTCAGATTCCACAGAAATAAGGCTAGCACAGAGATCCACGAAATACAGATGTAACTCTGTGAGATGAATTAACAGAACACTAAGCAGTTTCTCAGGAAGCTTCTTTCCAGATTTTATCTGAGGACATTTCCTTTTTCACCATAGCCCTCTATGGGCTTCCAAATATCACTTTGCCAATTCCACAAGAACTTTCTTAGCGAAAGGCTTCTTGAGGGGAAAGCTGTAACTCTGTGAGATGATTTCACAGAACACAAAGAAGTTTCTCAGAAAGCTTCTTTCTCTTTGTTATCGGAGGATATTTCCTTTGGCCCTATGGTCTTCAAAGGGATCCGAAATATCTGTTCTCAGATTCCACAGAAATAAGGCTAGCAAAGAGATCCACGAAATACAGATGTATCTCTGTGAGATGAATTAACAGAACACTAAGCAGTTTCTCAGGAAGCTTCTTTCCAGATTTCATCGGAGGATATTTCCTTTTTTAACCATAGCCCTCTAAGGGCTCCCAAATATCACTTTGCCAATTCCACAAGAACTGTCTTAGCGAAAGGCTTCCTGAGGATTAAGCTGTAATTCTGTGAGATGATTTCACAGAAAAAAAGAAGTTTCTCAGAAAGCTTCTTTCTCTTTGTTATCGGAGGATATTTCCTTGGGCCCTATAGTCTTCAAAGGGATCCGAAATATCTGTTCTCAGATTCCACAGAAATAAGGCTAGCAAAGAGATACACGAAATACAGATGTAACTCTGTGAGATGAATTAACAGAACACTAAGCAGTTTCTCAGGAAGCTTCTTTCCAGATTTCATGTGAGGATATTTCCTTTTTCACATTAGCCCATTATGGGCTTCCAAATATCACTTTGCCAATTCCACAATAACTGTCTTAGCGAAAGGCTTCTTGAGGGGAAGCTGTAACTCTGTGAGATGATTTCACAGAACACAAAGAAGTTTCTCAGAAAGCTTCTTTCTCTTTGTTATCGGAGGATATTTCCTTTGGCCCTATAGTCTGCAAAGGGATCCGAAATATCTGTTCTCAGATTCCACAGTAATAAGGCTAGCAAAGAGATCTACGAAATACAGATGTAACTCTGTGAAATGAATTAAAAGAACACTAAGCAGTTTCTCAGGAAGCTTCTTTCCAGATTTCATCTGAGGATATTTCCTTTTTCAACATAGCCCTCTTTGGGCTTTCAAATATCACTTTGCCAATTTCACAAGAACTTTCTTAGCGAAAGGCTTCTTGAGGGGAAAGCTGTATCTCTGTGAGATGATTTCACAGAACACAAGGAAGTTTCTCAGAAAGCTTCTTTCTCTTTGTTATCGGATGATATTTCCTTTGACTCTGTAGTCTTCAAACGGATCCGAAATATCTGTTCTCAGATTCCACAGAAATAAGGCTAGCAAAGAGATCCACGAAATACAGATGTAACTCTGTGAGATGAATTAACAGAGCACTAACCAATTTCTCAGGAAGCTTCTTTCCAGATTTCATCTGAGGATATTTCCTTTTTCACCGTAGCCCTCTTTGGGCTTCCAAATATCACTTTGCCAATTCCACAAGAACTTTCTTAGCCTAAGGGTTCTTGAGGGGAAACCTGTAACTCTGTGAGATGATTTCACAGAACACAAAGAAGTTTCTCAGAAAGCTTCTTTCTCTTTGTTATCGGAGGATATTTCATTTGGGCCTATAGTCTGCAAAGGGATCCGAAATATCTGTACACAGATTCCACAGAAATAAGGCTAGCAAAGAGATCCACGAAATGCAGAGGTAACTCTGTGAGATGAATTTACAGATAACTAAGCATTTTCTCAGGAAGCTTCTTTCCAGATTTCATCTGAGGATATTTCCTTATTCACCATTGCCCTCTAAGGGTTTCCAAATATCACTTTGCAAATTCCACAAGAACTGTCTTAGCGAACGGCTTCTTGAGGGGAAAGCTGTAACTGTGTGAGATGATTTCAAAGAACACAAAGAGGTTTCTCAGAAAGCTTCTTTCTCTTTGTTATCGGAGGATATTTCCTTTGGCCCTATAGTCTTCAAAGGGATCCGAAATATCTGTTCTCAGATTCCCCAGAAATAAGGTTAGCAAAGAGATCCACGAAATACAGATGTAACTCCGTGAGATGAATTAACAGAACACTAAGCAGTTTCTCAGGAAGCTTCTTTCCAGATTTCATCTGAGGATCTTTCCTTTTACACAATAGCCCTCTATGGGCTTCCAAATATCACTTTGCCAATTCCACAAGAACTGTGTTAGCGAAAGGCTTCTTGAGGGCAAAGCTGTAACTCTGTGAGATGATTTCACAGAACATAAAGTAGTTTCTCAGAAAGCTTCTATCACTTTGTTATCAGAGGATATTTCCTTTGGCCCTATAGTCTTCAAAGGGATCCGATATATCTGTTCTCAGATTCCACGGAAAGAAGGCTAGCAAAGAGATCCACGAAATACAGATGTAACTCTGTGAGATGAATTAACAGAACACTAAGCAGTTTCTCAGGAAGCTTCTTTCCAGATTTCAACTGAGGATATTTCCTTTTTCACCATATCCCTCTAGGGGCTTCCAAATATCACTTTGCCAATTCCACAAGAACTGTCTTAGCGAAAGGCTTCTTGAGGGGAAACCTGTAACTCTGTGAGATGATTTCACACAACACAAAGAAGTTTCTCAGAAAGCTTCTTTCTCTTTGTTATCGGAGGATATTTCCTTTGGCTCTATTGTCTTTAAAGGGATCCGAAATATCTGTTCTCACATACCACAGAAATAAGGCTAGCAAAGAGATCCACGAAATACAGATGTAAGTCTGTGCGATTAATTGACAGAACACTAAGCAATTTCTCAGAAAGCTTCTTTCCAGATTTCATCTGAGTATATTTCCTTTTTCACCCTAGCCCTCTATGGGCTTCCAATTATCACTTGGCCAATTCCACAAGAAGTGTCTTAGCGAAAGGCTTCTTGAGGGGACAGCTGTAACTCCGTGATATGATTTCACAGAACACAAAGAAGTTTCTCAGAAAGCTTCTTTCTCTTTGTTATTAGAGGATATTTCCTTTCGCTCTAGAGTCCTCAAAGGGATCCGAAATATCTGTTCTCAGATTCCCCAGAAATAAGGCTAGCAAAAGGATCCACGAAATACAGATGTAACTCTGTGAGTGGAAGTCACACATCACAGAGCAGTTTCTCAGAAAGCTTCTTTCCAGATTTCATCTGAGGATATTTCCCTTTTCACCATAGCCCTCTATGGGCTTTGAAATATCACTTTGCCCATTCCACAAGACCTGTCTTAGCGAAAGGCTTCTTGAGGGGAAAGTTGAAATTGTGTGAGATGATTTCACAGAACACAAAGAAGTTTCTCAGAAAGCTTCTTTCTCTTTGTTATCAGAGGATATTTCCTTTGGCCCTATAGTCTTCAAAGGGATCCGAAATATCTGTTCTCAGATTCCATAGAAATAAGGCTAGCAAGGAGATGCAAGAAATACACATGTAACTCTGTGAAATGAATTAACAGAACACTAAGCAGTTTCTCCGGAAACTTCTTTCCAGATTTCATCTGAGGATATTTCCTTTTTCACCATAGCCCTCTATGGGCTTCCAAATATCACTTTGCCAATTCCACAAGAACTGTCTTAGCGAAAGGCTTCTTGAGGGGAAACCTGTAACTCTGTGAGATGATTTCACAGAACACAAAGAAGTTTCTCTGAAAGCTTCTTTCTCTTTGTTATCGGAGGATATTTCCTTTGGCCCTATAGTCTTCATAGGGATCCAAAATATCTGTTCTCAGATTCCACAGAAATAAGGCTAGCAAAGAGATCCACGAAATACAGATGTAACTCTGTGAAATGAATTAACAGAAAACTAAGCAGTTTCTCAGGAAGCTTCTTTCCAGATTTCATCTGAGAATATTTGCTTTTTCACCATAGCCCTCTTGGGGCTTCCAAATATCACTTTGCCAATTCCACAAGATCTTTCTTAGCGAAAGGCTTCTTTAGGGGAAAGGTGTAACTCTGTGAGATGATTTCACAGAACACAAAGAAGTTTCTCAGGAAGCTTCTTTCTCTTTGTTATCGGAGGTTATTTCCTTTGGCCCTATAGTCTTCAAAGGGATCCGAAATATCTGTTCTCCGATTCCACAGAAATAAGGCTAGCAAAGAGATTCACGAAATACAGATGTAACTCTGTGAAATGAATTAACAGAACACTAAGCAGTTTCTCCGGAAACTTCTTTCCAGATTTCATCTGAGGATATTACCTTTTTCACCATAGCCCTCTTTGGGCTTCCAAATATCACTTTGCCAATTTCACAAGAACTTTCTTAGCGAAAGGATTCTTGAGGGGAAAGCTTTAACTCTGTGAGTTGATATCACAGAACAAAAAGAAGTTTCTCAGAAAGCTTCTTTCTCTTTGTTATCGGAGGATATTTCCTTTGGCCCTATAGTCTTCAAAGGGATCCGAAATATCTGTTCTCAGATTGCCCAGAAATAAGGCTAGCAAAGAGATCCACGAAATACAGATGTAACTCTGTGAGATGAATTAACAGAACACTAACCAGTTTCTAAGGAAGCTACTTTCCAGATTTCATCTGAGGATATTTCCTTTTTCACCGTAGCCCTCTAAGGGCTTCCAAATATCACTTTGCCAATTCCACAAGAACTGTCTTAGCGAAAGGCTTCTTTAGGGGAAACCTGTAACTCTGTGAGATGATTTCA
This sequence comes from Macaca nemestrina, assembly GCF_043159975.1. Taxonomy (NCBI): domain Eukaryota; kingdom Metazoa; phylum Chordata; class Mammalia; order Primates; family Cercopithecidae; genus Macaca; species Macaca nemestrina. Next base: position 103,643,375 of record NC_092138.1, on the reverse strand, counting down.
CAGAACACAAAGAAGTTTCTCAGAAAGCTTCTTTCTCTTTTTTATCGGAGGATATTTCCTTTGGCCCTATAGTCTTCAAAGGGATCCGAAATATCTGTTCTCAGATTCCACAGAAATAAGGCTAGCAAAGAGATCCACGAAATACAGATGTAACTCTGTGAGATGAATTAACAGAACACTAAGCAGTTTCTCAGGAAGCTTCTTTCCAGATTTTATCTGAGGACATTTCCTTTTTCACCATAGCCCTCTAAGGGCTTCCAAATATCACTTTGCCAATTCCACAATAACTGTCTTAGCCTAAGGCTTCTTGAGGGGAAAGCTGTAACTCTGTGAGATGATTTCACAGAACCAAAGAAGTTTCTCAGAAAGCTTCTTACTCTTTGTTATCGGAGGTTATTTCCTTTGGCCCTATAGTCTTCAAAGGGATCCGAAATATCTGTTCTCAGATTCCACAGAAATAAGGCTAGCAAAGAGATCCACGAAATACAGATGTAACTCTGTGAGATGAATTAACAGAACACTAAGCAGTTTCTCAGGAAGCTTCTTTCCAGATTTCATCTGAGGATATTTCCTTTTTCACATTAGCCCTCTATGGGCCTCCAAATATCACTTTGCCAATTCCACAATAATTGTCTTAGCGAAAGGCTTCTTGAGGGGAAAGCTGTAACTCTGTGAGATGATTTCACAGAACACAAAGAAGTTTCTCAGAAAGCTTCTTTCTCTTTGTTATCGGAGGATATTTCCTTTGGCCCTATGGTCTTCAAAGGGATCCGAAATATCTGTTCTCAGATTCCACAGAAATAAGGCTAGCAAAGAGATCCACGAAATAGAGATGTAACTCTGTGAGATGAATTAACAGAACACTAAGCAGTTTCTCAGGAAGCTTCTTTCCAGATTTCATCTGAGGATATTTCCTTTTTCACCATAGCCCTCTATGGGCTTCCAAATATCACTTTGCCAATTCCACAAGAACTGTCTTAGCGAAAGGCTTCTTGAGGGGAAAGCTGTTATTCTGTGAGGTGATTTCACAGAACACAAAGAAGTTTCTCAGAAAGCTTCTTTCTCTTTGTTATCGGAGGATATTTCCTTTGGCCCTATGGTCTGCAAAAGGATCCGAAATATCTGTTCTCAGATTCCACAGAAATAAGGCTAGTAAAGAGATCCACGAAATACAGATGTAACTCTGTGAGATGAATTAACAGAACACTAACCAGTTTCTCAGGAAGCTTCTTTCCAGATTTCATCTGAGGATATTTCCTTTTTCACCATAGCCCTCTATGGGCTTCCAAATATCACTTTGCCAATTCCACAATAACTGTCTTAGCGAAAGGCTTCTTGAGGAGAAAGCTGTAACTCTGTGAGATGATTTCACAGAACACAAAGAAGTTTCTCAGAAAGCTTCTTTCTCTTTGTTATCGGAGGATATTTCCTTTGGCCCTATAGTCTTCAAAGGGATCCGAAATATCTGTTCTCAGATTCCACAAAAATAAGGCTAGCAAAGAGATCCACGAAATACAGATGTAACTCTGTGAGATGAATTAACAGAACACTAAGCAGTTTCTCAGGAAGCTTCTTTCCAGATTTCAACTGAGGATATTTCCTTTTTCACCATAGCCCTCCAGGGGCTTCCAAATATCATTTTGCCAATTCCACAAGAACTGTCTTAGCGAAAGGCTTCTTGAGGGGAAAGCTGTAACTCTGTGAGATGATTTCACAGAAAAAAAGAAGTTTCTCAGAAATCTTCTTTCTCTTTGTTATCGGAGGATATTTACTTTGGCCCTATGGTCTTCAAAGGGATCCAAAATATCTGTACTCAGATTCCACAGAAATAAGGCTAGCAAGGAGATCCACGAAATACAGATGTAACTCTGTGAGATGAATTAACAGAGCACTAAGGAGTTTCTCAGGAAGCTTCTATCCAGATTTCATCTGAGGATATTTCCTTTTTCACCATAGCCCTCTATGGGCTTCTAAATATCACTTTGCCAATTCCACATGAACTGTCTTAGCGAAAGGCTTCTTGAGGGGAAAGCTGTATCTCTGTGAGATGATTTCACAGAACCCAAAGAAGTTTCTCAGAAAGCTTCTTTCTCTTTGTTATCGGAGGATATTTCCTTTGGCCCTGTAGTCTTCAAATGGATCAGAAATATCTGTTCTCAGATTCCACAGAAATAAGGCTAGCAAAGAGATCCACGAAATACAGATGTAACTCTGTGAGATGAATTAACAGAACACTAAGCAGTTTCTCAGGAAGCTTCTTTCCAGATTTCATCTGAGGATATTTCTTTTTCACCATAGACCTCTATGGGCTTCCAAATATCACTTTGCCAATTCCACAAGAACTGTCTTAGCGAAAGGCTTCCTGAGGGGAAAGCTGTAACTCTGTGAGATGATTTCACAGAACACAACGAAGTTTCTCAGAAAGCTTCTTTCTCTTTGTTATCGGAGGATATTTCCTTTGGCCCTATAGTCTTCAAGGGGATCCTAATTTTCTGTTCTCAGATTCCACAGAGATAAGGCTAACAACGAGATCCACGAAATACAGATGTAACTCTGTGAGATGAATTAACAGAACACTAAGCAGTTTCTCAGGAAGCTTCTTTCCAGATTTCATCGGAGGATATTTCCTTTTTTAACCATAGCCCTCTAAGGGCTCCCAAATATCACTTTGCCAATTCCACAAGAACTGTCTTAGCGAAAGGCTTCCTGAGGGTTAAGCTGTAATTCTGTGAGATGATTTCACAGAAAAAAAGAAGTTTCTCAGAAAGCTTCTTTCTCTTTGTTATCGGAGGATATTTCCTTGGGCCCTATAGTCTTCAAAGGGATCCGAAATATCTGTTCTCAGATTCCACAGAAATAAGGCTAGCACAGAGATCCACGAAATACAGATGTAACTCTGTGAGATGAATTAACAGAACACTAAGCAGTTTCTCAGGAAGCTTCTTTCCAGATTTTATCTGAGGACATTTCCTTTTTCACCATAGCCCTCTAAGGGCTTCCAAATATCACTTTGCCAATTCCACAAGAACTTTCTTAGCGAAAGGCTTCTTGAGGGGAAAGCTGTAACTCTGTGAGATGATTTCACAGAACACAAAGTAGTTTCTCAGAAAGCTTCTTTCTCTTTGTTATCGGAGGATATTTCCTTTGGCCCTATAGTCTTCAAAGGGATCCGAAATATCTGTTCTCAGATTCCACAGAAATAAGGCTAGCAAAGAGATCCACGAAATACAGATGTATCTCTGTGAGATGAATTAACAGAACACTAAGCAGTTTCTCAGGAAGCTTCTTTCCAGATTTCATCGGAGGATATTTCCTTTTTTAACCATAGCCCTCTAAGGGCTCCCAAATATCACTTTGCCAATTCCACAAGAACTGTCTTAGCGAAAGGCTTCCTGAGGATTAAGCTGTAATTCTGTGAGATGATTTCACAGAAAAAAAGAAGTTTCTCAGAAAGCTTCTTTCTCTTTGTTATCGGAGGATATTTCCTTGGGCCCTATAGTCTTCAAAGGGATCCGAAATATCTGTTCTCAGATTCCACAGAAATAAGGCTAGCAAAGAGATACACGAAATACAGATGTAACTCTGTGAGATGAATTAACAGAACACTAAGCAGTTTCTCAGGAAGCTTCTTTCCAGATTTCATGTGAGGATATTTCCTTTTTCACATTAGCCCATTATGGGCTTCCAAATATCACTTTGCCAATTCCACAATAACTGTCTTAGCGAAAGGCTTCTTGAGGGGAAGCTGTAACTCTGTGAGATGATTTCACAGAACACAAAGAAGTTTCTCAGAAAGCTTCTTTCTCTTTGTTATCGGAGGATATTTCCTTTGGCCCTATAGTCTGCAAAGGGATCCGAAATATCTGTTCTCAGATTCCACAGTAATAAGGCTAGCAAAGAGATCTACGAAATACAGATGTAACTCTGTGAAATGAATTAAAAGAACACTAAGCAGTTTCTCAGGAAGCTTCTTTCCAGATTTCATCTGAGGATATTTCCTTTTTCACCATAGCCCTCTTTGGGCTTTCAAATATCACTTTGCCAATTTCACAAGAACTTTCTTAGCGAAAGGCTTCTTGAGGGGAAAGCTGTATCTCTGTGAGATGATTTCACAGAACACAAGGAAGTTTCTCAGAAAGCTTCTTTCTCTTTGTTATCGGATGATATTTCCTTTGACTCTGTAGTCTTCAAACGGATCCGAAATATCTGTTCTCAGATTCCACAGAAATAAGGCTAGCAAAGAGATCCACGAAATACAGATGTAACTCTGTGAGATGAATTAACAAAGCACTAACCAATTTCTCAGGAAGCTTCTTTCCAGATTTCATCTGAGGATATTTCCTTTTTCACCGTAGCCCTCTTTGGGCTTCCAAATATCACTTTGCCAATTCCACAAGAACTTTCTTAGCCAAAGGGTTCTTGAGGGGAAACCTGTAACTCTGTGAGATGATTTCACAGAACACAAAGAAGTTTCTCAGAAAGCTTCTTTCTCTTTGTTATCGGAGGATATTTCATTTGGCCCTATAGTCTGCAAAGGGATCCGAAATATCTGTACACAGATTCCACAGAAATAAGGCTAGCAAAGAGATCCACGAAATGCAGAGGTAACTCTGTGAGATGAATTTACAGATAACTAAGCATTTTCTCAGGAAGCTTCTTTCCAGATTTCATCTGAGGATATTTCCTTATTCACCATTGCCCTCTAAGGGTTTCCAAATATCACTTTGCAAATTCCACAAGAACTGTCTCAGCGAACGGCTTCTTGAAGGGAAAGCTGTAACTGTGTGAGATGATTTCAAAGAACACAAAGAGGTTTCTCAGAAAGCTTCTTTCTCTTTGTTATCGGAGGATATTTCCTTTGGCCCTATAGTCTTCAAAGGGATCCGAAATATCTGTTCTCAGATTCCCCAGAAATAAGGTTAGCAAAGAGATCCACGAAATACAGATGTAACTCCGTGAGATGAATTAACAGAACACTAAGCAGTTTCTCAGGAAGCTTCTTTCCAGATTTCATCTGAGGATCTTTCCTTTTACACAATAGCCCTCTATGGGCTTCCAAATATCACTTTGCCAATTCCACAAGAACTGTGTTAGCGAAAGGCTTCTTGAGGGCAAACTGTAACTCTGTGAGATGATTTCACAGAACATAAAGTAGTTTCTCAGAAAGCTTCTATCACTTTGTTATCAGAGGATATTTCCTTTGGCCCTATAGTCTTCAAAGGGATCCGATATATCTGTTCTCAGATTCCACGGAAAGAAGGCTAGCAAAGAGATCCACGAAATACAGATGTAACTCTGTGAGATGAATTAACAGAACACTAAGCAGTTTCTCAGGAAGCTTCTTTCCAGATTTCAACTGAGGATATTTCCTTTTTCACCATATCCCTCTAGGGGCTTTCAAATATCATTTTGCCAATTCCACAAGAACTGTCTTAGCGAAAGGCTTCTTGAGGGGAAAGCTGTAACTCTGTGAGATGATTTCACAGAAAAAAAGAAGTTTCTCAGAAATCTTCTTTCTCTTTGTTATCGGAGGATATTTACTTTGGCCCTATAGTCTTCAAAGGGATCCGAAATATCTGTTCTCAGATTCCACAGAAATAAGGCTAGCAAAGTGATGCACGAAATACAGATGATACACTTTGAGATGAATTAACAGAACAGTAAGCTGTTTCTCAGGAAGCTTCTTTCCAGATTTAATCTGAGGATATTTCCTTTTACACCATAGCCCTCTAGGGGCTTCCAAATATCACTTTGCCAATTCTACAAGAACTGTCTTAGCGAAAGGCTTCTTGAGGGGAAAGCTGTAACTCTGTGAGATGATTTCACAGAAAACAAAGAAGTTTCTCAGAAAGCTTCTTTCTCTTTGTTATCGGAGGATATTTCCTTTGGCCCTATAGTCTTCAAGGGGATCCTTAATATCTGTTCTCAGACTCCACAGAAATAAGGTTAGCAAAGAGATCCACGAAATACAGATGTAACTCCGTGAGATGAATTAACAGAACACTAAGCAGTTTCTCAGAAAGCTTCTTTCCAGATTTCATCTGAGGATATTTCCTTTTACACAATAGCCCTCTATGGGCTTCCAAATATCACTTTGCCAATTCCACAAGAACTGTGTTAGCGAAAGGCTTCTTGAGGGGAAAACTGTAACTCTGTGAGATCATTTCACAGAACATAAAGTAGTTTCTCAGAAAGCTTCTTTCTCTTTGTTATCAGAGGATATTTCCTTTGGCCCTATAGTCTTCAAAGGGATCCGATATATCTGTTCTCAGATTCCACGGAAAGAAGGCTAGCAAAGAGATCCACGAAATACAGATGTAACTCTCTGAGATGAATTAACAGAACACTAAGCAGTTTCTCAGGAAGCTTCTTTCTAGATTTCAACTGAGGATATTTCCTTTTTCACCATAGCCCTCTAGGGGCTTCCAAATATCACTTTGCCAATTCCACAATAACTGTCTTAGCGAAAGGCTTCTTGAGGGGAAAGCTGTAACTCTTTGAGATGATTTCACAGAACACAAAGAAGTTTCTCAGAAAGCTTCTTTCTCTTTTTTATCGGAGGATATTTCCTTTGGCCCTATAGTCTTCAAGGGGATCCTAAATATCTGTTCTCAGACTCCACAGAAATAAGGCTAGCAAAGAGATCCACGAAATACAGATGTAACTCTGTGAGATGAATTAACAGAACACTAATCAGTTTCTCAGCAAGCTTCTTTCCAGATTTCATCTGAGGATATTTCCTTTTTCACCATAGCCCTCTAAGGGCTTCCAAATATCACTTTGCCAAATCCACAAGAACTGTCTTAGCGAAAGGCTTCTTGAGGGGAAAGCTGTAACTCTGTGAGATGATTTCACAGAACACAAAGAAGTTTCTCAGAAAGCTTCTTTCTCTTTGTTATCGGAGGATATTTCCTTGGGCCCTATAGTCTTCAAAGGGATCCGAAATATCTGTTCTCAGATTCCACAGAAATAATGCTAGCAAAGAGATCCACGAAATACAGATGATACTCAGTGAGATGAATTAACAGAACACTAAGCAGTTTCTCAGGAAGCTTCTTTCCAGATTTCATCTGAGAATATTTCCCTTTTCACCATATCCGTCTATGGGCTTCCAAATATCACTTTGCCAATTCCACAAGAACTGTCTTAGCGAAAGGCTTCTTGAGGGGAAAGCTGTAACTCTGTTAGATGATTTCACAGAACACAACGAAGTTTCTCAGAAAGTTTCTTTCTCTTTGTTATCGGAGGATATTTCCTTTGGCCCTATAGTCTTCAAGGGGATCCTAATTTTGTGTTCTCAGATTCCACAGAGATAAGGCTAGCAAAGAGATCCACGAAATACAGATGTAACTCTGTGAGATGAATTAACAGAACACTAAACAGTTTCTCAGGAAGCTTCTTTACAGATTTCATCTGAAAATATTTCCCTTTTCACCATATCCCTCTATGGGCTTCCAAATATCACTTTGCCAATTCCACAAGAACTGTCTTAGCGAAAGGCTTCTTGAGGGAAAAGCTGTAACTCTGTGAGATGATTTCACAGAAAAGAAGAAGTTTCTCAGAAAGCTTGTTTCTCTTTGTTATCGGAGGATATTTCCTTTGGCCCTATACTCTTCAAATGGATCCGAAATATCTGTTCTCAGATTCCACGGAAATAAGGGTAGCAAAGAGAGCCACGAAATACAGATGTAACTCTCTGAGATGAATTAACAGAACACTAAGCAGTTTCTCAGGAAGCTTCTTTCCAGATTTCAACTGAGGATATTTCCTTTTTCACCATAGCCCTCTAGGGGCTTTCAAATATCATTTTGCCAATTCCGCAAGAACTGTCTTAGCGAAAGGCTTCTTGAGGGGAAAGCTGTAACTCTGTGAGATGATTTCACAGAAAAAAAGAAGTTTCTCAGAAATCTTCTTTCTCTTTGTTATCGGAGGATATTTACTTTGGCCCTATAGTCTTCAAAGGGATCCGAAATATCTGTTCTCAGATTCCACAGAAATAAGGCTAGCAAAGAGATGCACGAAATACAGATGATACTCTTTGAGATGAATTAACAGAACAGTAAGCTGTTTCTCAGGAAGCTTCTTTACAGATTTCATCTGAGGATATTTCCTTTTTCACCATAGCCCTCTAAGGGCTTCCAAATATCACTTTGCCAATTCCACAAGAACTGTCTTAGAGAAAGGCTTCTTGAGGGGAAACCTGTAACTCTGTGAAATGATTTCACAGAACACAAAGAAGTTTCTCAGAAAGCTTCTTTCTCTTTGTTATCAGAGGATATTACCTTTGGCCCTATAGTCTGAAAAGGGATCCGAAATATCTGTTCTCAGATTCCACAGAAATAAGGCTAGCAAAGAAATCCACGAAATACAGATGTAACTATGTGAGATGAATTAACAGAACAGCAAGCAGTTTCTCAGGAAGCTTCTTTCCAGATTTCATCTGAGGATATTTCCTTTTACACCATAGCCCTCATTGGGCTTCCAAATATTACTTTGCCAATTCCACAAGAATTTGTTAGCGAAAGGCTTCTTGAGGTGAAAGCTGTAACTCTGTGAGATGATTTCACAGAACACAAAGAAGTTTCTCAGAAAGTTTCTTTCTCTTTGATATCGGAGGATATTTCCTTTGGCCCTATGGTCTTCAAAGGGATCCAAAATATCTGTTCTCAGATTGCCCAGAAATAAGGCTAGCAAAGAGATCCAGGAAATACAGATGTAACTCTGTGAGATGAATTAACAGAGTACTAAGGAGTTTCTCAGGAAGCTTCTATCCAGATTTCATCTGAGGATATTTCCTTTTTCACCATAGCCCTCTATGGGCTTCTAAATATCACTTTGCCAATTCCACATGAACTGTCTTAGCGAAAGGCTTCTTGCGGGGAAAGCTGTAACTCTGTGAGATGATTTCACAGAAAAAAAGAAGTTTCTCAGAAAGCTTCTTTCTCTTTGTTATCGGAGGATATTTCCTTGGGCCCTATAGTCTTCAAAGGGATCCGAAATATCTGTTCTCAGATTCCACAGAAATAATGCTAGCAAAGAGATCCACGAAATACAGATGATACTCAGTGAGATGAATTAACAGAACAGTAAGCAGTTTCTAAAGAAGCTTCTTTCCAGATTTCATCTGAGGATATTTCCTTTCTCACCATAGCCCTCTAAGGGCTTCCAAATATCACTTTGCCAATTCCACAAGAACTGTCTTAGCGAAAGGCTTCTTGAGGGGAAAGCTGTAACTCTGTGAGATGATTTCACAGAACACAACGAAGTTTCTCAGAAAGCTTCTTTCTCTTTGTTATCGGAGGATATTTCCTTTGGCCCTATAGTCTTCAAGGGGATCCTAATTTTCTGTTCTCAGATTCCACAGAGATAAGGCTAGCAAAGAGATCTACGAAATACAGATGTAACTCTGTGAGATGAATTAACAGAACACTAAACAGTTTCTCAGGAAGCTTCTTTACAGATTTCATCTGAGAATATTTCCCTTTTCACCATATCCCTCTATGGGCTTCCAAATATCACTTTGCCAATTCCACAAGAACTGTCTTAGCGAAAGGCTTCTTGAGGGAAAAGCTGTACCTCTGTGAGATGATTTCACAGAAAAGAAGAAGTTTCTCAGAAAGCTTGTTTCTCTTTGTTATCGGAGGATATTTCCTTTGGCCCTATACTCTTCAAATGGATCCGAAATATCTGTTCTCAGATTCCACGGAAATAAGGGTAGCAAAGAGAGCCACGAAATACAGATGTAACTCTCTGAGATGAATTAACAGAACACTAAGCAGTTTCTCAGGAAGCTTCTTTCCAGATTTCAACTGAGGATATTTCCTTTTTCACCATAGCCCTCTAGGGGCTTTCAAATATCATTTTGCCAATTCCACAAGAACTGTCTTAGCGAAAGGCTTCTTGAGGGGAAAGCTGTAACTCTGTGAGATGATTTCACAGAAAAAAAGAAGTTTCTCAGAAATCTTCTTTCTCTTTGTTATCGGAGGATATTTACTTTGGCCCTATAGTCTTCAAAGGGATCCGAAATATCTGTTCTCAGATTCCACAGAAATAAGGCTAGCAAAGAGATGCACGAAATACAGATGATACTCTTTGAGATGAATTACCAGAACAGTAAGCTGTTTCTCAGGAAGCTTCTTTCCAGATTTCATCTGAGGATATTTCCTTTTTCACCATAGCCCTCTAAGGGCTTCCAAATATCACTTTGCCAATTCCGCAAGAACTGTCTTAGAGAAAGGCTTCTTGAGGGGAAACCTGTAACTCTGTGAGATGATTTCACAGAACACAAAGAAGTTTCTCAGAAAGCTTCTTTCTCTTTGTTATCAGAGGATATTACCTTTGGCCCTATAGTCTGAAAAGGGATCCGAAATATCTGTTCTCAGATTCCACAGAAATAAGGCTAGCAAAGAAATCCACGAAATACAGATGTAACTATGTGAGATGAATTAACAGAACAGCAAGCAGTTTCTCAGGAAGCTTCTTTCCAGATTTCATCTGAGGATATTTCCTTTTACACCATAGCCCTCATTGGGCTTCCAAATATCACTTTGCCAATTCCACAAGAATTTGTTAGCGAAAGGCTTCTTGAGGTGAAAGCTGTAACTCTGTGAGATGATTTCACAGAACACAAAGAAGTTTCTCAGAAAGCTTCTTTCTCTTTGATATCGGAGGATATTTCCTTTGGCCCTATGGTCTTCAAAGGGATCCAAAATATCTGTTCTCAGATTCCACAGAAATAAGGATAGCAAAGAGATCCACGAAATACAGATGTAACGCTGTGAGATGAATTATCAGAGCACTAAGGAGTTTCTCAGGAAGCTTCTATCCAGATTTCATCTGAGGATATTTCCTTTTTCACCATAGCCCTCTATGGGCTTCTAAATATCACTTTGCCAATTCCACATGAACTGTCTTAGCGAAAGGCTTCTTGAGGGGAAAGCTGTATCTCTGTGAGATGATTTCACAGAACCCAAAGAAGTTTCTCAGAAAGCTTCTTTCTCTTTGTTATCGGAGGATATTTCCTTTGGCCCTATAGTCTTCAAAGGGATCCGAAATATCTGTTCTCAGATTCCACAGAAATAAGGCTAGCAAAGAGATCCACGAAATACAGATGTAACTCTGTGAGATGAATTAACAGAACACTAAGCAGTTTCTCAAGAAGCTTCTTTCCAGATTTCATCTGAGGATATTTCCTTTCTCACCATAGCCCTCTAAGGGCTTCCAAATATCACTTTGCGAATTCCACAAGAACTGTCTTAGCGAAAGGCTTCTTGAGGGGAAAGCTGTAACTCTGTTAGATGATTTCACAGAACACAACGAAGTTTCTCAGAAAGCTTCTTTCTCTTTGTTATCTGAGGATATTTCCTTTGGCCCTATAGTCTTCAAGGGGATCCTAATTTTCTGTTCTCAGATTCCACAGAGATAAGGCTAGCAAAGAGATCCACGAAATACAGATGTAACTCTGTGAGATGAATTAACAGAACACTAAACAGTTTCTCAGGAAGCTTCTTTACAGATTTCATCTGAGAATATTTCCCTTTTCACCATATCCATCTATGGGCTTCCAAATATCACTTTGCCAATTCCACAAGAACTGTCTTAGCGAAAGGCTTCTTGAGGGAAAAGCTGTAACTCTGTGAGATGATTTCACAGAAAAGAAGAAGTTTCTCAGAAAGCTTGTTTCTCTTTGTTATCGGAGGATATTTCCTTTGGCCCTATACTCTTCAAATGGATCCGAAATATCTGTTCTCAGATTCCACGGAAATAAGGGTAGCAAAGAGAGCCACGAAATACAGATGTAACTCTCTGAGATGAATTAACAGAACACTAAGCAGTTTCTCAGGAAGCTTCTTTCCAGATTTCAACTGAGGATATTTCCTTTTTCACCATAGCCCTCTAGGGGCTTTCAAATATCATTTTGCCAATTCCACAAGAACTGTCTTAGCGAAAGGCTTCTTGAGGGGAAAGCTGTAACTCTGTGAGATGATTTCACAGAAAAAAAGAAGTTTCTCAGAAATCTTCTTTCTCTTTGTTATCGGAGGATATTTACTTTGGCCCTATAGTCTTCAAAGGGATCCGAAATATCTGTTCTCAGATTCCACAGAAATAAGGCTAGCAAAGAGATGCACGAAATACAGATGATACTCTTTGAGATGAATTAACAGAACAGTAAGCTGTTTCTCAGGAAGCTTCTTTACAGATTTCATCTGAGGATATTTCCTTTTTCACCATAGCCCTCTAAGGGCTTCCAAATATCACTTTGCCAATTCCACAAGAACTGTCTTAGAGAAAGGCTTCTTGAGGGGAAACCTGTAACTCTGTGAAATGATTTCACAGAACACAAAGAAGTTTCTCAGAAAGCTTCTTTCTCTTTGTTATCAGAGGATATTACCTTTGGCCCTATAGTCTGAAAAGGGATCCGAAATATCTGTTCTCAGATTCCACAGAAATAAGGCTAGCAAAGAAATCCACGAAATACAGATGTAAATATGTGAGATGAATTAACAGAACAGCAAGCAGTTTCTCAGGAAGCTTCTTTCCAGATTTCATCTGAGGATATTTCCTTTTACACCATAGCCCTCATTGGGCTTCCAAATATTACTTTGCCAATTCCACAAGAATTTGTTAGCGAAAGGCTTCTTGAGGTGAAAGCTGTAACTCTGTGAGATGATTTCACAGAACACAAAGAAGTTTCTCAGAAAGTTTCTTTCTCTTTGATATCGGAGGATATTTCCTTTGGCCCTATGGTCTTCAAAGGGATCCAAAATATCTGTTCTCAGATTGCCCAGAAATAAGGCTAGCAAAGAGATCCAGGAAATACAGATGTAACTCTGTGAGATGAATTAACAGAGTACTAAGGAGTTTCTCAGGAAGCTTCTATCCAGATTTCATCTGAGGATATTTCCTTTTTCACCATAGCCCTCTATGGGCTTCTAAATATCACTTTGCCAATTCCACATGAACTGTCTTAGCGAAAGGCTTCTTGCGGGGAAAGCTGTAACTCTGTGAGATGATTTCACAGAAAAAAAGAAGTTTCTCAGAAAGCTTCTTTCTCTTTGTTATCGGAGGATATTTCCTTGGGCCCTATAGTCTTCAAAGGGATCCGAAATATCTGTTCTCAGATTCCACAGAAATAATGCTAGCAAAGAGATCCACGAAATACAGATGATACTCAGTGAGATGAATTAACAGAACAGTAAGCAGTTTCTAAAGAAGCTTCTTTCCAGATTTCATCTGAGGATATTTCCTTTCTCACCATAGCCCTCTAAGGGCTTCCAAATATCACTTTGCCAATTCCACAAGAACTGTCTTAGCGAAAGGCTTCTTGAGGGGAAAGCTGTAACTCTGTGAGATGATTTCACAGAACACAACGAAGTTTCTCAGAAAGCTTCTTTCTCTTTGTTATCGGAGGATATTTCCTTTGGCCCTATAGTCTTCAAGGGGATCCTAATTTTCTGTTCTCAGATTCCACAGAGATAAGGCTAGCAAAGAGATCTACGAAATACAGATGTAACTCTGTGAGATGAATTAACAGAACACTAAACAGTTTCTCAGGAAGCTTCTTTACAGATTTCATCTGAGAATATTTCCCTTTTCACCATATCCCTCTATGGGCTTCCAAATATCACTTTGCCAATTCCACAAGAACTGTCTTAGCGAAAGGCTTCTTGAGGGAAAAGCTGTACCTCTGTGAGATGATTTCACAGAAAAGAAGAAGTTTCTCAGAAAGCTTGTTTCTCTTTGTTATCGGAGGATATTTCCTTTGGCCCTATACTCTTCAAATGGATCCGAAATATCTGTTCTCAGATTCCACGGAAATAAGGGTAGCAAAGAGAGCCACGAAATACAGATGTAACTCTCTGAGATGAATTAACAGAACACTAAGCAGTTTCTCAGGAAGCTTCTTTCCAGATTTCAACTGAGGATATTTCCTTTTTCACCATAGCCCTCTAGGGGCTTTCAAATATCATTTTGCCAATTCCACAAGAACTGTCTTAGCGAAAGGCTTCTTGAGGGGAAAGCTGTAACTCTGTGAGATGATTTCACAGAAAAAAAGAAGTTTCTCAGAAATCTTCTTTCTCTTTGTTATCGGAGGATATTTACTTTGGCCCTATAGTCTTCAAAGGGATCCGAAATATCTGTTCTCAGATTCCACAGAAATAAGGCTAGCAAAGAGATGCACGAAATACAGATGATACTCTTTGAGATGAATTACCAGAACAGTAAGCTGTTTCTCAGGAAGCTTCTTTCCAGATTTCATCTGAGGATATTTCCTTTTTCACCATAGCCCTCTAAGGGCTTCCAAATATCACTTTGCCAATTCCACAAGAACTGTCTTAGAGAAAGGCTTCTTGAGGGGAAACCTGTAACTCTGTGAGATGATTTCACAGAACACAAAGAAGTTTCTCAGAAAGCTTCTTTCTCTTTGTTATCAGAGGATATTACCTTTGGCCCTATAGTCTGAAAAGGGATCCGAAATATCTGTTCTCAGATTCCACAGAAATAAGGCTAGCAAAGAAATCCACGAAATACAGATGTAACTATGTGAGATGAATTAACAGAACAGCAAGCAGTTTCTCAGGAAGCTTCTTTCCAGATTTCATCTGAGGATATTTCCTTTTACACCATAGCCCTCATTGGGCTTCCAAATATCACTTTGCCAATTCCACAAGAATTTGTTAGCGAAAGGCTTCTTGAGGTGAAAGCTGTAACTCTGTGAGATGATTTCACAGAACACAAAGAAGTTTCTCAGAAAGCTTCTTTCTCTTTGATATCGGAGGATATTTCCTTTGGCCCTATGGTCTTCAAAGGGATCCAAAATATCTGTTCTCAGATTCCACAGAAATAAGGATAGCAAAGAGATCCACGAAATACAGATGTAACGCTGTGAGATGAATTATCAGAGCACTAAGGAGTTTCTCAGGAAGCTTCTATCCAGATTTCATCTGAGGATATTTCCTTTTTCACCATAGCCCTCTATGGGCTTCTAAATATCACTTTGCCAATTCCACATGAACTGTCTTAGCGAAAGGCTTCTTGAGAGGAAAGCTGTATCTCTGTGAGATGATTTCACAGAACCCAAAGAAGTTTCTCAGAAAGCTTCTTTCTCTTTGTTATCGGAGGATATTTCCTTTGGCCCTATAGTCTTCAAAGGGATCCGAAATATCTGTTCTCAGATTCCACAGAAATAAGGCTAGCAAAGAGATCCACGAAATACAGATGTAACTCTGTGAGATGAATTAACAGAACACTAAGCAGTTTCTCAAGAAGCTTCTTTCCAGATTTCATCTGAGGATATTTCCTTTCTCACCATAGCCCTCTAAGGGCTTCCAAATATCACTTTGCGAATTCCACAAGAACTGTCTTAGCGAAAGGCTTCTTGCGGGGAAAGCTGTAACTCTGTTAGATGATTTCACAGAACACAACGAAGTTTCTCAGAAAGCTTCTTTCTCTTTGTTATCTGAGGATATTTCCTTTGGCCCTATAGTCTTCAAGGGGATCCTAATTTTCTGTTCTCAGATTCCACAGAGATAAGGCTAGCAAAGAGATCCACGAAATACAGATGTAACTCTGTGAGATGAATTAACAGAACACTAAACAGTTTCTCAGGAAGCTTCTTTACAGATTTCATCTGAGAATATTTCCCTTTTCACCATATCCATCTATGGGCTTCCAAATATCACTTTGCCAATTCCACAAGAACTGTCTTAGCGAAAGGCTTCTTGAGGGGAAAGCTGTAACTCTGTGAGATGATTTCACAGAACACAACGAAGTTTCTCAGAAAGCTTCTTTCTCTTTGTTATCGGAGGATATTTCCTTTGGCCCTATAGTCTTCAAGGGGATCCTAATTTTCTGTTCTCAGATTCCACAGAGATAAGGCTAGCAAAGAGATCTACGAAATACAGATGTAACTCTGTGAGATGAATTAACAGAACACTAAACAGTTTCTCAGGAAGCTTCTTTACAGATTTCATCTGAGAATATTTCCCTTTTCACCATATCCCTCTATGGGCTTCCAAATATCACTTTGCCAATTCCACAAGAACTGTCTTAGCGAAAGGCTTCTTGAGGGAAAAGCTGTACCTCTGTGAGATGATTTCACAGAAAAGAAGAAGTTTCTCAGAAAGCTTGTTTCTCTTTGTTATCGGAGGATATTTCCTTTGGCCCTATACTCTTCAAATGGATCCGAAATATCTGTTCTCAGATTCCACGGAAATAAGGGTAGCAAAGAGAGCCACGAAATACAGATGTAACTCTCTGAGATGAATTAACAGAACACTAAGCAGTTTCTCAGGAAGCTTCTTTCCAGATTTCAACTGAGGATATTTCCTTTTTCACCATAGCCCTCTAGGGGCTTTCAAATATCATTTTGCCAATTCCACAAGAACTGTCTTAGCGAAAGGCTTCTTGAGGGGAAAGCTGTAACTCTGTGAGATGATTTCACAGAAAAAAAGAAGTTTCTCAGAAATCTTCTTTCTCTTTGTTATCGGAGGATATTTACTTTGGCCCTATAGTCTTCAAAGGGATCCGAAATATCTGTTCTCAGATTCCACAGAAATAAGGCTAGCAAAGAGATGCACGAAATACAGATGATACTCTTTGAGATGAATTACCAGAACAGTAAGCTGTTTCTCAGGAAGCTTCTTTCCAGATTTCATCTGAGGATATTTCCTTTTTCACCATAGCCCTCTAAGGGCTTCCAAATATCACTTTGCCAATTCCACAAGAACTGTCTTAGAGAAAGGCTTCTTGAGGGGAAACCTGTAACTCTGTGAGATGATTTCACAGAACACAAAGAAGTTTCTCAGAAAGCTTCTTTCTCTTTGTTATCAGAGGATATTACCTTTGGCCCTATAGTCTGAAAAGGGATCCGAAATATCTGTTCTCAGATTCCACAGAAATAAGGCTAGCAAAGAAATCCACGAAATACAGATGTAACTATGTGAGATGAATTAACAGAACAGCAAGCAGTTTCTCAGGAAGCTTCTTTCCAGATTTCATCTGAGGATATTTCCTTTTACACCATAGCCCTCATTGGGCTTCCAAATATCACTTTGCCAATTCCACAAGAATTTGTTAGCGAAAGGCTTCTTGAGGTGAAAGCTGTAACTCTGTGAGATGATTTCACAGAACACAAAGAAGTTTCTCAGAAAGCTTCTTTCTCTTTGATATCGGAGGATATTTCCTTTGGCCCTATGGTCTTCAAAGGGATCCAAAATATCTGTTCTCAGATTCCACAGAAATAAGGATAGCAAAGAGATCCACGAAATACAGATGTAACGCTGTGAGATGAATTATCAGAGCACTAAGGAGTTTCTCAGGAAGCTTCTATCCAGATTTCATCTGAGGATATTTCCTTTTTCACCATAGCCCTCTATGGGCTTCTAAATATCACTTTGCCAATTCCACATGAACTGTCTTAGCGAAAGGCTTCTTGAGAGGAAAGCTGTATCTCTGTGAGATGATTTCACAGAACCCAAAGAAGTTTCTCAGAAAGCTTCTTTCTCTTTGTTATCGGAGGATATTTCCTTTGGCCCTATAGTCTTCAAAGGGATCCGAAATATCTGTTCTCAGATTCCACAGAAATAAGGCTAGCAAAGAGATCCACGAAATACAGATGTAACTCTGTGAGATGAATTAACAGAACACTAAGCAGTTTCTCAAGAAGCTTCTTTCCAGATTTCATCTGAGGATATTTCCTTTCTCACCATAGCCCTCTAAGGGCTTCCAAATATCACTTTGCGAATTCCACAAGAACTGTCTTAGCGAAAGGCTTCTTGAGGGGAAAGCTGTAACTCTGTTAGATGATTTCACAGAACACAACGAAGTTTCTCAGAAAGCTTCTTTCTCTTTGTTATCTGAGGATATTTCCTTTGGCCCTATAGTCTTCAAGGGGATCCTAATTTTCTGTTCTCAGATTCCACAGAGATAAGGCTAGCAAAGAGATCCACGAAATACAGATGTAACTCTGTGAGATGAATTAACAGAACACTAAACAGTTTCTCAGGAAGCTTCTTTACAGATTTCATCTGAGAATATTTCCCTTTTCACCATATCCATCTATGGGCTTCCAAATATCACTTTGCCAATTCCACAAGAACTGTCTTAGCGAAAGGCTTCTTGAGGGAAAAGCTGCAACTCTGTGAGATGATTTCACAGAAAAGAAGAAGTTTCTCAGAAAGCTTGTTTCTCTTTGTTATCGGAGGATATTTCCTTTGGCCCTATACTCTTCAAATGGATCCGAAATATCTGTTCTCAGATTCCACGGAAATAAGGGTAGCAAAGAGAGCCACGAAATACAGATGTAACTCTCTGAGATGAATTAACAGAACACTAAGCAGTTTCTCAGGAAGCTTCTTTCCAGATTTCAACTGAGGATATTTCCTTTTTCACCATAGCCCTCTAGGGGCTTTCAAATATCATTTTGCCAATTCCACAAGAACTGTCTTAGCGAAAGGCTTCTTGAGGGGAAAGCTGTAACTCTGTGAGATGATTTCACAGAAAAAAAGAAGTTTCTCAGAAATCTTCTTTCTCTTTGTTATCGGAGGATATTTACTTTGGCCCTATAGTCTTCAAAGGGATCCGAAATATCTGTTCTCAGATTCCACAGAAATAAGGCTAGCAAAGAGATGCACGAAATACAGATGATACTCTTTGAGATGAATTAACAGAACAGTAAGCTGTTTCTCAGGAAGCTTCTTTACAGATTTCATCTGAGGATATTTCCTTTTTCACCATAGCCCTCTAAGGCCTTCCAAATATCACTTTGCCAATTCCACAAGAACTGTCTTAGAGAAAGGCTTCTTGAGGGGAAACCTGTAACTCTGTGAGATGATTTCACAGAACACAAAGAAGTTTCTCAGAAAGCTTCTTTATTTGTTATCAGAGGATATTACCTTTGGCCCTATAGTCTGAAAAGGGATCCGAAATATCTGTTCTCAGATTCCACAGAAATAAGGCTAGCAAAGAAATCCACGAAATACAGATGTAACTATGTGAGATGAATTAACAGAACAGCAAGCAGTTTCTCAGGAAGCTTCTTTCCAGATTTCATCTGAGGATATTTCCTTTTACACCATAGCCCTCATTGGGCTTCCAAATATTACTTTGCCAATTCCACAAGAATTTGTTAGCGAAAGGCTTCTTGAGGTGAAAGCTGTAACTCTGTGAGATGATTTCACAGAACACAAAGAAGTTTCTCAGAAAGTTTCTTTCTCTTTGATATCGGAGGATATTTCCTTTGGCCCTATGGTCTTCAAAGGGATCCAAAATATCTGTTCTCAGATTCCACAGAAATAAGGCTAGCAAAGAGATCCACGAAATACAGATGTAACTCTGTGAGATGAATTAACAGAGTACTAAGGAGTTTCTCAGGAAGCTTCTATCCAGATTTCATCTGAGGATATTTCCTTTTTCACCATAGCCCTCTATGGGCTTCTAAATATCACTTTGCCAATTCCACATGAACTGTCTTAGCGAAAGGCTTCTTTAGGGGAAAGCTGTATCTCTGTGAGATGATTTCACAGAACCCAAAGAAGTTTCTCAGAAAGCTTCTTTCTCTTTGTTATCGGAGGATATTTCCTTTGGCCCTATAGTCTTCAAAGGGATCCGAAATATCTGTTCTCAGATTCCACAGAAATAAGGCTAGCAAAGAGATCCACGATTTACAGATGTAACTCTGTGAGACGAATTAGCAGAACACTAAGCAGTTTCTCAGGAAGCTTCTTTCCAGATTTCATCTGAGGATATTTCTTTTTCACCATAGACCTCTATGGGCTTCCAAATATCACTTTGCCAATTCCACAAGAACTGTCTTAGCGAAAGGCTTCCTGAGGGGAAAGCTGTAACTCTGTGAGATGATTTCACAGAACACAACGAAGTTTCTCAGAAAGCTTCTTTCTCTTCGTTATCGGAGGATATTTCCTTTGGCCCTATAGTCTTCAAGGGGATCCTAATTATCTGTTCTCAGATTCCACAGAGATAAGGCTAGCAAAGAGATCCACGAAATACAGATGTAACTCTGTGAGATGAATTAACAGAACACTAAACAGTTTCTCAGGAAACTTCTTTACAGATTTCATCTGAGAATATTTTCCTTTTCACCATATCCCTCTATGGGCTTCCAAATATCACTTTGCCAATTCCACAAGAACTGTCTTAGCGAAAGGATTCCTGAGGATTAAGCTGTAATTCTGTGAGATGATTTCACAGAAAAAAAGAAGTTTCTCAGAAAGCTTCTGTCTCTTTGTTATCGGAGGATATTTCCTTGGGCCCTATAGTCTTCAAAGGGATCCGAAATATCTGTTCTCAGATTCCACAGAAAGAAGGCTAGCAAAGAGTTCCACGAAATACAGATGATACTCTGTGAGATGAATTAACAGAACAGTAAGCAGTTTCTCAGGAAGCTTCTTTCCAGATTTCATCTGAAGATATTTCCTTTTACACCATAGCCCTCTAGGGGCTTCCAAATATCACTTTGCCAATTCCACAAGAACTGTCTTAGCGAAAGGCTTCTTGAGGGGAAAGCTGTAACTCTGTGAGATGATTTCACAGAACACAAAGAAGTTTCTCAGAAAGCTTCTTTCTCTTTGTTATCGGAGGATATTTCCTTTGGCGCTATAGTCTTCAAGGGGATCCTAAATATCTGTTCTCAGATTCCACAGAAATTAGGCTAGCAAAGAGATCCACGAAATACAGATGTAACTCTGTGAGATGAAGTAACAGAACACTAAACAGTTTCTCAGGAAGCTTCTTTCCAGATTTCATCTGAGGATATTTACTTTTTAACCATAGCCCTCTATGGGGTTCCAAATATCACTTAGCCAATTCCACAAGAACTGTTTTAGCGAAAGGCTTCTTGAGGGGAAAGCTGAAACTCTGTGTGATGATTTCACAGAACACAAAGAAGTTTCTCAGAAAGCTTCTTTCTCTTTGTTATCGGAGGATATTTCCTTTGGCCCTATGGTCTTCAAAGGGATCCAAAATATCTGTTCTCAGATTCCACAGAAATAAGGCTAGCAAAGAGATCCACGAAATACAGATGTAAATCTGTGAGATGAATTAACAGAGCACGAAGGAGTTTCTCAGGAAACTTCTATCCAGATTTCATCTGAGGATATTTCCTTTTTCACCATAGCCCTCTATGGTCTTCTAAATATCACTTTGCCAATTCCACAAGAACTGTCTTAGCGAAAGGCTTCTTGAGGGGAAAGCTGTATCTCTGTGAGATGATTTCACAGAACCCAAAGAAGTTTCTCAGAAATCTTCTTTCTCTTTGTTATCGGAGGATATTTCCTTTGGCCCTATAGTCTTAAAAGGGATCCGAAATATCTGTTCTCGGATTCCACAGAAATAAGGCTAGCAAAGAGATCCACGAAATACAGATGTAACTCTGTGAGATGAATTAACAGAACACTAAGCAGTTTCTCAGGAAGCTTCTTTCCAGATTTCATCTGAGGATATTTCCTTTTCCACCAAAGCCCTCTATGGGCTTCTAAATATCACTTTGCCAATTCCAGAAGAACTTTCTTAGCGAAAGGCTTCTTGAGGGGAAAGCTGTATCTCTGTGAGATGATTTCACAGAACACAAAGAAGTTTCTCAGAAATCTTCTTTCTCTTTGTTATCGCAGGATATTTCCTTTGGCCCTATAGTCTTCAAAGGGATCCGAAATATCTGTTCTCAGATTCCACAGAAATAAGGCTAGCAAAGAGATCCACGAAATACAGATGTAACTCTGTGAGATGAATTAACAGAACACTAAGCAGTTTCTCAGGAACCTTCTTTCCAGATTTCATCTGAGGATATTTCCTTTTTCACCATAGCCTTCTATGGGCTTCCAAATATCACTTTGCCAATTCCACAAGAACTGTCTTAGCGAAAGGCTTCTTGAGGGGAAAGCTGTATCTCTGTGAGATGATTTCACAGAACACTAAGAAGTTTCACAGAAAGCTTATTTCTCTTTGTTATCGGAGGATATTTCCTTGGGCCCTATAGTCTTCAAAGGGATACGAAATATCTGTTCTCAGATTCCACAGAAATAAGGCTAGCAAACAGATGCACGAAATACAGATGATACTCTTTGAGATGAATTAACAGAACAGTAAGCTGTTTCTCAGGAAGCTTCTTTACAGATTTCATCTGAGGATATTTCCTTTTTCACCATAGCCCTCTAAGGGCTTCCAAATATCACTTTGCCAATTCCACAAGAACTGTCTTAGAGAAAGGCTTCTTGAGGGGAAACCTGTAACTCTGTGAGATGATTTCACAGAACACAAAGAAGTTTCTCAGAAAGCTTCTTTCTCATTGTTATCAGAGGATATTACCTTTGGCCCTATAGTCTGAAAAGGGATCCGAAATATCTGTTCTCAGATTCCACAGAAATAAGGCTAGCAAAGAGATCCACGAAATACAGATGTAACTCTGTGAGATGAATTAACAGAACAGCAAGCAGTTTCTCAGGAAGCTTCTTTCCAGATTTCATCTGAGGATATTTCCTCTTACACCATAGCCCTCTTTGGGCTTCCAAATATCACTTTGCCAATTCCACAAGAATTTGTTAGCGAAAGGCTTCTTGAGGTGAATGCTGTAACTCTGTGAGATGATTTCACAGAACACAAAGAAGTTTCTCAGAAAGCTTCTTTCTCTTTGTTATCGGAGGATATTTCCTTTGGCCCTATGGTCTTCAAAGGGATCCGAAATATCTGTTCTCAGATTCCACAGAAATAAGGCTAGCAAAGATATCCACGAAATACAGATGTAACTCTGTGAGATGAATTTACAGAACACTAAGCAGTTTCTCAGGAAGCTTCTTTCCAGATTTCATTGGAGGATATTTCCTTTTTCACCATAGCCCTCTAGGGGCTTCAAAATATCACTTTGCCAATTCCACAAGAACTGTCTTAGCGAAAGGCTTCTTGAGGGGAAAGCTGTAACTCTGTGAGATGATTTCACAGAAAAAAAGAAGTTTCTCAGAAAGCTTCTTTCTCTTTGTTATCGGAGGATATTTCCTTTGGCGCTATAGTCTTCAAGGGGATCCTAAATATCTGTTCTCAGATTCCACAGAAATTAGGCTAGCAAAGAGATCCACGAAATACAGATGTAACTCTGTGAGATGAATTAACAGAACACTAAACAGTTTCTCAGGAAGCTTCTTTCCAGATTTCATCTGAGGATATTTACTTTTTAACCATAGCCCTCTATGGGCTTCCAAATATCACTTAGCCAATTCCACAAGAACTGTCTTAGCGAAAGGCTTCTTGAGGGGAAAGCTGTAACTCTGTGAGATGATTTCACAGAACACAAAGAAGTTTCTCAGAAAGCTTCTTTCTCTTTGTTATCGGAGGATATTTCCTTTGGCCCTATGGTCTTCAAAGGGATCCAAAATATCTGTTCTCAGATTCCACAGAAATAAGGCTAGCAAAGAGATCCACGAAATACAGATGTAACTCTGTGAGATGAACTAACAGAGCACTAAGGAGTTTCTCAGGAAACTTCTATCCAGATTTCATATGAGGATATTTCCTTTTTCACCGTAGCCCTCTATTGGCTTCTAAATATCACTTTGCCAATTCCACAAGAACTGTCTTAGCGAAAGGCTTCTTGAGGGGAAAGCTGTATCTCTGTGAGATGATTTCACAGAACCCAAAGAGGTTTCTCAGAAATCTTCTTTCTCTTTGTTATCAGAGGATATTTCCTTTGGCCCTATAGTCTTCAAAGGGATCCGAAATATCTGTTCTCAGATTCCACAGAAATAAGGCTAGCAAAGAGATCCACGAAATACAGAAGTAACTCTGTGAGATGAATTAACAGAACACTAAGCAGTTTCTTAGGAACCTTCTTTCCAGATTTCATCTGAGGATATTTCCTTTTTCACCATAGCCTTCTATGGGCTTCCAAATATCACTTTGCCAATTCCACAAGAACTGTCTTAGCGAAAGGCTTCTTGAGGGGAAAGCTGTATCTCTGTGAGATGATTTCACAGAACACTAAGAATTTTCACAGGAAGCTTATTTCTCTTTCTTATCGGAGGATATTTCCTTGGGCCCTATAGTCTTCAAAGGGATCCGAAATATCTGTTCTCAGATTCCACAGAAATAAGGCTAGCAAAGTGATCCACGAAATACAGATATAACTCAGTGAGATGAATTAACAGAACAGTAAGCAGTTTCTCAAGAAGCTTCTTTCCTGATTTCATCTGAGGATATTTCCTTTTTCACCAGAGCCCTCTAAGGGCTTCCAAATATCACTTTGCCAATTCCACAAGAACTGTCTTAGCGAAAGGCTTCTTGAGGGGAAACAGTAACTCTGTGAGATAATTTCACAGAACACAAAGAAGTTTCTCAGAAAGCTTCTTTTTCTTTGTTATCGGAGGATATTTCCTTTGTTCCTATAGTCTTCAAAGGGATCCGAAATATCTGTTCTCAGATTCCAGAGAAATAAGGCCAACAAAGAGATCCACGAAATACAGATGTAACTCCGTGAGATGAATTAACAGAACACTAAGCAGATTCTCAGGAATATTCTTTCCAGATTTCATCTGAGGATATTTCGTTTTTCACCATAGCACTCTAGGGGCTTCCAAATATCACTTTGCCAATTCCACAAGAACTGTCTTAGCGAAAGGCTTCTTGAGGGGAAAGCTGTAACTCTGTGAGATGATTTCACAGAAAAAAAGAAGTTTCTTAGAAAGCTTCTTTCTCTTTGTTATCGGAGGACATTTCCTTTGGCCCTATGGTCTTCAAAGGGATCCGAAATATCTGTTCTCAGATTCCACAGAAATAAGGCTAGCAAAGAGATCCACGAAATACAGATGTAACTCTGTGAGATGAATTAACAGAGCACTAAGGAGTTTCTCAGGAAACTTCTATCCAGATTTCATCTGAGGATATTTCCTTTTTCACCATAGCCCTCTAGGGGCTTCTAAATATCACTTTGCCAATTCCACAAGAACTGTCTTAGCGAAAGGCTTCTTGAGGGGAAAGCTGTATCTCTGTGAGATGATTTCACAGAACCCAAAGAAGTTTCTCAGAAATCTTCTTTCTCTTTGTTATCGGATGATATTTCCTTTGGCCCTATAGTCTGCAAAGGTATCCGAAATATCTGTTCTCAGATTCCACAGAAAAAAGGCTAGCAAAGAGATCCACGAAATACAGATGTAACTCTGTGAGATGAATTAACAGAACACTGAGCAATTTCCCAGGAACCTTCTTTCCAGATTTCATCTGAGGATATTTCCTTTTTCACCATAGCCTTCTATGGGCTTCCAAATATCACTTTGCGAATTCCACAAGAACTGTCTTAGCGAAAGGCTTCTTGAGGGGAAAGCTGTATCTCTGTGAGATGATTTCACAGAACACTAAGAAGTTTCAGAGAAAACTTATTTCTCTTTGTTATCGCAGGATATTTCCTTGGGCCCTATAGTCTTCAAAGGGATCCGAAATATCTGTTCTCAGATTCCACAGAAATAAGGCTAGCAAAGAGATCCACGAAATACAGATGTAACTCAGTGAGATGAATTAACAGAACAGTAAGCAGTTTCTCAAGAAGCTTCTTTCCAGATTTCATCTGAGGATATTTCCTTTTTCACCAGACCCCTCTAAGGGCTTCCAAATATCACTTTGCCAATTCCACAAGAACTGTCTTAGCGAAAGGCTTCTTGAGGGGAAACAGTAACTCTGTGAGATGATTTCTCAGAACACAAAGAAGTTTCTCAGAAAGCTTCTTTTTCTTTGTTATCGGAGGATATTTCCTTTGTTCCTATAGTCTTCAAAGGGATCCGAAATATCTGTTCTCAGAGTCCAGATAAATAAGGCCAACAAAGAGATCCACGAAATACAGATGTAATTCAGTGAGATGAATTAACAGAACAGTAAGCAGTTTCTCAAGAAGCTTCTTTCCAGATTTCATCTGAGGATATTTCCTGTTTCACCAGAGCCTTCTAAGGGCTTCCAAATATCACTTTGCCAATTCCACAAGAACTGTCTTAGCGAAAGGCCTCTTGAGGGGAAACAGTAACTCTGTGAGATGATTTCACAGAACACAAAGAAGTTTTTCAGAAAGCTTCTTTTTCTTTGTTATCGGAGGATATTTCCTTTGTTCCTATAGTCTTCAAAGGGATCCGAAATATCTGTTCTCAGATTCCAGAGAAATAAGGCCAACAAAGAGATCCACGAAATATAGATGTAACTCCGTGAAATGAATTAACAGAACACTAAGCAGATTCTCAGGAATATTCTTTCCTGATTTCATCTTAGGATATTACGTTTTTCACCATAGCACTCTAGGGGCTTCAAAATATCACTTTGCCAATTCCACAAGAACTGTCTTAGCGAAAGGCTTCTTGAGGGGAAAGCTGTAACTCTGTGAGATGATTTCACAGAAAAAAAGAAGTTTCTTAGAAAGCTTCTTTCTCTTTGTTATCGGAGGATATTTCCTTGGGCCCTATAGTCTTCAAAGGGATACGAAATATCTGTTCTCAGATTCCACAGAAATAAGGCTAGCAAAGAGATCCAGGAAATACAGATGATACTCTGTGAGATGAATTAACAGAACAGTAAGCAGATTCTCAGGAAGCTTCTTTCCAGATTTCATTTGAAGATATTTCCTTTTACACCATAGCCCTCTAGGGGCTTCCAAGTATCACTTTGCCAATTGCAGAAGAACTGTCTTAGCGAAAGGCTTCTTGAGGGGAAAGCTGTAACTCTGTGAGATGATTTCACAGAACACAAAGAAGTTTCTCAGAAAGCTTCTTTCTCTTTGTTATCGGAGGATATTTCCTTTGGCCCTATAGTCTTCAAGGGGATCCTAATTATCTGTTCTCAGATTCCACAGAGATAAGGCTAGCAAAGAGATCCAAGAAATACAGATGTAACTCTGTGAGATGAATTAATAGAACACTAAGCAGTTTCTCACGAAGCTTCTTTCCAGATTTCATCGGAGGATATTTCCTTTTTCACCATAGCCCTCTAAGGGCTCCCAAATATCACTTTGTCAATTCCACAAGAACTGTCTTAGCGAAAGGCTTCCTGAGGATTAAGCTGTAATTCTGTGAGATGATTTCACAGAATAAAAGAAGTTTCTCAGAAAGCTTCTTTCTCTTTGTTATCGGAGGATATTTCCTTGGGCCCTATAGTCTTCAAAGGGATCCGAAATATCTGTTCTCAGATTCCACAGAAAGAAGGCTAGCAAAGAGATCCACGACATACAGATGATACTCTGTGAGATGAATTAACAGAACAGTAAGCAGTTTCTCAGGAAGCTTCTTTCCAGATTTCATCTGAGGATATTTCCTTTTACACCATAGCCCTCTAGGGGCTTCCAAATATCACTTTGCCAATTCCTCAAGAACTGTCTTAGCGAAAGGCTTCTTGAGGGGAAAGATGTAACTCTGTGAGATGATTTCACAGAAAAAAAGATGATTCTCAGAAAGCTTCTTTCTCTTTGTTATCGGAGGATATTTCCTTGGGCCCTATAGTCTTCAAAGGGATCCGAAATATCTGTTCTCAGATTCCACAGAAATAAGGCTAGCAAAGAGATCCACGAAATACAGATGATACTCTGTGAGATGAATTAACAGAACACTAAGCAGTTTCTCAGGAAGCTTCTTTCCAGATTTCATCTGAGGATATTTCTTTTTCACCATATCCCTCTAAGGGCTCCCAAATATCACTTTGCCAATTCCACAAGAACTGTCTTACCGAAAGGCTTCCTGAGGGGTAAGCTGTAACTCTGTGAGATGATTTCACAGAAAAAAAGAAGTTTCTCAGAAAGCTTATTTCTCTTTGTTATCGGAGGATATTTCCTTTGGCCCTATAGTCTTCAAAGGGATCCGAAATATCTGTTCTCAGATTCCACAGAAATAAGGCTAGCAAAGAGATCCACGAAATACAGTTGTAACTCCGTGAGATGAATTAACAGAACACTAAGCAGATTCTCACTAAGCTTCTTTCCAGATTTCATCTGAGGATATTTCATTTTTCACCATAGCCCTATAGGGGCTTCCAAATATCACTTTGCCAAATCCACAAGAACTGTCTTAGCGAAAGGCTTCTTGAGGGGAAAGCTGTAACTCTGTGAGATGATTTCATAGAACACAAAGAAGTTTCTCAGAAAGCTTCTACTCTTTGTTATCGGAGGATATTTCCTTTGGCCCTATGGTCTTCAAAGGGATCCGAAATATCTGTTCTCAGATTCCACAGAAATAAGGCTAGCAAAGAGATCCACGGAATACAGATGTAACTCCGTGAGATGAATTAACAGAACACTAAGCAGTTTCTTAGGAAGCTTCTTTCCAGATTTCATCTGAGGATATTTCCTTTTTCACCATAGCCCTCTAAGGGCTCCCAAATATCACTTTGCAAATTCCACAAGAACTGTCTTAGCGAAAGGCTTCCTGAGGCGTAAGCTGTAACTCTGTGAGATGATTTCACAGAAAAAAAGAAGTTTCTCAGAAAGCTTATTTCTCTTTGTTATCGGAGGATATTTCCTTGGGCCCTATATTCTTCAAAGGGATCCGAAATATCTGTTCTCAGATTCCACAGAAATAAGGCGAGCAAAGAGATCCACGAAATACAGATGTAACTCTGTGAGATGAATTGACAGAACAGTAAGCAGTTTCTCAAGAAGCTTCTTTCCAGATTTCATCTGAGGATATTTCCTTTCTCACCATAGCCATCTAAGGGCTTCCAAATATCACTTTGCCAATTCCACAAGAACTGTCTTAGCGAAAGGCTTCTTGAGGGGAAAGCTGTAACTCTGTGAGATGATTTCACAGAACACAAAGGAGTTTCTCAGAAAGCTTCTTTCTCTTTGTTATCGGAGGATATTTCCCTTGGCCCTATGGTCTTCAAAGGGATCCGAAATATCTGTTCTCAGATTCCACAGAAATAAGGCTAGCAAAGAGATCCACGAAATACAGATGTAACACTGTGAGATGAATTAACAGAGCACTAAGCAGTTTTTCAGAAGATTCTATCCAGATTTCATCTGAGGATATTTCCTTTTTCACCATAGCCCTCTATGGGCTTCCAAATATCACTTTGCCAATTCCACCAGAACTGTCTTAGCGAAAGGCTTCCTGAGGGGAAAGCTGTATCTCTGTGAGATGATTTCACAGAACCCAAAGAAGTTTCTCAGAAAGCTTCTTTCTCTTTGTTATCGGAGGATATTTCCTTTGGCGCTATGGTCTTCAAAGGGATCCGAAATATCTGTTCTCAGATTCCACAGAAATAAGGCTAGCAAAGAGATCCACGAAATACAGATGTAACTGTGTGAGATGAATTAACAGAACACTAAGCAGTTTCTCAGGAAGCTTCTTTCCAGATTTCATCTGAGGATATTTCCTTTTTCACCATAGACCTCTAAGGGCTCCCAAATATCACTTTGCCAATTCCACAAGAACTGTCTTACCGAAAGGCTTCCTGAGGGGTAAGCTGTAACTCTGTGAGATGATTTCACAGAAAAAAAGAAGTTTCTCAGAAAGCTTATTTCTCTTTGTTATCGGAGGATATTTCCTTTGGCCTTATAGTCTTCAAAGGGATCCGAAATATCTGTTCTCAGATTCCACAGAAATAAGGCTAGCAAAGAGATCCACGAAATACAGTTGTAACTCCGTGAGATGAATTAACAGAACACTAAGCAGATTCTCACTAAGCTTCTTTCCAGATTTCATCTGAGGATATTTCATTTTTCACCATAGCCCTATAGGGGCTTCCAAATATCACTTTGCCAAATCCACAAGAACTGTCTTAGCGAAAGGCTTCTTGAGGGGAAAGCTGTAACTCTGTGAGATGATTTCATAGAACACAAAGAAGTTTCTCAGAAAGCTTCTACTCTTTGTTATCGGAGGATATTTCCTTTGGCCCTATGGTCTTCAAAGGGATCCGAAATATCTGTTCTCAGATTCCACAGAAATAAGGCTAGCAAAGAGATCCACGAAATACAGATGTAACTCCGTGAGATGAATTAACAGAACACTAAGCAGTTTCTCAGGAAGCTTCTTTCCAGATTTCATCTGAGGATATTTCCTTTTTCACCATAGCCCTCTAAGGGCTCCCAAATATCACTTTGCCAATTCCACAAGAACTGTCTTAGCGAAAGGCTTCCTGAGGAGTAAGCTGTAACTCTGTGAGATGATTTCACAGAAAAAAAGAAGTTTCTCAGAAAGCTTGTTTCTCTTTGTTATCGGAGGATATTTCCTTGGGCCCTATATTCTTCAAAGGGATCCGAAATATCTGTTCTCAGATTCCACAGAAATAAGGCTAGCAAAGAGATCCACGAAATACAGATGTAACTCTGTGAGATGAATTAACAGAACAGTAAGCAGTTTCTCAGGAAGCTTCTTTCCAGATTTCATCTGAGGATATTTCCTTTCTCACCATAGCCCTCTAAGGGCTTCCAAATATCACTTTGCCAATTCCACAAGAACTGTCTTAGCGAAAGGCTTCTTGAGGGGAAAGCTGTAACTCTGTGAGATGATTTCACAGAACACAAAGAAATTTCTCAGAAAGCTTCTTTCTCTTTATTATCGGAGGATATTTCCCTTGGCCCTATGGTCGTCAAAGGGATCCGAAATATCTGTTCTCAGATTCCACAGAAATAAGGCTAGCAAAGAGATCCACGAAATACAGATGTAACTCTGTGAGATGAATTAACAGAGCACTAAGCAGTTTTTCAGAAGATTCTATCCAGATTTCATCTGAGGATATTTCCTTTTTCACCATAGCACTCTAGGGGCTTCCAAATATCACTTTGCCAATTCCACAAGAACTGTCTTAGCGAAAGGCTTCTTGAGGGGAAAGCTGTAACTCTGTGAGATGATTTCACAGAAAAAAAGAAGTTTCTCAGAAAGCTTCTTTCTCTTTGTTATCGGAGGATATTTCCTTGGGCCCTATAGTCTTCAAAGGGATCCGAAATATCTGTTCTCAGATTCCACAGAAATAAGGCTAGCAAAGAGATCCACGAAATACAGATGTAACTCTGTGAGATGAATGAAAAGAACACTAAGCAGTTTCTCAGGAAGCTTCTTTCCAGATTTCATCTGAGGATATTTCTTTTTCACCATAGACCTCTATGGGCTTCCAAATATCACTTTGCCAATTCCACAAAAACTGTCTTAGCGAAAGGCTTCCTGAGGGGAAAGCTGTAACTCTGTGAGATGATTTCACAGAACACAACGAAGTTTCTCAGAAAGCTTCTTTCTCTTTGTTATCGGAGGATATTTCCTTTGGCCCTATAGTCTTCAAGGGGATCCTAATTATCTGTTCTCAGATTCCACAGAGATAAGGCTAGCAAAGAGATCCACGAAATACAGATGTAACTCTGTGAGATGAATTAACAGAACACTAAGCAGTTTCTCAGGAAGCTTCTTTCCAGATTTCATCGGAGGATATTTCCTTTTTCACCATAGCCCTCTAAGGGCTCCCAAATATCACTTTGTCAATTCCACAAGAACTGTCTTAGCGAAAGGCTTCCTGAGGATTAAGCTGTAATTCTGTGAGATGATTTCACAGAAAAAAAGAAGTTTCTCAGAAAGCTTCTTTCTCTTTGTTATCGGAGGATATTTCCTTGGGCCCTATAGTCTTCAAAGGGATCCGAAATATCTGTTCTCAGATTCCACAGAAAGAAGGCTAGCAAAGAGATCCACGAAATACAGATGATACTCTGTGAGGTGAATTAACAGAACAGTAAGCAGTTTCTCAGGAAGCTTCTTTCCAGATTTCATCTGAGGATATTTCCTTTTACACCATAGCCCTCTAGGGGCTTCCAAATATCACTTTGCCAATTCCACAAGAACTGTCTTAGCGAAAGGCTTCTTGAGGGGAAAGCTGTAACTCTGTGAGATGATTTCACAGAAAAAAAGATGATTCTCAGAAAGCTTCTTTCTCTTTGTTATCGCAGGATATTTCCTTGGGCCCTATAGTCTTCAAAGGGATCCGAAATATCTGTTCTCAGATTCCACAGAAATAAGGCTAGCAAAGAGATCCACGAAATACAGATGATACTCTGTGAGATGAATTAACAGAACACTAAGCAGTTTCTCAGGAAGCTTCTTTCCAGATTTCATCTGAGGATATTTCTTTTTCACCATTGAGCTCTATGGGCTTCCAAATATCGCTTTGCCAATTCCACAAGAACTGTCTTAGCGAAAGGCTTCCTGAGGGGAAAGCTCTATCTCTGTGAGATGATTTCACAGAACACAAAGAAGTTTCTCAGAAAGCTTCTTTCTCTTTGTTATCGGAGGATATTTCCCTTGGCCCTATAGTCCTCAAGTGGATCCTAATTATCTGTTCTCAGATTCCACAGAGATAAGGCTAGCAAAGAGATCCACGAAATACAGATGTAACTCTGTGAGATGAATTAACAGAACACTAAACAGTTTCTCACGAAGCTTCTTTACAGATTTCATCTGAGTATATTTCCCTTTTCACCATATCCCTCTATGGGCTTCCAAATATCACCTTGCCAATTCCACAATAACTGTCTTAGCGAAAGGCTTCTTGAGGGGAAAGCTGTAACTCTGTTAGATTATTTCATAGAACACAAAGAAGTTTCTCAGAAAGCATCTTTCTCTTTGTTATCGGAGGATATTTCCTTTGGCCCTATGGTCTTCAAAGGGATCCGAAATATCTGTTCTCAGATTCCACAGAAATAAGGCTAGCAAAGAGATCCCCGAAATACAGATGTAACTCAGTGAGATGAATTAACAGAACAGTAAGCAGTTTCTCAAGAAGCTTCTTTCCAGATTTCATCTGAGGATATTTCCTTTTCCCCAGAGCCCTCTAAGGGCTTCCAAATATCACTTTGCCAATTCCACAAGAACTGTCTTAGCGAAAGGCTTCTTGAGGGGAAACAGTAACTCTGTGAGATGATTTCACAGAACACAAAGAAGTTTCTCAGAAAGCTTCTTTTTCTTTGTTATCGGAGGATATTTCCTTTGTTCCTATAGTCTTCAAAGGGATCCGAAATATCTGTTCTCAGATTCCAGATAAATAAGGCCAACAAAGAGATCTACGAAATACAAATGTAACTCAGTGAGATGAATTAACAGAACAGTAAGCAGTTTCTCAAGAAGCTTCTTTCCTGATTTCATCTGAGGATATTTCCTTTTTCACCAGAGCCTTCTAAGGGCTTCCAAATATCACTATGCCAATTCCACAAGAAGTGTCTTAGCGAAAGGCTTCTTGAGGGGAAACAGTAACTCTGTGAGATGATTTCACAGAACACAAAGAAGTTTCTCAGAAAGCTTCTTTTTCTTTGTTATCGGAGGGTATTTCCTTTGTTCCTATAGTCTTCAAAGGGATCCGAAATATCTGTTCTCAGATTCCAGAGAAATAAGGCCAACAAAGAGATCCACGAAATACAGATGTAACTCCGTGAGATGAATTAACAGAACACTAAGCAGATTCTCAGGAATATTCTTTCCAGATTTCATCGGAGGATATTACATTTTTCACCATAGCACTCTAGGGGCTTCCAAATATCACTTTGCCAATTCCACAAGAACTGTCTTAGCGAAAGGCTTCTTGAGGGGAAAGCTGTAACTCTGTGAGATGATTTCACAGAAAAAAAGAAGTTTCTCAGAAAGCTTCTTTCTCTTTGTTATCGGAGGATATTTCCTTGGGCCCTATAGTCTTCAAAGGTATCCGAAATATCTGTTCTCAGATTCCACAGAAATAAGGCTAGCAAAGAGATCCACGAAATACAGATGTAACTCTGTGAGATGAATGAAAAGAACACTAAGCAGTTTCTCAGGAGGCTTCTTTCCAGATTTCATCTGAGGATATTTCTTTTTCACAATAGACCTCTATGGGCTTCCAAATATCACTTTGCCAATTCCACAAAAACTGTCTTAGCGAAAGGTTTCCTGAGGGGAAAGCTGTAACTCTGTGAGATGATTTCACAGAACACAACGAAGTTTCTCAGAAAGCTTCTTTCTCTTTGTTATCGGAGGATATTTCCTTTGGCCCTATAGTCTTCAAGGGGATCCTAATTATCTGTTCTCAGATTCCACAGAGATAAGGCTAGCAAAGAGATCCACGAAATACAGATGGAACTCTGTGAGATGAATTAACAGAACACTAAGCAGTTTCTCACGAAGCTTCTTTCCAGATTTCATCGGAGGATATTTCCTTTTTCACCATAGCCCTCTAAGGGCTCCCAAATATCACTTTGTCAATTCCACAAGAACTGTCTTAGCGAAAGGCTTCCTGAGGATTAAGCTGTAATTCTGTGAGATGATTTCACAGAAAAAAAGAAGTTTCTCAGAAAGCTTCTTTCTCTTTGTTATCGGAGGATATTTCCTTGGGCCCTATAGTCTTCAAAGGGATCCGAAATATCTGTTCTCAGATTCCACAGAAAGAAGGCTAGCAAAGAGATCCACGAAATACAGATGATACTCTGTGAGGTGAATTAACAGAACAGTAAGCAGTTTCTCAGGAAGCTTCTTTCCAGATTTCATCTGAGGATATTTCCTTTTACACCATAGCCCTCTAGGGGCTTCCAAATATCACTTTGCCAATTCCACAAGAACTGTCTTAGCGAAAGGCTTCTTGAGGGGAAAGCTGTAACTCTGTGAGATGATTTCACAGAAAAAAAGATGATTCTCCGAAAGCTTCTTTCTCTTTGTTATCGCAGGATATTTCCTTGGGCCATATAGTCTTCAAAGGGATCCGAAATATCTGTTCTCAGATTCCACAGAAATAAGGCTAGCAAAGAGATCCACGAAATAGAGATGATACTCTGTGAGATGAATTAACAGAACACTAAGCAGTTTCTCAGGAAGCTTCTTTCCAGATTTCATCTGAGGATATTTCTTTTTCACCATATCCCTCTATGGGCTTCCAAATATCACTTTGCCAATTCCACAATAACTGTCTTAGCGAAAGGCTTCTTGAGGGGAAAGCTGTAACTCTGTGAGATGATTTCATAGAACACAAAGAAGTTTCTCAGAAAGCTTCTTTCTCTTTGTTATCGGAGGATATTTCCTTTGGCGCTATGGTCTTCTAAGGGATCCGAAATATCTGTTCTCAGATTCCACAGAAATAAGGCTAGCAAAGAGATCCACGAAATACAGATGTAACTCTGTGAGATGAATTAACAGAACACTAAGCAGTTTCTCAGGAAGCTTCTTTCCAGATTTCATCTGAGGATATTTCCTTTTTCACCATAGCCCTCTAAGGGCTCCCAAATATCACTTTGCCAATTCCACAAGAACTGTCTTAGCGAAAGGCTTCCTGAGGCGTAAGCTGTAACTCTGTGAGATGATTTCACAGAAGAAAAGAAGTTTCTCAGAAAGCTTATTTCTCTTTGTTATCGGAGGATATTTCCTTGGGCCCTATATTCTTCAAAGGGATCCGAAATATCTGTTCTCAGATTCCACAGAAATAAGGCGAGCAAAGAGATCCACGAAATACAGATGTAACTCTGTGAGATGAATTAACAGAACAGTAAGCAGTTTCTCAAGAAGCTTCTTTCCAGATTTCATCTGAGGATATTTCCTTTCTCACCATAGCCCTCTAAGGGCTTCCAAATATCACTTTGCCAATTCCACAAGAACTGTCTTAGCGAAAGGCTTCTTGAGGGGAAAGCTGTAACTCTGTGAGATGATTTCACAGAACACAAAGAAGTTTCTCAGAAAGCTTCTTTCTCTTTGTTATCGGAGGATATTTCCCTTGGCCCTATGGTCTTCAAAGGGATCCGAAATATCTGTTCTCAGATTCCACAGAAATAAGTCTAGCAAAGAGATACACGAAATACAGATGTAACTCTGTGAGATGAATTAACAGAGCACTAAGCAGTTTTTCAGAAGATTTTATCCAGATTTCATCTGAGGATATTTCCTTTTTCACCATAGCCCTCTATGGGCTTCCAAATATCACTTTGCCAATTCCACAAGAACTGTCTTAGCGAAAGGCTTCTTGAGGGGAAAGCTGTATCTCTGTGAGATGATTTCACAGAACCCAAAGAAGTTTCTCAGAAATCTTCTTTCTCTTTGTTATCGGAAGATGTTTCCTTTGGCCCTATAGTTTTCAAAGGGATCCGAAATATCTGTTCTCAGATTCCACAGAAAGAAGGCTAGCAAAGAGATGCACGAAATACAGATGTAACTCTGTGAGATGAATTAACAGAACACTAAGCAGTTTCTCAGGAAGCTTCTTTCCAGATTTCATCTGAGGATATTTCCTTTTTCAACATAGCCTTCTATGGGCTTCCAAATATCACTTTGCCAATTCCACAAGAACTGTCTTAGCGAAAGGCTTCTTGAGGGGAAAGCAGCAACTCTGTGAGATGATTTCTCAGAACACTAAGAAGTTTCTCAGAAAGCTTCTTTCTCTTTGTTATCGGAGGATATTTCCTTTGGCCCTATAGTCTTCAAAGGGATCCGTAATATCTGTTCTCAGATTCCACAGAAATAAGGCTAGCAAAGAGATCCACGAAATACAGTTGTAACTCCGTGAGATGAATTAACAGAACACTAAGCAGATAATCAGGAAGCTTCTTTCCAGATTTCATCTGTGGATATTTCCTTTTTCACCATAGCCCTATAGGGGCTTCCAAATATCACTTTGGCAATTTCACAAGAACTGTCTTAGCGAAAGGCTTCTTGAGGGGAAAGCTGTAACTCTGTGAGATGATTTCACAGAAAAAAAGAAGTTTCTCAGAAAGCTTCTTTCTCTTTGTTATCGGAGGATATTTCCTTTGGCCCTATAGTCTTCAAAGGGATCCGAAATATCTGTTCTCAGATTCCACAGAAATAATGCTAGCAAAGAGATCCACGAAATACAGATGATACTCAGTGAGATGAATTAACAGAACACTAAGCAGTTTCTCAGGAAGCTTCTTTCCAGATTTCATCTGAGGATATTTCCTTTTACACAATAGCCCTCTATGGGCTTCCAAATATCACTTTGCCAATTCCACAAGAACTGTCTTAGCGAAAGGCTTCCTGAGGGGAAAGCTCTATCTCTGTGAGATGATTTCACAGAACACAAAGAAGTTTCTCAGAAAGCTTCTTTCTCTTTGTTATCGGAGGATATTTCCTTTGGCCCTATAGTCCTCAAGTGGATCCTAATTATCTGTTCTCAGATTCCACAGAGATAAGGCTAGCAGCGAGATCCACGAAATACAGATGTAACTCTGTGAGATGAATTAACAGAACACTAAACAGTTTCTCACGAAGCTTCTTTACAGATTTCATCTGAGAATATTTCCCTTTTCACCATATCCCTCTATGGGCTTCCAAATATCACCTTGCCAATTCCACAATAACTGTCTTAGCGAAAGGCTTCTTGAGGGGAAAGCTGTAACTCTGTTAGATTATTTCATAGAACACAAAGAAGTTTCTCAGAAAGCTTCTTTCTCTTTGTTATCGGAGGATATTTCCTTTGGCCCTATGGTCTTCAAAGGGATGCGAAATATCTGTTCTCAGATTCCACAGAAATAAGGCTAACAAAGAGATCCACGAAATAGAGATGTAACTCTGTGAGATGAATTAACAGAACACTAAGCAGTTTCTCAGAAAGCTTCTTTCCAGATTTCATCTGAGGATATTTCCTCTTTCACCATAGCCCTGTAAGGGCTCCCAAATATCACTTTGCCAATTCCACAAGAACTGTCTTAGCGAAAGGCTTCCTGAGGAGTAAGCTGTAACTCTGTGAGATAATTTCACAGAAAAAAAGATGTTTCTCAGAAAGCTTATTTCTCTTTGTTATCGGAGGATATTTCCTTGGGCCCTATATTCTTCAAAGGGATCCGAAATATCTGTTCTCAGATTCCACATAAATAAGGCGAGCAAAGAGATCCACGAAATACAGATGTAACTCTGTGAGATGAATTAACAGAACAGTAGGCAGTTTCTCATGAAGCTTCTTTCCAGATTTCATCTGAGGATATTTCCTTTTTCACCATAGCCCTCTAAGGGCTTCCAAATATCACTTTGCCAATTCCACAAGAACTGTCTTAGCGAAAGGCTTCTTGAGGGGAAAGCTGTAACTCTGTGAGATGATTTCACAGAACACAAAGAAGTTTCTCAGAAAGCTTCTTTCTCTTTGTGATCGGAGGATATTTCCTTTGGCCCTATGGTCTTCAAAGGGATCCGAAATGTCTGTTCTCAGATTCCACAGAAATAAGGCTAGCAAAGAGATCCACGAAATACAGATGTAACTCTGTGAGATGAATTAACAGAGCACTAAGCAGTTTCTCAGGAAGCTTCTATCCAGATTTCATCTGAGGATATTTCCTTTTTCACCATAGCCCTCTAAGGGCTCCCAAATATCACTTTGCCAATTCCACAAGAACTGTTTTAGCGAAAGGCTTCCTGAGGATTAAGCTGTATTTCCGTGAGATGATTTCACAGAAAAAAAGAAGTTTCTCAGAAATCTTCTTTCTCTTTGTTATCGGAGGATATTTCCTTTGTCCCTATAGTCTTCAAAGGGATCCGAAATATCTGTTCTCAGATTTCACAGAAAGAAGGCTAGCAAAGAGATCCACGAAATGCAGATGTAACTCTGTGAGATGAATTAACAGAACACTAAGCAGTTTCTCAGGAACCTTCTTTCCAGATTTCATCTGAGGATATTTCCTTTTTCACCATAGCCTTCTATGGGCTTCCAAATATCACTTTGCCATTTCCACAAGAACTGCCTTATCGAAAGGCTTCTTGAGGCGAAAGCAGTAACTCTGTGAGATGATTACACAGAAAACAAAGAAGTTTCTCAGAAAGCTTCTTTCTCTTTGTTATCGGAGGATTATTCCTTTGGCCCTATGGTCTTCAAAGGGATCCAAAATATCTGTTCTCAGATTCCACAGAAATAAGGCTAGCAAAGAGATCCACGAAATACAGTTGTAACTCTGTGAGATGAATTAACAGAGCACTAAGGAATTTCTCAGGAAGCTTCTATCCAGATTTCATCTGAGGATATTTCCTTTTTCACCATAGCCCTCTATGGGCTTCTAAATATCACTTTGCCAATTCCACAAGAACTGTCTTAGCGAAAGGCTTCTTGAGGGGAAAGCTGTATCTCTGTGAGATGATTTCACAGAACCCAAAGAAGTTTCTCAGAAGGCTTTTTTCTCTTTGTTATCGGAGGATATTTCCTTTGGCCCTATAGTCTTCAAAGGGATCCGAAATATCTGTTCTCAGATCCACCGAAAGAAGGCTAGCAAAGAGATCCACGAAATACAGATGTAACTCTGTGAGATGAACTAACAGAACACTAAGCAGTTTCTCAGGAAGCTTCTTTCCAGATTTCATCTGAGGACATTTCCTTTTTCACCATAGCCCTCTAAGGGCTTCCTAATATCACTTTGCCAGCTCCACAAGAACTGTCTTAGCGAAAGGCTTCTTGAGGGGAAAGCTGTTACGCTGTGAGATGATTTCACAGAACACAAAGAAGTTTCTCAGAAAGCTTCTTTCTCTTTGTTATCAGAGGATATTTCCTTTGGCCCTATAGTCTACAAAGGGATCCGAAATATCTGTTCTCAGATTCCACAGAAATAAGGCTAGCAAAGAGATGCAAGAAATACACATGTAACTACGTGAGATGAATTAACAGAACACTAAGCATTGTCTCAGGAAGCTTCTTTCCAGATTTCATCTGAGGATATTTCCTTTTTCACCATAGCCCTCTAAGGGCTTCCAAATATCACTTTGCCAATTCCACAAGAACTGTCTTAGCGAAAGGCTTCTTGAGGGGAAAGCTGTAACTCTGTGAGATGATTTCACAGAACACAAAGAAGTTTCTCAGAAAGCTTCTTTCTCTTTGTTATCGGAGGATATTTCCTTTGGCCCTATAGTCTTCAAAGGGATCCGAAATATCTGTTCTCAGATTCCACAAAAATAAGGCTAGCAAAGAGATCCACGAAATACAGATGTAACTCTGTGAAATGAATTAACAGAACACTAAGCAGTTTCTCCGGAAACTTCTTTCGAGATTTCATCTGAGGATATTTCCTTTTTCACCGTAGCCCTCTTTGGGCTTCCAAATATCACTTTGCCAATTTCACAAGAACTTTCTTAGCGAAAGGCTTCTTGAGGGAAAAGCTGTAACTCTGTGAGATGGTTTCACAGAACACAAAGAAATTTCTCAGAAAGCTTCTTTCTCTTTGTTATCGGAGGATATTTCCTTTGGCCCTATAGTCTTCAAAGGGATCCGAAATATCTGTTCTCAGATTCCACAGAAAGAAGGCTAGCAAAGAGATCCACGAAATACAGATGTAACACAGTGATATGAAATAACAGAACACTAAGCAGTTTCTCAGGAAGCTTCTTTCCAGATTTCATCTGAGGATATTTCCTTTTTCAACGTAGCCCTCTAAGGGCTTCCAAATATCACTTTGCCAATTCCACAAGAACTGTCTTAGCGAAAGTCTTCTTGAGGGGAAAGCTGTAACTGTGTGAGATGATTTCACAGAACACAAAGAAGTTTCTCAGAAAGCTTCTTTCACTTTGTTGTCGGAGGATATTTCCTTTGGCCCTATGGTCTTCAAAGGGATCCGAAATATCTGTTCTCAGATTCCACAGAAACAAGGCTTGCAAAGAGATCCACGGAATAGAGATGTAACTCTGTGAGATGAATTTACAGAAAACTAAGCAGTTTCTCCGGAAGCTTCTTTCCAGATTTCATCTGAGGATATTTCCTTTTACACAATAGCCCTCTATGGGCTTCCAAATATCACTTTGCCAATTCCACAAGAACTGTCTTACCGAAAGGCTTCTTGAGGGGAAAGCTGTAGCTCTGTGAGATGATTTCACAGAACATAAAGAAGTTTCTCAGAAAGCTTCTTTCTCTTTGTTTTCAGAGGATATTTCCATTGGCCCTATAGTCTTCAAAGGGATCCGAAATATCTGTTCTCAGATTCCACAGAAACAAGGCTAGCAAAGAGATCTACGAAATACAGATGTAACTCTGTGAGATGAATTACCAGAACACTAAGCAGTTTCTCAGGAAGCTTCTTTCCAGATTTCAACTGAGGATATTTACTTTTTCACCATAGCCCTCTAGGGTCTTCCAAATATCATTTTGCCAATTCCACAAGAACTGTCTTAGCGAAAGGCTTCTTGAGGGGAAAGCTGTAACTCTGTGAGATGATTTCACAGAAAAAAAGTAGTTTCTCAGAAAGCTTCTTTCTCTTTGTTATCGGAGGATATTTCCTTTGGCCCTATAGTCTTCAAATGGATCCGAAATATCTTTTCTCAGATTCCACAGAAATAAGGGTAGCAAAGAGATCCACGAAATACAGATGTAACTCGGTGAGATGAATTAACAGAACACTAACCAGTTTCTCAGGAAGCTTCTTTCCAGATTTCATC
Source organism: Macaca nemestrina (assembly GCF_043159975.1). Lineage (NCBI taxonomy): Eukaryota > Metazoa > Chordata > Mammalia > Primates > Cercopithecidae > Macaca > Macaca nemestrina. Next base: position 103,602,066 of record NC_092138.1, on the reverse strand, counting down.
TGAGGATATTTCCTTTTACACCGTAGCCCTCTAAGGGCTTCCAAATATCACTTTGCCAACTCCACAAGAACTGTCTTAGCGAAAGGCTTCTTGAGGGGAAACCTGTAACTCTGTGAGATGATTTCACAGAACACAAAGAAGTTTCTCAGAAAGCTTCTTTCACTTTGTTGTCCGAGGATATTTCCTTTGGCCCTGTGGTCTTCAAAGGGATCCGAAATATCTGTTCTCAGATTCCACAGAAATAAGGCTAGCAAAGAGATCCACGGAATACAGATGTAACTCTGTGAGATGAATTTACAGAAAACTAAGCAGTTTCTCCGGAAGCTTCTTTCCAGATTTCATCTGAGGATATTTCCTTTTACACAATAGCCCTCTATGGGCTTCCAAATATCACTTTGCCAATTCCACAAGAACTGTCTTACCGAAAGGCTTCTTGAGGGGAAAGCTGTAGCTCTGTGAGATGATTTCACAGAACATAAAGAAGTTTCTCAGAAAGCTTCTTTCTCTTTGTTTTCAGAGGATATTTCCATTGGCCCTATAGTCTTCAAAGGGATCCGAAATATCTGTTCTCAGATTCCACAGAAAGAAGGCTAGCAAAGAGACCTACGAAATACAGATGTAACTCTGTGAGATGAATTACCAGAACACTAAGCAGTTTCTCAGGAAGCTTCTTTCCAGATTTCAACTGAGGATATTTACTTTTTCACCATAGCCCTCTAGGGGCTTCCAAATATCATTTTGCCAATTCCACAAGAACTGTCTTAGCGAAAGGCTTCTTGAGGGGAAAGCTGTAACTCTGTGAGATGATTTCACAGAAAAAAAGTAGTTTCTCAGAAAGCTTCTTTCTCTTTGTTATCGGAGGATATTTCCTTTGGCCCTATAGTCTTCAAATGGATCCGAAATATCTGTTCTCAGATTCCACAGAAATAAGGGTAGCAAAGAGATCCACGAAATACAGATGTAACTCTGTGAGATGAATTAAGAGAACACTAACCAGTTTCTCAGGAAGCTTCTTTCCAGATTTCATCTGAGGATATTTCCTTTTTCACCGTAGCCCTCTAAGGGCTTCCAAATATCACTTTGCCAACTCCACAAGAACTGTCTTAGCGAAAGGCTTCTTGAGGGGAAACCTGTATCTCTGTGAGATGATTTCACAGAACACAAAGAAGTTTCTCAGAAAGCTTCTTTCTCTTTGTTATCGGAGGATATTTCCTTTTTCCCTATAGTCTTCAAAGGGATCCAAAATATCTGTTCTTAGATTCCACAGAAATAAGGCTAGCAAAGAGATCCACGAAGTACAGATGTAACTCTGTGAAATGAATTTACAGAACACTAAGCAGTTTCTCAGGAAGCTTCTTTCCAGATTTCATCTGAGAATATTTCCTTTTTCACCATAGCCCTCTTTGGGCTTCCAAATATCACTTTGCCAATTCCACAAGAACTGTCTTAGCGAAAGGCTTCTTGAGGGGAAAGCTGTAACCCAGTGAGATGATTTCACAGAACACAAAGAATTTTCTCAGAAACGTCTTTCTCTTTGTTATCGGAGGTTATTTCCTTTGGCCCTATAGTCTTCAAAGGGATCCGAATTATCTGTTCTCAGATTCCACAGAAATAAGGGTAGCAAAGAGATCCACGAAATACAGATGTAACTCTGTGAGATGAATTAACAGAACACTAAGCAGTTTCTCAGGAATCTACTTTCCAGATTTCATCTGAGGATATTTCCTTTTTCACCTTAGCCCTCTATGGGCTTCCAAATATCACTTTGCCAATTCCACAAGAACTGTCTCAGCGAAAGGCTTCTTGAGGGGAAAGCTGTAAATCTGTGAGATGATTTCACAGAACACAAAGAAGTTTCTCAGAAAGCTTCTTTCTCTTTGTTATCGGAGGATATTTCCTTTGGCCCTATAGTCTTCAAAGGGATCCGACATATCTGTTCTCAGAATTCACAGTAATAAGGCTAGCAAAGAGATCCACGAAATACAGAGGTAACTCTGTGAAATGAATTAACAGAACACTAAGCAGTTTCTCCGGAAGCTTCTTTCCAGATTTCATCTGAGGATATTTCCTTTTTCACCATAGCCCTCTTTGGGCTTTCAAATATCACTTTGCCAATTTCACAAGAACTTTCTAGCGAAAGGCTTCTTGGGTGGAAAGCAGTATCTCTGTGAGATGATTTCACAGAACACAAAGAAGTTTCTCAGAAAGATTCTTTCTCTTTGTTATCGGAGGATATTTCCTTTGACTCTATAGTCTTCAAACGGATCCGAAATATCGGTTCTCAGATTCCACAGAAATAAGGCTAGCAAAGAGATCCACGAAATACAGATGTAACCCTGTGAGATGATTTAACAGAACACCAACCATTTTCTCAGGAAGCTTCTTTCCAGATTTCATCTGAGGATATTTCCAGTTTCACGGTAGCCCTCTAAGGGCTTCCAAATATCACTTTGCCAATTCCACAAGAACTGTCCTAGCGAAAGGCTTCTTGAGGGGAAAGCTGTAACTCTGTGAGATGATTTCAGTGAACACAAAGAAGTTTCTGAGAAAGCTTCTTTCTCTTTGTTATCAGAGGATATTTCCTTTGGCCCTGTAGCCTTCAAAGGGATCCGAAATATCTGTTCTCAGATTCCACAGAAATAAGGCTAGCAAAGAGATCCACGAAATACAGATGTAACTCTGTGAGATGAATTAACAGAACACTAAGCAGTTTCTCAGGGTGCTTCTTTCCAGATTTCATCTGAGAATATTTCCTTTTTCACCATAGCCCTCTTTGGGCTTCCAAATATCACTTTGCCAATTCCACAAGAACTTTCTTAGCGAAAGGCTTCTTGAGGGGAAAGCTGTAACTCTGTGAGATGATTTCACAGAACACAAAGAAGTTTCTCAGAAAGCTTCTTTCTCTTTGTTGTCGGAGGATATTTCCTTTGGCCCTATGGTCTTCATAGAGATCCGAAATATCTGTTCTCAGATTCCACAGAAATAAGGCTAGCAAAGAGATCCACGAAATACAGATGTAACTCTGTGAGATGAATTTACAGAAAACTAAGCAGTTTCTTAGGAAGCTTCTTTCCAGATTTCATCTGAGGATATTTCCTTTTACTCAATAGCCCTCTAAGGGCTTCCAAATATCACTTTGCCAATTCCACAAGAACTGTCTTTGCGAAAGGCTTCTTGAGGGGAAAGCTGTAGCTCTGTGAGATGATTTCACAGAACATAAAGAAGTTTCTCAGAAAGCTTCTTTCTCTTTGTTATCAGAGGATATTTCCATTGGCCCTATAGTCTTCAAAGGGATCCGAAATATCTGTTCTCAGATTCCACAGAAAGAAGGCTAGCAAAGAGATCCACGAAATACAGATGTAACACAGTGATATGAATTAACTTAACACTAAGCAGTTTCTCAGGAAGCTTCTTTCCAGATTTCATCTGAGGATATTTCCTTTTTCAACGTAGCCCTCTAAGGGCTTCCAAATATCACTTTGCCAATTCCACAAGAACTGTCTTAGCGAAAGGTTTCTTGAGGGGAAAGTTGTAACTCTGGGAGATGATTTCACAGAACACAAAGAAGTTTCTGAGAAAGCTTCTTTCTCTTTGTTGTCGGAGGATATTTCCTTTGGCCCTATGGTCTTCAAAGGGATCCGAAATATCTGTTCTCAGATTCCACAGAAATAAGGCTCGCAAAGGGATCCACGGAATACAGATGTAACTCTGTGAGATGAATTTACAGAAAACTAAGCAGTTTCTCAGGAAGCTTCTTTCCAGATTTCATCTGAGGATATTTCCTTTTACACAATAGCCCTCTAGGGCCTTCCAAAAATCACTTTGCCAATTCCACAAGAACTGTCTTAGCGAAAGGCTTCTTGAGGGGAAAGCTGTAGCTCTGTGAGATGATTTCACAGAACATAAAGAAGTTTCTCAGAAAGCTTCTTTCTCTTTGTTATCAGAGGATATTTCCATTGGCCCTACAGTCTTCAAAGGGATCCGAAATATCTGTTCTCAGATTCCACAGAAAGAAGGCTAGCAAAGAGATCTACGAAATACAGATGTAACTCTGTGAGATGAATTACCAGAACACTAAGCAGTTTCTCAGGAAGCTTCTTTCCAGATTTCAACTGAGGATATTTCCTTTTTCACCATAGCCCTCTAGGGGCTTCCAAATATCATTTTGCCAATTCCACAAGAACTGTCTTAGCGAAAGGCTTCTTGAGGGGAAAGCTGTAATTCTGTGAGATGATTTCACAGAAAAAAAGTAGTTTCTCAGAAAGCTTCTTTCTCTTTGTTATCGGAGGATATTTCCTTTGGCCCTATAGTCTTCAAATGGATCCGAAATATCTGTTCTCAGATTCCACAGAAATAAGGGTAGCAAAGAGATCCACGAAATACAGATGTAACTCTGTGAGATGAATTAACAGAACACTAACCAGTTTCTCAGGAAGCTTCTTTCCAGATTTCATCTGAGGATATTTCCTTTTTCACCGTAGCCCTCTAAGGGCTTCCAAATATCACTTTGCCAACTCCACAAGAACTGTCTTAGCGAAAGGCTTCTTGAGGGGAAACCTGTAACTCTGTGAGATGATTTCGCAGAACACAAAGAAGTTTCTCAGAAAGCTTCTTTCTCTTTGTTATCGGAGGATATTTCCTTTGGCCCTATGGTCTTCAAAGGGATCCGAAATATCTGTTCTCAGATTCCACAGAAATAAGGCTAGCAAAGAGAACCATGAAATACAGATGTAACTCCGTGAGATGAATTAATAGAACACTAAGCAGTTTCTCAGGAAGCTTCTTTCCAGATTACATCTGAGGATATTTCCTTTTACACAATAGCCCTCTATGGGCTTCCAAATATCACTTTGCCAATTTCACAAGAACTTTCTTAGCGAAAGGCTTCTTGAGGGAAATGCTGTAACTCTGTGAGATGATTTCACAGAACACAAAGAAGTTTCTCAGAAAGCTTCTTTCTCTTTGTTGTCGGAGGATATTTCCTTTGGCCCTATGGTCTTCAAAGGGATCCGAAATATCTGTTCTCAGATTCCACAGAAATAAGGCTAGCAAAGAGATCCACGTAATACAGATGTAACTCTGTGAGATGAATTTACAGAACACTAAGCAGTTTCTTAGGAAGCTTCTTTCCAGATTTCATCTGAGGATATTTCCTTTTACACAATAGCCCTCTATGGGCTTCCAAATATCACTTTGCCAATTCCACAAGAACTGTCTTAGCGAAAGGCTTCTTGAGGGGAAAGCTGTAGCTCTGTGAGATGATTTCACAGAACATAAAGAAGTTTCTCAGAAAGATTCTTTCTCTTTGTTATCAGAGGATATTTCCATTGGACCTATAGAGTTCAAAGGGATCCGAATTATCTGTTCTCAGATTCCACAGAAAGAAGGCTAGCAAAGAGATCCACGAAATACAGATGTAACACAGTGATATGAATTAACAGAACACTAAGCAGTTTCTCAGGAAGCTTCTTTCCAGATTTCATCTGAGGATATTTCCTTTAACACAATAGCCCTCTTAGGGCTTCCAAATATCACTTTGCCAATTCCACAAGAACTGTCTTAGCGAAAGGCTTCTTGAGGGGAAAGCTGTAGCTCTGGGAGATGATTTCACAGAACATAAAGAAGTTTCTCAGAAAGCATCTTTCTCTTTGTAATTAGAGAATATTTCCTTTCGCCCTACAATCTGCAAATGGATCCGAAATATCTGTTCTCAGATTCCACAGAAATAAGGCTAGCAAAGAGATCCACGAAATACAGATGTAACTCTGTGAAATGAATTAACGGAACAGTAAGCAGTTTCTGGGGAAGCTTCTTTCCAGTTTTCATCTGAGGATATTTCCTTTTACACCATAGCCCTCTTTGGGCTTCCAAATATCACATTGCCAATCCACAAGATCTTTGTTAGCGAATGGCTTTTTGAGGGGAAAGCTGTAACTCTGTGAGATGATTTCACAGAACACAAAGAAGTTTCTCAGAAAGCTTCTTTCTCTTTGTTATCGGAGGATATTTCCTTTGGCCCTATGGTCTTCAAAGGGATCCGAAATATCTGTTCTCAGATTCCACAGAAATAAGGCTAGCAAAGAGATCCACGAAATACAGATGTAACTCTGTGAGATGAATTAACAGAACACTAAGCAGTTTCTCAGGAAGCTTCTTTCCAGATTTCATCTGAGGATATTTCCTTTTACAACATAGCACTCCAGGGGCTTCCAAATATCACTTTGCCAATTCCACAAGATCTTTGTTAGCGAAAGGCTTCTTGAGGGGAAAGCTGTAACTCTGTGAGATGATTTCACAGAACACAAAGAAGTTTCTCAGAAAGCTTCTTTCTCTTTGGTATCGGAGGATATTTTCTTTGGCCCTATGGTCTTCAAAGGGATCCGAAATATCTGTTCTCAGATTCCACAGAAATAAGGCTAGCAAAGAGATCCACGAAATACAGATGTAACTCTGTGAGATCAATTAACAGAGCACTAAGCAGCTTCTCAGGAAGCTTCTATCCAGATTTCATCTGAGGATATTTCCTTTTTCACCAGAGCCCTCTATGGGCTTCCAAATATCACTTTGCCAATTCCACAAGTACTGTCTTAGTGAAAGGCTTCTTGAGGGGAATGCTGTATCTCTGTGAGATGATTTCACAGAACCCAAAGAAGTTTCTCAGAAATCTTCTTTCTCTTTGTTATCGGAGGATGTTTCCTTTGGCCTTTAGTCTTCAAAGGGATCCGAAATATCTGTTCTCAGATTCCACAGATATAAGGCTAGCAAAGATATCCACGAAATACAGATGTAACTCTGTGAGATGAATTAAGAGAACACTAAGCAGTTTCTCAGGAAGCTTCTTTCCAGATTTCTTCTGAGGATATTTCCTTTTTCACCATAGCCCTCTATGGGCTTCCAAATATCACTTTGCCAATTCCACAAGAACTGTCTTAGCGAAAGGCTTCTTGAGGGGAAAGCTGTATCTCTGTGAGATGTTTTCACAGAACACTAAGAAGTTTCTCAGAAAACTTCTTTCTCTTTTTTATCGGAGGATATTTCCTTTGGCTCTATAGTCTTCAAAGGGATGCGAAATATCTGTTCTCAGATTCCACAGAAAGAAGGCTAGCAAAGAGATCCACGAAATACAGATGTAACTCTGTGAGATGAATTAACAGAATACTAAGCAGTTTCTCAGGAAGGTTCTTCCCAGATTTCATCTGAGGATATTTCCTTTTTCACCATAGCCCTCTAAGGGCTCCCAAATATCCCTTTGCCAATTCCACAAGAACTGTCTTAGCGAAAGGCTTCCTGAGGGGTAAGCAGTAACTCTGTGAGATGATTTCACAGAACACAAAGAAGTTTCTCAGAAAGCTTCTTTCTCTTTGTTATCGGAGGATAATTCCTTTGGCCCTATGGTCTTTAAAGGGATCCAAAATATCTGTTCTCAGATTCCACAGAAATAATGCTAGGAAACAGATGCAAGAAATACACATGTAACTACGTGAGATGAATTAACAGAACACTAAGCAGTTTCTCAGGAAGCTTCTTTCCAGATTTCATCTGAGGATATTTCCTTTTTCACCAGAGCCCTCTAAGGGCTTCCAAATATCACTTTGCCAATTCCACAAGAACTGTCTTAGCGAAAGGCTTCTTGAGGGGAAAGCTGTAACTCTGTGAGATGATTTCACAGAACACAAAGAAGTTTCTCAGAAAGCTTCTTTCTCTTTGTTATCGGAGGATATTTCCTAGGGCCCTACAGTCTTCAAAGGGATCCGAAATATCTATTCTCAGATTCCACAGAAATAAGGCTAGCAAAGAGATCCACGAAATACAGATGTAACTCTGTGAAATGAATTAACAGAACACTAAGCAGTTTCTCCGGAAACTTCTTTCCAGATTTCATCTGAGGATATTTCCTTTTTCACCGTAGCCCTCTATGGGCTTCCAAATATCACTTTGCCAATTTCACAAGAACCTTCTTAGCGAAAGGCTTCTTGAGGGAAATGCTGTAACTCTGTGAGATGATTTCACAGAACACAAAGAAGTTTCTCAGAAAGCTTCTTTCTCTTTGTTGTCGGAGGATATTTCCTTTGGCCCTATGGTCTTCAAAGGGATCCGAAATATCTGTTCTCAGATTCCACAGAAATAAGGCTAGCAAAGAGATCCACGTAATACAGATGTAACTCTGTGAGATGAATTTACAGAACACTAAGCAGTTTCTTAGGAAGCTTCTTTCCAGATTTCATCTGAGGATATTTCCTTTTACACAATAGCCCTCTATGGGCTTCCAAATATCACTTTGCCAATTCCACAAGAACTGTCTTAGCGAAAGGCTTCTTGAGGGGAAAGCTGTAGCTCTGTGAGATGATTTCACAGAACATAAAGAAGTTTCTCAGAAAGCTTCTTTCTCTTTGTTATCAGAGGATATTTCCATTGGCCCTATAGAGTTCAAAGGGATCCGAATTATCTGTTCTCAGATTCCACAGAAAGAAGGCTAGCAAAGAGATCCACGAAATACAGATGTAACACAGTGATATGAATTAACAGAACACTAAGCAGTTTCTCAGGAAGCTTCTTTCCAGATTTCATCTTAGGATATTTCCTTTTTCAACGTAGCCCTCTAAGGGCTTCCAAATATCACTTTGCCAATTCCACAAGAACTGTCTTAGCGAAAGGCTTCTTGAGGGGAAAGCTGTAACTCTGTGAGATGATTTCACAGAACACAAAGAAGTTTCTCAGAAAGCTTCTTTCTCTTTGTTGTCGGAGGATATTTCCTTTGGCCCTATGGTCTTCAAAGGGATCCGAAATATCTGTTCTCAGATTCCACAGAAATAAGGCTAGCAAAGAGATCCACGGAATACAGATGTAACTCTGTGAGATGAGTTTACAGAAAACTAAGCAGTTTTTTAGGAAGCTTCTTTCCAGATTTCATCTGAGGATATTTCCTTTAACACAATAGCCATCTTAGGGCTTCCAAATATCACTTTGCCAATTCCACAAGAACTGTCTTAGCGAAAGGCTTCTTGAGGGGAAAGCTGTAGCTCTGGGAGATGATTTCACAGAACATAAAGAAGTTTCTCAGAAAGCATCTTTCTCTTTGTAATCAGAGAATATTTCCTTTCGCCCTACAATCTGCAAATGGATCCGAAATATCTGTTCTCAGATTCCACAGAAATAAGGCTAGCAAAGAGATCCACGAAATACAGATGTAACTCTGTGAGATGAATTAACGGAACAGTAAGCAGTTTCTGGGGAAGCTTCTTTCCAGTTTTCATCTGAGGATATTTCCTTTTACACCATAGCCCTCTTTGGGCTTCCAAATATCACATTGCCAATCCACAAGATCTTTGTTAGCGAATGGCTTTTTGAGGGGAAAGCTGTAACTCTGTGAGATGATTTCACAGAACACAAAGAAGTTTCTCAGAAAGCTTCTTTCTCTTTGTTATCGGAGGATATTTCCTTTGGCCCTATGGTCTTCAAAGGGATCCGAAATATCTGTTCTCAGATTCCACAGAAATAAGGCTAGCAAAGAGATCCACGAAATACAGATGTAACTCTGTGAGATGAATTAACAGAACACTAAGCAGTTTCTCAGGAAGCTTCTTTCCAGATTTCATCTGAGGATATTTCCTTTTACAACATAGCACTCCAGGGGCTTCCAAATATCACTTTGCCAATTCCACAAGATGTTTGTTAGCGAAAGGCTTCTTGAGGGGAAAGCTGTAACTCTGTGAGATGATTTCACAGAACACAAAGAAGTTTCTCAGAAAGCTTCTTTCTCTTTGGTATCGGAGGATATTTTCTTTGGCCCTATGGTCTTCAAAGGGATCCGAAATATCTGTTCTCAGATTCCACAGAAATAAGGCTAGCAAAGAGATCCACGAAATACAGATGTAACTCTGTGAGATCAATTAACAGAGCACTAAGCAGCTTCTCAGGAAGCTTCTATCCAGATTTCATCTGAGGATATTTCCTTTTTCACCAGAGCCCTCTATGGGCTTCCAAATATCACTTCGCCAATTCCACAAGTACTGTCTTAGTGAAAGGCTTCTTGAGGGGAAAGCTGTATCTCTGTGAGATGATTTCACAGAACCCAAAGAAGTTTCTCAGAAATCTTCTTTCTCTTTGTTATCGGAGGATGTTTCCTTTGGCCTTTAGTCTTCAAAGGGATCCGAAATATCTGTTCTCAGATTCCACAGATATAAGGCTAGCAAAGATATCCACGAAATACAGATGTAACTCTGTGAGATGAATTAAGAGAACACTAAGCAGTTTCTCAGGAAGCTTCTTTCCAGATTTCATCTGAGGATATTTCCTTTTTCACCATAGCCCTCTATGGGCTTCCAAATATCACTTTGCCAATTCCACAAGAACTGTCTTAGCGAAAGGCTTCTTGAGGGGAAAGCTGTATCTCTGTGAGATGTTTTCACAGAACACTAAGAAGTTTCTCAGAAAACTTCTTTCTCTTTTTTATCGGAGGATATTTCCTTTGGCTCTATAGTCTTCAAAGGGATGCGAAATATCTGTTCTCAGATTCCACAGAAAGAAGGCTAGCAAAGAGATCCACGAAATACAGATGTAACTCTGTGAGATGAATTAACAGAATACTAAGCAGTTTCTCAGGAAGGTTCTTCCCAGATTTCATCTGAGGATATTTCCTTTTTCACCATAGCCCTCTAAGGGCTCCCAAATATCCCTTTGCCAATTCCACAAGAACTGTCTTAGCGAAAGGCTTCCTGAGGGGTAAGCAGTAACTCTGTGAGATGATTTCACAGAACACAAAGAAGTTTCTCAGAAAGCTTCTTTCTCTTTGTTATCGGAGGATAATTCCTTTGGCCCTATGGTCTTTAAAGGGATCCAAAATATCTGTTCTCAGATTCCACAGAAATAATGCTAGGAAACAGATGCAAGAAATACACATGTAACTACGTGAGATGAATTAACAGAACACTAAGCAGTTTCTCAGGAAGCTTCTTTCCAGATTTCATCTGAGGATATTTCCTTTTTCACCATAGCCCTCTAAGGGCTTCCAAATATCACTTTGCCAATTCCACAAGAAGTGTCTTAGCGAAAGGCTTCTTGAGGGGAAAGCTGTAACTCTGTGAGATGATTTCACAGAACACAAAGAAGTTTCTCAGAAAGCTTCTTTCTCTTTGTTATCGGAGGATATTTCCTAGGGCCCTATAGTCTTCAAAGGGATCCGAAATATCTATTCTCAGATTCCACAGAAATAAGGCTAGCAAAGAGATCCACGAAATACAGATGTAACTCGGTGAAATGAATTAACAGAACACTAAGCAGTTTCTCCGGAAACTTCTTTCCAGATTTCATCTGAGGATATTTCCTTTTTCACCGTAGCCCTCTTTGGGCTTCCAAATATCACTTTGCCAATTTCACAAGAACTTTCTTAGCGAAAGGCTTCTTGAGGGAAATGCTGTAACTCTGTGAGATGATTTCACAGAACACAAAGAAGTTTCTCAGAAAGCTTCTTTCTCTTTGTTGTCGGAGAATATTTCCTTTGGCCCTATGGTCTTCAAAGGGATCCGAAATATCTGTTCTCAGATTCCACAGAAATAAGGCTAGCAAAGAGATCCACGTAATACAGATGTAACTCTGTGAGATGAATTTACAGAACACTAAGCAGTTTCTTAGGAAGCTTCTTTTCAGATTTCATCTGAGGATATTTCCTTTTACACAATAGCCCTCTATGGGCTTCCAAATATCACTTTGCCAATTCCACAAGAAATGTCTTAGCGAAAGGCTTCTTGAGGGGAAAGCTGTAGCTCTGTGAGATGATTTCACATAACATAAAGAAGTTTCTCAGAAAGCTTCTTTCTCTTTGTTATCAGAGGATATTTCCATTGGCCTTATAGAGTTCAAAGGGATCCGAATTATCTGTTCTCAGATTCCACAGAAAGAAGGCTAGCAAAGAGATCCACGAAATACAGATGTAACACAGTGATATGAATTAACAGAACACTAAGCAGTTTCTCAGGAAGCTTCTTTCCAGATTTCATCTGAGGATATTTCCTTTTTCAACGTAGCCCTCTAAGGGCTTCCAAATATCACTTTGCCAATTCCACAAGAACTGTCTTAGCGAAAGGCTTCTTGAGGGGAAAGCTGTAACTCTGTGAGATGATTTCACAGAACACAAAGAAGTTTCTCAGAAAGCTTCTTTCTCTTTGTTGTCGGAGGATATTTCCTTTGGCCCTATGGTCTTCAAAGGGATCCGAAATATCTGTTCTCAGATTCCACAGAAATAAGGCTAGCAAAGAGATCCACGGAATACAGATGTAACTCTGTGAGATGAATTTACAGAAAACTAAGCAGTTTCTTAGGAAGCTTCTTTCCAGATTTCATCTGAGGATATTTCCTTTTACACAATAGCCCTCTAAGGGCTTCCAAATATCACTTTGCCAATTCCACAAGAACTGTCTTAGCGAAAGGCTTCTTGAGGGGAAAGCTGTAGCTCTGTGAGATGATTTCACAGAACATAAACAAGTTTCTCAGAAAGCTATTTTCTCTTTGTTGTCGGAGGATATTTCCTTTGGCCCTATGGTCTTCAAAGGGATCCGAAATATCTGTTCTCAGATTCCACAGAAATAAGGCTAGCAAAGAGATCCACGGAATACAGATGTAACTCTGTGAGATGAATTTACAGAAAACTAAGCAGTTTCTCAGGAAGCTTCTTTCCAGATTTCATCTGAGGATATTTCCTTTACACAATAGCCCTCTAGGGGCTTCCAAATATCACTTTGCCAATTCCACAAGAACTGTCTTAGCGAAAGGCTTCTTGAGGGGAAAGCTGTAGCTCTGTGAGATGATATCACAGAACATAAAGAAGTTTCTCAGAAAGCTTCTTTCTCTTTGTTATCAGAGGACATTTCCTTTGGCCCTGTAGTCTTCAAAGGGATCCGAAATATCTGTTCTCAGATTCCACAGAAATAAGGCTAGCAAAGTGATCCACGAAATACAGATGTAACTCTGTGAGATGAATTCACAGAACACTAAGCAGTTTCTCAGGAAGCTTCTTTCCAGATTTCATCTGAGGATATTTCCTTTTTCAACGTAGCCCTCTAAGGGCTTCCAAATATCACTTTGCCAATTCCACAAGAACTGTCTTAACGAAAGGCTTCTTGAGGGGAAAGCTGTAACTCTGTGAGATGATTTCACAGAACACAAAGAAGTTTCTCAGAAAGCTTCTTTCTCTTTGTTGTCGGAGGATATTTCCTTTGGCCCTATGGTCTTCAAAGGGATCCGAAATATCTGTTCTCAGATTCCACAGAAATAAGGCTAGCAAAGAGATCCACGGAATACAGATGTAACTCTGTGAGATGAATTTACAGAAAACTAAGCAGTTTCTTAGGAAGCTTCTTTCCAGATTTCATCTGAGAATATTTCCTTTTTCACCATAGCCCTCTTTGGGCTCCCAAATATCCCTTTGCCAATTCCACAAGAACTGTCTTAGCGAAAGGCTTCCTGAGGGGTAATCAGTAACTCTGTGAGATGATTTCACAGAACACAAAGAAGTTTCTCAGAAAGCTTCTTTCTCTTTGTTATCGGAGGATAATTCCTTTGGCCCTATGGTCTTTAAAGGGATCCAAAATATCTGTTCTCAGATTCCACAGAAATAAGGCTAGCAAACAGATGCAAGAAATACACATGTAACTACGTGAGATGAATTAACAGAACACTAAGCAGTTTCTCAGGAAGCTTCTTTCCAGATTTCATCTGAGGATATTTCCTTTTTCACCATAGCCCTCTAAGGGCTTCCAAATATCACTTTGCCAATTCCACAAGAACTGTCTTAGCGAAAGGCTTCTTGAGGGGAAAGCTGTAACTCTGTGAGATGATTTCGCAGAACACAAAGAAGTTTCTCAGAAAGCTTCTTTCTCTTTGTTATCGGAGGATATTTCCTTTGGCCCTATATTCTTCAAAGGGATCCGAAATATCTGTTCTCAGATTCCACAGAAATAAGGCTAGCAAAGAGATCTACGAAATACAGATGTAACTCCGTGAGATGAATTACCAGAACACTAAGCAGTTTCTCAGGAAGCTTCTTTCCAGATTTCATCTGAGGATATTTCCTTTTACACAATAGCCCTCTATGGGCTTCCAAATATCACTTTGTCAATTCCACAAAAACTGTCTTAGCGAAAGGCTTCTTGAGGGGTAAGCTGTAATTCTGTGAGATGATTTCACAGAACATAAAGAAGTTTCTCAGAAAGCTTCTTTCTCTTTGTTATCAGAGGATATTTCCTTTGGCCCTATAGTCTTCAAAGGGATCCGAAATATCTGTTCTCAGATTCCACAGAAAGAAGGCTAGCAAAGAGATCCACGAAATACAGATGTAACTCTGTGAGATGAATTACCAGAACACTAAGCAGTTTCTCAGGAAGCTTCTTTCCAGATTTCAACTGAGGATATTTCCTTTTTCACCATAGCCCTCTAGGAGCTTCCAAATATCATTTTGCCAATTCCACAAGAACTGTCTTAGCGAAAGGCTTCTTGAGGGGAAAGCTTTAACTCTGTGAGATGATTTCACAGAAAAAAAGTAGCTTCTCAGAAAGCTTCTTTCTCTTTGTTGTCGGAGGATATTTCCTTTGGCCCTATGGTCTTCAAAGGGATCCGAAATATCTGTTCTCAGATTCCACAGAAATAAGGCTAGCAAAGAGATCCACGAAATACAGATGTAACTCTGTGAGATGAATTAACAGAACACTAACCAGTTTCTCAGGAAGCTTCTTTCCAGATTTCATCTGAGGATATTTCCTTTTTCACCGTAGCCCTCTAAGGGCTTCCAAATATCACTTTGCCAACTCTCAAGAACTGTCTTAGCGAAAGGCTTCTTTAGGGGAAACCTGTAACTCTGTGAGATGATTTCACAGAACACAAAGAAGTTTCTCAGAAAGCTTCTCTCTCTTTGTTATCGGAGGATATTTCCTTTGGCCCTATAGTCTTCAAAGGAATCCAAAATATCTGTTCTCAGATTCCACAGAAATAAGGCTAGCAAAGAGATCCATGAAATACAGATATAACTCTGTCAAATGAATTTACAGAACACTAAGCAGTTTCTCAGGAAGCTTCTTTCCAGATTTCATCTGAGAATATTTCCTTTTTCACCATAGCCCTCTTTGGGCTTCCAAATATCACTTTGCAAATTCCACAAGAACTGTCTTTGCGAAAGGCTTCTTGAGGGGAAAGCTGTAACTCTGTGAGATGATTTCACAGAACACAAAGAAGTTTCTCAGAAAGCTTCTTTCTCTTTGTTATCGGAGGATATTTCCTTTGGACCTATAGTCTTCAAAGGGATCCGAAATATCTGTTCTCAGAATTCACAGAAATAAGGCTAGCAAAGAGATCCACGAAATACAGATGTAACTCTTTGAAATGAATTAACAGAACACTAAGCAGTTTCTCAGGAAGCTTCTTTCCAGATTTCATCTCAGGATATTTCCTTTTTCAACGTAGCCCTCTAAGGGCTTCCAAATATCACTTTGTCAATTCCACAAGAACTGTCTTAGCGAAAGGCTTCTTGAGGGGAAAGCTGTAACTCTGTGAGATGATTTCACAGAACACAAAGAAGTTTCTCAGAAAGCTTCTTTCTCTTTGTTGTCGGAGGATATTTCCTTTGGCCCTATGGTCTTCAAAGGGATCCGAAATATCTGTTCTCAGATTCCACAGAAATAAGGCTAGCAAAGAGATCCACGTAATACAGATGTAACTCTGTGAGATGAATTTACAGAACACTAAGCAGTTTCTCAGGAAGCTTCTTTCCAGATTTCATCTGAGGATATTTCCTTTTACACAATAGCCCTCTAGGGGCTTACAAATATCACTTTGCCAATTCCACAAGAAATGTCTTAGCGAAAGGCTTCTTGAGGAGAAAGCTGTAGCTCTGTGAGATGATTTCACAGAACATAAAGAAGTTTCTCAGAAAGCTTCTTTCTCTTTGTTATCAGAGGATATTTCCATTGGCCCTATAGTCTTCAAAGGGATCCGAAATATCTGTTCTCAGATTCCACAGAAAGAAGGCTAGCAAAGAGATCTACGAAATACAGATGTAATTCTGTGAGATGAATTACCAGAACACTAAGCAGTTTCTCAGGAAGCTTCTTTCCAGATTTCAACTGAGGATATTTCCTTTTTCACCATAGCCCTCTAGGGGCTTCCAAATATCATTTTGCCAATTCCACAAGAACTGTCTTAGCGAAAGGCTTCTTGAGGGGAAAGCTGTAACTCTGTGAGATGATTTCACAGAACACAAAGAAGTTTCTCAGAAAGCTTCTTTCTCTTTGTTATCGGAGGATATTTCCTTTGGACCTATGGTCTTCAAAGGGATCCAAAAGATCTGTTCTCAGATTCCACAGAAATAAGGCTAGCAAAGAGATCCACGAAATACAGATGTAACTCTGTCAAATGAATTTACAGAACACTAAGCAGTTTCTCAGGAAGCTTCTTTCCAGATTTCATCTGAGAATATTTCCTTTTTCACCATAGCCCTCTTTGGGCTTCCAAATATCACTTTGCCAATTCGACAAGAACTGTCTTAGCGAAAGGCTTCTTGAGGGGAAAGCTGTAACCCAGTGAGATGATTTCACAGAACACAAAGAAGTTTCTCAGAAAGTTTCTTTCTCTTTGTTATCGGAGGTTATTTCCTTTGGCCCTATAGTCTTCAAAGGGATCCGAAATATCTGTTCTCAGATTCCACAGAAATAAGGCTAGCAAAGAGATCCACGAAATACAGATGTAACTCTGTGAGATGAATTAAGAGAACACTAAGCTGTTTCTCAGGAATCTACTTTCCAGATTTCATCTGAGGATATTTCCTTTTTCACCTTAGCCCTCTATGGGCTTCCAAATATCACTTTGCCAATTTCACAAGAATTTTCTTAGCGAAAGGCTTCTTGAGGGGAAAGCTGTATCTCTGTGAGATGATTTCACAGAACACAAAGAAGATTCTCAGAAAGCTTCTTTCTCTTTGTTATCGGGGGATATTTCCTTTGACTCTATAGTCTTCAAACGGATCCGAAATATCGGTTCTCAGATTCCACAGAAATAAGGCAAGCAAAGAGATCCACGAAATACAGATGTAACCCTGTGAGATGAATTAACAGAACACCAACCAATTTCTCAGGAAGCTTCTTTCCAGATTTCATCTGAAGATATTTCCTTTTTCACCGTAGCCCTCTAAGGGCTTCCAAATATCACTTTGCCAATTCAACAAGAACTGTCTTAGCGAAAGGCTTCTTGAGGGGAAAGCTGTAACTCTGTGAGATGATTTCACTGAACACAAAGAAGTTTCTGAGAAAGCTTCTTTCTCTTTGTTATCAGAGGATATTTCCTTTGGCCCTGTAGTCTTCAAAGGGATCCGAAATATCTGTTCTCAGATTCCACAGAAATAAGGCTAGCAAAGTGATCCACGAAATACAGATGTAACTCTGTGAGATGAATTAACAGAACACTAAGCAGTTTCTCAGGGTGCTTCTTTCCAGATTTCATCTGAGAATATTTCCTTTTTCACCATAGCCCTCTTTGGGCTTCCAAATATCACTTTGCCAATTCCACAAGAACTTTCTTAGCGAAAGGCTTCTTGAGGGGAAAGCTGTAACTCTGTGAGATGATTTCACAGAACACAAAGAAGTTTCTCAGAAAGCTTCTTTCTCTTTGTTATCGGAGGATATTTCCTTTGGCCCTATAGTCTTCAAATGGACCCGAAATATCTGTTCTCAGATTCAACAGAAATAAGGCTAGCAAGGAGATCCACGAAGAACAGATATAACTCTGTGAGTGGAAGTAACAGAACACTAAGCAGTTTATCTGAAAGCTTCTTTCCAGATTTCATCTGAGGATAGGTCCTTTTTCACCCTAGCCCTCTAAGGGCTTCCAAATATCACTTTGCAATTCCACAAGAACTGTCTTAGCGAAAGGCTGCTTTTGGCGAAAGCTGTAACTCTGTGAGATGATTTCACAGAACACAAAGAAGTTTCTCCGAAAGCTTCTTTCTCTTTGTTTTCGGAGGATATTTCCTTTGGCCCTGTTGCCTTCAAAGGGATCCGAAATATCTGTTCTCAGATACCACAGAAATAAGGCTAGCAAAGAGATCCAGGAAATAGAGATGTAATTATGTGAGTGGAAGTCACACATCACAGAGCAATTTCTCAGAAATCTTCTTTCCACATTTCATCTGAGGGTATTTCCTTTTTCACCATAGCCCACTATAGGCTTTCAAATATCACTTTGCCAATTCCACAAGACCTGTCTTAGCGAACGGCTTCTTAGGGGAAAGCTGTAACTCCGTGAGATGATTTCACAGAACACAAAGAAGTTTCTCAGAAAGCTTCTTTCTCTTTGTTATCGGAGGATATTTCCTTTGGCCCTATAGTCTCCAAAGGGATCCGAAATATCTGTTCTCAGATTCCACAGAAATAAGGCTAGGAAAGAGATCCACGAAATACAGATGTAACTCTGTGAGTGGAAGTCACACATCACTGAGCAGTTTCTCAGAAATCTTCTTTCCAGATTTCATCTGAGGATGTTTCCTTTTTCACCATAGCCCTATAGGGGCTTCCAAATATCACTTTACCAATTCCACAAGAACTGTCTTAGCGAAAGGCTTCTTGAGGGGAAAGCTGTAACTCTGTGAGATGATTCCACAGAACAAAAGAAGTTTCTCAGAAAACTTCATTCTCTTTGTTATCGGGGAATAATTCCTTTGGCCCTATATTCTTCAAAGGGATCCCAAATATCGGCTCTCAGTTCCACAGAAATAAGGCTAGCTCAGTGATCCACGAAATACAGATGTAACTCTGTGAAAAGAATTAACAGAACACTAAGCAGTTTCTCAGAAAGCTTCTTTCCAGATTTCATCTGAGGATGTTTCCTTTTTCACCATAGCCCTCTAAGGGCTTCCAAATATCACTTTGCCAATTCCAGAAGAACTGTCGTAGCGAAAGGCTTCTTGAGGGGATAGCTGTAACTCTGTGAGATGATTTCATAGAACACAAAGAAGTTTCTCAGAAAGCTTCTTTCTCCTTGTTATCGGGGGATATTTCCTTTGGCCCTATAATCTTCAAATGGACCCGAAATATCTGTTCTCAGATTCCTCAGAAATAAGGCTAGCGAAGAGATCCACGAAGAAGAGATGTAACTCTGTGAGATGAATTAACAGAACACTAAGCAGGTTTTAAGAAAACTTCTTTCCAGATTTCATCTGAGGATATTTCCTCTTTCACCATAGCCATCTATGGGCTTCCAAATACAACTTTGCCAATTCCACAAGAACTGTCTTAGCGAAAGGCTTCTTGAGGGGAAAGCTGTAACTCTGTGATATGATTTCACAGAACACAAATAAGTTTCTCAGAAAGCTTCCGTGTCTTTGTTATCGGAGGATATTTCCTTTGGCCCTATAGTCTTCAAAGGGATCCGAAATATCTGTTCTCAGATTCCACAGAAATAAGGCTAGCAAAGAGATCCAAGAAATACAGATGTAACTCTGTGAGTGGAAGTCACATATCACAGAGCAGTTTCTCAGAAAGCTTCTTTCCAGATTTCATCTGAGGATATTTCCTTTTTCACCATAGCTCTCTATGTGCTTTCAAATATCGCTTTGCCAATTCCACAAGTCCTGTCTTAGCGAACGGCTTCTTGAGGGGAAAGCTGTAACTCTGTGAGATGATTTCACAGAACACAAAGAAGTTTCTCAGCAAGCTTCTTTCTCTTTGTTATCGGAGGATATTTCCTTTGGCCCTATAATCTCCAAAGGGATCTGAAATATCTGTTCTCAGATTCCACAGAAATGAGGCTAGCAAAGTGATCCACGAAATACAGATGTAACTCTGTGAGTGGAAGTCACACATCACAGAGCAGTTTCTCAGAAAGCTTCTTTCCAGATTTCATCTGAGGATATTTCCTTTTTCAGCATAGCCCTCTATGGGCTTCCAAATATCACTTTGCCAATTCCACAAGAACTGTCTTATCGAAATGCTTTTTGAGGGGAAAGCTGAAACTCTGTGAGATGATTTCATAGAACACAAAGAAGTTTCTCAGAAACTTCTTTCTCTTTGTTATCGGAGGATATTTCCTTTGGCCCTATAGTCTACAAATGGACCCGAAATATCTTTTCTCAGATTCCACAGAAATAATGCTGGCAAAGAGATCCACGAAGAACAGATGTAACTCTGTGAGATGAATTTACAGAACCCTAAGCAGGTTCTCAGAAAGCTTCTTTCCAGATTTCTTCTGAGGATAGTTCCTTTTTCACCATTGCCCTCTATGGTCTTCCAAATATGAGTTTGCCATTTCCACAAGAACTGTCTTAGCGAAAGGCTGTTTTTGGAGAAAGCTGTAACTCTGTGAGATGATTTCACAGAAAACAAAGAAGTTTCTCAGAAATCTTCTTTCCCTTTCTTATTGGAGGATATTTCCTTTGGCCCTGTAGTGTTCAAAGGGATCCGAAATATCTGTTCTCAGATACCACAGAAATAAGGCTAGCAAAGAGATCCAGGAAATAGAGATGTAATTATGTGAGTGGAAGGCACACATCACAGAGCAGTTTCTCAGAAAGCATCTTTCCAGATTTCATCTGAGGATATTTCCTTTTTCACTATAGCCCTCTAAGGGCTTTCAAATATCACTTTTCCAATTCCACAATACCTGTCTTAGCGAACGGCTTCTTGATGGGAAAGCTGTAACTCTGTGAGATGATTTCACAGAACACAAAGAAGTTTCTCAGAAAGCTTCTTTCTCTTTCTTATCGGAGGATATTTCCTTTGGCCCAATTATCTCCAAAGGGATCCGAAATATCTGTTCTCAGATTCCACAGAAATAAGGCTAGCAAAGAGATCGACGAAATACAGATGTAACTCTGTGAGTGGAAGCAACACATCAAAGAGCAGATTCTCAGAAAGCTTCTTTCCAGATTTCATCTGAGGATATTTCCTTTTTCACCATAGCCCTCTAAGGGCTTCCAAATATCACTTTGCCAATTCCACAAGAACTGTCTTAGCGAAAGGCTTCTTGAGGGGAAAGCTGTAACTCTGTGAGATGATTTCATAGAACACAAAGAAGTTTCTCAGAAAGCTTCTTTCTCCTTGTTATCGGAGGATATTTCCTTTGGCACTATAGTCTTCAAATGGACCCAAAATATCTGTTCTCAGATTCCACAGAAATAAGGCTAGCAAAGAGATCCACGAAGAACAGATGAAACTCTGTGAGATGAATTAACAGAACACTAAGCAGTTTCTCAGAAAGCTTCTTTCCAGATTTCATCTGACGATAGTTCCTTTTTCACCATAGCCCCCTATGGGCTTCCAAATATCACTTTGCCAATTCCACAAGAAGTGTCTTAGCGAACGGCTGCTTTTGGAGAAAGTTGTAACTCTGTGAGATGATTTCACAGAAAACAAAGAAGTTTCTCAGAAAGCTTCTTTCTCTTTCTTATCGGAGGATATTTCCTTTGGCCCTGTAGTCTTCAAAGTGATGCGAAATATCTATTCTCAGATACCACAGAAATAAGGCTAGCAAAGAGATCCAGGAAATAGAGATGTAATTATGTGAGTGGAAGTCACAAATCACAGAGCAGTATCTCAGAAAACTTCGTTCCAGATTTCATCTGAGGATATTTCCTTTTTCACCATAGCCCTCTAGGGGCTTCCAAATATCACTTTGCCAATTCCACAAGAACTGTCTTAGCGAAAGGCTTCTTGAGGGGAAAGCTGTAACTCTGTGGGATGATTTCATAGAACACAAACAAGTTTCTCAGGAAGCTTCTTTCTCCTTGTTATCGGAGGATATTTCCTTTGGCCCTATAATCTTCAAATGGACCCGAAATATCTGTTCTCAGATTCCACAGAAATAAGGCTAGCAAAGAGATACACGAAGAACAGATGTAACTCTGTGAGATGAATTAACAGAACACTAAGCAGTTTCTGAGAAAGCTTCTTTCCAGATTTCATCTGACGATAGTTCCTTTTTCACCATAGCCCTCTATGGGCTTTGAAATATCACTTTGCCAATTCCACAAGAAGTGTCTTAGAGAACCGCTGCTTTTGGAGAAAGTTGTAACTCTGTGAGATGATTTCACAGAAAATAAAGAAGTTTCTCAGAAAGCTTCTTTCTCTTTGTTATCGGAGGTTATTTCTTTTGGCCCTGTAGTCTTCAAAGGGATCCGAAATATCTGTTCTCAGATTGCACAGAAATAAGGCTAGGAAAGAGATCCACGAAATAGAGATGTAATTATGTGAGTGGAAGTCACACATAACAAAGCAGTTTCTCAGAAAGCTTCCTTCCAGATTTCATCTGACGATATTTCCTCTTTCACCATAGCCCTCTATGGGCTTCCAAATATCACTTTGCCAATTCCAAAAGAACTTTCTTAGCGAAAGGCTTCTTGAGGGGAAAGCTGTAATTCTGTGAGATGATTCCACAGAACAAAAAGAAGTTTCTCAGAAAAATTCTTTCTCTTTGTTATCGGAGGATAATTCCTTTGGCCCTATATTCTTCAAAAGGATCCCAAATATCTGTTCTCAGTTCCACAGAAATAAGGCTAACACAGTGATCCACGAAATACAGATGTAACTTTGTGAGATGAATTAACAGAACACTAAGCAGTTTCTCAGAAAGCTTCTTTCCAGATTTCATCTGAGAATATTTCCTTTTTCACCATAGCCCTCTATGGGCTTCCAAATATCACTTTGCCAATTACACAAGAACTGTCTTAGCTAAAGACTTCTTAAGGGGAAAGCTGTAACTCTGTGAGATGATTTCACAGAACACAAAGAAGTTTCTCAGAAAGCTTCCGTCTCTTTGTTATCGGAGGATATTTCCTTTGGCTCTATAGTCTTCAAAGGGATCCGAAATATCTGTTCTCAGATTCCAGAGAAATAAGGCTAGCAAAGAGATCCACGAAATACAGATGTAACTCTGTGAGTGGAAGTCACATATTACAGAGCAGGTTCTCAGAAAGCTTCTTTCCAGATTTCATCTGAGGATATTTCCTTTTTCACCATAGCCCTCTATGGGCTTCCAAATATCACTTTGCCAATTCCACAAGAACTGTCTTATCGAAAGGCTCCTTGAGGGGAAAGCTGTAACTCCGTGATATGATTTCACAGAACACAAAGAAGTTTCTCAGAAAGCTTCTTTCTCTTTGTTATCGGAGGATATTTCCATTGAACCTATTGTCTCCAAAGAGATCCGAAATATCTGTTCTCAGATTCCACAGAAATAAGGCTAGCAAAGAGATCCACGAAATACAGATGTAACTCTGTGAGTGGAAGTCACACATTAAAAGGGCAGTTTCTCAGAAGGCTTCTTTCCAGATTTCATCTGAGGATATTTTCTTTTTCACCATAGCCCTCTATGGGCTTCTAAATATCACTTTGCCAATTCCACAAGAACTGTCTTAGAGAAAGGCTTCTTGAGGGGAAAGCTGTAACTCTGTGATATGATTTCACAGAACACAAAGAAGTTTCTCAGAAAGCTTCTTTCTCTTTGTTATCGGAAGATATTTCCTTTGTCCCTATAGTCTTCAAAGGGATCCGGAATATCTGTTCTCAGATTCCACAGAAATAAGGCTAGCAAAGAAATCCACGAAATACATGCAACTCTGTGAGTGGAAGTCACACATTAAAAGAGCAGTTTCTCAGAAGGCTTCTTTCCAGATTTCATCTGAGGATATTTCCTTTTTCACCATAGCCCTCTATGGGCTTCCAAATATCACTTTGCCAATTCCACAAGAACTGTCTTAGCGAAAGGCTTCTTGAGGGGAAAGCTGTAACTCTGTGAGATGATTTCACAGAACACAAAGAAGTTTCTCAGAAAGCTTCTTTCTCTTTGTTATCGGAGGATATTTCCTTTGGCCCTATAGTCTTCAAAGGGAACAGAAATATCTGTTCTCAGATTCCACAGAAATAAGGCTAGAAAAGAGTTCCACGAAATACAGATGTAACTCTGTGAGTGGAAGTCAGCCATCACAGAGCAGTTTCTCAGAAAGCTTCTTTCCAGAATTCTTCTGAGGATATTTCCTTTTTCACCATAGCCCTATAAGGGCTTCCAAATATCACTTTGCCTATTCCACAAGAACTGTCTTAGCGAAAGGCTTCTTGAGGGGAAAGCTGTAACTCTGTGATATGATTTCATAGAACACAAAGAAGTTTCTCAGAAAGCTTCTTTCTCTTTGTTATCGGAGGATATTTCCTTTGGCCCTATAGTCTTCAAAGGGATCCGAAATATGTGTCTCAGATTCCACAGAAATAAGACTAGCAAAGAGATCCACGAAATACAGATGTAACCCTGTGAGAGGAATTAATAGAACAATAAGAAATTTCTCAGAAAGCTTCTTTCCAGATTTCATCTGAGGATATTTCCTTTTTCACCTTAGCCCTCTATGGGCTTCCAAATATCACTTTGCCAATTCCACAAGAACTGTCTTAGCGAAAGGCTTCTTGAGGGGAAAGCTGTAACTCTGTCAGATGATTTCACAGAACACAAAGAAGCTTCTCAGAAAGCTTCTTTCTCTTTGTTATCGGAGGATATCTCCTTTGGCCCTATAGCCTTCAAAGGGATCCGAAATATCTGTTCTCAGATTTCACAAAAATAAGGCTAGCAAAGAGATCCAAGAAATACTGATATAACTCTGTGAGATGAATTAACAGAACACTAAGCAGTTTCTCAGAAAGCTTCTTTCCAGATTTCATCTTAGGATATTTCCTTTTTCACCATAGCCCTCTATGGGCTTCCCAATATCACTTTGCCAATTCCACAAGAACTGTCTTAGCGAAAGGCTTCTTGAGGGGAAAGCTGTAACTCTGTGATATGATTTCACAGAACATAAAGAGATTCTCAGAAAGCTTCTTTCTCTTTGTTATCGGAAGATATTTCCTTTGGCCCTATAGTCTTCAAAGGGATCCGAAATATCTGTTCTCGGATTCCACAGAAATAAGGCTAGCAAAGAGTTCCACGAAATACAGATGTAAATCTGTGAGTGGAAGTCACACATTAAAAGAGCAGTTTCTCAGAAAGCTTCTTTCCAGATTTCATCTGAGGATATTTCCTTTTTCACCATAGCCCTCTAAGGTTTTCCAAATATCACTTTGCCAATTCCACAAGAACAGTCTTAGCGAAAGGCTTCTTGAGAGGAAAGCTATACCTCTGTGAGATGATTTCACAGAACACAAAGAAGTTTCTCAGAAAGCTTCATTCTCTTTGTTTTTCGGAGGATATTTCCTTTGGCCCTACAGTCTTCAAAGGGATCCGAAATATCTGTTCTCAGATTCCACAGAAATATGGCTAGCAAGGAGATCCATGAAATACAGATGTAACTCTGTGAGATGAATTAACAGAACACTAAGCAGTTTCTCAGAAAGCTTCTTTCCAGATTTCATCTGAAGATATTTCCTTTTCCACCATAGACCTCTATGGGCTTCCAAATAACATTTTGCCAATTCCACAAGAACTGTCTTATCGAAAGGCTTCTTGAGGCGAAAGCTGTACCTCTGTGAGATGATTTCACAGAACACAAAGAAGTTTCTCAGAAAACTTCTTTCTCTTTGTAATCGGAGGGTATTTCCTTTGGCCATATAGTCTTCAAAGAGTTCCGAAATATCTGTTCTCAGATACCACAGAAATAAGGCTAGCAAAGAGATCCACGAAATCCAGATGTAACTCTGTGAGTGGAAGTCACACATTAAAAGAGCAGTTTCTCAGAAGGCTTCTTTCCAGATTTCATCTGAGGATATTTCCTTTTTCACAATAGCCCTCTAGTGGCTTCCAAATATCACTTTGCCAATTCCACAAGAACTGTCTTAGCGAAAGGCTTCTTGAGGGGAAAGCTGAAACTCTGTGATATGATTTCACAGAACACAAAGAGTTTCTCAGAAAGCTTCTTTCTCTTTGTTATCGGAAGATATTTCCTTTGGCCCTATAGTCTTCAAAGGGATCCGAAATATCTGTTCTCAGATTCCATAGAAATAAGGCTAGCAAAGAGTTCCACGAAATACAGATGTAAATCTGTGAGTGGAAGTCACACATTGAAAGAGCAGTTTCTCAGAAGGCTTCTTTCCAGATTTCATCTGAGGATATTTCCTTTTTCACCATAGCCCTCTATGGGGTTCCAAATATCACTTTGCCAATTCCACAAGAACTGTCTTAGCGAAAGGCTTCTTGAGGGGAAAACTGTAACTCTGTGAGACGATTTCACAGAACCCACAGAAGTCTCTCAGAAAGCTTCTTTCTCTTTGTTATCGGAGGATATTTCCTTTGGCCCTATAGTCGTCAAAGGGATCAGAAATATCTGTTCTCAGATTCCACAGAAACAAGGCTAGCATAGAGATCCACGAAATACAGATGTAACTCTGTGAGATGAATTAACAGAACACTAAGAAATTTCTCAGAAAGCTTCTTTCCGGATTTCATCTGAAGATATTTCCTTTTCCACCATAGCCCTCTATGGGCTTCCAAATATCACTTTCCCAATTCCACAAGAACTGTCTTAGCGAAAGGCTTCTTGATGCGAAAGCTGTAACTCTGTGAGATGATTTCACAGAACACAAAGAAGTTTCTCAGAAAGCTTCTTTCTCTTTGTTATCGGAAGATATTTCCTTTGGCCCTATATTCTTCAAAGGGTTCCGAAATATCTGTTCTCAGATTCCACAGAAATAAGGCTAGCAAAGAGATCCACGAAATATAGATGTAATTCTGTGAGTGGAAGTCACACATTAAAAGAGCAGTTTCTCAGAAGGCTTCTTTCCAGATTTCATCTGAGGATATTCCCTTTTTCACCATAGCCCTCTATGGGGTTCCAAATATCACTTTGCCAATTCCACAAGAACTGTCTTAGCGAAAGGCTTCTTGAGGGGAAAGCTGTAACTCTGTGAGATGATTTCACAGAACCCACAGAAGTCTCTCAGAAAGCTTCTTTCTCTTTGTTATCGGAGGATATTTCCTTTGGCCCTATAGTCGTCAAAGGGATCAGAAATATCTGTTCTCAGATTCCACAGAAACAAGGCTAGCATAGAGATCCACGAAATACAGATGTAACTCTGTGAGATGAATTAACAGAACACTAAGCAATTTCTCAGAAAGCTTCTTTCCGGATTTCATCTGAAGATATTTCCTTTTCCACCATAGCCCTCTATGGGCTTCCAAATATCACTTTGCCAATTCCACAAGAACTGTCTTAGCGAAAGGCTTCTTGAGGGGAAAGCTGTAACTCTGTGAGATGATTTCACAGAACACAAAGAAGTTTCTCAGAAAGCTTCTTTCTCTTTGTTATCGGAAGATATTTCCTTTGGCCCTATATTCTTCAAAGGGTTTCGAAATATCTGTTCTCAGATTCCACAGAAATAAGGCTAGCAAAGAGATCCACGAAATATAGATGTAATTCTGTGAGTGGAAGTCACACATTAAAAGAGCAGTTTCTCAGAAGGCTTCTTTCCAGATTTCATCTGAGGATATTTCCTTTTTCACCATTGCCCTCTATGGGCTTCCAAATATCACTATGCCAATTCCACAAGAACTGTCTTAGCGAAAGGCTTCTTGAGAGGAAAGCTGTAACTATGTGAGATGATTTCACAGAATCCACAGAAGTCTCTCAGAAAGCTTCTTTCTCTTTGTTATCAGAGGATATTTCCCTTGGCCCTATAGTCTTCAAAGGGATCCGAAATATCTGTTCTCAGATTCCACAGAAATAAGGTTAGCATAGAGATCCACGAAATACAGATGTAACTCCGTGAGATGAATTAACAGAACACTAAGCAGTTTCTCAGAGAGCTTCTTTCCAGATTTCATCTGAGGATATTTCCTTTTTCACCATAGCCCTCTATGGTTTTCCAAATATCACTTTGCCAATTCCACAAGAACTGTCTTAGCGAAAGGCTTCTTTAGAGGAAAGCTATACCTCTGTGAGATGATTTCACAGAACACAAAGAAGTTTCTCAGAAAGCTTCCTTCTCTTTGTTTTTCGGAGGATATTTCATTTGGCCCTACACTCTTCAAAGGGATCCGAAATATCTGTTCTCAGATTCCACAGAAATATGGCTAGTAAGGAGATCCATGAAATACAGATGTAACTCTGTGAGATGAATTAACAGAACACTAAGCTGTTTCTCAGAAAGCTTCTTTCCAGATTTCACCTGAAGATATTTCCTTTTCCACCATAGCCCTCTATGGGCTTCGAAATATCACTTTGCCAATTCCACAAGAACTGTCTTAGCGAAAGTCTTCTTGAGATGAAAGATGTAACTCTGTGAGATGATTTCACAGAACATGAAGAAGTTTCTCAGAAAGCTTCTTTCTCTTTGTTATGGGAGGATATGTCCTTTGGCCCTATAGTCTTCAAAGGCAACGGAAATATCTGTTCTCAGATTCCACAGAAATAAGGCTAGCAAATAGATCCACGAAATACAGATGTAACTCTGTGAGTGGAAGTCAGACATCACAGAGCAGTTTCTCAGAAAGCTTCTTTCCAGGTTTCAACTGAGGATATTTCCTTTTCCACCATAGCCCTATATGGGCTTCCAAATATCACTTTGCCAATTCCACAAGAACTGTCTTAGCGGAAGGCTTCTTGAGGGGAAAGTTGTAACTCTGTGATATGATTTCACAGAACACAAAGAAGTTTCTCAGAAAGCTTCTTTCTCTTTGTTATCGGAGGATGTTTCCTTTGGCCCTATAGTCTTCAAAGGGATCCGAAATATCTGTCTCAGATTCCACAGAAATAAGGCTAGCAAAGAGATCCACGAAATACAGATGTAACTCTGTGAGAGTAATTAACAGAACAATAAGCAATCTCTCAGAAACCTTCTTTCCAGATTTCATCTTAGGATATTTCCTTTTTCACCATAGCCCTCTATAGGCTTCCAAATATCACTTTGCCAATTCCACAAGAACTTTCTTAGCGAAAGGCTTCTTGAGGGGAAAGCTGTAACTCTGTGACATGATTTCACAAACACAAAAAATTTTCTCAGAAAGCTTCATTCTCTTTGTTATCGGAAGATATTTCCTTTGGCCCTATAGTCTTCAAAGGGATCCGAAATATCTGTTGTCAGATTCCACAGAAATAAAGGCTAGCAAAGAGATCCACGAAATACAGAGGTAATTCTGTGAGTGGAAGTCACACATCACAGAGCAGTTTCTCACAAAGATTCTTTCCAGATTTCATCTGAGGATATTTCCTTTTTCAACATAGCCCTCTATGGGCTTCCAAATATCACTTTGCCAATTCCAAAAGAACTGCCTTAGCGAAAGGCTTCTTGAGGGGAAAGCTGTAACTCTGTGAGATGATTTCACAGAACACAAAGAAGTTTCTCAGAAAGCTTCTTTCTCTTTGTTATGGGAGGATATTTCCTTCGGCCCTATAGTCTTCAAAGGAATCCGAAATATCTGTTCTCAGATTCCACAGAAACAAGGCTAGCAAAGAGATCCACGAAATACAGATGTAACTTTGTGAGATGAATTAACAGAATACTAAGCAGTTTCTCAGAAAGCTTCTTTCCAGATTTCATCTGAGGATATTTCCTTTTTCACCATAGCACACTATGGGTTTCCAAATATCACCTTGCCAACTCCACAAGAACTGTCTTAGCGAAAGGCTTCTTGAGGGGAAAGCTGTAACTCTGTGAGATGATTTCACAGAACACTAAGAAGTTTCGCAGAAAGCTTCTTTCCCTTTGTTATCGGAGGATATTTCCTTTGGCCCTATAGTCTTCCAAGGGATCCGAAATATCTGTTCTTAGATTCCACAGAAATAAGGCTAGCAAAGAGATCCAGGAAATACAGATGTAACTCTGTGAGATGAATTAACAGAACACTAAGCAATTTCTCAGAAAGCTTCTTTCCAGATTTCATCTGAGGATAATTCCTTTTTCACCATAGCCCTCTATGGGCTTCCAAATAACACTTTGCCAATTCCACAAGAACTATCTTAGCGAAAGACTTCTTGAGGGGAAAGCTGTAACTCTGTGAGATGATTACACAGAACACAAAGAACTGTCTCAGAAAGTTTCTTTGTCTTTGTTATCGGAGGATATTTCCTTTGGCCCTATAGTCTTCAAAGGGATCCGAAATATCTGTTCTCAGATTCCACAGAAATAAGGCTAGCAAAGAGATCCACGAAATACAGATGTAACTCTGTGAGATGAATTAACAGAACACTAAGCAGTTTCTCAGGAAGCTTCTATCCATATTTCATCTGAGGATATTTCCTTTTTCACCATAGCCCTGTAGGGGTTCCAAATATCACTTTGCCAATTCCACAAGAACTGTCTTAGCGAAATTCTTCTTGAGGGGAAAGCTGTAACTCTGTCAGATGATTTTACAGAACACAAAGGAGTTTCTCAGAAAGCTTCTTTCTCTTTGTTATCGGAGGATATTTCCTTCGGCCCTACAATCTTCAAAGAGATCCGAAATATCTATTCTCAGATTCCACAGAAATAAGGCTAACAAAGAGATCCACGAAATACAGATGTAACTCTGTGAGTGGAAGTAACACATCACAGAGCAGTTTCTCTAAAAGCTTCCTTCCAGACTTCATCTGAGGATATTTCCTTTTTCACCATAGCCCTCTATGGGCTTCCAAATATCACTTTGCCAATTCCACAAGAACTGTCTTAGCGAAAGGCTTCTTGAGGGGAAAGCTGTAACTCTGTCAGATGATTTCACAGAACACAAAGAAGTTTCTCAGAAAGCTTCTTTCTCTTTGTTATCGGAGGATATTTCCCTTGGCCCTATAGTCTGCAAAGGGACCCGAAATATCTGTTCTCAGATTCCACAGAAATAAGGCTAGCAAAGAGATGCAACAAATACACATGTAACTACGTGAGATGAATTAACAGTACACTAAGCAGTTTCTCAGGAAGCTTCTTTCTAGATTTCATCCGAGGATATTTCCTTTTTCACCATAGCCCTCTAAGGGCTTCCAAATATCACTTTGCCAATTCCACAAGAAGTGTCTTAGCGAAAGGCTTCTTGAGGGGAAAGCTGTAACTCTGTGAGATGATTTCACAGAACACGAAGAAGTTTCTCAGAAAGCTTCTTTCTCTTGGTTATCGGAGGATATTTCCTTTGGCCCTATAGTCTTTAAAGGGATCCGAAATATCTGTTCTCAGATTCCACAGAAATAAGGCTAGCAAAGAGATCCACGAAATACAGATGTAACTCTGTGAGTGGAAGTCAGACATCACAGAGCAGTTTCTCAGAAAGCTTCTTTCCAGGTTTCATCTGAGGATATTTCCTTTTTCACAAGAGCCCTCTATGGGCTTCCAAATATCACTTTGCCAATTCCACAAGAACTGTCTTAGCGGAAGGCTTCTTGAGGGGAAAGCTGTAACTCTGTGATATGATTTCACAGAACACAAAGAAGTTTCTCAGAAAGCTTCTTTCTCTTTGTTATCGGAGGATGTTTCCTTTGGCCCTATAGTCTTCAAAGGGATCCGAAATATCTGTCTCAGATTTCACAGAAATAAGGCTAGCAAAGAGATTCACGAAATACAGATGTAACTCTGTGAGAGGAATTAACAGAACAATAAGCAATCTCTCAGAAAGCTTCTTTCCAGATTTCATCTGAGGATATTTCCTTTTTCACCATAGCCCTCTATGGGCTTCCAAATATCACTTTGCCAATTCCACAAGAACTGGCTTAGCGAAAGGCTTCTTGAGGGGAAAGCTGTAACTCTGTTATATGATTTCACAAACACAAAGAAGTTTCTCAGAAAGCTTCTTTCTCTTTGTTATCGGAAGATATTTATTTGGCCCTATAGTCTTCAAAGGGATCCGAAATATCTGTTCTCAGATTCCACAGAAATAAAGGCTAGCAAAGAGATCCACGAAATACAGAGGTAACTCTGTGAGTGGAAGTCACACATCACAGAGCAGTTTCTCAGAAAGCTTCTTTCCAGATTTCATCTGAGTATATTTCCTTTTTCAACATAGCCCTCTATGGGCTTCCAAATATCACATTGCCAATTCCACAAGAGCTGTCTTAGCGAAAGGCTTCTTGAGGGGAATGCTGTAACTCTGTGAGATGATTTCACAGAACACAAAGAAGTTTCTCAGAAAGCTTCTTTCTCTTTGTTATCGGAGGATATTTCGTTTGGCCCTCTAGTCTTCAAAGGTATCCGAAATATCCGTTCTGAGATTCCACAGAAATAAGGCTAGTAAAGAGATCCACGAAATAGAGATGTAACTCTGTGAGATGAATTAACAGAACACTAAGCAGTTTCTCAGGAAGCTTCTTTCCAGATTTCATCTGAGGATATTTCCTTTTTCACCATAGCCCTCTATGGGCTTCCAAATATCACTTTGCCAATTCCACAAGAACTGTCTTAGCGAAAGTCTTCTTGAGGAGAAAGCTGTAACTCTGTCAGATGATTTCACAGAACACAAAGAAGTTTCTCAGAAAGCTTCTTTCTCTTTGTTATCGGAGGATATTTCCTTTGGCCCTATAGTCTTCAAAGGGATCCGAAATATCTGTTCTCAGATTCCACAGAAATAAGGCTAGCAAACAGATCCACGACATACAGATGTAACTCTGTGAGATGAATTAACAGAACACTAACCAGTTTCTCAGTAAGCTTCTTTCCAGATTTCATCTGAGGATATTTCCTTTTTCACCGTAACCCTCTAAGGGCTTCCAAATATCACTTTGCCAATTCCACAAGAACTGTCTTAGCGAAAGGCTTCTTGAGGGGAAATCTGTAACTCTGTGAGATGATTTCACAGAACACCAAGAAGTTTCTCAGAAAGCTTCTTTCTCTTTGTTATCGGAAGATATTTCCTTTGGCCCTATAGTCTTTAAAGGGATCCGAAATATCTGTTCTCAGATTCCAAAGAAATAAGGCTAGCAAAGAGATCCACGAAATAGAGATGTAACTCTGTGAGATGAATTAACAGAACACTAAGCAGTTTCTCAGGAAGCTTCTTTCCAGATTTCATCTGAGGATATTTCCTTTTTCACCGTAGCCCTCTAAGGCCTTCCAAATATCACTTTCCAATTCCACAAGAACTGTCTTAGCGAAAGGCTTCTTGAGGGGAAAGCTGTAACTCTGTGAGATGATTTCAAAGAACACAAAGAAGTTTCTCAGAAAGCTTCTTTCTCTTTGTTATCGGAGGATATTTCTTTTGGCCCTATAGTCTGCAAAGGGATCAGAAATATCTGTTCTCAGATTCCACAGAAATAAGGCTAGCAAAGAGATGCAACAAATACACATGTAACTACGTGAGATGAATTAACAGAACACTAAGCAGTTTCTCAGAAAGCTTCTTTCCAGATTTCATCTGAGGTTATTTCCTTTTTCACCTTAGCCCTCTTTGGGCTTCCAAATATCACTTTGCCAATTCCATAATAACTGTCCTAGCGAAAGGCGTCTTGAGGGGAAAGCTGTAACTCTGTCAGATGATTTCACAGAACACAAAGAAGTTTCTCAGAAAGCTTCTTTCTCTTTGTTATCGGAGGATATTTCCTTTGGCCCTATAGTCTTCAAAGGGATCCGAAATATCTGTTCTCAGATTCCACAGAAATAAGGCTAGCAAAGAGATCCACGAAATACAGATGTAACTCTGTGAGATGAATTAACAGAACACTAAGCAGTTTCTCAGGAAGCTTCTTTCCAGATTTCATCTGAGGTTATTTCCTTTTTCACCTTAGCCCTCTTTGGGCTTCCAAATATCACTTTGCCTATTCCATAATAACTGTCCTAGCGAAAGGCTTCTTGAGGGGAAAGCTGTAACTCTGTGAGATGATTTCACAGAACACAAAGAAGTTTCTCAGAAAGCTTCTTTCTCATTGTTATCGGAGGATATTTCCTTTGGCCCTATAGTCTTCAAAGGGATCCGAAATATCTGTTCTCAGATTCCACAGAAATAAGGCTAGCAAAGAGATCCACGAAATACAGATGTAACTCTGTGAAATGAATTAAAAGAACACTAAGCAGTTTCTCCGGAAGCTTCTTTCGAGATTTCATCTGAGGATATTTCCTTTTACACCATAGCCCTCTATGGGCTTCCAAATATCACTTTGCCAATTCCACAAGAACTGTCTTAGCGAAAGTCTTCTTGAGGAGAAAGCTGTAACTCTGTCAGATGATTTCACAGAACACAAAGAAGTTTCTCAGAAAGCTTCTTTCTCTTTGTTATCGGAGGATATTTCCTTTGGCCCTATAGTCTTCAAAGGGATCCGAAATATCTGTTCTCTGATTCCGCAGAAATAAGGCTAGCAAAGAGATCCACGAAAGACAGATGTAACTCTGTGAGATGAATTAACAGAACACTAAGCAGTTTCTCAGGAAGCTTCTTTCCAGATTTTATCTGAGGACATTTCCTTTTTCACCATAGCACTCTAAGTGCTTCCAAAAATCACTTTGCCAATTCCATAAGAACTTTCTTAGCGAAAGGCTTCTTGAGGGGAAAGCTGTAACTCTGTGAGATGATTTCACAGAACACAAAGAAGTTTCTCAGAAAGCTTCTTTCTTTTTGTTATCGGAGGTTATTTCCTTTGTCCCTATAGTCTTCAAAGGGATCCGAAATATCTGTTCTCAGATTCCACAGAAATAAGGCTAGCAAAGAGATGCACGAAATACAGATGTAACTCTGTGAGTGGAAGTCAGACATCACAGAGCAGTTTCTCAGAAAGCTTCTTTCCAGGTTTCATCTGAGGATATTTCCTTTTTCACAAGAGCCCTCTATGGGCTTCCAAATATCACTTTGCCAATTCCACAAGAACTGTCTTAGCGGAAGGCTTCTTGAGGGGAAAGCTGTAACTCTGTGATATGATTTCACAGAACACAAAGAAGTTTCTCAGAAAGCTTCTTTCTCTTTGTTATCGGAGGATGTTTCCTTTGGCCCTATAGTCTTCAGAGGGATCCGAAATATCTGTCTCAGATTCCACAGAAATAAGGCTAGCAAAGAGATTCACGAAATACAGATCTAACTCTGTGAGAGGAATTAACAGAACAATAAGCAATCTCTCAGAAAGCTTCTTTCCAGATTTCATCTGAGGATATTTCCTTTTTCACCATAGCCCTCTATGGGCTTCCAAATATCACTTTGCCAATTCCACAAGAACTGTCTTAGCGAAAGGCTTCTTGAGGGGAAAGCTGTAACTCTGTTATATGATTTCACAAACACAAAGAAGTTTCTCAGAAAGCTTCTTTCTCTTTGTTATCGGAAGATATTTATTTGGCCCTATAGTCTTCAAAGGGATCCGAAATATCTGTTCTCAGATTCCACAGAAATAAAGGCTAGCAAAGAGATCCACGAAATACAGAGGTAACTCTGTGAGTGGAAGTCACACATCACAGAGCAGTTTCTCAGAAAGCTTCTTTCCAGATTTCATCTGAGGATATTTCCTTTTTCAACATAGCCCTCTATGGGCTTCCAAATATCACATTGCCAATTCCACAAGAGCTGTCTTAGCGAAAGGCTTCTTGAGGGGAATGCTGTAACTCTGTGAGATGATTTCACAGAACACAAAGAAGTTTCTCAGAAAGCTTCTTTCTCTTTGTTATCGGAGGATATTTCGTTTGGCCCTCTAGTCTTCAAAGGTATCCGAAATATCCGTTCTGAGATTCCACAGAAATAAGGCTAGTAAAGAGATCCACGAAATAGAGATGTAACTCTGTGAGATGAATTAACAGAACACTAAGCAGTTTCTCAGGAAGCTTCTTTCCAGATTTCATCTGAGGATATTTCCTTTTTCACCATAGCCCTCTATGGGCTTCCAAATATCACTTTGCCAATTCCACAAGAACTGTCTTAGCGAAAGTCTTCTTGAGGAGAAAGCTGTAACTCTGTCAGATGATTTCACAGAACACAAAGAAGTTTCTCAGAAAGCTTCTTTCTCTTTGTTATCGGAGGATATTTCCTTTGGCCCTATAGTCTTCAAAGGGATCCGAAATATCTGTTCTCAGATTCCACAGAAATAAGGCTAGCAAAGAGATCCACGACATACAGATGTAACTCTGTGAGATGAATTAACAGAACACTAACCAGTTTCTCAGTAAGCTTCTTTCCAGATTTCATCTGAGGATATTTCCTTTTTCACCGTAACCCTCTAAGGGCTTCCAAATATCACTTTGCCAATTCCA
The DNA here is from genome assembly GCF_043159975.1 of Macaca nemestrina. Classification (NCBI taxonomy): domain Eukaryota; kingdom Metazoa; phylum Chordata; class Mammalia; order Primates; family Cercopithecidae; genus Macaca; species Macaca nemestrina. The sequence goes on along the minus strand of NC_092138.1, from coordinate 103,566,007 downwards.
CAAGAACTGTCTTAGCGAAAGGCTTCTTGAGGGGAAATCTGTAACTCTGTGAGATGATTTCACAGAACACCAAGAAGTTTCTCAGAAAGCTTCTTTCTCTTTGTTATCGGAAGATATTTCCTTTGGCCCTATAGTCTTTAAAGGGATCCGAAATATCTGTTCTCAGATTCCAAAGAAATAAGGCTAGCAAAGAGATCCACGAAATAGAGATGTAACTCTGTGAGATGAATTAACAGAACACTAAGCAGTTTCTCAGGAAGCTTCTTTCCAGATTTCATCTGAGGATATTTCCTTTTTCACCGTAGCCCTCTAAGGCCTTCCAAATATCACTTTCCAATTCCACAAGAACTGTCTTAGCGAAAGGCTTCTTGAGGGGAAAGCTGTAACTCTGTGAGATGATTTCAAAGAACACAAAGAAGTTTCTCAGAAAGCTTCTTTCTCTTTGTTATCGGAGGATATTTCTTTTGGCCCTATAGTCTGCAAAGGGATCAGAAATATCTGTTCTCAGATTCCACAGAAATAAGGCTAGCAAAGAGATGCAACAAATACACATGTAACTACGTGAGATGAATTAACAGAACACTAAGCAGTTTCTCAGAAAGCTTCTTTCCAGATTTCATCTGAGGTTATTTCCTTTTTCACCTTAGCCCTCTTTGGGCTTCCAAATATCACTTTGCCAATTCCATAATAACTGTCCTAGCGAAAGGCGTCTTGAGGGGAAAGCTGTAACTCTGTCAGATGATTTCACAGAACACAAAGAAGTTTCTCAGAAAGCTTCTTTCTCTTTGTTATCGGAGGATATTTCCTTTGGCCCTATAGTCTTCAAAGGGATCCGAAATATCTGTTCTCAGATTCCACAGAAATAAGGCTAGCAAAGAGATCCACGAAATACAGATGTAATTCTGTGAAATGAATTAAAAGAACACTAGGCAGTTTCTCCGGAAGCTTCTTTCGAGATTTCATCTGAGGATATTTCCTTTTACACCATAGCCCTCTATGGGCTTCCAAATATCACTTTGCCAATTCCACAAGAACTGTCTTAGCGAAAGGCTTCTTGAGGGGAAAGCTGTAACTCTGTCAGATGATTTCACAGAACACAAAGAAGTTTCTCAGAAAGCTTCTTTCTCTTTGTTATCAGAGGATATTTCCTTTGGCCCTATAGTCTTCAAAGGGATCCGAAATATCTGTTCTCTGATTCCGCAGAAATAAGGCTAGCAAAGAGATCCACGAAAGACAGATGTAACTCTGTGAGATGAATTAACAGAACACTAAGCAGTTTCTCAGGAAGCTTCTTTCCAGATTTTATCTGAGGACATTTCCTTTTTCACCATAGCCCTCTAAGTGCTTCCAAATATCACTTTGCCAATTCCATAAGAACTTTCTTAGCGAAAGGCTTCTTGAGGGGAAAGCTGTAACTCTGTGAGATGATTTCACAGAACACAAAGAAGTTTCTCAGAAAGCTTCTTTCTTTTTGTTATCGGAGGTTATTTCCTTTGTCCCTATAGTCTTCAAAGGGATCCGAAATATCTGTTCTCAGATTCCACAGAAATAAGGCTAGCAAAGAGATCCACGAAATACAGATGTAACTCTGTGAGTGGAAGTCAGACATCACAGAGCAGTTTCTCAGAAAGCTTCTTTCCAGGTTTCATCTGAGGATATTTCCTTTTTCACAAGAGCCCTCTATGGGCTTCCAAATATCACTTTGCCAATTCCACAAGAACTGTCTTAGCGGAAGGCTTCTTGAGGGGAAAGCTGTAACTCTGTGATATGATTTCACAGAACACAAAGAAGTTTCTCAGAAAGCTTCTTTCTCTTTGTTATCGGAGGATGTTTCCTTTGGCCCTATAGTCTTCAAAGGGATCCGAAATATCTGTCTCAGATTCCACAGAAATAAGGCTAGCAAAGAGATTCACGAAATACAGATGTAACTCTGTGAGAGGAATTAACAGAACAATAAGCAATCTCTCAGAAAGCTTCTTTCCAGATTTCATCTGAGGATATTTCCTTTTTCACCGTAGCCCTCTATGGTCTTCCAAATATCACTTTGCCAATTCCACAAGAACTGTCTTAGCGAAAGGCTTCTTGAGGGGAAAGCTGTAACTCTGTGAGATGATTTCACAGAACACAAAGAAGTTTCTCAGAAACCTTCTTTCTCTTTGTTATCGGAGGATATTTCCTTTGGCCCTATAGTCTTCAAAGGGATCCGAAATATCTGTTCTCAGATTCCACAGAAATAAGGCTAGCAAAGAGATCCACGAAATACAGATGTAACTCTGTGAGATGAATTAACAGAACACTAAGCAGTTTCTCAGGAAGCTTCTTTCCAGATTTCATCTGCGGATATTTCCATTTTCACCATAGCCCTCTATGGGCTTCCAAATATCACTTTGCCAATTCCACAAGAACTGTCTTAGCGAAAGGCTTCTTGAGGGGAAAGCTGTAACTCTGTGAGATGATTTCACAGAACACAAAGAAGTTTCTCAGAAAGCTTCTTTCTCTTTGTTATCGGAGGATATTTCCTTTGGCCCTATATTCTTCAAAGGGATCCGAAATATCTGTTCTCAGATTCCACAGAAATAAGACTAGCAAAGAGATCCACGAAATACAGATGTAACTCTGTGAGATGAATTAACAGAACACTAAGCAGTTTCTCAGGAAGCTTCTTTCCAGATTTCATCTGAGGATATTTCCTTTTTCACCATAGCCCTCTATGGGCTTCCAAATATCACTTTGCCAATTCCACAAGAACTGTCTTAGCGAAAGGCTTCCTGAGGGGAAAGCTGCAACTCTGTCAGATGATTTCACAGAACACAAAGAAGTTTCTCAGAAAGCTTCTTTCTCTTTGTTATTGGAGGGTATTTCCTTTGGCCCTATAGTCTGCAAAGGGATTCGAAATATCTGTTCTCAGATTCCCCAGAAATAAGGCTAGCAAAGAGATCCACGAAATACAGATGTAACTCTGTGAGATGAATTAACAGAACACTAACCAGTTTCTCAGGAAGCTTCTTTCCAGATTTCATCTGAGGATATTTCCTTTTTCACCGTAGCCCTCTAAGGGCTTCCAAATATCACTTTGCCAATACCACAGGAACTGCCTTAGCGAAAGGCTTCTTGAGGGAAAATCTGTAACTCTGTGAGATGATTTCACAGAACACAAAGAAGTTTCTCAGAAAGCTTCTTTCTCTTTGTTATCGGAGGATATTTCCTTTGGCCCTAGAGTCTGCAAAGGGATCCGAAATACCTGTTCTCAGATTCCACAGAAATAAGGCTAGCAAAGAGATCCACGAAATACAGATGTAACTCTGTGAGATGAATTAACAGAACACTAAGCAGTTTCTCAGGAAGCTTCTATCCATATTTCATCTGAGGATATTTCCTTTTTCACAATAGCCCTGTAGGGGTTCCAAATATCACTTTGCCAATTCCACAAGAACTGTCTTAGCGAAATTCTTAATGAGGGGAAAGCTGTAACTCTGTGAGATGATTTTACAGAACACAAAGGAGTTTCTCAGAAAGCTTCTTTCTCTTTGTTATCGGAGGATATTTCCTTCGGCCCTACAGTCTTCAAAGAGATCCGAAATATCTATTCTCAGATTCCACAGAAATAAGGCTAGCAAAGAGATCCACGAAATACAGATGTAACTCTGTGAGTGGAAGTAACACATCACAGAGCAGTTTCTCTAAAAGCTTCCTTCCAGACTTCATCCGAGGATATTTCCTTTTTCACCATAGCCCTCTAAGGGCTTCCAATTATCACTTTGCCAATTCCACAAGAACTGTCTTAGCGAAAGGTTTCTTGAGGGGAAAGCTGTAACTCTCTGAGATGGTTTCACAGAACACAAAGATGTTTCTGAGAAAGATTCTTTCTCTTTGTTATCGGAGGATATTTCCTTTGGCCCTTTAGTCTTCAAAAGGTTCCGAAATATCTGTTCTCCGATTCCACAGAAATAAGGGTAGCAAAGAGATCCACTAAATACCGATGTAACTCTGTGAGATGAATTAACAGAACACTAAGCAGTTTCTCAGGAAGCTTCTTTCTCTTTGTTATCGGAGGATATTTCCTTTGGCCCTATGGTCTTCAAAGGGATCTGAAATATCTGTTCTCAGATTCCACAGAAATAAGGGTAGCAAAGATATCCACGAAATACAGAAGTAACTCTGTGAGTGGAAGTCACATGTCACAGAGCAGTTTCTCAGAAAGCTTCTCTCCAGATTTCATCTGAGGATATTTGGTTTTTCACCATAGCCCTCTATGGGCTTCCAAATATCACTTTGCCAATTCCACAAGAACTGACTTAGCGAAATTCTTCTTGAGGGGAAAGCTGTAACTCTGTGAGATGATTTCACAGAACACAAAGAAGTCTCTCCGAAAGCTTCTTTCTCTTTGTTGTCGGAGGATATATCCTTTGGGCCTATAGTCTTCAAAGGGATCGTAAATATCTGTACTCAGATTCCACAGAAATAAGGCTAGCAAAGAGATCCGCGAAATACAGATGTAACTCTTTGAGAGGAATTAACAGAACACTAAGCAGTTTCTCAGGAAGCTTCTATCCAGATTTCATCTGAGGATATTTCCTTTTTCACCATAGCCCTCTAGGGGTTACAAATATCACTTTGCAATTCCACAAGAACAGTCTTAGCGAAAGGCTTCTTGAGGGGAGAGCTGTAACTCTGTGAGATGATTTTACAGAACACAAAGAAGTTTCTCAGAAAGCTTGATTCTCTTTGTTATCGGAGGATATTTCCTTTGGCCCTATAATCTTCAAAGAGATCATAAATATCTATTCTCAGATTACACAGAAATAAGGCTAGCAAAGAGATCCAGGAAATACAGATGTAACTCAGTGAGATGAATTAACAAAACACTAAGCAGTTTCTCAGAAAGCTTCTTTCCAGATTTCATCTGAGGATATTTCCTTTTTCACCATAGGCCTCTATGGGCTTCCAAATATCACTTTGCCAATTCCACAAGAACTGTCTTAGCGAAAGGCTTCTTGAGGGGAAACCTGTAACTCTGTGAGATGATTTCACACAACACAAAGAAGTTTCTCAGAAAGCTTCTTTCTCTTTGTTATCGGAGGATATTTCCTTTGGCCCTATTGTCTTTAAAGGGATCCGAAATATCTGTTCTCACATACCACAGAAATAAGGCTAGCAAAGAGATCCACGAAATACAGATGTAAGTCTGTGCGATTAATTGACAGAACACTAAGCAGTTTCTCAGAAAGCTTCTTTCCAGATTTCATCTGAGTATATTTCCTTTTTCACCCTAGCCCTCTATGGGCTTCCAATTATCACTTGGCCAATTCCACAAGAAATGTCTTAGCGAAAGGCTTCTTGAGGGGACAGCTGTAACTCCATGATATGATTTCACAGAACACAAAGAAGTTTCTCAGAAAGCTTCTTTCTCTTTGTTATTAGAGGATATTTCCTTTCGCTCTAGAGTCCTCAAAGGGATCCGAAATATCTGTTCTCAGATTCCCCAGAAATAAGGCTAGCAAAAGGATCCACGAAATACAGATGTAACTCTGTGAGTGGAAGTCACACATCACAGAGCAGTTTCTCAGAAAGCTTCTTTCCAGATTTCATCTGAGGATATTTCCCTTTTCACCATAGCCCTCTATGGGCTTTGAAATATCACTTTGCCCATTCCACAAGACCTGTCTTAGCGAAAGGCTTCTTGAGGGGAAAGTTGAAATTGTGTGAGATGATTTCACAGAACACAAAGAAGTTTCTCAGAAAGCTTCTGTCTCTTTGTTATCAGAGGATATTTCCTTTGGCCCTATAGTCTTCAAAGGGATCCGAAATATCTGTTCTCACATTCCACAGAAATAAGGCTAGCAAGGAGATGCAAGAAATACACATGTAACTCTGTGAAATGAATTAACAGAACACTAAGCAGTTTCTCCGGAAACTTCTTTCCAGATTTCATCTGAGGATATTTCCTTTTTCACCATAGCCCTCTATGGGCTTCCAAATATCACTTTGCCAATTCCACAAGAACTGTCTTAGCGAAAGGCTTCTTGAGGGGAAACCTGTAACTCTGTGAGATGATTTCACAGAACACAAAGAAGTTTCTCTGAAAGCTTCTTTCTCTTTGTTATCGGAGGATATTTCCTTTGGCCCTATAGTCTTCATAGGGATCCAAAATATCTGTTCTCAGATTCCACAGAAATAAGGCTAGCAAAGAGATCCACGAAATACAGATGTAACTCTGTGAAATGAATTAACAGAACACTAAGCAGTTTCTCAGGAAGCTTCTTTCCAGATTTCATCTGAGAATATTTGCTTTTTCACCATAGCCCTCTTGGGGCTTCCAAATATCACTTTGCCAATTCCACAAGATCTTTCTTAGCGAAAGGCTTCTTTAGGGGAAAGGTGTAACTCTGTGAGATGATTTCACAGAACACAAAGAAGTTTCTCAGGAAGCTTCTTTCTCTTTGTTATCGGAGGATATTTCCTTTGGCCCTATAGTCTTCAAAGGGATCCGAAATATCTGTTCTCCGATTCCACAGAAATAAGGCTAGCAAAGAGATCCACGAAATACAGATGTAACTCTGTGAAATGAATTAACAGAACACTAAGCAGTTTCTCCGGAAACTTCTTTCCTGATTTCATCTGAGGATATTACCTTTTTCACCATAGCCCTCTTTGGGCTTCCAAATATCACTTTGCCAATTTCACAAGAACTTTCTTAGCGACAGGATTCTTGAGGGGAAAGCTGTAACTCTGTGAGTTGATATCACAGAACAAAAAGAAGTTTCTCAGAAAGCTTCTTTCTCTTTGTTATCGGAGGATATTTCCTTTGGCCCTATAGTCTTCAAAGGGATCCGAAATATCTGTTCTCAGATTGCCCAGAAATAAGGCTAGCAAAGAGATCCACGAAATACAGATGTAACTCTGTGAGATGAATTAACAGAACACTAACCAGTTTCTAAGGAAGCTACTTTCCAGATTTCATCTGAGGATATTTCCTTTTTCACCGTAGCCCTCTAAGGGCTTCCAAATATCACTTTGCCAATTCCACAAGAACTGTCTTAGCGAAAGGCTTCTTTAGGGGAAACCTGTAACTCTGTGAGATGATTTCACAGAACACAAAGAAGTTTCTCAGAAAGCTTCTTTCTCTTTTTTATCGGACGATATTTCCTTTGGCCCTATAGTCTTCAAATGGATCCGAAATATCTGTTCTCAGATTCCACAGAAATAAGGCTAGCAAAGAGATCCACGAAAGAGAGATGTAACTCTGTGAGATGAATTAACAGAACAGTAAGCAGTTTCTCAGGAAGCTTCTTTCCAGATTTCATCTGAGGATATTTCCTTTTTCACCATAGCCCTCTATAGGCTTCCAAATATAACTTTGCCAATTCTACAAGAACTGTCTTAGCGAAAGGCTTTTTGAGGGGATAGCTGTAACTCTGTCAGATGATTTCACAGAACACAAAGAAGTTTCTCAGAAAGCTTCTTTCTCTTTGTTATCGGAGGATATTTCCTTTGGCCCTATAGTCTTCAAAGGGATCCGAAATATCTGTTCTCAGATTCCACAGAAATAAGGCTAGCAAAGAGATCCACGAAATACAGATGTAACTCTGTGAGATGAATTAACAGAACACTAAGCAGTTTCTCAGGAAGCTTCTTTCCAGATTTTATCTGAGGACATTTCCTTTTTCACCATAGCCCTCTAAGGGCTTCCAAATATCACTTTGCCAATTCCACAATAACTGTCTTAGCGAAAGGCTTCTTGAGGGGAAAGCTGTAACTCTGTCAGATGATTTCACAGAACACAAAGAAGTTTCTCAGAAAGCTTCTTTCTCTTTGTTATAGGAGGTTATTTCCTTTGGCCCTATAGTCTTCAAAGGGATCTGAAATATCTGTTCTCAGATTCCACAGAAATAAGGCTAGCAAAGAGTTCCACGAAATACAGATGTAACTCTGTGAGATGAATTAACAGAACACTAAGCAGTTTCTCAGGAAGCTTCTTTCCAGATTTCATCTGAGGATATTTCCTTTTTCACATTAGCCCTCTATGGGCCTCCAAATATCACTTTGCCAATTCCACAATAATTGTCTTAGCGAAAGGCTTCTTGAGGGGAAAGCTGTAACTCTGTGAGATGATTTCACAGAACACAAAGAAGTTTCTCAGAAAGCTTCTTTCTCTTTGTTATCGGAGGATATTTCCTTTGGCCCTATGGTCTTCAAAGGGATCCGAAATATCTGTTCTCAGATTCCACAGAAATAAGGCTAGCAAAGAGATCCACGAAATAGAGATGTAACTCTGTGAGATGAATTAACAGAACACTAAGCAGTTTCTCAGGAAGCTTCTTTCCAGATTTCATCTGAGGATATTTCCTTTTTCACCATAGCCCTCTATGGGCTTCCAAATATCACTTTGCCAATTCCACAAGAACTGTCTTAGCGAAAGGCTTCTTGAGGGGAAAGCTGTAATTCTGTGAGGTGATTTCACAGAACACAAAGAAGTTTCTCAGAAAGCTTCTTTCTCTTTGTTATCGGAGGATATTTCCTTTGGCCCTATGGTCTGCAAAAGGATCCGAAATATCTGTTCTCAGATTCCACAGAAATAAGGCTAGCAAAGAGATCCACGAAATACAGATGTAACTCTGTGAGATGAATTAACAGAACACTAACCAGTTTCTCAGGAAGCTTCTTTCCAGATTTCATCTGAGGATATTTCCTTTTTCACCGTAGCCCTCTGAGGGCTTCCAAATATCACTTTGCCAATTCCACAAGAACTGTCTTAGCGAAAGGCTTCTTGAGGTGAAAGATGTAACTCTGTGAGATGATTTCACAGAACACAAAGAAGTTTCTCAGAAAGCTTCTTTCTCTTTGTTATCGGAGGATATTTCCTTTGGCCCTATAGTCTTCAAAGGGATCCGAAATATCTGTTCTCAGATTCCACAGAAATAAGGCTAGCAAAGAGATCCACGAAATACAGATGTAATTCTGTGAGATGATTTAACAGAACACTAAGCAGTTTCTCAGGAAGCTTCTTTCCAGATTTCATCTGAGGATATTTCCTTTTTCACCATAGCCCTCTATGGGCTTCCAAATATCTCTTTGCCAATTCCACAAGAACTGTCTTAGCGATAGGCTTCTTGAGGGGAAAGCTGTAACTCTGTCAGATGATTTCACAGAACACAAAGAAGTTTCGCAGAAAGCTTCTTTCTCTTTGTTATCGGAGGATATTTCCTTTGGCCCTATAGTCTTCAAAGGGATCCGAAATATCTGTTCTCCGATTCCAAAGAAATAAGGCTAGCAAAGAGATCCACGAAATACAGATGTAACTCTGTGAGATGAATTAACAGAACACTAAGCAGTTTCTCAGGAAGCTTCTTTCCAGATTTCATCTGAGGATATTTCCTTTTTCACCATAGCCCTCTATGGGCTTCCAAATATCACTTTGCCAATTCCACAATAACTGTCTTAGCGAAAGGCTTCTTGAGGAGAAAGCTGTAACTCTGTGAGATGATTTCACAGAACACAAAGAAGTTTCTCAGAAAGCTTCTTTCTCTTTGTTATCGGAGGATATTTCCTTTGGCCCTATAGTCTTCAAAGGGATCCGAAATATCTGTTCTCAGATTCCACAAAAATAAGGCTAGCAAAGAGATCCACGAAATACAGATGTAACTCTGTGAGATGAATTAACAGAACACTAAGCAGTTTCTCAGGAAGCTTCTTTCCAGATTTCAACTGAGGATATTTCCTTTTTCACCATAGCCCTCCAGGGGCTTCCAACTATCATTTTGCCAATTCCACAAGAACTCTCTTAGCGAAAGGCTTCTTGAGGGGAAAGCTGTACCTCTGTGAGATGATTTCACAGAAAAAAAGAAGTTTCTCAGAAATCTTCTTTCTCTTTGTTATCGGAGGATATTTACTTTGGCCCTATGGTCTTCAAAGGGATCCAAAATATCTGTACTCAGATTCCACAGAAATAAGGCTAGCAAAGAGATCCACGAAATACAGATGTAACTCTGTGAGATGAATTAACAGAGCACTAAGGAGTTTCTCAGGAAGCTTCTATCCAGATATCATCTGAGGATATTTCCTTTTTCACCATAGCCCTCTATGGGCTTCTAAATATCACTTTGCCAATTCCACATGAACTGTCTTAGCGAAAGGCTTCTTGAGGGGAAAGCTGTATCTCTGTGAGATGATTTCACAGAACCCAAAGAAGTTTCTCAGAAAGCTTCTTTCTCTTTGTTATCGGAGGATATTTCCTTTGGCCCTGTAGTCTTCAAATGGATCAGAAATATCTGTTCTCAGATTCCACAGAAATAAGGCTAGCAAAGAGATCCACGAAATACAGATGTAACTCTGTGAGATGAATTAACAGAACACTAAGCAGTTTCTCAGGAAGCTTCTTTCCAGATTTCATCTGAGGATATTTCTTTTTCACCATAGACCTCTATGGGCTTCCAAATATCACTTTGCCAATTCCACAAGAACTGTCTTAGCGAAAGGCTTCCTGAGGGGAAAGCTGTAACTCTGTGAGATGATTTCACAGAACACAACGAAGTTTCTCAGAAAGCTTCTTTCTCTTTGTTATCGGAGGATATTTCCTTTGGCCCTATAGTCTTCAAGGGGATCCTAATTTTCTGTTCTCAGATTCCACAGAGATAAGGCTAGCAAAGAGATCCACGAAATACAGATGTAACTCTGTGAGATGAATTAACAGAAAACTAAGCAGTTTCTCAGGAAGCTTCTTTCCAGATTTCATGTGAGGATATTTCCTTTTTCACATTAGCCCATTATGGGCTTCCAAATATCACTTTGCAAATTCCACAATAACTGTCTTAGCGAAAGGCTTCTTGAGGGGAAGCTGTAACTCTGTGAGATGATTTCACAGAACACAAAGAAGTTTCTCAGAAAGCTTCTTTCTCTTTGTTATCGGAGGATATTTCCTTTGGCCCTATAGTCTGCAAAGGGAACCGAAATATCTGTTCTCAGATTCCACAGTAATAAGGCTAGCAAAGAGATCTACGAAATACAGATGTAACTCTGTGAAATGAATTAAAAGAACACTAAGCAGTTTCTCAGGAAGCTTCTTTCCAGATTTCATCTGAGGATATTTCCTTTTTCACCATAGCCCTCTTTGGGCTTTCAAATATCACTTTGCCAATTTCACAAGAACTTTCTTAGCGAAAGGCTTCTTGAGGGGAAAGCTGTATCTCTGTGAGATGATTTCACAGAACACAAGGAAGTTTCTCAGAAAGCTTCGTTCTCTTTGTTATCGGATGATATTTCCTTTGACTCTGTAGTCTTCAAACGGATCCGAAATATCTGTTCTCAGATTCCACAGAAATAAGGCTAGCAAAGAGATCCACGAAATACAGATGTAACTCTGTGAGATGAATTAACAGAACACTAACCAATTTCTCAGGAAGCTTCTTTCCAGATTTCATTTGAGGATATTTCCTTTTTCACCGTAGCCCTCTTTGGGCTTCCAAATATCACTTTGCCAATTCCACAAGAACTTTCTTAGCCAAAGGCTTCTTGAGGGCAAAGCTGTAACTCTGTGAGATGATTTCACAGAACATAAAGTAGTTTCTCAGAAAGCTTCTATCACTTTGTTATCAGAGGATATTTCCTTTGGCCCTATAGTCTTCAAAGGGATCCGATATATCTGTTCTCAGATTCCACGGAAAGAAGGCTAGCAAAGAGATCCACGAAATACAGATGTAACTCTGTGAGATGAATTAACAGAACACTAAGCAGTTTCTCAGGAAGCTTCTTTCCAGATTTCAACTGAGGATATTTCCTTTTTCACCATATCCCTCTAGGGGCTTTCAAATATCATTTTGCCAATTCCACAAGAAGTGTCTTAGCGAAAGGCTTCTTGAGGGGAAAGCTGTAACTCTGTGAGATGATTTCACAGAAAAAAAGAAGTTTCTCAGAAATCTTCTTTCTCTTTGTTATCGGAGGATATTTACTTTGGCCCTATAGTCTTCAAAGGGATCCGAAATATCTGTTCTCAGATTCCACAGAAATAAGGCTAGCAAAGTGATGCACGAAATACAGATGATACACTTTGAGATGAATTAACAGAACAGTAAGCTGTTTCTCAGGAAGCTTCTTTCCAGATTTAATCTGAGGATATTTCCTTTTACACCATAGCCCTCTAGGGGCTTCCAAATATCACTTTGCCAATTCCACAAGAACTGTCTTAGCGAAAGGCTTCTTGAGGGGAAAGCTGTAACTCTGTGAGATGATTTCACAGAAAACAAAGAAGTTCCTCAGAAAGCTTCTTTCTCTTTGTTATCGGAGGATATTTCCTTTGGCCCTATAGTCTTCAAGGGGATCCTTAATATCTGTTCTCAGACTCCACAGAAATAAGGTTAGCAAAGAGATCCACGAAATACAGATGTAACTCCGTGAGATGAATTAACAGAACACTAAGCAGTTTCTCAGGAAGCTTCTTTCCAGATTTCATCTGAGGATATTTCCTTTTACACAATAGCCCTCTATGGGCTTCCAAATATCACTTTGCCAATTCCACAAGAACTGTGTTAGCGAAAGGCTTCTTGAGGGGAAAACTGTAACTCTGTGAGATCATTTCACAGAACATAAAGTAGTTTCTAAGAAAGCTTCTTTCTCTTTGTTATCAGAGGATATTTCCTTTGGCCCTATAGTCTTCAAAGGGATCCGATATATCTGTTCTCAGATTCCACGGAAAGAAGGCTAGCAAAGAGATCCACGAAATACAGATGTAACTCTCTGAGATGAATTAACAGAACACTAAGCAGTTTCTCAGGAAGCTTCTTTGCAGATTTCAACTGAGGATATTTCCTTTTTCACCATAGCCCTCTAGGGGCTTCCAAATATCATTTTGCCAATTCCACAAGAACTGTCTTAGCGAAAGGCTTCTTGAGGGGAAAGCTGTAACTCTTTGAGATGATTTCACAGAACACAAAGAAGTTTCTCAGAAAGCTTCTTTCTCTTTTTTATCGGAGGATATTTCCTTTGGCCCTATAGTCTTCAAGGGGATCCTAAATATCTGTTCTCAGACTCCACAGAAATAAGGCTAGCAAAGAGATCCACGAAATACAGATGTAACTCTGTGAGATGAATTAACAGAACACTAACCAGTTTCTCAGCAAGCTTCTTTCCAGATTTCATCTGAGGATATTTCCTTTTTCACCATAGCCCTCTAAGGGCTTCCAAATATCACTTTGCCAAATCCACAAGAACTGTCTTAGCGAAAGGCTTCTTGAGGGGAACGCTGTAACTCTGTGAGATGATTTCACAGAAAACAAATAAGTTTCTCAGAAAGCTTCTTTCTCTTTGTTATCGGAGGATATTTCCTTGGGCTCTATAGTCTTCAAAGGGATCCGAAATATCTGTTCTCAGATTCCACAGAAATAATGCTAGCAAAGAGATCCACGAAATACAGATGATACTCAGTGAGATGAATTAACAGAACACTAAGCAGTTTCTCAGGAAGCTTCTTTCCAGATTTCATCTGAGAATATTTCCCTTTTCACCATATCCGTCTATGGGCTTCCAAATATCACTTTGCCAATTCCACAAGAACTTTCTTAGCCAAAGGCTTCTTGAGGGGAAACCTGTAACTCTGTGAGATGATTTCACAGAACACAAAGAAGTTTCTCAGAAAGCTTCTTTCTCTTTGTTATCGGAGGATATTTCATTTGGCCCTATAGTCTGCAAAGGGATCCGAAATATCTGTACACAGATTCCACAGAAATAAGGCTAGCAAAGAGATCCACGAAATGCAGAGGTAACTCTGTGAGATGAATTTACAGATAACTAAGCATTTTCTCAGGAAGCTTCTTTCCAGATTTCATCTGAGGATATTTAATTTTTCACCATTGCCCTCTAAGGGTTTCCAAATATCACTTTGCAAATTCCACAAGAACTGTCTTATCGAACGGCTTCTTGAGGGGAAAGCTGTAACTGTGTGAGATGATTTCAAAGAACACAAAGAGGTTTCTCAGAAAGCTTCTTTCTCTTTGTTATCGGAGGATATTTCCTTTGGCCCTATAGTCTTCAAAGGGATCCGAAATATCTGTTCTCAGATTCCCCAGAAATAAGGTTAGCAAAGAGATCCACGAAATACAGATGTAACTCCGTGAGATGAATTAACAGAACACTAAGCAGTTTCTCAGGAAGCTTCTTTCCAGATTTCATCTGAGGATCTTTCCTTTTACACAATAGCCCTCTATGGGCTTCCAAATATCACTTTGCCAATTCCACAAGAACTGTGTTAGCGAAAGGCTTCTTGAGGGCAAAGCTGTAACTCTGTGAGATGATTTCACTGAACATAAAGTAGTTTCTCAGAAAGCTTCTATCACTTTGTTATCAGAGGATATTTCCTTTGGCCCTATAGTCTTCAAAGGGATCCGATATATCTGTTCTCAGATTCCACGGAAAGAAGGCTAGCAAAGAGATCCACGAAATACAGATGTAACTCTGTGAGATGAATTAACAGAACACTAAGAAGTTTCTCAGGAAGCTTCTTTCCAGATTTCAACTGAGGATATTTCCTTTTTCACCATATCCCTCTAGGGGCTTTCAAATATCATTTTGCCAATTCCACAAGAACTGTCTTAGCGAAAGGCTTCTTGAGGGGAAAGCTGTAACTCTGTGAGATGATTTCACAGAAAAAAAGAAGTTTCTCAGAAATCTTCTTTCTCTTTGTTATCGGAGGATATTTACTTTGGCCCTATAGTCTTCAAAGGGATCCGAAATATCTGTTCTCAGATTCCACAGAAATAAGGCTAGCAAAGTGATGCACGAAATACAGATGATACACTTTGAGATGAATTAACAGAACAGTAAGCTGTTTCTCAGGAAGCTTCTTTCCAGATTTAATCTGAGGATATTTCCTTTTACACCATAGCCCTCTAGGGGCTTCCAAATATCACTTTGCCAATTCCACAAGAACTGTCTTAGCGAAAGGCTTCTTGAGGGGAAAGCTGTAACTCTGTGAGATGATCTCACAGAAAACAAAGAAGTTTCTCAGAAAGCTTCTTTCTCTTTGTTATCGGAGGATATTTCCTTTGGCCCTATAGTCTTCAAGGGGATCCTTAATATCTGTTCTCAGACTCCACAGAAATAAGGTTAGCAAAGAGATCCACGAAATACAGATGTAACTCTGTGAGATGAATTAACAGAACACTAAGCAGTTTCTCAGGAAGCTTCTTTCCAGATTTCATCTGAGGATATTTCCTTTTACAAAATAGCCCTCTAAGGGCTTCCAAATATCACTTTGCCAATTCCACAAGAACTGTGTTAGCGAAAGGCTTCTTGAGGGGAAAACTGTAACTCTGTGAGATCATTTCACAGAACATAAAGTAGTTTCTCAGAAAGCTTCTTTCTCTTTGCTATCAGAGGATATTTCCTTTGGCCCTATAGTCTTCAAAGGGATCCGATATATCTGTTCTCAGATTCCACGGAAAGAAGGCTAGCAAAGAGATCCACGAAATACAGATGTAACTCTCTGAGATGAATTAACAGAACACTAAGCAGTTTCTCAGGAAGCTTCTTTGCAGATTTCAACTGAGGATATTTCCTTTTTCACCATAGCCCTCTAGGGGCTTCCAAATATCATTTTGCCAATTCCACAAGAACTGTCTTAGCGAAAGGCTTCTTGAGGGGAAAGCTGTAACTCTTTGAGATGATTTCACAGAACACAAAGAAGTTTCTCAGAAAGCTTCTTTCTCTTTTTTATCGGAGGATATTTCCTTTGGCCCTATAGTCTTCAAGGGGATCCTAAATATCTGTTCTCAGACTCCACAGAAATAAGGCTAGCAAAGAGATCCACGAAATACAGATGTAACTCTGTGAGATGAATTAACAGAACACTAACCAGTTTCTCAGCAAGCTTCTTTCCAGATTTCATCTGAGGATATTTCCTTTTTCACCATAGCCCTCTAAGGGCTTCCAAATATCACTTTGCCAAATCCACAAGAACTGTCTTAGCGAAAGGCTTCTTGAGGGGAAAGGTGTAACTCTGTGAGATGATTTCACAGAACACAAAGAAGTTTCTCAGAAAGTTTCTACTCTTTGTTATCGTAGGATATTTCCTTTGGCCCTATGGTCTTCAAAGGGATCCGAAATATCTGTTCTCAGATTCCACAGAAATAAGGCTAGCAAAGAGATCCACGAAATACAGATGTAACTCTGTGAGGTGAATTAACAGAACACTAAGCAGTTTCTCAGGAAGCTTCTTTCCAGATTTCATCTGAGGATATTTCGTTTTTCACGATAGCCCTCTAAGGGCTCCCAAATATCACTTTGCCCATTCCACAAGAACTGTCTTAGTGAAAGGCTTCCTGAGGCATAAGCTGTAACTCTGTGAGATGATTTCACAGAAAAAAAAGAAGTTTCTCAGAAAGCTTATTTCTCTTTGTTATCGGAGGATATTTCTTTTGGCCCTATATTCTTCAAAGGGATCCGAAATATCTGTTCTCAGATTCCACGGAAAGAAGGCGAGCAAAGAGATCCACGAAATACAGATGTAACTCTGTGAGATGAATTAACAGAACACTAAACAGTTTCTCAGGAAGCTTCTTTACAGATTTCATCTGAGAATATTTCCCTTTTCACCATATCCCTCTATGGGCTTCCAAATATCACTTTGCCAATTCCACAAGAACTGTCTTAGCGAAAGGCTTCTTGAGGGAAAAGCTGTAACTCTGTGAGATGATTTCACAGAAAAGAAGAAGTTTCTCAGAAAGCTTGTTTCTCTTTGTTATCGGAGGATATTTACTTTGGCCCTATAGTCTGAAAAGGGATCCGAAATATCTGTTCTCAGATTCCACAGAAATAAGGCTAGCAAAGAGATGCACGAAATACAGATGTAACTATGTGAGATGAATTAACAGAACAGCAAGCAGTTTCTCAGGAAGCTTCTTTCCAGATTTCATCTGAGGATATTTCCTTTTACACCATAGCCCTCATTGGGCTTCCAAATATTACTTTGCCAATTCCACAAGAATTTGTTAGCGAAAGGCTTCTTGAGGTGAAAGCTATAACTCTGTGAGATGATTTCACAGAACACAAAGAAGTTTCTCAGAAAGTTTCTTTCTCTTTGATATCGGAGGATATTTCCTTTGGCCCTATGGTCTTCAAAGGGATCCAAAATATCTGTTCTCAGATTCCACAGAAATAAGGCTAGCAAAGAGATCCACGAAATACAGATGTAACTCTGTGAGATGAATTAACAGAGTACTAAGGAGTTTCTCAGGAAGCTTCTATCCAGATTTCATCTGAGGATATTTCCTTTTTCACCATAGCCCTCTATGGGCTTCTAAATATCACTTTGCCAATTCCACATGAACTGTCTTAGCGAAAGGCTTCTTGAGGGGAAAGCTGTATCTCTGTGAGATGATTTCACAGAACCCAAAGAAGTTTCTCAGAAAGCTTCTTTCTCTTTGTTATCGGAGGATATTTCCTTTGGCCCTATAGTCTTCAAAGGGATCCGAAATATCTGTTCTCAGATTCCACAGAAATAAGGCTAGCAAAGAGATCCACGAAATACAGATGTAACTCTGTGAGATGAATTAACAGAACAGTAAGGAGTTTCTCAAGAAGCTTCTTTCCAGATTTCATCTGAGGATATTTCCTTTCTCACCATAGCCCTCTAAGGGCTTCCAAATATCACTTTGCGAATTCCACAAGAACTGTCTTAGCGAAAGGCTTCTTGAGGGGAAAGCTGTAACTCTGTTAGATGATTTCACAGAACACAACGAAGTTTCTCAGAAAGCTTCTTTCTCTTTGTTATCTGAGGATATTTCCTTTGGCCCTATAGTCTTCAAGGGGATCCTAATTTTCTGTTCTCAGATTCCACAGAGATAAGGCTAGCAAAGAGATCCACGAAATACAGATGTAACTCTGTGAGATGAATTAACAGAACACTAAACAGTTTCTCAGGAAGCTTCTTTACAGATTTCATCTGAGAATATTTCCCTTTTCACCATATCCCTCTATGGGCTTCTAAATATCACTTTGCCAATTCCACAAGAACTGTCTTAGCGAAAGGCTTCTTGAGGGAAAAGCTGTAACTCTGTGAGATGATTTCACAGAAAAGAAGAAGTTTCTCAGAAAGCTTGTTTCTCTTTGTTATCGGAGGATATTTCCTTTGGCCCTATACTCTTCAAATGGATCCGAAATATCTGTTCTCAGATTCCACGGAAATAAGGGTAGCAAAGAGAGCCACGAAATACAGATGTAACTCTCTGAGATGAATTAACAGAACACTAAGCAGTTTCTCAGGAAGCTTCTTTCCAGATTTCAACTGAGGATATTTCCTTTTTCACCATAGCCCTCTAGGGGCTTTCAAATATCATTTTGCCAATTCCACAAGAACTGTCTTAGCGAAAGGCTTCTTGAGGGGAAAGCTGTAACTCTGTGAGATGATTTCACAGAAAAAAAGAAGTTTCTCAGAAATCTTCTTTCTCTTTGTTATCGGAGGATATTTACTTTGGCCCTATAGTCTTCAAAGGGATCCGAAATATCTGTTCTCAGATTCCACAGAAATAAGGCTAGCAAAGAGATGCACGAAATACAGATGATACTCTTTGAGATGAATTAACAGAACAGTAAGCTGTTTCTCAGGAAGCTTCTTTCCAGATTTCATCTGAGGATATTTCCTTTTACACCATAGCCCTCATTGGGCTCCCAAATATTACTTTGCCAATTCCACAAGAATTTGTTAGCGAAAGGCTTCTTGAGGTGAAAGCTGTAACTCTGTGAGATGATTTCACAGAACACAAAGAAGTTTCTCAGAAAGTTTCTTTCTCTTTGATATCGGAGGATATTTCCTTTGGCCCTATGGTCTTCAAAGGGATCCAAAATATCTGTTCTCAGATTCCACAGAAATAAGGCTAGCAAAGAGATCCACGAAATACAGATGTAACTCTGTGAGATGAATTAACAGAGTACTAAGGAGTTTCTCAGGAAGCTTCTATCCAGATTTCATCTGAGGATATTTCCTTTTTCACCATAGCCCTCTATGGGCTTCTAAATATCACTTTGCCAATTCCACATGAACTGTCTTAGCGAAAGGCTTCTTGAGGGGAAAGCTGTATCTCTGTGAGATGATTTCACAGAACGCAAAGAAGTTTCTCAGAAAGCTTCTTTCTCTTTGTTATCGGAGGATATTTCCTTTGGCCCTATAGTCTTCAAAGGGATCCGAAATATCTGTTCTCAGATTCCACAGAAATAAGGCTAGCAAAGAGATCCACGATTTACAGATGTAACTCTGTGAGATGAATTAGCAGAACACTAAGCAGTTTCTCAGGAAGCTTCTTTCCAGATTTCATCTGAGGATATTTCTTTTTCACCATAGACCTCTATGGGCTTCCAAATATCACTTTGCCAATTCCACAAGAACTGTCCTAGCGAAAGGCTTCCTGAGGGGAAAGCTGTAACTCTGTGAGATGATTTCACAGAACACAACGAAGTTTCTCAGAAAGCTTCTTTCTCTTCGTTATCGGAGGATATTTCCTTTGGCCCTATAGTCTTCAAGGGGATCCTAATTATCTGTTCTCAGATTCCACAGAGACAAGGCTAGCAAAGAGATCCACGAAATACAGATGTAACTCTGTGAGATGAATTAACAGAACACTAAACAGTTTCTCAGGAAGCTTCTTTACAGATTTCATCTGAGAATATTTTCCTTTTCACCATATCCCTCTATGGGCTTCCAAATATCACTTTGCCAATTCCACAAGAACTGTCTTAGCGAAAGGCTTCTTGAGTGGAAAGCTGTAACTCTGTGAGATGATTTCATAGAACACAAAGAAGTTTTTCAGAAAGCTTCTTTCTCTTTGTTATCGGAGGATATTTCCTTTGGCCCTATGGTCTTCAA
Source organism: Macaca nemestrina (assembly GCF_043159975.1). Taxonomy (NCBI): domain Eukaryota; kingdom Metazoa; phylum Chordata; class Mammalia; order Primates; family Cercopithecidae; genus Macaca; species Macaca nemestrina. The sequence continues at coordinate 103,546,161 of NC_092138.1, read as the reverse complement.
AGGGATCCGAAATATCTGTTCTCAGATTCCACAGAAATAAGGCCAGAAAGAGAGCCACGAAATACAGATGTAACTCTGTGAGATGAATTTACAGAACACTAAGTAGTTTCTCAGGAAGTTTCTTTCCAGATTTCATCGGAGGATATTTCCTTTTTCACCATAGCCCTCTAAGGGCTCCCAAATATCACTTTGCCAATTCCACAAGAACTGTCTTAGCGAAAGGCTTCCTGAGGATTAAGCTGTAATTCTGTGAGATGATTTCACAGAAAAAAAGAAGTTTCTCAGAAAGCTTCTTTCTCTTTGTTATCGGAGGATATTTCCTTGGGCCCTATAGTCTTCAAAGGGATCCGAAATATCTGTTCTCAGATTCCACAGAAAGAAGGCTAGCAAAGAGTTCCACGAAATACAGATGATACTCTGTGAGATGAATTAACAGAACAGTAAGCAGTTTCTCAGGAAGCTTCTTTCCAGATTTCATCTGAAGATATTTCCTTTTACACCATAGCCCTCTAGGGGCTTCCAAATATCACTTTGCCAATTCCACAAGAACTGTCTTAGCGAAAGGCTTCTTGAGGGGAAAGCTGTAACTCTGTGAGATGATTTCACAGAACACAAAGAAGTTTCTCAGAAAGCTTCTTTCTCTTTGTTATCGGAGGATATTTCCTTTGGCGCTATAGTCTTCAAGGGGATCCTAAATATCTGTTCTCAGATTCCACAGAAATTAGGCTAGCAAAGAGATCCACGAAATACAGATGTAACTCTGTGAGATGAAGTAACAGAACACTAAACAGTTTCTCAGGAAGCTTCTTTCCAGATTTCATCTGAGGATATTTACTTTTTAACCATAGCCCTCTATGGGGATCCAAATATCACTTAGCCAATTCCACAAGAACTGTTTTAGCGAAAGGCTTCTTGAGGGGAAAGCTGAAACTCTGTGTGATGATTTCACAGAACACAAAGAAGTTTCTCAGAAAGCTTCTTTCTCTTTGTTATCGGAGGATATTTCCTTTGGCCCTACGGTCTTCAAAGGGATCCAAAATATCTGTTCTCAGATTCCACAGAAATAAGGCTAGCAAAGAGATCCACGAAATACAGATGTAAATCTGTGAGATGAATTAACAGAGCACTAAGGAGTTTCTCAGGAAACTTCTATCCAGGTTTCATCTGAGGATATTTCCTTTTTCACCATAGCCCTCTATGGTCTTCTAAATATCACTTTGCCAATTCCACAAGAACTGTCTTAGCGAAAGGCTTCTTGAGGGGAAAGCTGTATCTCTGTGAGGTGATTTCACAGAACACAAAGAAGTTTCTCAGAAATCTTCTTTCTCTTTGTTATCGGAGGATATTTCCTTTGGCCCTATAGTCTTCAAAGGGATCCGAAATATCTGTTCTCGGATTCCACAGAAATAAGGCTAGCAAAGAGATCCACGAAATACAGATGTAACTCTGTGAGATGAATTAACAGAACACTAAGCAGGTTCTCAGGAACCTTCTTTCCAGATTTCATCTGAGGATATTTCCTTTTTCACCATAGCCCTCTAAGGGCTTCCAAATATCACTTTGCCAATTCCACAAGAACTGTCTTAGCGAAAGGCTTCTTGAGGGGAAAGCTGTATCTCTGTGAGATGATTTCACAGAACACTAAGAAGTTTCACAGAAAGCATATTTCTCTTTGTTATCGGAGGATATTTCCTTGGGCCCTATAGTCTTCAAAGGGATCCGAAATATCTGTTCTCAGATTCCACAGAAATAAGGTTAGCAAAGAGATGCACGAAATACAGATGATACTCTTTGAGATGAATTAACAGAACAGTAAGCTGTTTCTCAGGAAGCTTCTTCACAGATTTCATCTGAGGATATTTCCTTTTTCACCATAGCCATCTAAGGGCTTCCAAATATCACTTTGCCAATTCCACAAGAACTGTCTTAGCGAAAGTCTTCTTGAGGGGAAAGCTGTAACTCTGTGAGATGATTTCACAGAAAAAAAGAAGTTTCTCAGAAAGCTTCTTTCTCTTTGTTATCGGAGGATAATTCCTTGGGCCCTATAGTCTTCAAAGGGATCCGACATATCTGTTCTCAGATTCCACAGAAATAAGGCTAGCAAAGAGATCCACGAAATACAGATGATACTCTGTGAGATGAATTAACAGAACAGTAAGCAGTTTCTCAGGAACCTTCTTTCCAGATTTCATCTGAGGATATTTCCTTTTACACCGTAGCCCTCTAGGGGCTTCCAAATATCACTTTGCCAATTCCACAAGAACTGTCTTAGCAAAAGGCTTATTGAGGGGAAAGCTGTAACTCTGTGAGATGATTTCACAGAACACAAAGAAGTTTCTCAGAAAGCTTCTTTTTCTTTGTTATCGGAGGATATTTCCTTTGGCCCTATAGTCTTCAAAAGGATCCGAAATATCTATTCTCAGATTCCACAGAAATAAGGCTAGCAAAGAGATCCACGAAATACACATGTAACTCTGTGAGATGAATTAACAGAACACTAAACAGTTTCTCAGGAAGCTTCTTTCCAGATTTCATCTGAGGATATTTCCTTTTTCACCTTAGCCCTCTATGGGCTTCCAAATATCACTTTGCCAATTCCACAATAACTGTTTTAGCGAAAGGCTTCTTGAGGGGAAAGCTGTAACTCTGTGAGATGATTTCACAGAACACAAAGAAGTTTCTCAGAAAGCTTCTTTCTCTTTGATATCAGAGGATATTTCCTTTGGCCCTATGGTCTTCAAAGGGATCCAAAATATCTGTTCTCAAATTCCACAGAAATAAGGCTAGTAAAGAGATCCACGAAATACAGATGTAACACTGTGAGATGAATTAACAGAGCACTAAGGAGTTTCTCAGGAAGCTTTTATCCAGATTTCATCTGAGGATATTTCCTTTTTCACCATAGCCCTCTATGGGGTTCTAAATATCACTTTGCCAATTCCACAAGAACTGTCTTAGCGAAAGGCTTCCTGAGGGGAAAGCTGCAACTCTGTCAGATGATTTCACAGAACACAAAGAAGTTTCTCAGAAAGCTTCTTTCTCTTTGTTATCGGAGGATATTTCCTTGGGCCCTATAGTCTTCAAAGGGATCCGAAATATCTGTTCTCAGATTCCACAGAAAGAAGGCTAGCAAAGAGATCCACGAAATACAGATGATACTCTGTGAGATGAATTAACAGAACAGTAAGCAGTTTCTCAGGAAGCTTCTTTCCAGATTTCATCTGAAGATATTTCCTTTTACACCATAGCCCTCTAGGGGCTTCCAAATATCACTTTGCCAATTCCACAAGAACTGTCTTAGCTAAAGGCTTCTTGAGGGGAAAGCTGTAACTCTGTGAGATGATTTCACAGAACACAAAGAAGTTTCTCAGAAAGCTTCTTTCTCTTTGTTATCGGAGGATATTTCCTTTGGCGCTATAGTCTTCAAGGGGATCCTAAATATCTGTTCTCAGATTCCACAGAAATTAGGCTAGCAAAGAGATCCACGAAATACAGATGTAACTCTGTGAGATGAATTAACAGAACACTAAACAGTTTCTCAGGAAGCTTCTTTCCAGATTTCATCTGAGGATATTTACTTTTTAACCATAGCCCTCTATGGGCTTCCAAATATCACTTAGCCAATTCCACAAGAACTGTTTTAGCGAAAGGCTTCTTGAGGGGAAAGCTGAAACTCTGTGAGATGATTTCACAGAACACAAAGAAGTTTCTCCGAAAGCTTCTTTCTCTTTGTTATCGGAGGATATTTCCTTTGGCCCTATGGTCTTCAAAGGAATCCAAAATATCTGTTCTCAGATTCCACAGAAATAAGGCTAGCAAAGAGATCCACGAAATACAGATGTAACTCTGTGAGATGAATTAACAGAGCAGTAAGGAGTTTCTCAGGAAACTTCTATCCAGATTTCATCTGAGGATATTTCCTTTTCCACCATAGCCCTCTATGGGCTTCTAAATATCACTTTGCCAATTCCAGAAGAACTTTCTTAGCGAAACGCTTCTTGAGGGGAAAGCTGTATCTCTGTGAGATGATTTCACAGAACAAAAAGAAGTTTCTCAGAAATCTTCTTTGTCTTTGTTATCGCAGGATATTTCCTTTGCCCCTATAGTCTTCAAAGGGATCCGAAATATCTGTTCTCAGATTCCACAGAAATAAGGCTAGCAAAGAGATCCACGAAATACAGATGTAACACTGTGAGATGAATTAACAGAACACTAAGCAGTTTCTCAGGAACCTTCTTTCCAGATTTCATCTGAGGATATTTCCTTTTTCACCATAGCCTTCTATGGGCTTCCAAATATCACTTTGCCAATTCCACAAGAACTGTCTTAGCGAAAGGCTTCTTGAGGGGAAAGCTGTATCTCTGTGAGATGATTTCACAGAACACTAAGAAGTTTCACAGAAAGCTTATTTCTCTTTGTTATCGGAGGATATTTCCTTGGGCCCTATAGTCTTCAAAGGGATACGAAATATCTGTTCTCAGATTCCACAGAAATAAGGCTAGCAAACAGATGCACGAAATACAGATGATACTCTTTGAGATGAATTAACAGAACAGTAAGCTGTTTCTCAGGAAGCTTCTTTACAGATTTCATCTGAGGATATTTCCTTTTTCACCATAGCCCTCTAAGGGCTTCCAAATATCACTTTGCCAATTCCACAAGAACTGTCTTAGAGAAAGGCTTCTTGAGGGGAAACCTGTAACTCTGTGAGATGATTTCACAGAACACAAAGAAGTTTCTCAGAAAGCTTCTTTCTCATTGTTATCAGAGGATATTACCTTTGGCCCTATAGTCTGAAAAGGGATCCGAAATATCTGTTCTCAGATTCCACAGAAATAAGGCTAGCAAAGAGATCCACGAAATACAGATGTAACTCTGTGAGATGAATTAGCAGAACAGCTAGCAGTTTCTCAGGAAGCTTCTTTCCAGATTTCATGTGAGGATATTTCCTCTTACACCATAGCCCTCTTTGGGCTTCCAAATATCACTTTGCCAATTCCACAAGAATTTGTTAGCGAAAGGCTTCTTGAGGTGAAAGCTGTAACTCTGTGAGATGATTTCACAGAACACAAAGAAGTTTCTCAGAAAGCTTCTTTCTCTTTGTTATCGGAGGATATTTCCTTTGGCCCTATGGTCTTCAAAGGAATCCGAAATATCTGTTCTCAGATTCCACAGAAATAAGGCTAGCAAAGAGATCCACGAATTACAGATGTAACTCTATGAGATGAATTTACAGAAAACTAAGCAGTTTCTCAGGAAGCTTCTTTCCAGATTTCATCTGAGGATATTTCGTTTTTCACCATAGCACTCTAGGGGCTTCTAAATATCACTTTGCCAATTCCACAAGAACTGTCTTAGCTAAAGTCTTCTTGAGGGGAAACCTGTAACTCTGTGAGATGATTTCACAGAAAAAAAGAAGTTTTTCAGAAAGCTTCTTTCTCTTTGTTATCGGAGGATATTTCCTTGGGCCCTATAGTCTTCAAAGGGATCCGAAATATCTGTTCTCAGATTCCACAGAAATAAGGCTAGCAAAGAGATCCACGAAATACAGATGTAACTCTGTGAGATGAATTAACAGAACACTAAACAGTTTCTCAGGAAGCTTCTTTACAGATTTCATCTGAGAATATTTTCCTTTTCACCATATCCCTCTATGGGCTTCCAAATATCACTTTGCCAATTCCACAAGAACTGTCTTAGCGAAAGGTTTTTGAGTGGAAAGCTGCAACTCTGTGAGATGATTTCATAGAACACAAAGAAGTTTCTCAGAAAGCTTCTTTCTCTTTGTTATCGGAGGATATTTCCTTTTGCCCTATGGTCTTCAAAGGGATCCGAAATATCTGTTCTCAGATTCCACAGAAATAAGGCTAGCAAAGAGATCCACGAAATACAGATGTAACTCTGTGAGATGAATTTACAGAACACTAAGCAGTTTCTCAGGAAGCTTCTTTCCAGATTTCATCGGAGGATATTTCCTTTTTCACCATAGCCCTCTAGGGGCTTCAAAATATCACTTTGCCAATTCCACAAGAACTGTCTTAGCGAAAGGCTTCTTGAGGGGAAAGCTGTAACTCTGTGAGATGATTTCACAGAACACAAAGAAGTTTCTCAGAAAGCTTCTTTCTCTTTGTTATCGGAGGATATTTCCTTTGGCGCTATAGTCTTCAAGGGGATCCTAAATATCTGTTCTCAGATTCCACAGAAATTAGGCTAGCAAAGAGATCCACGAAATACAGATGTAACTCTGTGAGATGAATTAACAGAACACTAAACAGTTTCTCAGGAAGCTTCTTTCCAGATTTCATCTGAGGATATTTACTTTTTAACCATAGCCCTCTATGGGCTTCCAAATATCACTTAGCCAATTCCACAAGAACTGTCTTAGCGAAAGGCTTCTTGAGGGGAAAGCTGAAACTCTGTGAGATGATTTCACAGAACACAAAGAAGTTTCTCAGAAAGCTTCTTTCTCTTTGTTATCGGAGGATATTTCCTTTGGCCCTATGGTCTTCAAAGGGATCCAAAATATCTGTTCTCAGATTCCACAGAAATAAGGCTAGCAAAGAGATCCACGAAATACAGATGTAACTCTGTGAGATGAACTAACAGAGCACTAAGGAGTTTCTCAGGAAACTTCTATCCAGATTTCATATGAGGATATTTCCTTTTTCACCGTAGCCCTCTATTGCCTTCTAAATATCACTTTGCCAATTCCACAAGAACTGTCTTAGCGAAAGGCTTCTTGAGGGGAAAGCTGTATCTCTGTGAGATGATTTCACAGAACCCAAAGAGGTTTCTCAGAAATCTTCTTTCTCTTTGTTATCGGAGGATATTTCCTTTGGCCCTATAGTCTTCAAAGGGATCCGAAATATCTGTTCTCAGATTCCACAGAAATAAGGCTAGCAAAGAGATCCACGAAATACAGAAGTAACTCTGTGAGATGAATTAACAGAACACTAAGCAGTTTCTCTGGAACCTTCTTTCCAGATTTCATCTGAGGATATTTCCTTTTTCACCATAGCCTTCTATGGGCTTCCAAATATCACTTTGCCAATTCCACAAGAACTGTCTTAGCGAAAGGCTTCTTGAGGGGAAAGCTGTATCTCTGTGAGATGATTTCACAGAACACTAAGAATTTTCACAGAAAGCTTATTTCTCTTTCTTATCGGAGGATATTTCCGTGGGCCCTATAGTCTTCAAAGGGATCCGAAATATCTGTTCTCAGATTCCACAGAAATAAGGCTAGCAAAGTGATCCACGAAATACAGATATAACTCAGTGAGATGAATTAACAGAACAGTAAGCAGTTTCTCAAGAAGCTTCTTTCCAGATTTCATCTGAGGATATTTCCTTTTTCACCAGAGCCCTCTAAGGGCTTCCAAATATCACTTTGCCAATTCCACAAGAACTGTCTTAGCGAAAGGCTTCTTGAGGGGAAACAGTAACTCTGTGAGATGATTTCACAGAACACAAAGAAGTTTCTCAGAAAGCTTCTTTTTCTTTGTTATCGGAGGATATTTCCTTTGTTCCTATAGTCTTCAAAGGGATCCGAAATATCTGTTCTCAGATTCCAGAGAAATAAGGCCAACAAAGAGATCCACGAAATACAGATGTAACTCCGTGAGATGAATTAACAGAACACTAAGCAGATTCTCAGGAATATTCTTTCCAGATTTCATCTGAGGTTATTTCGTTTTTCACCATAGCACTCTAGGGGCTTCCAAATATCACTTTGCCAATTCCACAAGAACTGTCTTAGCGAAAGGCTTCTTGAGGGGAAAGCTGTAACTCTGTGAGATGATTTCACAGAAAAAAAGAAGTTTCTTAGAAAGCTTCTTTCTCTTTGTTATCGGAGGACATTTCCTTGGGCCCTATAGTCTTCAAAGGGATCCGAAATATCTGTTCTCAGATTCCACAGAAATAATGCTTGCAAAGAGATCCACGAAATACAGATGATATTCTGTGAGATGAATTAACAGAACAGTAAGCAGTTTCTCAGGAAGCTTCTTTCCAGATTTCATCTGAAGATATTTCCTTTTACACAATAGCCCTCTAGGGGCTTCCAAGTATCACTTAGCCAATTCCACAAGAACTGTCTTAGCGAAAGGCTTCTTGAGGGGAAAGCTGTAACTCTGTGAGATGATTTCACAGAACACCAAGAAGTTTCTCAGAAAGCTTCTTTCTCTTTGTTATCGGAGGATATTTCCTTTGGCGCTATAGTCTTCAAGGGGATCCTAAATATCTGTACTCATATTCCACAGAAATTAGGCTAGCAAAGAGATCTACGAAATACAGATGTAACTCTGTGAAATGAATTAACAGATCACTAAACAGTTTCTCAGGAAGCTTCTTTCCAGATTTCATCTGAGGATATGTACTTTGTAACCATAGCCCTCTATGGGCTTCCAAATATCACTTAGCCAATTCCACAAGAACTGATTTAGCGAAAGGCTTCTTGAGGGGAAAGCTGAAACTCTGTGAGATGATTTCACAGAACACAAAGAAGTTTCTCAGAAAGCTTCTTTCTCTTTGTTATCGGAGGATATTTCCTTTGGCCCTATGGTCTTCAAAGGGATCCAAAATATCTGTTCTCAGATTCCACAGAAATAAGGCTAGCAAAGAGATCCACGAAATACAGATGTAACTCTGTGAGATGAATTAACAGAGCACTAAGGAGTTTCTCAGGAAACTTCTATCCAGATTTCATCTGTGGATATTTCCTTTTTCACCATAGCCCTCTATGGGCTTCTAAATATCACTTTGCCAATTCCACAAGAACTGTCTTAGCGAAAGGCTTCTTGAGGGGAAAGCTGTAACTCTGTGAGATGATTTCACAGAAAAAAAGAAGTTTCTCAGAAATCTTCTTTCTCTTTGTTATCGGAGGATATTTACTTTGGCCCTATAGTCTTCAAAGGGATCCGAAATATCTGTTCTCAGATTCCACAGAAATAAGGCTAGCAAAGAGATGCACGAAATACAGATGATACTCTTTGAGATGAATTAACAGAACAGTAAGCTGTTTCTCAGGAAGCTTCTTTACAGATTTCATCTGAGGATATTTGCTTTTTCACCATAGACCTCTAAGGGCTTCCAAATATCACTTTGCCAATTCCACAAGAACTGTCTTAGAGAAAGGCTTCTTGAGGGAAAACCTGTAACTCTGTGAGATGATTTCACAGAACACAAAGAAGTTTCTCAGAAAGCTTCTTTCTCTTTGTTATCAGAGGATATTACCTTTGGCCCTATAGTCTGAAAAGGGATCCGAAATATCTGTTCTCAGATTCCACAGAAATAAGGCTAGCAAAGAAATCCACGAAATACAGATGTAACTATGTGAGATGAATTAACAGAACAGCAAGCAGTTTCTCAGGAAGCTTCTATCCAGATTTCATCTGAGGATATTTCCTTTTACACCATAGCCCTCATTGGGCTTCCAAATATCACTTTGCCAATTCCACAAGAATTTGTTACCGAAAGGCTTCTTGAGGTGAAAGCTGTTACTCTGTGAGATGATTTCACAGAACACAAAGAAGTTTCTCAGAAAGCTTCTTTCTCTTTGATATCGGAGGATATTTCCTTTGGCCCTATGGTCTTCAAAGGGATCCAAAATATCTGTTCTGAGATTCCACAGAAATAAGGCTAGCAAAGAGATCCACGAAATACAGATGTAACTCTGTGAGATGAATTAACAGAGCACTAAGGAGTTTCTCAGGAAGCTTCTATCCAGATTTCATCTGAGGATATTTCCTTTTTCACCATAGCCCTCTATGGGCTTCTAAATATCACTTTGCCAATTCCACATGAACTGTCTTAGCGAAAGGCTTCTTGAGGGGAAAGCTGTATCTCTGTGAGATGATTTCACAGAACCCAAAGAAGTTTCTCAGAAAGCTTCTTTCTCTTTGTTATCGGAGGATATTTCCTTTGGCCCTATAGTCTTCAAAGGGATCCGAAATATCTGTTCTCAGATTCCACAGAAATAAGGCTAGCAAAGAGATCCACGAAATACAGATGTAACTCTGTGAGATGAATTAACAGAACAGTAAGGAGTTTCTCAAGAAGCTTCTTTCCAGATTTCATCTGAGGATATTTCCTTTCTCACCATAGCCCTCTAAGGGCTTCCAAATATCACTTTGCGAATTCCACAAGAACTGTCTTAGCGAAAGGCTTCTTGAGGGGAAAGCTGTAACTCTGTTAGATGATTTCACAGAACACAACGAAGTTTCTCAGAAAGCTTCTTTCTCTTTGTTATCTGAGGATATTTCCTTTGGCCCTATAGTCTTCAAGGGGATCCTAATTTTCTGTTCTCAGATTCCACAGAGATAAGGCTAGCAAAGAGATCCACGAAATACAGATGTAACTCTGTGAGATGAATTAACAGAACACTAAACAGTTTCTCAGGAAGCTTCTTTACAGATTTCATCTGAGAATATTTCCCTTTTCACCATATCCCTCTATGGGCTTCTAAATATCACTTTGCCAATTCCACAAGAACTGTCTTAGCGAAAGGCTTCTTGAGGGAAAAGCTGTAACTCTGTGAGATGATTTCACAGAAAAGAAGAAGTTTCTCAGAAAGCTTGTTTCTCTTTGTTATCGGAGGATATTTCCTTTGGCCCTATACTCTTCAAATGGATCCGAAATATCTGTTCTCAGATTCCACGGAAATAAGGGTAGCAAAGAGAGCCACGAAATACAGATGTAACTCTCTGAGATGAATTAACAGAACACTAAGCAGTTTCTCAGGAAGCTTCTTTCCAGATTTCAACTGAGGATATTTCCTTTTTCACCATAGCCCTCTAGGGGCTTTCAAATATCATTTTGCCAATTCCACAAGAACTGTCTTAGCGAAAGGCTTCTTGAGGGGAAAGCTGTAACTCTGTGAGATGATTTCACAGAAAAAAAGAAGTTTCTCAGAAATCTTCTTTCTCTTTGTTATCGGAGGATATTTACTTTGGCCCTATAGTCTTCAAAGGGATCCGAAATATCTGTTCTCAGATTCCACAGAAATAAGGCTAGCAAAGAGATGCACGAAATACAGATGATACTCTTTGAGATGAATTAACAGAACAGTAAGCTGTTTCTCAGGAAGCTTCTTTACAGATTTCATCTGAGGATATTTGCTTTTTCACCATAGCCCTCTAAGGGCTTCCAAATATCACTTTGCCAATTCCACAAGAACTGTCTTAGAGAAAGGCTTCTTGAGGGAAAACCTGTAACTCTGTGAGATGATTTCACAGAACACAAAGAAGTTTCTCAGAAAGCTTCTTTCTCTTTGTTATCAGAGGATATTACCTTTGGCCCTATAGTCTGAAAAGGGATCCGAAATATCTGTTCACAGATTCCACAGAAATAAGGCTAGCAAAGAAATCCACGAAATACAGATGTAACTATGTGAGATGAATTAACAGAACAGCAAGCAGTTTCTCAGGAAGCTTCTTTCCAGATTTCATCTGAGGATATTTCCTTTTACACCATAGCCCTCATTGGGCTTCCAAATATTACTTTGCCAATTCCACAAGAATTTGTTAGCGAAAGGCTTCTTGAGGTGAAAGCTGTAACTCTGTGAGATGATTTCACAGAACACAAAGAAGTTTCTCAGAAAGTTTCTTTCTCTTTGATATCGGAGGATATTTCCTTTGGCCCTATGGTCTTCAAAGGGATCCAAAATATCTGTTCTCAGATTCCACAGAAATAAGGCTAGCAAAGAGATCCACGAAATACAGATGTAACTCTGTGAGATGAATTAACAGAGTACTAAGGAGTTTCTCAGGAAGCTTCTATCCAGATTTCATCTGAGGATATTTCCTTTTTCACCATAGCCCTCTATGGGCTTCTAAATATCACTTTGCCAATTCCACATGAACTGTCTTAGCGAAAGGCTTCTTGAGGGGAAAGCTGTATCTCTGTGAGATGATTTCACAGAACGCAAAGAAGTTTCTCAGAAAGCTTCTTTCTCTTTGTTATCGGAGGATATTTCCTTTGGCCCTATAGTCTTCAAAGGGATCCGAAATATCTGTTCTCAGATTCCACAGAAATAAGGCTAGCAAAGAGATCCACGATTTACAGATGTAACTCTGTGAGATGAATTAGCAGAACACTAAGCAGTTTCTCAGGAAGCTTCTTTCCAGATTTCATCTGAGGATATTTCTTTTTCACCATAGACCTCTATGGGCTTCCAAATATCACTTTGCCAATTCCACAAGAACTGTCCTAGCGAAAGGCTTCCTGAGGGGAAAGCTGTAACTCTGTGAGATGATTTCACAGAACACAACGAAGTTTCTCAGAAAGCTTCTTTCTCTTCGTTATCGGAGGATATTTCCTTGGGCCTTATAGTCTTCAAAGGGATCCGAAATATCTGTTCTCAGATTCCACAGAAATAAGGCTAGCAAAGAGATCCCCGAAATACAGATGTAACTCAGTGAGATTAATTAACAGAACAGTAAGCAGTTTCTCAAGAAGCTTCTTTCCAGATTTCATCTGAGGATATTTCCTTTTTCACCAGAGCCCTCTAAGGGCTTCCAAATATCACTTTGCCAATTCCACAAGAACTGTCTTAGCGAAAGGCTTCTTGAGGGGAAACAGTAACTCTGTGAGATGATTTCACAGAACACAAAGAAGTTTCTCAGAAAGCTTCTTTTTCTTTGTTATCGGAGGATATTTCCTTTGTTCCTATAGTCTTCAAAGGGATCCGAAATATCTGTTCTCAGATTCCAGATAAATAAGGCCAACAAAGAGATCTACGAAATACAGATGTAACTCAGTGAGATGAATTAACAGAACAGTAAGCAGTTTCTTAAGAAGCTTCTTTCCAGATTTCATCTGAGGATATTTCCTTTTTCACCAGAGCCTTCTAAGGGCTTCCAAATATCACTTTGCCAATTCCACAAGAAGTGTCTTAGCGAAAGGCTTCTTGAGGGGAAACAGTAACTCTGTGAGATGATTTCACAGAACACAAAGAAGTTTCTCAGAAAGCTTCTTTTTCTTTGTTATCGGAGGGTATTTCCTTTGTTCCTATAGTCTTCAAAGGGATCCGAAATATCTGTTCTCAGATTCCAGAGAAATAAGGCCAACAAAGAGATCCACGAAATACAGATGTAACTCCGTGAGATGAATTAACAGAACACTAAGCAGATTCTCAGGAATATTCTTTCCAGATTTCATCGGAGGATATTACATTTTTCACCATAGCACTCTAGGGGCTTCCAAATATCACTTTGCCAATTCCACAAGAACTGTCTTAGCGAAAGGCTTCTTGAGGGGAAAGCTGTAACTCTGTGAGATGATTTCACAGAAAAAAAGAAGTTTCTCAGAAAGCTTCTTTCTCTTTGTTATCGGAGGATATTTCCTTGGGCCCTATAGTCTTCAAAGGGATCCGAAATATCTGTTCTCAGATTCCACAGGAATAAGGCTAGCAAAGAGATCCACGAAATACAGATGTAACTCTGTGAGATGAATGAAAAGAACACTAAGCAGTTTCTCAGGAATCTTCTTTCCAGATTTCATCTGAGGATATTTCTTTTTCACCATAGACCTCTATGGGCTTCCAAATATCACTTTGCCAATTCCACAAAAACTGTCTTAGCGAAAGGTTTCCTGAGGGGAAAGCTGTAACTCTGTGAGATGATTTCACAGAACACAACGAAGTTTCTCAGAAAGCTTCTTTCTCTTTGTTATCGGAGGATATTTCCTTTGGCCCTATAGTCTTCAAGGGGATCCTAATTATCTGTTCTCAGATTCCACAGAGATAAGGCTAGCAAAGAGATCCACGAAATACAGATGTAACTCTGTGAGATGAATTAACAGAACACTAAGCAGTTTCTCAGGAAGCTTCTTTCCAGATTTCATCGGAGGATATTTCCTTTTTCACCATAGCCCTCTAAGGGCTCCCAAATATCACTTTGTCAATTCCACAAGAAGTGTCTTAGCGAAAGGCTTCCTGAGGATTAAGCTGTAATTCTGTGAGATGATTTCACAGAAAAAAAGAAGTTTCTCAGAAAGCTTCTTTCTCTTTGTTATCGGAGGATATTTCCTTGGGCCCTATAGTCTTCAAAGGGATCCGAAATATCTGTTCTCAGATTCCACAGAAAGAAGGCTTGCAGAGAGATCCACGAAATACAGATGATACTCTGTGAGATGAATTAACAGAACAGTAAGCAGTTTCTCAGGAAGCTTCTTTCCAGATTTCATCTTAGGATATTTCCTTTTACACCATAGCCCTCTAGGGGCTTCCAAATATCACTTTGCCAATTCCACAAGAACTGTCTTAGCGAAAGGCTTCTTGAGGGGAAAGCTGTAACTCTGTGAGATGATTTCACAGAAAAAAAGATGATTCTCCGAAAGCTTCTTTCTCTTTGTTATCGCAGGATATTTCCTTGGGCCCTATAGTCTTCAAAGGGATCCGAAATATCTGTTCTCAGATTCCACAGAAATAAGGCTAGCAAAGAGATCCACGAAATACAGATGATACTGTGTGAGATGAATTAACAGAACACTAAGCAGTTTCACAGGAAGCTTCTTTCCAGATTTCATCTGAGGATATTTCTTTTTCACCATATCCCTCTATGGGCTTCCAAATATCACTTTGCCAATTCCACAATAACTGTCTTAGCGAAAGGCTTCTTGAGGGGAAAGCTGTAACTCTGTGAGATGATTTCATAGAACACAAAGAAGTTTCTCAGAAAGCTTCTTTCTCTTTGTTATCGGAGGATATTTCCTTTGGCGCTATGGTCTTCAAAGGGATCCGAAATATCTGTTCTCAGATTCCACAGAAATAAGGCTAGCAAAGAGATCCACGAAATACAGATGTAACTCTGTGAGATGAATTAACAGAACACTAAGCAGTTTCTCAGGAAGCTTCTTTCCAGATTTCATCTGAGGATATTTCCTTTTTCACCATAGCCCTCTAAGGGCTCCCAAATATCACTTTGCCAATTCCACAAGAACTGTCTTAGCGAAAGGCTTCCTGAGGCGTAAGCTGTAACTCTGTGAGATGATTTCACAGAAAAAAAAAGTTTCTCAGAAAGCTTATTTCTCTTTGTTATCGGAGGATATTTCCTTGGGCCCTATATTCTTCAAAGGGATCCGAAATATCTGTTCTCAGATTCCACAGAAATAAGGCGAGCAAAGAGATCCACGAAATACAGATGTAACTCTGTGAGATGAATTGACAGAACAGTAAGCAGTTTCTCAAGAAGCTTCTTTCCAGATTTCATCTGAGGATATTTCCTTTCTCACCATAGCCCTCTAAGGGCTTCCAAATATCACTTTGCCAATTCCACAAGAACTGTCTTAGCGAAAGGCTTCTTGAGGGGAAAGCTGTAACTCTGTGAGATGATTTCACAGAACACAAAGAAGTTTCTCAGAAAACTTCTTTCTCTTTGTTATCGGAGGATATTTCCCTTGGCCCTATGGTCTTCAAAGGGATCCGAAATATCTGTTCTCAGATTCCACAGAAATAAGGCTAGCAAAGAGATACACGAAATACAGATGTAACTCTGTGAGATGAATTAACAGAGCACTAAGCAGTTTTTCAGAAGATTTTATCCAGATTTCATCTGAGGATATTTCCTTTTTCACCATAGCCCTCTATGGGCTTCCAAATATCACTTTGCCAATTCCACAAGAACTGTCTTAGCGAAAGGATTCTTGAAGGGAAAAGTTGTATCTCTGTGAGATGATTTCACAGAACCCAAAGACGTTTCTCAGAAATCTTCTTTCTCTTTGTTATCGGAGGATGTTTCCTTTGGCCCTATAGTTTTCAAAGGGATCCGAAATATCTGTTCTCAGATTCCACAGAAAGAAGGCTAGCAAAGAGATGCACGAAATACAGATGTAACTCTGTGAGATGAATTAACAGAACACTAAGCAGTTTCTCAGGAAGCTTCTTTCCAGATTTCATCTGAGGATATTTCCTTTTTCAACATAGCCTTCTATGGGCTTCCAAATATCACTTTGCCAATTCCACAAGAACTGTCTTAGCGAAAGGCTTCTTGAGGGGAAAGCAGCAACTCTGTGAGATGATTTCTCAGAACACTAAAAAGTTTCTCAGAAAGCTTCTTTCTCTTTGTTATCGGAGGATATTTCCTTTGGCCCTATAGTCTTCAAAGGGATCCGAAATATCTGTTCTCAGATTCCACAGAAATAAGGCTAGCAAAGAGATCCACGAAATACAGTTGTAACTCCGTGAGATGAATTAACAGAACACTAAGCAGATAATCAGGAAGCTTCTTTCCAGATTTCATCTGAGGATATTTCCTTTTTCACCATAGCCCTATAGGGGCTTCCAAATATCACTTTGGCAATTACACAAGAACTGTCTTAGCGAAAGGCTTCTTGAGGGGAAAGCTGTAACTCTGTGAGATGATTTCACAGAAAAAAAGAAGTTTCTCAGAAAGCTTCTTTCTCTTTGTTATCGGAGGATATTTCCTTTGGCCCTATAGTCTTCAAAGGGATCCGAAATATCTGTTCTCAGATTCCACAGAAATAATGCTAGCAAAGAGATCCACGAAATACAGATGATACTCAGTGAGATGAATTAACAGAACACTAAGCAGTTTCTCAGGAAGCTTCTTTCCAGATTTCATCTGAGGATATTTCCTTTTACACAATAGCCCTCTATGGGATTCCAAATATCACTTTGCCAATTCCACAAGAACTGTCTTAGCGAAAGGCTTCCTGAGGGGAAAGCTCTATCTCTGTGAGATGATTTCACAGAACACAAAGAAGTTTCTCAGAAAGCTTCTTTCTCTTTGTTATCGGAGGATATTTCCTTTGGCCCTATATTCCTCAAGTGGATCCTAATTATCTGTTCTCAGATTCCACAGAGATAAGGGTAGCAACGAGATCCACGAAATACAGATGTAACTCTGTGAGATGAATTAACAGAACACTAAACAGTTTCTCACGAAGCTTCTTTACAGATTTCATCTGAGAATATTTCCCTTTTCACCATATCCCTCTATGGGCTTCCAAATATCACCTTGCCAATTCCACAATAACTGTCTTAGCGAAAGGCTTCTTGAGGGGAAAGCTGTAACTCTGTTAGATTATTTCATAGAACACAAAGAAGTTTCTCAGAAAGCTTCTTTCTCTTTGTTATCGGAGGATATTTCCTTTGGCCCTATGGTCTTCAAAGGGATGCGAAATATCTGTTCTCAGATTCCACAGAAATAAGGCTAGCAAAGAGATCCACGAAATAGAGATGTAACTCTGTGAGATGAATTAACAGAACACTAAGCAGTTTCTCAGGAAGCTTCTTTCCAGATTTCATCTGAGGATATTTCCTCTTTCACCATAGCCCTCTAAGGGCTCCCAAATATCACTTTGCCAATTCCACAAGAACTGTCTTAGCGAAAGGCTTCCTGAGGAGTAAGCTGTAACTCTGTGAGATGATTTCACAGAAAAAAAGATGTTTCTCAGAAAGCTTGTTTCTCTTTGTTATCGGAGGATATTTCCTTGGGCCCTATATTCTTCAAAGGGATCCGAAATATCTGTTCTCAGATTCCACAGAAATAAGGCGAGCAAAGAGATCCACGAAATACAGATGTAACTCTGTGAGATGAATTAACAGAACAGTAAGCAGTTTCTCAAGAAGCTTCTTTCCAGATTTCATCTGAGGATATTTCCTTTCTCACCATAGCCCTCTAAGGGCTTCCAAATATCACTTTGCCAATTCCACAAGAACTGTCTTAGCGAAAGGCTTCTTGAGGGGAAAGCTGTAACTCTGTGAGATGATTTCACAGAACACAAAGAAGTTTCTCCGAAAGCTTCTTTCTCTTTGTTATCGGAGGATATTTCCCTTGGCCCTATGGTCTTCAAAGGGATCCGAAATATCTGTTCTCAGATTCCACAGAAATAAGGCTAGCAAAGAGATACACGAAATACAGATGTAACTCTGTGAGATGAATTAACAGAGCACTAAGCAGTTTTTCAGAAGATTTTATCCAGATTTCATCTGAGGATATTTCCTTTTTCACCATAGCCCTCTATGGGCTTCCAAATATCACTTTGCCAATTCCACAAGAACTGTCTTAGTGAAAGGCTTCTTGAGGGGAAAGCTGTATCTCTGTGAGATGATTTCACAGAACCCAAAGAAGTTTCTCAGAAATCTTCTTTCTCTTTGTTATCGGAGGATGTTTCCTTTGGCCATATAGTTTTCAAAGGGATCCGAAATATCTGTTCTCAGATTCCACAGAAAGAAGGCTAGCAAAGAGATGCACGAAATACAGATGTAACTCTGTGAGATGAATTAACAGAACACTAAGCAGTTTCTCAGGAAGCTTCTTTCCAGATTTCATCTGAGGATATTTCCTTTTTCAACATAGCCTTCTATGGGCTTCCAAATATCACTTTGCCAATTCCACAAGAACTGTCTTAGCGAAAGGCTTCTTGAGGGGAAAGCAGCAACTCTGTGAGATGATTTCTCAGAACACTAAGAAGTTTCTCAGAAAGCTTCTTTCTCTTTGTTATCGGAGGATATTTCCTTTGGCCCTATAGTCTTCAAAGGGATCCGAAATATCTGTTCTCAGATTCCACAGAAATAAGGCTAGCAAAGAGATCCACGAAATACAGTTGTAACTCCGTGAGATGAATTAACAGAACACTAAGCAGATAATCAGGAAGCTTCTTTCCAGATTTCATCTGAGGATATTTCCTTTTTCACCATAGCCCTATAGGGGCTTCCAAATATCACTTTGGCAATTACACAAGAACTGTCTTAGCGAAAGGCTTCTTGAGGGGAAAGCTGTAACTCTGTGAGATGATTTCACAGAAAAAAAGAAGTTTCTCAGAAAGCTTCTTTCTCTTTGTTATCGGAGGATATTTCCTTTGGCCCTATAGTCTTCAAAGGGATCCGAAATATCTGTTCTCAGATTCCACAGAAATAATGCTAGCAAAGAGATCCACGAAATACAGATGATACTCAGTGAGATGAATTAACAGAACACTAAGCAGTTTCTCAGGAAGCTTCTTTCCAGATTTCATCTGAGGATATTTCCTTTTACACAATAGCCCTCTATGGGCTTCCAAATATCACTTTGCCAATTCCACAAGAACTGTCTTAGCGAAAGGCTTCCTGAGGGGAAAGCTCTATCTCTGTGAGATGATTTCACAGAACACAAAGAAGTTTCTCAGAAAGCTTCTTTCTCTTTGTTATCGGAGGATATTTCCTTTGGCCCTATAGTCCTCAAGTGGATCCTAATTATCTGTTCTCAGATTCCACAGAGATAAGGCTAGCAACGAGATCCACGAAATACAGATGTAACTCTGTGAGATGAATTAACAGAACACTAAACAGTTTCTCACGAAGCTTCTTTACAGATTTCATCTGAGAATATTTCCCTTTTCACCATATCCCTCTATGGGCTTCCAAATATCACCTTGCCAATTCCACAATAACTGTCTTAGCGAAAGGCTTCTTGAGGTGAAAGCTGTAACTCTGTTAGATTATTTCATAGAACACAAAGAAGTTTCTCAGAAAGCTTCTTTCTCTTTGTTATCGGAGGATATTTCCTTTGGCCCTATATTCTTCAAAGGGATCCGAAATATCTGTTCTCAGATTCCACACAAATAAGGCGAGCAAAGAGATCCACGAAATACAGATGTAACTCTGTGAGATGAATTAACAGAACAGTAGGCAGTTTCTCAAGAAGCTTCTTTCCAGATTTCATCTGAGGATATTTCCTTTTTCACCATAGCCCTCTAAGGGCTTCCAAATATCACTTTGCTAATTCCACAAGAACTGTCTTAGCGAAAGGCTTCTTGAGGGTAAAGCTGTAACTCTGTGAGATGATTTCACAGAACGCAAAGAAGTTTCTCAGAAAGCTTCTTTCTCTTTGTGATCAGAGGATATTTCCTTTGGCCCTATGGTCTTCAAAGGGATCCGAAATGTCTGTTCTCAGATTCCACAGAAATAAGGCTAGCAAAGAGATCCACGAAATACAGATGTAACTCTGTGGGATGAATTAACAGAGCACTAAGCAGTTTCTCAGGAAGCTTCTATCCAGATTTCATCTGAGGATATTTCCTTTTTCACCAGAGCCCTCCAAGGGCTCCCAAATATCACTTTGCCAATTCCACAAGAACTGTTTTAGCGAAAGGCTTCCTGAGGATTAAGCTGTATTTCCGTGAGATGATTTCACAGAAAAAAAGAAGTTTCTCAGAAATCTTCTTTCTCTTTGTTATCGGAGGATATTTCCTTTGTCCCTATAGTCTTCAAAGGGATCCGAAATATCTGTTCTCAGATTTCACAGAAAGAAGGCTAGCAAAGAGATCCACGAAATGCAGATGTAACTCTGTGAGATGAATTAACAGAACACTAAGCAGTTTCTCAGGAACCTTCTTTCCAGATTTCATCTGAGGATATTTCCTTTTTCACCATAGCCTTCTATGGGCTTCCAAATATCACTTTGCCAATTCCACAAGAACTGCCTTAGCGAAAGGCTTCTTGAGGGGAAAGCTGTACCTCTGTGAGATGATTTCACATAACACTAAGAAGTTTCACAGAAAGCTTCTTTCTCTTTGTTATCGGAGGATATTTCCTTTGGCCCTATGGTCTTCAAAGGGATCCGAAATATCTGTTCTCAGATTCCACAGAAATAAGGCTAGCAAAGAGATCCACGAAATACAGATGTAACTCTCTGAGATGAATTAAAAGAACACTAAGCAGTTTCTCAGGAAGCTTCTTTCCAGGTTTCATCTGAGGATATTTCCTTTTTCACCATAGCCCTCTAAGGGCTTCCAAATATCACTTTGCCAATTCCACAAGAACTGACTTAGCGAAAGGCTTCTTGAGGGAAAAGCTGTAACTCTGTGAGATGATTTCTCAGAACACAAAGAAGTTTGTCAGAAAGCTTCTTTTTCTTTGTTATCGGAGGATATTTCCTTTGGCCCTTTAGTCTTCAAAGTTATCCGATATATCTGTTCTCAGATTCCACAGAAATAAGGCTAGCAAAGAGATCCACGAAATACAGTTGTAACTCCGTGAGATGAATTAACAGAACACTAAGCACATTCTCAGGAAGCTTCTTTCCAGATTTCATCTGAGGATATTTCCTTTTTCACCATAGCCCTATAGGGGCTTCCAAATATCACTTTGCCAATTCCACAAGTACTGTATTAGCGAAAGGCTTCTTGAGGCGAAAGCTGTAACTCTGTGAGATGATTTCACAGAAAAAAAGAAGTTACTCAGAAAGCTTCTTTCTCTTTGTTATCGGAGGATATTTCCTTGGGCCCTATAGTCTTCAAAGTGATCCGAAATATCTGTTCTCAGATTCCACAGAAATAAGGCTAGCAAAGAGATCCACGAAATACAGATGATACTCTGTGAGATGAATTAACAGAACACTAAGCAGTTTCTCAGGAAGCTTCTTTCCAGATTTCGTCTGAGGATATTTCTTTTTCACCGTAGACCTCTACGGGCTTCCAAATATCACTTTGCCAATTCCACAAGAACTGTCTTAGCGAAAGGCTTCCTGAGGGGAAAGCTGTAACTCTGTGTGATGATTTCACAGAACACAAAGAAGTTTCTCAGAAAGCTTCTTTCTCTTTGTTATCGGAGGATATTTCCTTGGGCCCTATAGTCTTCAAAGGGATCCGAAATATCTGTTCTCAGACACCAGAGAAATAAGGCTAGCAAAGAGATCCACGAAATACAGATGTAACTCTGTGAGATGAATTAACAGAATACTAAGCAGTTTCTCAGGAAGGTTCTTCCCAGATATCATCTGAGGATATTTCCTTTTTCACCATAGCCCTCTAAGGGCTCCCAAATATCCCTTTGCCAATTCCACAAGAACTGTCTTAGCGAAAGGCTTCTTGAGGGGAAAGCTGTATCTCTGTGAGATGATTTCACAGAACACGAAGAAGTTTCTCAGAAAGCTTCTTTCTCTTTGTTATCGGAGGATATTTCCTTTGGCCCTATATTCTTCAAAGGGATCCGAAATATCTGTTCTCAGATTCCACAAAAATAAGGCTAGCAAAGAGATCCACGAAATACAGATGTAACTCTGTGAGATGAATTAACAGAACAGTAAGCAGTTTCTCAAGAAGCTTCTTTCCAGATTTCATCTGGGGATATTTCCTTTTTCACCATAGACCTCTAAGGGCTTCCAAATATCACTTTGCCAATTACACAAGAACTGTCTTAGCGAAAGGCTTCTTGAGGCGAAAGCAGTAACTCTGTGAGATGATTACACAGAACACAAAGAAGTTTCTCAGAAAGCTTCTTTCTCTTTGTTATCGGAGGATTATTCCTTTGGCCCTATGGTCTTCAAAGGGATCCAAAATATCTGTTCTCAGATTCCACAGAAATAAGGCTAGCAAAGAGATCCACGAAATACAGTTGTAACTCTGTGAGATGAATTAACAGAGCACTAAGTAATTTCTCAGGAAGCTTCTATCCAGATTTCATCTGAGGATATTTCCTTTTTCACCATAGCCCTCTATGGGCTTCTAAATATCACTTTGCCAATTCCACAAGAACTGTCTTAGCGAAAGGCTTCTTGAGGGGAAAGCTGTATCTCTGTGAGATGATTTCACAGAACCCAAAGAAGTTTCTCAGAAGGCTTTTTTCTCTTTCTTATCGGAGGATATTTCCTTTGGCCCTATAGTCTTCAAAGGGATCCGAAATATCTGTTCTCAGATCCACCGAAAGAAGGCTAGCAAAGTGATCCACGAAATACAGATGTAACTCTGTGAGATGAACTAACAGAACACTAAGCAGTTTCTCAGGAAGCTTCTTTCCAGATTTCATCTGAGGACATTTCCATTTTCACCATAGCCCTCTAAGGGCTTCCAAATATCACTTTGCCAACTCCACAAGAACTGTCTTAGCGAAAGGCTTCTTGAGGGGAAAGCTGTTACGCTGTGAGATGATTTCACAGAACACAAAGAAGTTTCTCAGAAAGCTTCTTTCTCTTTGTTATCAGAGGATATTTCCTTTGGCCCTATAGTCTGCAAAGGGATCCGAAATATCTGTTCTCAGATTCCACAGAAACAAGGCTAGCAAAGAGATCCACGGAATACAGATGTAACTCTGTGAGATGAATTTACAGAAAACTAAGCAGTTTCTCCGGAAGCTTCTTTCCAGATTTCATCTGAGGATATTTCCTTTTACACAATAGCCCTCTATGGGCTTCCAAATATCACTTTGCCAATTCCACAAGAACTGTCTTAGCGAAAGGCTTCTTGAGGGGAAAGCTGTAGCTCTGTGAGATGATTTCACAGAAAAAAAGTAGTTTCTCAGAAAGCTTCTTTCTCTTTGTTATCGGAGGATATTTCCTTTGGCCCTATAGTCTTCAAAGGGATCCGAAATTTCTGTTCTCAGATTCCACAGAAATAAGGGTAGCAAAGAGATCCACGAAATACAGATGTAACTCTGTGAGATGAATTAACAGAACACTAACCAGTTTCTCAGGAAGCTTCTTTCCAGATTTCATCTGAGGATATTTCCTTTTTCACCGTAGCCCTCTAAGGGCTTCCAAATATCACTTTGCCAACTCCACAAGAACTGTCTTAGCGAAAGGCTTCTTGAGGGGAAACCTGTAACTCTGTGAGATGATTTCACAGAACACAAAGAAGTTTCTCAGAAATCTTCTTTCACTTTGTTGTCCGAGGATATTTCCTTTGGCCCTGTGGTCTTCAAAGGGATCCGAAATATCTGTTCTCAGATTCCACAGAAATAAGGCTAGCAAAGAGATCCACGGAATACAGATGTAACTGTGTAAGATGAATTTACAGAAAACTAAGCAGTTTCTCCGGAAGCTTCTTTCCAGATTTCATCTGAGGATATTTCCTTTTACACAATAGCCCTCTATGGGCTTCCAAATATCACTTTGCCAATTCCACAAGAACTGTCTTACCGAAAGGCTTCTTGAGGGGAAAGCTGTAGCTCTGTGAGATGATTTCACAGAACATAAAGAAGTTTCTCAGAAAGCTTCTTTCTCTTTGTTTTCAGAGGATATTTCCATTGGCCCTATAGTCTTCAAAGGGATCCGAAATATCTGTTCTCAGATTCCACAGAAAGAAGGCTAGCAAAGAGATCTACGAAATACAGATGTAACTCTGTGAGATGAATTACCAGAACACTAAGCAGTTTCTCAGGAAGCTTCTTTCCAGATTTCAACTGAGGATATTTACTTTTTCACCATAGCCCTCTAGGGGCTTCCAAATATCATTTTGCCAATTCCACAAGAACTGTCTTAGCGAAAGGCTTCTTGAGGGGAAAGCTGTAACTCTGTGAGATGATTTCACAGAAAAAAAGTAGTTTCTCAGAAAGCTTCTTTCTCTTTGTTATCGGAGGATATTTCCTTTGGCCCTATAGTCTTCAAATGGATCCGAAATATCTGTTCTCAGATTCCACAGAAATAAGGGTAGCAAAGAGATCCACGAAATACAGATGTAACTCTGTGAGATGAATTAAGAGAACACTAACCAGTTTCTCAGGAAGCTTCTTTCCAGATTTCATCTGAGGATATTTCCTTTTTCACCGTAGCCCTCTAAGGGCTTCCAAATATCACTTTGCCAACTCCACAAGAACTGTCTTAGCGAAAGGCTTCTTGAGGGGAAACCTGTAACTCTGTGAGATGATTTCACAGAACACAAAGAAGTTTCTCAGAAAGCTTCTTTCTCTTTGTTATCGGAGGATATTTCCTTTTTCCCTATAGTCTTCAAAGGGATCCAAAATATCTGTTCTCAGATTCCACAGAAATAAGGCTAGCAAAGAGATCCACGAAGTACAGATGTAACTCTGTGAAATGAATTTACAGAACACTAAGCAGTTTCTCAGGAAGCTTCTTTCCAGATTTCATCTGAGAATATTTCCTTTTTCACCATAGCCCTCTTTGGGCTTCCAAATATCACTTTGCCAATTCCACAAGAACTTTCTTAGCGAAAGGCTTCTTGAGGGGAAAGCTGTAACCCAGTGAGATGATTTCACAGAACACAAAGAATTTTCTCAGAAACTTCTTTCTCTTTGTTATCGGAGATTATTTCCTTTGGCCCTATAGTCTTCAAAGGGATCCGAATTATCTGTTCTCAGATTCCACAGAAATAAGGCTAGCAAAGAGATCCACGAAATACAGATGTAACTCTGTGAGATGAATTAACAGAACACTAAGCAGTTTCTCAAGAATCTACTTTCCAGATTTCATCTGAGGATATTTCCTTTTTCAACTTAGCCCTCTATGGGCTTCCAAATATCACTTTGCCAATTCCACAAGAACTGTCTCAGCGAAAGGCTTCTTGAGGGGAAAGCTGTAACTCTGTGAGATGATTTCACAGAACACAAAGAAGTTTCTCAGAAAGCTTCTTTCTCTTTGTTATCGGAGGATATTTCCTTTGGCCCTATAGTCTTCAAAGGGATCCGAAATATCTGTTCTCAGAATTCACAGTAATAAGGCTAGCAAAGAGATCCACGAAATACAGATGTAACTCTGTGAAAAGAATTAACAGAACACTAAGCAGTTTCTCCGGAAGCTTCTTTCCAGATTTCATCTGAGGATATTTTCTTTTTCACCATAGCTCTCTTTGGGCTTTCAAATATCACTTTGCCAATTTCACAAGAACTTTCTAGCGAAAGGCTTCTTGGGGGGAAAGCAGTATCTCTGTGAGATGATTTCACAGAACACAAAGAAGTTTCTCAGAAAGATTCTTTCTCTTTGTTATCGGAGGATATTTCCTTTGACTCTATAGTCTTCAAACGGATCCGAAATATCGGTTCTCAGATTCCACAGAAATAAGGCTAGCAAAGAGATCCACGAAATACAGATGTAACCCTGTGAGATGATTTAACAGAACACCAACCATTTTCTCAGGAAGCTTCTTTCCAGATTTCATCTGAGGATATTTCCTTTTTCAACGTAGCCCTCTAAGGGCTTCCAAATATCACTTTGCCAATTCCACAAGAACTGTCCTAGCGAAAGGCTTCTTGAGGGGAAAGCTGTAACTCTGTGAGATGATTTCAGTGAACACAAAGAAGTTTCTGAGAAAGCTTCTTTCTCTTTGTTATCAGAGGATATTTCCTTTGGCCCTGTAGCCTTCAAAGGGATCCGAAATATCTGTTCTCAGATTCCACAGAAATAAGGCTAGCAAAGAGATCCACGAAATACAGATGTAACTCTGTGAGATGAATTAACAGAACACTAAGCAGTTTCTCAGGGTGCTTCTTTCCAGATTTCATCTGAGAATATTTCCTTTTTCACCATAGCCCTCTTTGGGCTTCCAAATATCACTTTGCCAATTCCACAAGAACTTTCTTAGCGAAAGGCTTCTTGAGGGGAAAGCTGTAACTCTGTGAGATGATTTCACAGAACACAAAGAAGTTTCTCAGAAAGCTTCTTTCTCTTTGTTGTCGGAGGATATTTCCTTTGGCCCTATGGTCTTCAAAGGGATCCGAAATATCTGTTCTCAGATTCCACAGAAATAAGGCTAGCAAAGAGATCCACGAAATACAGATGTAACTCTGTGAGATGAATTTACAGAAAACTAAGCAGTTTCTTAGGAAGCTTCTTTCCAGATTTCATCTGAGGATATTTCCTTTTACTCAATAGCCCTCTAAGGTCTTCCAAATATCACTTTGCCAATTCCACAAGAACTGTCTTAGCGAAAGGCTTCTTGAGGGGAAAGCTGTAGCTCTGTGAGATGATTTCACAGAACATAAAGAAGTTTCTCAGAAAGCTTCTTTCTCTTTGTTATCAGAGGATATTTCCATTGGCCCTATAGTCTTCAAAGGGATCCGAAATATCTGTTCTCAGATTCCACAGAAAGAAGGCTAGCAAAGAGATCCACGAAATACAGATGTAACACAGTGATATGAATTAACTTAACACTAAGCAGTTTCTCAGGAAGCTTCTTTCCAGATTTCATCTGAGGATATTTCCTTTTTCAACGTAGCCCTCTAAGGGCTTCCAAATATCACTTTGCCAATTCCACAAGAACTATCTTAGCGAAAGGTTTCTTGAGGGGAAAGTTGTAACTCTGGGAGATGATTTCACAGAACACAAAGAAGTTTCTCAGAAAGCTTCTTTCTCTTTGTTGTCGGAGGATATTTCCTTTGGCCCTATGGTCTTCAAAGGGATCCGAAATATCTGTTCTCAGATTCCACAGAAATAAGGCTCGCAAAGAGATCCACGGAATACAGATGTAACTCTGTGAGATGAATTAAAAAAAAACTAAGCAGTTTCTCAGGAAGCTTCTTTCCAGATTTCATCTGAGGATATTTCCTTTTACACAATAGCCCTCTAGGGCCTTCCAAAAATCACTTTGCCAATTCCACAAGAACTGTCTTAGCGAAAGGCTTCTTGAGGGGAAAGCTGTAGCTCTGTGAGATGATTTCACAGAACATAAAGAAGTTTCTCAGAAAGCTTCTTTCTCTTTGTTATCAGAGGATATTTCCATTGGCCCTATAGTCTTCAAAGGGATCCGAAATATCTGTTCTCAGATTCCACAGAAATAAGGCTAGCAAAGAGATCCACGAAATACAGATGTAACTCTGTGAGATGAATTAACAGAACAGTAAGCAGTTTCTGGGGAAGCTTCTTTCCAGTTTTCATCTGGGGATATTTCCTTTTTCACCATAGCCCTCTATGGGCTTCCAAATATCACTTTGCCAGTTCCACAAGAACTGTCTTAGCGAAAGGCTTCTTGAGGGGAAAGCTGTAACTCTGTGAGATGATTTCACAGAACACAACGAAGTTTCTCAGAAAGCTTCTTTCTCTTTGTTATCGGAGGATATTTCCTTTGGCCCTATAGTCTTCAAAGGGATCCGGAATATCTGTTCTCAGATTCCACAGAAATAAGGCTAGCAAAGAGATCCACGAAATCAAGATGTAATTCTGTGAGATGAATTAACAGAACACTAAGCAGTTTCTCAGGAAGCTTCTTTCCAGATTTCATCTGAGGATATTTCCTTTTTCACCATAGCCCTCTATGGGCTTCCAAATATCACTTTGCCAATTCCACAAGAAATTTGTTAGCGAAAGGCTTCTTGAGGGGAAAGCTGTAACTCTGTGAGATGATTTCGCAGAACACAAAGAAGTTTCTCAGAAAGCTTCTTTCTCTTTGTTATCGGAGGATATTTCCTTTGGCCCTATAGTCTTCAAAGGGATCCGAAATATCTGTTCTCAGATTCCACAGAAATAAGGCTAGCAAAGAGAACCATGAAATACAGATGTAACTCCGTGAGATGAATTAATAGAACACTAAGCAGTTTCTCAGGAAGCTTCTTTCCAGATTTCATCGGAGGATATTTCCTTTTACACAATAGCCCTCTATGGGCTTCCAAATATCACTTGGTCAATTCCACAAAAACTGTCTTAGCGAAAGGCTTCTTGAGGGGTAAGCTGTAACTCTGTGAGATGATTTCACAGAACATAAAGAAGTTTCTCAGAAAGCTTCTTTCTCTTTGTTATCAGAGGATATTTCCTTTGGCCCTATAGTCTACAAAGGGATCCGAAATATCTGTTCTCAGATTCCACAGAAAGAAGGCTAGCAAAGAGATCCACGAAATACAGATGTAACTCTGTGAGATGAATTACCAGAACACTAAGCAGTTTCTCAGGAAGCTTCTTTCCAGATTTCAACTGAGGATATTTCCTTTTTCACCATAGCCCTCTAGGAGCTTCCAATTATCACTTTGCCAATTCCACAAGAACTGTCTTAGCGAAAGGCTTCTTGAGGGGAAAGCTGTAACTCTGTGAGATGATTTCACAGAACTCAAAGAAGTTTCTCAGAAAGCTTCTTTCTCTTTGTTATCGGAGGATATTTCCTTTGGCCCTATACTCTTCAAAGGGATCCGAAATATCTGTTCTCAGATTCCACAGAAATAAGGCTAGCAAAGAGAGCGACGAAATACAGATGTAACTCTCTGAGATGAATTAACAGAACACTAAGCAGTTTCTCAGGAAGCTTCTTTCCAGATTTCATCTGAGGATATTTCCTTTTACACCATAGCCCTCTATGGGCTTCCAAATATCACTTTGCCAATTCCACAAGAACTGTCTTAGCGAAAGGCTTCTTGAGGGGAAAGCTGTAACTCTGTGAGATGATTTCACAGAACACAACGAAGTTTCTCAGAAAGCTTCTTTCTCTTTGTTATCGGAGGATATTTCCTTTGGCCCTATAGTCTTCAAAGGGATCCGGAATATCTGTTCTCAGATTCCACAGAAATAAGGCTAGCAAAGAGATCCACGAAATCAAGATGTAATTCTGTGAGATGAATTAACAGAACACTAAGCAGTTTCTCAGGAAGCTTCTTTCCAGATTTCATCTGAGGATATTTCCTTTTTCACCATAGCCCTCTATGGGCTTCCAAATATCACTTTGCCAATTCCACAAGAAATTTGTTAGCGAAAGGCTTCTTGAGGGGAAAGCTGTAACTCTGTGAGATGATTTCGCAGAACACAAAGAAGTTTCTCAGAAAGCTTCTTTCTCTTTGTTATCGGAGGATATTTCCTTTGGCCCTATGGTCTTCAAAGGGATCCGAAATATCTGTTCTCAGATTCCACAGAAATAAGGCTAGCAAAGAGAACCATGAAATACAGATGTAACTCCGTGAGATGAATTAATAGAACACTAAGCAGTTTCTCAGGAAGCTTCTTTCCAGATTTCATCGGAGGATATTTCCTTTTACACAATAGCCCTCTATGGGCTTCCAAATATCACTTGGTCAATTCCACAAAAACTGTCTTAGCGAAAGGCTTCTTGAGGGGTAAGCTGTAACTCTGTGAGATGATTTCACAGAACATAAAGAAGTTTCTCAGAAAGCTTCTTTCTCTTTGTTATCAGAGGATATTTCCTTTGGCCCTATAGTCTACAAAGGGATCCGAAATATCTGTTCTCAGATTCCACAGAAAGAAGGCTAGCAAAGAGATCCACGAAATACAGATGTAACTCTGTGAGATGAATTACCAGAACACTAAGCAGTTTCTCAGGAAGCTTCTTTCCAGATTTCAACTGAGGATATTTCCTTTTTCACCATAGCCCTCTAGGAGCTTCCAATTATCACTTTGCCAATTCCACAAGAACTGTCTTAGCGAAAGGCTTCTTGAGGGGAAAGCTGTAACTCTGTGAGATGATTTCACAGAACTCAAAGAAGTTTCTCAGAAAGCTTCTTTCTCTTTGTTATCGGAGGATATTTCCTTTGGCCCTATACTCTTCAAAGGGATCCGAAATATCTGTTCTCAGATTCCACAGAAATAAGGCTAGCAAAGAGAGCGACGAAATACAGATGTAACTCTCTGAGATGAATTAACAGAACACTAAGCAGTTTCTCAGGAAGCTTCTTTCCAGATTTCATCTGAGGATATTTCCTTTTACACCATAGCCCTCTATGGGCTTCCAAATATCACTTTGCCAATTCCACAAGAACTGTCTTAGCGAAAGGCTTCTTGAGGGGAAAGCTGTAACTCTGTGAGATGATTTCACAGAACACAAAGAAATTTCTCAGAAAGCTTCTTTCTCTTTGTTATCGGAGGATATTTCCTTTGGCCCTATAGTCTTCAAAGGGATCCGAAATATCTGTTCTCAGATTCCACAGAAATGAGGCTAGCAAAGAGATCCACGAAATACAGAT
Organism: Macaca nemestrina; assembly: GCF_043159975.1. Lineage (NCBI taxonomy): Eukaryota > Metazoa > Chordata > Mammalia > Primates > Cercopithecidae > Macaca > Macaca nemestrina. The sequence goes on along the minus strand of NC_092138.1, from coordinate 103,515,599 downwards.
GTAACTCTGTGAGATGAATTAACAGAACACTAAGCAGTTTCTCAGGAAGCTTCTTTCCAGATTTCATCTGAGGATATTTCCTTTTTCACCATAGCCTTCTAAGGGCTTCCAAATATCACTTTGCCAATTCCACAAGAACTGTCTTAGCGAAAGGCTTCTTGAGGGGAAACCTGTAACTCTGTGAGATGATTTCACAGAACACAAAGAAGTTTCTCAGAAAGCATCTTTCTCTTTGTAATCAGAGGATATTTCCTTTCGCCCTACAATCTGCAAATGGATCCGAAATATCTGTTCTCAGATTCCACAGAAATAAGGCTAGCAAAGAGATCCACGAAATACAGATGTAACTCTGTGAGATGAATTAACAGAACAGTAAGCAGTTTCTGGGGAAGCTTCTTTCCAGTTTTCATCTGAGGATATTTCCTTTTACACCATAGCCCTCTTTGGGCTTCCAAATATCACATTGCCAATCCACAAGATCTTTGTTAGCGAAAGGCTTTTTGAGGGGAAAGCTGTAACTCTGTGAGATGATTTCACAGAACACAAAGAAGTTTCTCAGAAAGCTTCTTTCTCTTTGTTATCGGAGGATATTTCCTTTGGCCCTATGGTCTTCAAAGGGATCCGAAATATCTGTTCTCAGATTCCACAGAAATAAGGCTAGCAAAGAGATCCACGAAATACAGATGTAACTCTGTGAGATGAATTAACAGAACACTAAGCAGTCTCTCAGGAAGCTTCTTTCCAGATTTCATCTGAGGATATTTCCTTTTACAACATAGCCCTCTAGGGGCTTCCAAATATCACTTTGCCAATTCCACAAGATCTTTGTTAGCGAAAGGCTTCTTGAGGGGAAAGCTGTAACTCTGTGAGATGATTTCACAGAACACAAAGAAGTTTCTCAGAAAGCTTCTTTCTCTTTGTTATCGGAGGATATTTTCTTTGGCCCTATGGTCTTCAAAGGGATCCGAAATATCTATTCTCAGATTCCACAGAAATAAGGCTAGCAAAGAGATCCACGAAATACAGATGTAACTCTGTGAGATCAATTAACAGAGCACTAAGCAGCTTCTCAGGAAGCTTCTATCCAGATTTCATCTGAGGATATTTCCTTTTTCACCAGAGCCCTCTATGGGCTTCCAAATATCACTTTGCCAATTCCACAAGTACTGTCTTAGTGAAAGGCTCCTTGAGGGGAAAGCTGTATCTCTGTGAGATGATTTCACAGAACCCAAAGAAGTTTCTCAGAAATCTTCTTTCTCTTTGTTATAGGAGGATGTTTCCTTTGGCCTATAGTCTTCAAAGGGATCCGAAATATCTGTTCTCAGATTCCACAGATATAAGGCTAGCAAAGAGATCCACGGAATACAGATGTAACTCTGTGAGATGAATTACCAGAACACTAAGCAGTTTCTCAGGAAGCTTCTTTCCAGATTTCAACTGAGGATATTTACTTTTTCACCATAGCCCTCTAGGGGCTTCCAAATATCATTTTGCCAATTCCACAAGAACTGTCTTAGCGAAAGGCTTCTTGAGGGGAAAGCTGTAACTCTGTGAGATGATTTCACAGAAAAAAAGTAGTTTCTCAGAAAGCTTCTTTCTCTTTGTTATCGGAGGATATTTCCTTTGGCCCTATAGTCTTCAAATGGATCCGAAATATCTGTTCTCAGATTCCACAGAAATAAGGGTAGCAAAGAGATCCACGAAATACAGATGTAACTCTGTGAGATGAATTAAGAGAACACTAACCAGTTTCTCAGGAAGCTTCTTTCCAGATTTCATCTGAGGATATTTCCTTTTTCACCGTAGCCCTCTAAGGGCTTCCAAATATCACTTTGCCAACTCCACAAGAACTGTCTTAGCGAAAGGCTTCTTGAGGGGAAACCTGTAACTCTGTGAGATGATTTCACAGAACACAAAGAAGTTTCTCAGAAAGCTTCTTTCTCTTTGTTATCGGAGGATATTTCCTTTTTCCCTATAGTCTTCAAAGGGATCCAAAATATCTGTTCTCAGATTCCACAGAAATAAGGCTAGCAAAGAGATCCACGAAGTACAGATGTAACTCTGTGAAATGAATTTACAGAACACTAAGCAGTTTCTCAGGAAGCTTCTTTCCAGATTTCATCTGAGAATATTTCCTTTTTCACCATAGCCCTCTTTGGGCTTCCAAATATCACTTTGCCAATTCCACAAGAACTTTCTTAGCGAAAGGCTTCTTGAGGGGAAAGCTGTAACCCAGTGAGATGATTTCACAGAACACAAAGAATTTTCTCAGAAACTTCTTTCTCTTTGTTATCGGAGATTATTTCCTTTGGCCCTATAGTCTTCAAAGGGATCCGAATTATCTGTTCTCAGATTCCACAGAAATAAGGCTAGCAAAGAGATCCACGAAATACAGATGTAACTCTGTGAGATGAATTAACAGAACACTAAGCAGTTTCTCAAGAATCTACTTTCCAGATTTCATCTGAGGATATTTCCTTTTTCAACTTAGCCCTCTATGGGCTTCCAAATATCACTTTGCCAATTCCACAAGAACTGTCTCAGCGAAAGGCTTCTTGAGGGGAAAGCTGTAACTCTGTGAGATGATTTCACAGAACACAAAGAAGTTTCTCAGAAAGCTTCTTTCTCTTTGTTATCGGAGGATATTTCCTTTGGCCCTATAGTCTTCAAAGGGATCCGAAATATCTGTTCTCAGAATTCACAGTAATAAGGCTAGCAAAGAGATCCACGAAATACAGATGTAACTCTGTGAAAAGAATTAACAGAACACTAAGCAGTTTCTCCGGAAGCTTCTTTCCAGATTTCATCTGAGGATATTTTCTTTTTCACCATAGCTCTCTTTGGGCTTTCAAATATCACTTTGCCAATTTCACAAGAACTTTCTAGCGAAAGGCTTCTTGGGGGGAAAGCAGTATCTCTGTGAGATGATTTCACAGAACACAAAGAAGTTTCTCAGAAAGATTCTTTCTCTTTGTTATCGGAGGATATTTCCTTTGACTCTATAGTCTTCAAACGGATCCGAAATATCGGTTCTCAGATTCCACAGAAATAAGGCTAGCAAAGAGATCCACGAAATACAGATGTAACCCTGTGAGATGATTTAACAGAACACCAACCATTTTCTCAGGAAGCTTCTTTCCAGATTTCATCTGAGGATATTTCCTTTTTCAACGTAGCCCTCTAAGGGCTTCCAAATATCACTTTGCCAATTCCACAAGAACTGTCCTAGCGAAAGGCTTCTTGAGGGGAAAGCTGTAACTCTGTGAGATGATTTCAGTGAACACAAAGAAGTTTCTGAGAAAGCTTCTTTCTCTTTGTTATCAGAGGATATTTCCTTTGGCCCTGTAGCCTTCAAAGGGATCCGAAATATCTGTTCTCAGATTCCACAGAAATAAGGCTAGCAAAGAGATCCACGAAATACAGATGTAACTCTGTGAGATGAATTAACAGAACACTAAGCAGTTTCTCAGGGTGCTTCTTTCCAGATTTCATCTGAGAATATTTCCTTTTTCACCATAGCCCTCTTTGGGCTTCCAAATATCACTTTGCCAATTCCACAAGAACTTTCTTAGCGAAAGGCTTCTTGAGGGGAAAGCTGTAACTCTGTGAGATGATTTCACAGAACACAAAGAAGTTTCTCAGAAAGCTTCTTTCTCTTTGTTGTCGGAGGATATTTCCTTTGGCCCTATGGTCTTCAAAGGGATCCGAAATATCTGTTCTCAGATTCCACAGAAATAAGGCTAGCAAAGAGATCCACGAAATACAGATGTAACTCTGTGAGATGAATTTACAGAAAACTAAGCAGTTTCTTAGGAAGCTTCTTTCCAGATTTCATCTGAGGATATTTCCTTTTACTCAATAGCCCTCTAAGGTCTTCCAAATATCACTTTGCCAATTCCACAAGAACTGTCTTAGCGAAAGGCTTCTTGAGGGGAAAGCTGTAGCTCTGTGAGATGATTTCACAGAACATAAAGAAGTTTCTCAGAAAGCTTCTTTCTCTTTGTTATCAGAGGATATTTCCATTGGCCCTATAGTCTTCAAAGGGATCCGAAATATCTGTTCTCAGATTCCACAGAAAGAAGGCTAGCAAAGAGATCCACGAAATACAGATGTAACACAGTGATATGAATTAACTTAACACTAAGCAGTTTCTCAGGAAGCTTCTTTCCAGATTTCATCTGAGGATATTTCCTTTTTCAACGTAGCCCTCTAAGGGCTTCCAAATATCACTTTGCCAATTCCACAAGAACTATCTTAGCGAAAGGTTTCTTGAGGGGAAAGTTGTAACTCTGGGAGATGATTTCACAGAACACAAAGAAGTTTCTCAGAAAGCTTCTTTCTCTTTGTTGTCGGAGGATATTTCCTTTGGCCCTATGGTCTTCAAAGGGATCCGAAATATCTGTTCTCAGATTCCACAGAAATAAGGCTCGCAAAGAGATCCACGGAATACAGATGTAACTCTGTGAGATGAATTAAAAAAAAACTAAGCAGTTTCTCAGGAAGCTTCTTTCCAGATTTCATCTGAGGATATTTCCTTTTACACAATAGCCCTCTAGGGCCTTCCAAAAATCACTTTGCCAATTCCACAAGAACTGTCTTAGCGAAAGGCTTCTTGAGGGGAAAGCTGTAGCTCTGTGAGATGATTTCACAGAACATAAAGAAGTTTCTCAGAAAGCTTCTTTCTCTTTGTTATCAGAGGATATTTCCATTGGCCCTATAGTCTTCAAAGGGATCCGAAATATCTGTTCTCAGATTCCACAGAAATAAGGCTAGCAAAGAGATCCACGAAATACAGATGTAACTCTGTGAGATGAATTAACAGAACAGTAAGCAGTTTCTGGGGAAGCTTCTTTCCAGTTTTCATCTGGGGATATTTCCTTTTTCACCATAGCCCTCTATGGGCTTCCAAATATCACTTTGCCAGTTCCACAAGAACTGTCTTAGCGAAAGGCTTCTTGAGGGGAAAGCTGTAACTCTGTGAGATGATTTCACAGAACACAACGAAGTTTCTCAGAAAGCTTCTTTCTCTTTGTTATCGGAGGATATTTCCTTTGGCCCTATAGTCTTCAAAGGGATCCGGAATATCTGTTCTCAGATTCCACAGAAATAAGGCTAGCAAAGAGATCCACGAAATCAAGATGTAATTCTGTGAGATGAATTAACAGAACACTAAGCAGTTTCTCAGGAAGCTTCTTTCCAGATTTCATCTGAGGATATTTCCTTTTTCACCATAGCCCTCTATGGGCTTCCAAATATCACTTTGCCAATTCCACAAGAAATTTGTTAGCGAAAGGCTTCTTGAGGGGAAAGCTGTAACTCTGTGAGATGATTTCGCAGAACACAAAGAAGTTTCTCAGAAAGCTTCTTTCTCTTTGTTATCGGAGGATATTTCCTTTGGCCCTATAGTCTTCAAAGGGATCCGAAATATCTGTTCTCAGATTCCACAGAAATAAGGCTAGCAAAGAGAACCATGAAATACAGATGTAACTCCGTGAGATGAATTAATAGAACACTAAGCAGTTTCTCAGGAAGCTTCTTTCCAGATTTCATCGGAGGATATTTCCTTTTACACAATAGCCCTCTATGGGCTTCCAAATATCACTTGGTCAATTCCACAAAAACTGTCTTAGCGAAAGGCTTCTTGAGGGGTAAGCTGTAACTCTGTGAGATGATTTCACAGAACATAAAGAAGTTTCTCAGAAAGCTTCTTTCTCTTTGTTATCAGAGGATATTTCCTTTGGCCCTATAGTCTACAAAGGGATCCGAAATATCTGTTCTCAGATTCCACAGAAAGAAGGCTAGCAAAGAGATCCACGAAATACAGATGTAACTCTGTGAGATGAATTACCAGAACACTAAGCAGTTTCTCAGGAAGCTTCTTTCCAGATTTCAACTGAGGATATTTCCTTTTTCACCATAGCCCTCTAGGAGCTTCCAATTATCACTTTGCCAATTCCACAAGAACTGTCTTAGCGAAAGGCTTCTTGAGGGGAAAGCTGTAACTCTGTGAGATGATTTCACAGAACTCAAAGAAGTTTCTCAGAAAGCTTCTTTCTCTTTGTTATCGGAGGATATTTCCTTTGGCCCTATACTCTTCAAAGGGATCCGAAATATCTGTTCTCAGATTCCACAGAAATAAGGCTAGCAAAGAGAGCGACGAAATACAGATGTAACTCTCTGAGATGAATTAACAGAACACTAAGCAGTTTCTCAGGAAGCTTCTTTCCAGATTTCATCTGAGGATATTTCCTTTTACACCATAGCCCTCTATGGGCTTCCAAATATCACTTTGCCAATTCCACAAGAACTGTCTTAGCGAAAGGCTTCTTGAGGGGAAAGCTGTAACTCTGTGAGATGATTTCACAGAACACAACGAAGTTTCTCAGAAAGCTTCTTTCTCTTTGTTATCGGAGGATATTTCCTTTGGCCCTATAGTCTTCAAAGGGATCCGGAATATCTGTTCTCAGATTCCACAGAAATAAGGCTAGCAAAGAGATCCACGAAATCAAGATGTAATTCTGTGAGATGAATTAACAGAACACTAAGCAGTTTCTCAGGAAGCTTCTTTCCAGATTTCATCTGAGGATATTTCCTTTTTCACCATAGCCCTCTATGGGCTTCCAAATATCACTTTGCCAATTCCACAAGAAATTTGTTAGCGAAAGGCTTCTTGAGGGGAAAGCTGTAACTCTGTGAGATGATTTCGCAGAACACAAAGAAGTTTCTCAGAAAGCTTCTTTCTCTTTGTTATCGGAGGATATTTCCTTTGGCCCTATGGTCTTCAAAGGGATCCGAAATATCTGTTCTCAGATTCCACAGAAATAAGGCTAGCAAAGAGAACCATGAAATACAGATGTAACTCCGTGAGATGAATTAATAGAACACTAAGCAGTTTCTCAGGAAGCTTCTTTCCAGATTTCATCGGAGGATATTTCCTTTTACACAATAGCCCTCTATGGGCTTCCAAATATCACTTGGTCAATTCCACAAAAACTGTCTTAGCGAAAGGCTTCTTGAGGGGTAAGCTGTAACTCTGTGAGATGATTTCACAGAACATAAAGAAGTTTCTCAGAAAGCTTCTTTCTCTTTGTTATCAGAGGATATTTCCTTTGGCCCTATAGTCTACAAAGGGATCCGAAATATCTGTTCTCAGATTCCACAGAAAGAAGGCTAGCAAAGAGATCCACGAAATACAGATGTAACTCTGTGAGATGAATTACCAGAACACTAAGCAGTTTCTCAGGAAGCTTCTTTCCAGATTTCAACTGAGGATATTTCCTTTTTCACCATAGCCCTCTAGGAGCTTCCAATTATCACTTTGCCAATTCCACAAGAACTGTCTTAGCGAAAGGCTTCTTGAGGGGAAAGCTGTAACTCTGTGAGATGATTTCACAGAACTCAAAGAAGTTTCTCAGAAAGCTTCTTTCTCTTTGTTATCGGAGGATATTTCCTTTGGCCCTATACTCTTCAAAGGGATCCGAAATATCTGTTCTCAGATTCCACAGAAATAAGGCTAGCAAAGAGAGCGACGAAATACAGATGTAACTCTCTGAGATGAATTAACAGAACACTAAGCAGTTTCTCAGGAAGCTTCTTTCCAGATTTCATCTGAGGATATTTCCTTTTACACCATAGCCCTCTATGGGCTTCCAAATATCACTTTGCCAATTCCACAAGAACTGTCTTAGCGAAAGGCTTCTTGAGGGGAAAGCTGTAACTCTGTGAGATGATTTCACAGAACACAAAGAAATTTCTCAGAAAGCTTCTTTCTCTTTGTTATCGGAGGATATTTCCTTTGGCCCTATAGTCTTCAAAGGGATCCGAAATATCTGTTCTCAGATTCCACAGAAATGAGGCTAGCAAAGAGATCCACGAAATACAGATGTAACTCTGTGAGATGAATTAACAGAACACTAAGCAGTTTCTCAGGAAGCTTCTTTCCAGATTTCATCTGAGGATATTTCCTTTTTCACCATAGCCTTCTAAGGGCTTCCAAATATCACTTTGCCAATTCCACAAGAACTGTCTTAGCGAAAGGCTTCTTGAGGGGAAACCTGTAACTCTGTGAGATGATTTCACAGAACACAAAGAAGTTTCTCAGAAAGCATCTTTCTCTTTGTAATCAGAGGATATTTCCTTTCGCCCTACAATCTGCAAATGGATCCGAAATATCTGTTCTCAGATTCCACAGAAATAAGGCTAGCAAAGAGATCCACGAAATACAGATGTAACTCTGTGAGATGAATTAACAGAACAGTAAGCAGTTTCTGGGGAAGCTTCTTTCCAGTTTTCATCTGAGGATATTTCCTTTTACACCATAGCCCTCTTTGGGCTTCCAAATATCACATTGCCAATCCACAAGATCTTTGTTAGCGAAAGGCTTTTTGAGGGGAAAGCTGTAACTCTGTGAGATGATTTCACAGAACACAAAGAAGTTTCTCAGAAAGCTTCTTTCTCTTTGTTATCGGAGGATATTTCCTTTGGCCCTATGGTCTTCAAAGGGATCCGAAATATCTGTTCTCAGATTCCACAGAAATAAGGCTAGCAAAGAGATCCACGAAATACAGATGTAACTCTGTGAGATGAATTAACAGAACACTAAGCAGTCTCTCAGGAAGCTTCTTTCCAGATTTCATCTGAGGATATTTCCTTTTACAACATAGCCCTCTAGGGGCTTCCAAATATCACTTTGCCAATTCCACAAGATCTTTGTTAGCGAAAGGCTTCTTGAGGGGAAAGCTGTAACCCAGTGAGATGATTTCACAGAACACAAAGAAGTTTCTCAGAAAGCTTCTTTCTCTTTGTTATCGGAGGTTATTTCCTTTGGCCCTATAGTCTTCAAAGGGATCCGGAATATCTGTTCTCAGATTCCACAGAAATAAGGCTAGCAAAGAGATCCACGAAATACAGATGTAACTCTGTGAGATGAATTAAGAGAACACTAAGCTGATTCTCAGGAATCTACTTTCCAGATTTCATCTGAGGATATTTCCTTTTTCACCTTAGCCCTCTATGAGCTTCCAAATATCACTTTGCCAATTTCACAAGAACTTTCTTAGCGAAAGGCTTCTTGAGGGAAAAGCTGTATCTCTGTGAGATGATTTCACAGAACACAAAGAAGATTCTCAGAAAGCTTCTTTCTCTTTGTTATCGGAGGATATTTCCTTTGACTCTATAGTCTTCAAACGGATCCGAAATATCGGTTCTCAGATTCCACAGAAATAAGGCTAGCAAAGAGATCCACGAAATACAGATGTAACCCTGTGAGATGAATTAACAGAACACCAACCAATTTCTCAGGAAGCTTCTTTCCAGATTTCATCTGAGAATATTTCCTTTTTCACCATAGCCCACTTTGGGCTTCCAAATATCACTTTGCCAATTCCACAAGAACTTTCTTAGCGAAAGGCTTCTTGAGGGGAAAGCTGTAACTCTGTGAGATGATTTCACAGAACACAAAGAAGTTTCTCAGAAAGCTTCTTTCTCTTTGTTATCGGAGGATATTTCCTTTGGCACTATAGTCTTCAAAGGGATCCGAAATATCTGTTCTCAGATTCCACAGAAATAAGGCTAGCAAAGAGATCCACGAAATACAGATGTAACTCTGTGAGATGAATTAACAGAACACTAAGCAGTTTCTCAGGAAGCTTCTTTCCAGATTTCATCTGAGGATATTTCCTTTTTCACCTTAGCCCTCTATGGGCTTCCAAATATCACTTTGCCAATTCCACAAGAACTGTCTTAGCGAAAGGCTTCTTGAGGGGAAAGCTGTAACTCTGTGAGATGATTTCACAGAATACAAAGAAGTTTCTCAGAAAGCTTCTTTCTCTTTGTTATCGGAGGATATTTCCTTTGGCCCTATAGTCTTCAAAGGGATCCGAAATATCTGTTCTCAGATTCCACAGAAATAAGGCTAGCAAAGAGATCCACGAAATACAGATGTAACTCTGTGAAATGAATTAACAGAACACTAAGCACTTTCTCCGGAAGCTTCTTTCCAGATTTCATCTGAGGATATTTCCTTTTTCACCATAGCCCTCTTTGGGCTTTAAAATATCACTTTGCCAATTTCACAAGAACTTTCTTAGCGAAAGGCTTCTTGAGGGAAAGCTGTATCTCTGTGAGATGATTTCACAGAACACAAAGAAGTTTCTCAGAAAGCTTCTTTCTCTTTGTTATCGGAGGATATTTCCTTTGACTCTATAGTCTTCAAACGGATCCGAAATATCGGTTCTCAGATTCCTCAGAAATAAGGCTAGCAAAGAGATCCACGAAATACAGATGTAACCCTGTGAGATGAATTAACAGAACACTAACCAATTTCTCAGGAAGCTTCTTTCCAGATTTCATCTGAGGATATTTCCTTTTACACAATAGCCCTCTATGGGCTTCCAAATATCACTTTGTCAATTCCACAAAAACTGTCTTAGCGAAAGGCTTCTTGAGGGGTAAGCTGTAATTCCGTGAGATGATTTCACAGAACATAAAGAAGTTTCTCAGAAAGCTTCTTTCTCTTTGTTATCAGAGGATATTTCCTTTGGCCCTATAGTCTTCAAAGGGATCCGAAATATCTGTTCTCAGATTCCACAGAAAGAAGGCTAGCAAAGAGATCCACGAAATACAGATGTAACTCTGTGAGATGAATTACCAGAACACTAAGCACTTTCTCAGGAAGCTTCTTTCCAGATTTCAACTGAGGATATTTCCTTTTTCACCATAGCCCTCCAGGACCTTCCAAATATCATTTTGCCAATTCCACAAGAACTGTCTTAGCGAAAGGCTTCTTGAGGGGAAAGCTTTAACTCTGTGAGATGATTTCACAGAAAAAAAGTAGTTTCTCAGAAAGCTTCTTTCTCTTTGTTATCGGAGGATAATTCCTTTGGCCCTATAGTCTTCAAAGGGATCCGAAATGTCTGTTCTCAGATTCCACAGAAATAAGCCTAGCAAAGAGATCCAGGAAATACAGATGATACTCTGTGAGATAATTAACAGAACAGTAAGCAGTTTCTCAGGAAGCTTCTTTCCAGATTTCATCTGAGGATATTTCCTTCTACACCATAGCCCTCTAGGGGCTTCCAAATATCACTTTGCCAATTCCACAAGAACTGTCTTAGCGAAAGGCTTCTTGAGGGGAAAGCTGTAACTCTGTGAGATGATTTCAAAGAACACAAAGAAGTTTCTCAGAAAGCTTCTTTCTCTTTGTTATCGGAGGATATTTCCTTTGTCCCTATAGTCTTCAAGGGGATCCTAAATATCTGTTCTCAGATTCCACAGAAATAAGGCTAGCAAAGAGATCCAAGAAATGCAGATGTAACTCTGTGAATTGAATTAACAGAATACTAAGCATTTCTCAGGAAGTTTCTTTCCAGATTTCATCTGAGGATATTTCCTTTTTCACCATAGCCCTCTAAGGGCTTCCAATTATCACTTTGCCAATTCCACAAGAACTGTCTTAGCGAAAGGCTTCTTGAGGGGAAAGCTGTAACTCTGTGAGATGATTTCAGAGAACTCAAAGAAGTTTCTCAGAAAGCTTCTTTCTCTTTGTTATCGGAGGATATTTCCTTTGGCCCTATATTCTTCAAAGGGTTCCGAAATATCTGTTCTCCGATTCCACAGAAATGAGGCTAGCAAAGAGATCCACGAAATACAGATGTAACTCTGTGAGATGAATTAACAGAACACTAAGCAGTTTCTCAGGAAGCTTCTTTCCAGATTTCATCTGAGGATATTTCCTTTTTCACCATAGCCTTCTAAGGGCTTCCAAATATCACTTTTCCAATTCCACAAGAACTGTCTTATCGAAAGGCTTCTTGAGGGGAAACCTGTAACTCTGTGAGATGATTTCACAGAACACAAAGAAGTTTCTCAGAAAGCTTCTTTCTCTTTGTAATCGGAGGATATTTCCTTTCGCCCTACAGTCTGCAAAGGGATCCGAAATATCTGTTCTCAGATTCCACAGAAATAAGGCTAGCAAAGAGATCCACGAAATACAGATGTAACTCTGTGAGATGAATTAACAGAACACTAAGCAGTTTCTCAGGAATCTTCTTTCCAGATTTCATCTGAGGATATTTCCTTTTACACCATAGCCCACTTTGGGCTTCCAAATATCACATTGCCAATCCACAAGATCTTTGTTAGCGAAAGGCTTCTTGAGGGGAAAGCTGTAACTCTGTGAGATGATTTCACAGAACACAAAGAAGTTTCTCAGAAAGCTTCTTTCTCTTTGTTATCGGAGGATATTTCCTTTGGCCCTATGGTCTTCAAAGGGATCCGAAATATCTGTTCTCAGATTCCACAAAAATAAGGCTAGCAAAGAGATGCACGAAATACAGATGTAACTCTGTGAGATGAATTAACAGAACACTAAGCAGTTTCTCAGGAAGCTTCTTTCCAGATTTCATCTGAGGATATTTCCTTTTACAACATAGCCCTCTAGGGGCTTCCAAATATCACTTTGCCAATTCCACAAGATCTTTGTTAGCGTAAGGCTTCTTGAGGGGAAAGCTGTAACTCTGTGAGATGATTTCACAGAACACAAAGAAGTTTCTCAGAAAGCTTCTTTCTCTTTGTTATCGGAGGATATTTCCTTTGGCCCTATGGCCTTCAAAGGGATCCGAAATATCTGTTCTCAGATTCCACAGAAATAAGGCTAGCAAAGAGATCCACGAAATAAAGATGTAACTCTGTGAGATGAATTAACAGAATACTAAGCAGTTTCTCAGGAAGGTTCTTCCCTGATTTCATCTGAGGATATTTCCTTTTTCACCAGAGCCCTCTAAGGGCTCCCAAATATCCCTTTGCCAATTCCACAAGAACTGTCTTAGCGAAAGTCTTCCTGAGGGGTAAGCAGTAACTCTGTGAGATGATTTCACAGAACACAAAGAAGTTTCTCAGAAAGCTTCTTTCTCTTTGTTATCGGAGGATAATTCCTTTGGCCCTATGGTCTTTAAAGGGATCCAAAATATCTGTTCTCAGATTCCACAGAAATAAGGCTAGCAAACACATGCAAGAAATACACATGTAACCACGTGAGATGAATTAACAGAACACTAAGCAGTTTCTCAGGAAGCTTCTTTCCAGATTTCATCTGAGGATATTTCCTTTTTCACCATAGCCCTCTAAGGGCTTCCAAATATCACTTTGCCAATTCCACAAGAACTGTCTTAGCGAAAGGCTTCTTGAGGGGAAAGCTGTAACTCTGTGAGATGATTTCTCAGAACACAAAGAAGTTTCTCAGAAAGCTTCTTTCTCTTTGTTATCGGAGGATATTTCCTTTGGCCCTATGGTCTTCAAAGGGATCCGAAATATCTGTTCTCAGATTCCACAGAAATAAGGCTAGCAAAGAGAACCAAGAAATACAGATGTAACTCCGTGAGATGAATTAACAGAACACTAAGCAGTTTCTCAGGAAGCTTCTTTCCAGATTTCATCTGAGGATATTTCCTTTTACACAATAGCCCTCTATGGGCTTCCAAATATCACTTTGTCAATTCCACAAAAACTGTCTTAGCGAAAGGCTTCTTGAGGGGTAAGCTGTAATTCTGTGAGATGATTTCACAGAACATAAAGAAGTTTCTCAGAAAGCTTCTTTCTCTTTGTTATCAGAGGATATTTCCTTTGGCCCTATAGTCTTCAAAGGGATCCGAAATATCTGTTCTCAGATTCCACAGAAAGAAGGCTAGCAAAGAGATCCACGAAATACAGATGTAACTCTGTGAGATGAATTACCAGAACACTAAGCAGTTTCTCAGGAAGCTTCTTTCGAGATTTCAACTGAGGATATTTCCTTTTTCACCATAGCCCTCTAGGAGCTTCCAAATATCATTTTGCCAATTCCACAAGAACTGTCTTAGCGAAAGGCTTCTTGAGGGGAAAGCTTTAACTCTGTGAGATGATTTCACAGAAAAAAAGTAGTTTCTCAGAAAGCTTCTTTCTCTTTGTTGTCGGAGGATATTTCCTTTGGCCCTATGGTCTTCAAAGGGATCCGAAATATCTGTTATCAGATTCCACAGAAATAAGGCTAGCAAAGAGATCCACGGAATACAGATGTAACTCTGTGAGATGAATTTACAGAAAACTAAGCACTTTCTCAGGAAGCTTCTTTCCAGATTTCATCTGAGGATATTTCCTTTTACACAATAGCCCTCTATGGGCTTCCAAATATCACTTTGCCAATTCCACAAGAACTGTCTTAGCGAAAGGCTTCTTGAGGGGAAAGCTGTAGCTCTGTGAGAAGATTTCACAGAACATAAAGAAGTTTCTCAGAAAGCTTCTTTCTCTTTGTTATCAGAGGATATTTCCATTGGCCCTACAGTCTTCAAAGGGATCCGAAATATCTGTTCTCAGATTCCACAGAAAGAAGGCTAGCAAAGAGATCTACGAAATACAGATGTAACTCGGTGAGATGAATTACCAGAACACTAAGCAGTTTCTCAGGAAGCTTCTTTCCAGATTTCAACTGAGGATATTTCCTTTTTCACCATAGCCCTCTAGGGGCTTCCAAATATCATTTTGCCAATTCCACAAGAACTGTCTTAGCGAAAGGCTTCTTGAGGGGAAAGCTGTAACTCTGTGAGATGATGTCACAGAAAAAAAGTAGTTTCTCAGAAAGCTTCTTTCTCTTTGTTATCGGAGGATATTTCCTTTGGCCCTATAGTCTTCAAATGGATCCGAAATATCTGTTCTCAGATTCCACAGAAATAAGGCTAGCAAAGAGATCCACGAAATACAGATGTAACTCTGTGAGATGAATTAACAGAACACTAACCAGTTTCTCAGGAAGCTTCTTTCCAGATTTCATCTGAGGATATTTCCTTTTTCACCGTAGCCCTCTAAGGGCTTCCAAATATCACTTTTCCAACTCTCAAGAACTGTCGTAGCGAAAGGCTTCTTGAGGGGAAACCTGTAACTCTGTGAGATGATTTCACAGAACACAAAGAAGTTTCTCAGAAAGCTTCTTTCTCTTTGTTTTCGGAGGATATTTCCTTTGGCCCTATAGTCTTCAAAGGAATCCAAAATATCTGTTCTCAGATTCCAGAGAAATAAGGCTAGCAAAGAGATCCATGAAATACAGATGTAACTCTGTCAAATGAATTTACAGAACACTAAGCAGTTTCTCAGGAAGCTTCTTTCCAGATTTCATCTGAGAATATTTCCTTTTTCACCATAGCCCTCTTTGGGCTTCCAAATATCACTTTGCAAATTCCACAAGAACTGTCTTAGCGAAAGGCTTCTTGAGGGGAAAGCTGTAACTCTGTGAGATGATTTCACAGAACACAAAGAAGTTTCTCAGAAAGCTTCTTTCTCTTTGTTATCGGAGGATATTTCCTTTGGACCTATAGTCTTCAAAGGGATCCGAAATATCTGTTCTCAGAATTCACAGAAATAAGGCTAGCAAAGAGATCCACGAAATACAGATGTAACTCTGTGAAATGAATTAACAGAACACTAAGCAGTTTCTCAGGAAGCTTCTTTCCAGATTTCATCTCAGGATATTTCCTTTTTCAACGTAGCCCTCTAAGGGCTTCCAAATATCACTTTGTCAATTCCACAAGAACTGTCTTAGCGAAAGGCTTCTTGAGGGGAAAGCTGTAACTCTGTGAGATGATTTCACAGAACACAAAGAAGTTTCTCAGAAAGCTTCTTTCTCTTTGTTGTCGGAGGATATTTCCTTTGGCCCTATGGTCTTCAAAGGGATCCGAAATATCTGTTCTCAGATTCCACAGAAATAAGGCTAGCAAAGAGATCCACGTAATACAGATGTAACTCTGTCAGATGAATTTACAGAACACTAAGCAGTTTCTTAGGAAGCTTCTTTCCAGATTTCATCTGAGGATATTTCCTTTTACACAATAGCCCTCTATGGGCTTCCAAATATCACTTTGCCAATTCCACAAGAACTGTCTTAGCGAAAGGCTTCTTGAGGGGAAAGCTGTAGCTCTGTGAGATGATTTCACAGAACATAAAGAAGTTTCTCAGAAAGCTTCTTTCTCTTTGTTATCAGAGGATATTTCCATTGGCCCTATAGAGTTCAAAGGGATCTGAATTATCTGTTCTCAGATTCCACAGAAAGAAGGCTAGCAAAGAGATCCACGAAATACAGATGTAACACAGTGATATGAATTAACAGAACACTAAGCAGTTTCTCAGGAAGCTTCTTTCCAGATTTCATCTGAGGATATTTCCTTTTTCACCATAGCCCTCTATGGGCTTCCAAATATCACTTTGCCAATTCCACAAGAACTGTCTTAGCGAAAGGCTTCTTGAGGGGAAAGCTGTAACTCTGTGAGATGAATTCACAGAACACAAAGAAGTTTCTCAGAAAGCTTCTTTCTCTTTGTTGTCGGAGGATATTTCCTTTGGCCCTATGGTCTTCAAAGGGATCCGAAATATCTGTTCTCAGTTTCCACAGAAATAAGGCTAGCAAAAAGATCCACGGAATACAGATGTAACTCTGTGAGATGAATTTACAGAAAACTAAGCAGTTTCTTAGGAAGCTTCTTTCCAGATTTCATCTGAGGATATTTCCTTTTACACAATAGCCCTCAAAGGGCTTCCAAATATCACTTTGCCAATTCCACAAGAACTGTCTTAGCGAAAGGCTTCTTGAGGGGAAAGCTGTAGCTCTGGGAGATGATTTCACAGAACATAAAGAAGTTTCTCAGAAAGCTATTTTCTCTTTGTTGTCGGAGGATATTTCCTTTGGCCCTATGGTCTTCAAAGGGATCCGAAATATCTGTTCTGAGATTCCACAGAAATAAGGCTAGCAAAGAGATCCACGGAATACAGATGTAACTCTGTGAGATGAATTTACAGAAAACTAAGCAGTTTCTCAGGAAGCTTCTTTCCAGATTTCATCTGAGGATATTTCCTTTTACACAATAGCCCTCTAGGGGCTTACAAATATCACTTTGCCAATTTCACAAGAACTGTCTTAGCGAAAGGCTTCTTGAGGGGAAAGCTGTAGCTCTGTGAGATGATTTCACAGAACATAAAGAAGTTTCTCAGAAAGCTTCTTTCTCTTTGTTATCAGAGGATATTTCCATTGGCCCTATAGTCTTCAAAGGGATCCGAAATATCTGTTCTCAGATTCCACAGAAAGAAGGCTAGCAAAGAGATCTACGAAATACAGATGTAATTCTGTGAGATGAATTACCAGAACACTAAGCAGTTTCTCAGGAAGCTTCTTTCCAGATTTCAACTGAGGATATTTCCTTTTTCACCATAGCCCTCTAGAGGCTTCCAAATATCATTTTGCCAATTCCACAAGAACTGTCTTAGCGAAAGGCTTCTTGAGGGGAAAGCTGTAACTCTGTGAGATGATTTCACAGAAAAAAAGTAATTTCTCAGAAAGCTTCTTTCTCTTTGTTATCGAAGGATATTTCCTTTGGCCCTATAGTCTTCAAATGGATCCGATATATCTGTTCTCAGATTCCACAGAAATAAGGCTAGCAAAGAGATCCACGAAATACAGATGTAACTCTGTGAGATGAATTAACAGAACACTAACCAGTTTCTCAGGAAGCTTCTTTCCAGATTTCATCTGAGGATATTTCCTTTTTCACCGTAGCCCTCTAAGGGCTTCCAAATATCACTTTGCCAACTCCACAAGAACTGTCTTAGCGAAAGGCTTCTTGAGGGGAAACCTGTAACTCTGTGAGATGATTTCACAGAACACAAAGAAGTTTCTCAGAAAGCTTCTTTCTCTTTGTTATCGGAGGATATTTCCTTTGGACCTATGGTCTTCAAAGGGATCCAAAATATCTGTTCTCAGATTCCACAGAAATAAGGCTAGCAAAGAGATCCACGAAATACAGATGTAACTCTGTCAAATGAATTTACAGAACACTAAGCAGTTTCTCAGGAAGCTTCTTTCCAGATTTCATCTGAGAATATTTCCTTTTTCACCATAGCCCTCTTTGGGCTTCCAAATATCACTTTGCCAATTCGACAAGAACTGTCTTAGCGAAAGGCTTCTTGAGGGGAAAGCTGTAACCCAGTGAGATGATTTCACAGAACACAAAGAAGTTTCTCAGAAAGTTTCTTTCTCTTTGTTATCGGAGGTTATTTCCTTTGGCCCTATAGTCTTCAAAGGGATCCGAAATATCTGTTCTCAGATTCCACAGAAATAAGGCTAGCAAAGAGATCCACGAAATACAGATGTAACTCTGTGAGATGAATTAAGAGAACACTAAGCTGTTTCTCAGGAATCTACTTTCCAGATTTCATCTGAGTATATTTCCTTTTTCACCTTAGCCCTCTATGGGCTTCCAAATATCACTTTGCCAATTTCACAAGAATTTTCTTAGCGAAAGGCTTCTTGAGGGGAAAGCTGTATCTCTGTGAGATGATTTCACAGAACACAAAGAAGATTCTCAGAAAGCTTCTTTCTCTTTGCTATCGGAGGATATTTCCTTTGACTCTATAGTCTTCAAACGGATCCGAAATATCGGTTCTCAGATTCCACAGAAATAAGGCAAGCAAAGAGATCCACGAAATACAGATGTAACCCTGTGAGATGAATTAACAGAACACCAACCAATTTCTCAGGAAGCTTCTTTCCAGATTTCATCTGAAGATATTTGCTTTTTCACCGTAGCCCTCTAAGGGCTTCCAAATATCACTTTGCCAATTCAACAAGAACTGTCTTAGCGAAAGGCTTCTTGAGGGGAAAGCTGTAACTCTGTGAGATGATTTCACTGAACACAAAGAAGTTTCTGAGAAAGCTTCTTTCTCTTTGTTATCAGAGGATACTTCCTTTGGCCCTGTAGTCTTCAAAGGGATCCGAAATATCTGTTCTCAGATTCCACAGAAATAAGGCTAGCAAAGTGATCCACGAAATACAGATGTAACTCTGTGAGTTGAATTAACAGAACACTAAGCAGTTTCTCAGGGTGCTTCTTTCCAGATTTCATCTGAGAATATTTCCTTTTTCACCATAGCCCTCTTTGGGCTTCCAAATATCACTTTGCCAATTCCACAAGAACTTTCTTAGCGAAAGGCTTCTTGAGGGGAAAGCTGTAACTCTGTGAAATGATTTCACAGAACACAAAGAAGTTTCTCAGAAAGCTTCTTTCTCTTTGTTATCGGAGGATATTTCCTTTGGCCCTATAGTCTTCAAAGGGATCCGAAATATCTGTTCTCAGATTCCACAGAAATAAGGCTAGCAAAGAGATCCACGAAATACAGATGTAACTCTGTGAGATGAATTAACAGAACACTAAGCAGTTTCTCAGGAAGCTTCTTTCCAGATTTCATCTGAGGATATTTCCTTTTTCACCTTAGCCCTCTATGGGCTTCCAAATATCACTTTGTCAATTCCACAAGAACTGTCTTAGCGAAAGGCTGCTTGAGGGGAAAGCTGTAACTCTGTGAGATGATTTCACAGAACACAAAGAAGTTTCTCAGAAAGCTTCTTTCTCTTTGTTATCGGAGGATATTTCCTTTGGCCCTATAGTCTTCAAAGGGATCCGAAATATCTGTTCTCAGATTCCACAGAAATAAGGCTAGCAAAGAGATCCACGAAATACAGATGTAACTCTGTGAGATGAATTAACAGAACACTAACCAGTTTGTCAGGAAGCTTCTTTCCAGATTTCATCTGAGGATATTTCCTTTTTCACCATAGCCCTCTGTGGGCTTCCAAATATCACTTTGCCAATTCCACAAAAACTGTCTTAGCGATAGGATTCTTGATGTGAAAGTTGTAACTCTGTGAGATGCTTTCACAGAACACAAAGAAGTTTTTCAGAAAGCTTCTTTCTCTTTGTTATCGGAGGATATTTCCTTTGGCCCTATAGTCTTCAAAGGGATCCGAAATATCTGTTCTCAGATTCCACAGCAATAAGGCTAGCAAACAGATCCACGAAATCCAGATGTAACCCTGTGAGTGGAAGTCACACATCAAAGAGCAGTTTCTCAGGAAGCTTCTTTCCAGATTTCATTTGAGGATATTTCCTTTTTCACCATAGCCCTCTATGGGCTTCCAAATATCACTTTGCCAATTCCACAAGAACTGTCTTAGCGAAAGGCTTCTTGAGGGGAAAGCTGTAACTCTGTGAGATGATTTCATAGAACACAAAGAAGTTTCTCAGAAAGCTTCTTTCTCTTTGTTATCGGAGGATATTTCCTTTGGCCCCATAGTCTTCAAATGGACCCGAAATATCTGTTCTCAGATTCAACAGAAATAAGGCTAGCAAGGAGATCCACGAAGAACAGATACAACTCTGTGAGTGGAAGTAACAGAACACTAAGCAGTTTATCTGAAAGCTTCTTTCCAGATTTCATCTGAGGATATGTCCTTTTTCACCCTAGCCCTCTAAGGGCTTCCAAATATCACTTTGCAATTCCACAAGAATTGTCTTAGCGAAAGGCTGCTTTTGGCGAAAGCTGTAACTCTGTGAGATGATTTCACAGAACACAAAGAAGTTTCTCCGAAAGCTTCTTTCTCTTTGTTTTCGGAGGATATTTCCTTTGGCCCTGTTGCCTTCAAAGGGATCCGAAATATCTGTTCTCAGATACCACAGAAATAAGGCTAGCAAAGAGATCCAGGAAATAGAGATGTAATTATGTGAGTGGAAGTCACACATCACAGAGCAATTTCTCAGAAATCTTCTTTCCACATTTCATCTGAGGGTATTTCCTTTTTCACCATAGCCCACTATAGGCTTTCAAATATCACTTTGCCAATTCCACAAGACCTGTCTTAGCGAACGGCTTCTTAGGGGAAAGCTGTAACTCCGTGAGATGATTTCACAGAACACAAAGAAGTTTCTCAGAAAGCTTCTTTCTCTTTGTTATCGGAGGATATTTCCTTTGGCCCTATAGTCTCCAAAGGGATCCGAAATATCTGTTCTCAGATTCCACAGAAATAAGGCTAGGAAAGAGATCCACGAAATACATATGTAACTCTGTGAGTGGAAGTCACACATCACTGAGCAGTTTCTCAGAAATCTTCTTTCCAGATTTCATCTGAGGATGTTTCCTTTTTCACAATAGCCCTATAGGGGCTTCCAAATATCACTTTACCAATTCCACAAGAACTGTCTTAGCGAAAGGCTTCTTGAGGGGAAAGCTGTAACTCTGTGAGATGATTCCACAGAACAAAAGAAGTTTCTCAGAAAACTTCATTCTCTTTGTTATCGTGGAATAATTCCTTTGGCCCTATATTCTTCAAATGGATCCCAAATATCGGCTCTCAGTTCCACAGAAATAAGGCTAGCTCAGTGATCCACGAAATACAGATGTAACTCTGTGAAAAGAATTAACAGAACACTAAGCAGTTTCTCAGAAAGCTTCTTTCCAGATTTCATCTGAGGATGTTTCCTTTTTCACCATAGCCCTCTAAGGGCTTCCAAATATCACTTTGCCAATTCCACAAGAACTGTCGTAGCGAAAGGCTTCTTGAGGGGATAGCTGTAACTCTGTGAGATGATTTCATAGAACACAAAGAAGTTTCTCAGAAAGCTTCTTTCTCCTTGTTATCGGGGGATATTTCCTTTGGCCCTATAATCTTCAAATGGACCCGAAATATCTGTTCTCAGATTCCTCAGAAATAAGGCTAGCGAAGAGATCCACGAAGAAGAGATGTAACTCTGTGAGATGAATTAACAGAACACTAAGCAGTTTTTAAGAAAACTTCTTTCCAGATTTCATCTGAGGATATTTCCTCTTTCACCATAGCCTTCTATGGGCTTCCAAATACAACTTTGCCAATTCCACAAGAACTGTCTTAGCGAAAGGCTTCTTGAGGGGAAAGCTGTAACTCTGTGATATGATTTCACAGAACACAAATAAGTTTCTCAGAAAGCTTCCGTGTCTTTGTTATCGGAGGATATTTCCTTTGGCCCTATAGTCTTCAAAGGGATCCGAAATATCTGTTCTCAGATTCCACAGAAATAAGGCTAGCAAAGAGATCCAAGAAATACAGATGTAACTCTGTGAGTGGAAGTCACATATCACAGAGCAGTTTCTCAGAAAGCTTCTTTCCAGATTTCATCTGAGGATATTTCCTTTTTCACCATAGCTCTCTATGTGCTTTCAAATATCGCTTTGCCAATTCCACAAGTCCTGTCTTAGCGAACGGCTTCTTGAGGGGAAAGCTGTAACTCTGTGAGATGATTTCACAGAACACAAAGAAGTTTCTCAGAAAGCTTCTTTCTCTTTGTTATCGGAGGATATTTCCTTTGGCCCTATAATCTCCAAAGGGATCCGAAATATCTGTTCTCAGATTCCACAGAAATGAGGCTAGCAAAGTGATCCACGAAATACAGATGTAACTCTGTGAGTAGAAGTCACACATCACAGAGCAGTTTATCAGAAAGTTTCTTTCCAGATTTCATCTGAGGATATTTCCTTTTTCAGCATAGCCCTCTATGGGCTTCCAAATATCACTTTGCCAATTCCACAAGAACTGTCTTATCGAAATGCTTTTTGAGGGGAAAGCTGTAACTCTGTGAGATGATTTCATAGAACACAAAGAAGTTTCTCAGAAACCTTCTTTCTCTTTGTTATCGGAGGATATTTCCTTTGGCCCTATAGTCTACAAATGGACCCGAAATATCTTTTCTCAGATTCCACAGAAATAATGCTGGCAAAGAGATCCACGAAGAACAGATGTAACTCTGTGAGATGAATTTACAGAACCCTAAGCAGATTCTCAGAAAGCTTCTTTCCAGATTTCATCTGAGGATAGTTCCTTTTTCACCATTGCCCTCTATGGTCTTCCAAATATGAGTTTGCCATTTCCACAAGAACTGTCTTAGCGAAAGGCTGTTTTTGGAGAAAGCTGTAACTCTGTGAGATGATTTCACAGAAAACAAAGAAGTTTCTCAGAAATCTTCTTTCCCTTTCTTATTGGAGGATATTTCCTTTGGCCCTGTAGTGTTCAAAGGGATCCGAAATATCTGTTCTCAGATACCACAGAAATAAGGCTGGCAAAGAGATCCAGGAAGTAGAGATGTAATTATGTGAGTGGAAGGCACACATCACAGAGTAGTTTCTGAGAAAGCATCTTTTCAGATTTCATCTGAGGATATTTCCTTTTTCACTATAGCCCTCTAAGGGCTTTCATATATCACTTTTCCAATTCCACAATACCTGACTTAGCGAACGGCTTCTTGATGGGAAAGCTGTAACTCTGTGAGATGATTTCACAGAACACAAAGAAGTTTCTCAGAAAGCTTCTTTCTCTTTCTTATCGGAGGATATTTCCTTTCGCCCAATTATCTCCAAAGGGATCCGAAATATCTGTTCTCAGATTCCACAGAAATAAGGCTAGCAAAGAGATGGACGAAATACAGATGTAACTCTGTGAGTGGAAGCAACACATCAAAGAGCAGATTCTCAGAAAGCTTCTTTCCAGATTTCATCTGAGGATATTTGCTTTGGCACTATAGTCTTCAAATGGACCCAAAATATCTGTTCTCAGATTCCACAGAAATAAGGCTAGCAAAGAGATCCACGAAGAACAGAAGAAACTCTGTGAGATGAATTAACAGAACACTAAGCAGTTTCTCAGAAAGCATCTTTCCAGATTTCATCTGACGATAGTTCCTTTTTCACCATAGCCCCCTATGGGCTTCCAAATATCACTTTGCCAATTCCACAAGAAGTGTCTTAGCGAACGGCTGCTTTTGGAGAAAGTTGTAACTCTGTGAGATGATTTCACAGAAAACAAAGAAGTTTCTCAGAAAGCTTCTTTCTCTTTCTTATCGGAGGATATTTCCTTTGGCCCTGTAGTCTTCAAAGTGATGCGAAATATCTATTCTCAGATACCACAGAAATAAAGCTAGCAAAGAGATCCAGGAAATAGAGATGTAATTATGTGAGTGGAAGTCACAAATCACAGAGCAGTATCTCAGAAAACTTCGTTCCAGATTTCATCTGAGGATATTTCCTTTTTCACCATAGCCCTCTAGGGGCTTCCAAATATCACTTTGCCAATTCCACAAGAACTGTCTTAGCGAAAGGCTTCTTGAGGAGAAAGCTGTAACTCTGTGGGATGATTTCATAGAACACAAACAAGTTTCTCAGGAAGCTTCTTTCTCCTTGTTATCGGAGGATATTTCCTTTGGCCCTATAATCTTCAAATGGACCCGAAATATCTGTTCTCAGATTCCACAGAAATAAGGCTAGCAAAGAGATACACGAAGAACAGATGTAACTCTGTGAGATGAATTAACAGAACACTAAGCAGTTTCTGAGAAAGCTTCTTTCCAGATTTCATCTGACGATAGTTCCTTTTTCACCATAGCCCTCTATGGGCTTTGAAATATCACTTTGCCAATTCCACAAGAAGTGTCTTAGAGAACCGCTGCTTTTGGAGAAAGTTGTAACTCTGTGAGATGATTTCACAGAAAATAAAGAAGTTTCTCAGAAAGCTTCTTTCTTTTTGTTATCGGAGGTTATTTCTTTTGGCCCTGTAGTCTTCCAAGGGATCCGAAATATCTGTTCTCAGATTGCACAGAAATAAGGCTAGGAAAGAGATCCACGAAATAGAGATGTAATTATGTGAGTGGAAGTCACACATGACAAAGCAGTTTCTCAGAAAGCTTCCTTCCAGATTTCATCTGACGATATTTCCTCTTTCACCATAGCCCTCTATGGGCTTCCAAATATCACTTTGCCAATTCCACAAGAACTGTCTTAGCGAAAGTCTTCTTGAGGGGAAAGCTGTAATTCTGTGAGATGATTCCACAGAACAAAAAGAAGTTTCTCAGAAAAATTCTTTCTCTTTGTTATCGGAGGATAATTCCTTTGGCCCTATATTCTTCAAAAGGATCCCAAATATCTGTTCTCAGTTCCACAGAAATAAGGCTAACACAGTGATCCACGAAATACAGATGTAACTCTGTGAGATGAATTAACAGAACACTAAGCAGTTTCTCAGAAAGCTTCTTTCCAGATTTCATCTGAGAATATTTCCTTTTTCACCATAGCCCTCTATGGGCTTCCAAATATCACTTTGCCAATTCCACAAGAACTGTCTTAGCTAAAGACTTCTTAAGGGGAAAGCTGTAACTCTGTGAGATGATTTCACAGAACACAAAGAAGTTTCTCAGAACGCTTCCGTCTCTTTGTTATCGGAGGATATTTCCTTTGGC
This sequence comes from Macaca nemestrina, assembly GCF_043159975.1. Classification (NCBI taxonomy): domain Eukaryota; kingdom Metazoa; phylum Chordata; class Mammalia; order Primates; family Cercopithecidae; genus Macaca; species Macaca nemestrina. Next base: position 103,490,493 of record NC_092138.1, on the reverse strand, counting down.
TCTATAGTCTTCAAAGGGATCCGAAATATCTGTTCTCAGATTCCAGAGAAATAAAGCTAGCAAAGAGATACACGAAATACAGATGTAACTCTGTGAGTGGAAGTCACATATTACAGAGCAGGTTCTCAGAAAGCTTCTTTCCAGATTTCATCTGAGGATATTTCCTTTTTCACCATAGCCCTCTATGGGCTTCCAAATATCACTTTGCCAATTCCACAAGAACTGTCTTATCGAAAGGCTCCTTGAGGGGAAAGCTGTAACTCTGTGAGATGATTTCACAGAACACAAAGAAGTTTCTCAGAAAGATTCTTTCTCTTTGTTATCGGAGGATATTTCCTTTGAACCTATTGTCTCCAAAGGGATCCGAAATATCTGTTCTCAGATTCCACAGAAATAAGGCTAGCAAAGAGATCCACGAAATACAGATGTAACTCTGTGAGTGGAAGTAACACATCAAAGAGCAGTTTCTCAGAAAGTTTCTTTCCAGATTTCATCTGAGGATATTTCCTTTTTCACCATAGCCCTCTGTGGGCTTCCAAATATCACATTGCCAATTCCACAAGAACTGTCTTAGCGAAAGGCTTCTTGAGGGGAAAGCTGTAACTCTGTGAGATGATTTCATAGAACACAAAGAAGTTTCTCAGAAAGCTTCTTTCTCCTTTTTATCGGAGGATATTTCCTTTGGCACTATAGTCTTCAAATGGACCCGAAATATCTGTTCCCAGATTCCAGAGAAATAAGGCTAGCAAAGAGATCCACGAAGAACAGATGTAACTCTGTGAGATGAATTAACAGAAAATTAAGCAGTTTCACAGAAGCTTCTTTCCATATTTCATCTGACGATAGTTCCTTTTTCACCATAGGCCTCTATGGGCTTCCAAATATCACTTTGCCAATTCCACAAGAATTGTCTTCGCGAAGGGCTGCATTTGTAGAACGTTGTAACTCTGTGAGATGATTTCACAGAAAACAAAGAAGTTTCTCAGAAAGCTTCTTTCTCTTTCTTATCGGAGGATATTTCCTTTGGCCCTATAGTCTTCAAAGGGATCCGAAATATTTGTTCTCAGATTCCACAGAAATAAGGCTAGCAAAGAGATACACGAAATACAGATGTAACTCTGTGAGATGAATTAACAGAATACGAAGCAGTTTCTCAGAAAGCTTCTTTCCAGATTTCATCTGAGGATATTTCCTTTTTCACCACAGCCCTCTATGGGCTTCCAAATATCACTTTGCCAATTCCTCAAGAACTGTCTTAGCGAAAGGCTTCTTGAGGGGAATGCTGTAACTCTGTGAGATGATTGCACGGAACACAAAGAAGTTTCTCAGAAAACTTCTTTCTCTTTGTTATCGGAGGATATTTCCTTTGGCCCTATAGTCTTCAAAGGGATCCGAAATATCTGTTCTCAGATTCCACAGAAATAAGGCTAGCAAAGAGATCCACGAAATACAGATGTCACTCTGTGTGATGAATTAACAGAACACCAAGCAGTTTCTCAGAAACCTTCTTTCCAGATTTCATCTGAGGATATTTCCTTTTTCACCATAGCCCTCTTTGGGCTTCCAAACATCACATAGCCAATTCCACAAGAACTGTCTTAGCGAAAGGCTTCTTGATGGGAAAGCTATAACTCTTTGAGATGATTTCACAGAACACAAAGAGGTATCTCAGAAAGCTTCTTTCTCTTTGTTATCCGAGGATATTTCCTTTGGCCCTATAGTCTTCAAAGGGATCCGGAATATCTGTTCTCAGATTCCCCGGAAATAAGGCTAGCAAAGAGATCCACGAAATACAGATGTAACTCTGTGAGATGAATTAACAGAACACTAAGCAGTTTCTCAGAAAGCTTCTTTCCAGATTTCATCTGAGGATATTTCCTTTTTCACCATAGCCCTCTATGGGCTTCCAAATATCACTTTGCCAATTCCACAAGAACTGTTTTAGCGAAAGGCTTCTTGAGGGGAAAGCTGTAATTCTGTGAGATGATTTCACAGAACACAAAGAGGTTTCTCAGAAAGCTTCTTTCTCTTTGTTATCGGTGGATATTTCTTTTGGCCCTATAGTCTTCAAAGGGATACGAAATATCTGTTCTCAGATTCCACAGAAATAAGGTTAGCAAAGAGATCCACGAAATACAGATGTAACTCTGTGAGATGAATTAACAGAACACTAAGCAGTTTCTCAGAAAGCTTCTTTCCAGATTTCATCTGAGGATATTTCAATTTTCACCACAGCCCTCTATGGGCTTCCAAATATCACTTTGCCAACTCCTCAAGAACTGTCTTAGCGAAAGGCTTCTTGAGGGGAAAGATGTAACTCTGTGAGATGATTTCACGGAACACAAAGAAGTTTCTCAGGAAGCTTCTTTCTCTTTGTTATCGGAGGATATTTCCTTTGGACCTAGAGACTTCAAAGGGATCCGAACTATCTGTTCTCAGATTCCACAGAAATAAGGCTAGCAAAGAGATCCACGAAATACAGATGTAACTCTGTGAGATGAATTAACAGAACACAAGCAGTTTTTCAGAAAGCTTCTTCCCAGATTTCATCTGAGCATATTTCCATTTTCACCATTGCCCTCTATGGGCTTCCAAATATCACTTTGCCAATTCCACAAGAACTGTCTTCGCGAAAGGCTTCTTGAGGGGAAAGCTGTAACACTGTGAGATGATTTCACAGAACACAAAGAGGTTTCTCAGAAAGCTTCTTTCTCTTTGTTATCGGATGATATTTCCTTTGGCCCTATAGTCTTCAAAGGGATCCGAAATATCTGTTCTCAGATTCCACAGAAATAAGGCTAACAAAGAGATCCACGAAATGCAGATGCCACTCTGTGAGATGAATTAACAGAACACTAAGCAGTTTCTCAGAAAGCTTCTTCCAGATTTCATCTGAGGATATTTCCTTTTTCACCATAGCCCTGAAGGGGCTTCCAAATATCACTTTGCCAATTCCACAAGAACTGTCTTAGCGAAAGGCTTCTTTAGGGGAAAGCTGTAACTGTGGGAGATGATTTCACAGAACAAAAAAAGTTTCTCAGAAAGCTTCTTTCTCTTTGTTATTGGAGGATATTTCCTACGGCCCTATAGTCTGCAAAGGGATCCGAAATATCTGTTCTCAGATTCCACGGAAATAAGGCAAGCAAAGAGATCCAAGAAATACAGATGTAACTCTGAGATGAAATAACAGAACACTAAGCAGTTTCTCAGAAAGCTTCTTTCCAGATTTCATCTGAGGATATTTCCTTTTCACCGTAGCCCTGTAGGGGCTTCCAAATATCACTATGCCAATTCCACAAGAACTGTCTTAGCGAAAGGCTTCTTGAGGGGAAAGCTGTAACTCTGTGAGATGATTTCACAGAACAGAAAAAGTTTCTCAGAAAGCTTCTTTCTCTTTGTTATCGGAGGATATTTCCTATGGCCATATAGTCTTCAAAGGGATCCGAAATATCTGTTCTCAGATTCCACAGAAGTAAGGCTAGCAAAGAGATCCAGGAAATACAGATGTAACTCTGTGAGATGAATTAACAGAACACTTAGCAGTTTCTCAGAAAGCTTCTTTCCAGATTTCATCTGAGGATGTTTCGTAATTCACCATAGCCCTCTAGGGGCTTCCAAATATCACTTTGCCAATTCCACAAGAACTGTCTTATTGAAAGGCTTCTTGAGGGGAAAGCTGTAACTCTGTGATGATTTCACAGAACACAAAGAAGTTTCTCAGAAAGTTTCTTTCTCTTTGTTATCGGAGGATATTTCCTTTGGCCCTATAGTCTTCAAAGGGATCCGAAATATCTGTTCTCAGATTCCACAGAAATAAGGCTAGCAAAGAGATACACGAAATACAGATGTAACTCTGTGAGATGAAATAACAGAACACGAAGCAGTTTCTCAGAAAGCTTCTTTCCAGATTTCATCTGAGGATATTTCCTTTTTCACCACAGCCCTCTATGGGCTTCCAAATATCACTTTTCCAATTCCTCAAGAACTGTCTTAGCGAAAGGCTTCTTGAGGGGAATGCTGTAACTCTGTGAGATGATTTCACGGAACACAAAGAAGTTTCTCAGAAAGCTTCTTTCTCTTTGCTATCGGAGGATATTTCCTTTGGCCCTATAGTCTTCAAAGGGATACGAAATATCTGTTCTCAGATTCCACAGAAATAAGGCTAACAAAGAGATCCACGAAATACAGATGCAACACTGTGAGATGAATTAACAGAACACTAAGCAGTTCCTCAGAAAGCTTCTTCCAGATTTCATCTGAGGATATTTCCTTTTTCACCATAGCCCACTATCGGGTTCCAAATATCACTTTGCCAATTCCAAAAGAACTGTCTTAGCGAAAGTCTTCTTGAGGGGAAAGCGGTAACTCTGTGAGATGATTTCAAAGAACACAAAGGAGTTTCTCAGAAAGCTTCTTTCTCTTTGTTATCGGAGAATATTTCCGTTGGCCCTATAGTCTTCAAAGGGATTCGAAATATCTGTTCTCAGATTCCACAGAAATAAGGCTAGCAAAGAGATCCAGGAAATACAGATGTAGCTCTGTGAGATGAATTAACAGAACACTAAGCAGTTTCTCAGAAAGCTTCTTTCCAGATTTCATCTGAGGATATTTCAATTTTCACCACAGCCCTCTATGGGCTTCCAAATATCACTTTGCCAAATCCTCAAGAACTGTCGTAGCGAAAGGCTTCTTGAGGGGAAAGATGTAACTCTGTGAGATGATTTCACGGAACACAAAGAAGTTTCTCAGGAAGCTTCTTTCTCTTTGTTATCGGAGGATATTTCCTTTGGACCTAGAGTCTTCAAAGGGATCCGAACTATCTGTTCTCAGATTCCACAGAAATAAGGCTAGCAAAGAGATCCAGGAAATACAGATGTAACTCTGTGAGATGAATTAACAGAACACAAGCAGTTTTTCAGAAAGCTTCTTCCCAGATTTCATCTGAGGATATTTCGTAATTCACCATAGCCCTCTAGGGGCTTCCAAATATCACTTTGCCAATTCCACAAGAACTGTCTTAGGGAAAGGTTTCTTGAAGGGAAAGCAGTAACTCTGTGAGATGATTTCACAGAACACAAAAAGTTTCTCAGAAAGCTTCTTTCTCTTTGTTATCGGAGGATATTTCCTGTGGCACTATAGTCTTCAAAGGGATCCGAAATATCTGTTCTCAGATTCCACAGAAATAAGGCTAGCAAAGAGATCCACGAAATACAGAAGTAACTCTGTGAGATGAATTAACAGAACACTTAGAAGTTTCACAGAAAGCTTCTTTCCATATTTCATCTGAGGATATTTCCTTTTTCACCATAGCACTCTATGGGCTTGCAAATATCACTTTGCCAATTCCACAAGAACTGTCTTAGTGAAAGGCCTCTTGAGGGGAAAGCTGTAACTCTGTGAGATGATTTCATAGAACACAAAGAAGTTTCTCAGAAAACTTCCTTCTCTTTGTTATCAGAGGATATTTCCTTTGGCCCTATAGTCTTCAAAGGGATCCGAAATATCTGTTCTCAGATTCCACAGAAATAAGGCTAGGAAAAAGATCCACGAAATACAGATGTAACTCTGTGAGATGAATTAACAGAACACGAAGCAGTTTCTACGAAAGCTTCTTTCCAGATTTCATCTGAGGATATTTCCTTTTTCACCATAGCCCTCTATGGGCTTCCAAATATCACTTTGTTATTTCCACAAGAACTGTCTTAGAGAAAGGCTTCTTGAGGGGAAAGCTGTAACTCTGTGAGATGATTTCACAGAACACAAAGAAGTTTCTCAGAAAGCTTCTTTCTCTTTGTTATCGGAGGATATTTCCTTTGGCCCTATAGTCTTCAAAGGGATCCGAAATATCTGTTCTCAGATTCCACTGAAATAAGGCAAGCAAAGAGATCCACGAAATACAGATGTAACTCTGTGAGATGAATGAACAGAACACTAAGCAGTTTTTCAGAAAGCTTCTTTCCAGATTACATCAGAGGATATTTCCTTTTTCACCATAGCCCTATATGGGCTTCCAAATATCACTTTGCCAATTCCACAAGAACTGTCTTAGTGAAAGGCTTCTTGAGGTGAAAGCTGTAACTCTGTGAGATGATTTCACAGTACACAAAGAAGTTTCTCAGAAAGTTTCTTTCTCTTTGTTATCGGAGGATATTTCCTTTGGACCTAGAGTCTTCAAAGGGATCCGAAATATCTGTTCTCAGATTCCACAGAAATAAGGCTAGCAAAGAGATCCACGAAATACAGATGTAACTCTGTGAGATGAATTAACAGAACACAAGCAGTTTTTCAGTAAGCTTCTTCCCAGATATCATCTGAGGATATTTCCTTTTTCACCATAGCCCTGTAGGGGCTTCCAAATATTACTTTCCCAATTCCACAAGAACTGTCTTAGCGAAAGGCTTCTTTAGGAGAAAGCTGTAAATGTGGGAGATGATTTCACAGAACAAAAAAAGTTTCTCAGAAAGCTTCTTTCTCTTTGTTATTGGAGGATATTTCCTTCGGCCCTATAGTCTTCAAAGGGATCCGAAATATCTGTTCTCAGATTCCACGGAAATAAGTCAAGCAAAGAGATCCAAGAAATACAGATGTAACTCTGAGATGAAATAACAGAACACTAAGCAGTTTCTCAGAAAGCTTCTTTCCAGATTTCATCTGAGGATATTTCCTTTTCACCGTAGCCCTGTAGGGGCTTCCAAATATCACTATGCCAATTCCACAAGAACTGTCTTAGCGAAAGGCTTCTTGAGGGCAAAGCTGTAACTCTGTGAGATGATTTCACAGAACAAAAAAAGTTTCTCAGAAAGCTTCTTTCTCTTTGTTATCCGAGGATATTTCCTTTGGCCCTATAGTCTTCAAAGGGATCCGGAATATCTGTTCTCAGATTCCCCAGAAATAAGGCTAGCAAAGAGATCCACGAAATACAGATGTAACTCTGTGAGATGAATTAACAGAACACTAAGCAGTTTCTCAGAAAGCTTCTTTCCAGATTTCATCTGAGGATATTTCCTTTTTCACCATAGCCCTCTATGGGCTTCCAAATATCACTTTGCCAATTCCACAAGAACTGTTTTAGCGAAAGGCTTCTTGAGGGGAAAGCGGTAACTCTGTGAGATGATTTCAAAGAATACTAAGGAGTTTCTCAGAAAGCTTCTTTCTCTTTGTTATCGGAGATTATTTCCTTTGGCCCTATAGTCTTCAAAGGGATCCGGAATATCTGTTCTCAGATTCCACAGAAATAAGGCTAGCAAAGAGATCCAGGAAATACAGTTGTAACTCTGTGAAATGAATTAACAGAACACTAAGCAGTTTCTCAGAAAGCTTCCTTCCAGGTTTCATCTGAGGATATTTCCTTTTTCACCATAGCCCTCTATGGGCTTCCAAATATCACTTTGCCAATTCCACAAGAACTGTCTTAGTGTAAGGCTTCTTGAGGGGAAAGCTGTAACTCTGTGAGATGATTTCACAGAACACAAAGAGGTTTCTCAGAAAGCTTCTAACTTTGTCATCGGAGGATATTTCCTTTGGCCCTATAGTCTTCAAAGGGATACGAAATATCTGTTCTCAGATTCCACAGAAGTAAGGCTAACAAAGGGATGCACGAAATACAGATGCAACTCTGTGAGATGAATTAACAGAACCCTAAGCAGTTCCTCAGAAAGCTTCTTCCAGATTTCATCTAAAGGATATTTCCTTTTTCACCATAGCCCACTATGGGGTTCCAAATATCACTTTGCCAATTCCACAAGAACTGTCTTAGCGAAAGTCTTCTTGAGGGGAAAGCGGTAACTCTGTGAGATGATTTCAAAGAACACAAAGGAGTTTCTCTGAAAGCTTCTTTCTCTTTGTTATCGGAGGATATTTCCGTTGGCCCTATAGTCTTCAAAGGGATCCGAAATATCTGTTCTCAGATTCCACAGAAATAAGGCTAGCAAAGAGATCCACGAAATACAGATGTAACTCTGTGAGATGAATTAACAGAACACGAAGCAGTTTCTCAGAAAGCTTCTTTCCAGATTTCATCTGAGGATATTTCCTTTTTCACCACAGCCCTCTATGGGCTTCCAAATATCACTTTGCCAATTCCTCAAGAACTGTCTTAGCGAAAGGCTTCTTGAGGGGAATGCTGTAACTCTGTGAGATGATTGCACGGAAAACAAAAAAGTTTCTCAGAAAGCTTCTTTCTCTTTGTTATCGGAGGATATTTCCTTTGGCCCTATAGTCTTCAAAGGGATCCGAAATATCTGTTCTCAGATTCCACAGAAATAAGGCTAGCAAAGAGATCCACGAAATACAGATGTAACTCTTTGTGATGAATTAACAGAACACTAAGCAGGTTCTCAGAAACCTTCTTTCCAGATTTCATCTGAGGATATTTCCTTTTTCACCATAGCCCTCTTTGGGCTTCCAAATATCACTTTGCCAATTCCACAAAAACTGTCTTAGCGAAAGGCTTCTTGATGGGAACGCTATATCTCTGTGAGATGATTTCACAGAACACAAAGAGGTTTCTCAGAAAGCTTCTTTCTCTTTGTTATCCGAGGATATTTACTTTGGCCCTATAGTCTTCAAAAGGATCCGGAATATCTGTTCTCAGATTCCCCAGAAATAAGGCTAGCAAAGAGATCCACGAAATACAGATGTAACTCTGTATGATGAATTAACAGAACACTAAGCAGTTTCTCAGAAAGCTTCTTTCCAGATTTCATCTGAGGATATTTCCTTTTTCACCATAGCCCTCTATGGGCTTCCAAATATCACTTTGCCAATTCCACAAGGATTGTTTTAGCGAAAGGCTTCTTGAGGGGAAAGCGGTAACTCTGTGAGATGATTTCAAAGAACACAAAGGTGTTTCTCAGAAAGCTTCTTTCTCTTTGTTATCGGAGGATATTTCCGTTGGCCCTATAGTCTTCAAAGGGATCCGAAATATCTGTTCTCAGATTCCAAAGAAATAAGGCTAGCAAAGAGATACACGAAATACAGATGTAACTCTGTGAGATGAATTAACAGAACACGAAGCAGTTTCTCAGAAAGCTTCTTTCCAGATTTCATCTGAGGATATTTCCTTTTTCACCACAGCCCTCTATGGGCTTCCAAATATCACTTTGCCAATTCCTCAAGAACTGTCTTAGCGAAAGGCTTCTTGAGGGGAATGCTGTAACTCTGTGAGATGATTGCACGGAAAACAAAAAAGTTTCTCAGAAAGCTTCTTTCTCTTTGTTATCCGAGGATATTTCCTTTGGCCCTATATTCTTCAAGGGATCCGAAATATCTGTTCTCAGATTCCACAGAAATAAGGCTAGAAAAAGATCCACGAAATACAGATGTAACTCTGTGTGATGAATTAACAGAACACTAAGCAGTTTCTCAGAAACCTTCTTTACAGATTTCCTCTGAGGATATTTCCTTTTTCACCATAGCCCTCTTTGGGCTTCCAAATATCACTTTGCCAATTCCACAAGAACTGTCTTAGCGAAAGGCTTCTTGATGGGAAAGCTATATCTCTGTGAGATGATTTCACAGAACACAAAGAGGTTTCTCAGAAAGCTTCTTCCTCTTTGTTATCCGAGGATATTTCCTTTGGCCCTATAGTCTTCAAAGGGATCCGGAATATCTGTTCTCAGATTCCCCAGAAATAAGGCTAGCAAAGAGATCCACGAAATACAGATGTAACTCTGTGAGATGAATTAACAGAACACTAAGCAGTTTCTCAGAAAGCTTCTTTCCAGATTTCATCTGAGGATATTTCCTTTTTCACCATAGCCCTCTATGGGCTTCCAAATATCACTTTGCCAATTCCACAAGAATTGTTTTAGCGAAAGGCTTCTTGAGGGGAAAGCGGTAACTCTGTGAGATGGTTTCAAAGAATACTAAGGAGTTTCTCAGAAAGCTTCTTTCTCTTTGTTATCGGAGGATATTTCCTTTGGCCCTATAGTCTTCAAAGGGATCCGGAATATCTGTTCTCAGATTCCACAGAAATAAGGCTAGCAAATAGATCCAGGAAATACAGATGTAACTCTGTGAGATGAATTAACAGAACACTAAGCAGTTTCTCAGAAATCTTCTTTCCAGATTTCATCTGAGGATATTTCCATTTTCACCATAGCCCTCTCTGGGCTTCCAAATATCACTTTGCCAATTCCTCAAGAACTTTCTTAGCGAAAGTCTTCTTGAGGGGAAAGCTGTAACTCTGTGAGATGATTTCACGGAAAACAAAGAAGTTTCTCAGAAAGCTTCTTTCTCTTTGTTATCGGAGGATATTTCCTTTGGTCCTATAGTCTTCAAAGGGTTCCGAAATATCTGTTCTCAGATTCCACAGAAATAAGGCTAGCAAAGAGATCCACGAAATACAGATGTAACTCTGTGTGATGAATTAACAGAACACTAAGCAGTTTCTCAGAAACCTTCTTTCCAGATTTCATCTGAGGATATTTCCTTTTTCACCATAGCCCTCTTTGGGCTTCCAAATATCACTTTGAGAATTCCACAAGAACTGTCTTAGCGAAAGGCTTCTTGGTGGGAAAGCTATAACTCTGTGAGATGATTTCACAGAACACAAAGAGGTTTCTCAGAAAGCTTCTTTCTCTTTGTTATCCGAGGATATTTCCTTTGGCCGTATAGTCTTCAAAGGGATCCGGAATATCTGTTCTCAGATTCCCCAGAAATAAGGCCATCAAAGAGATCCACGAAATACAGATGTAACTCTGTGAGATGAATTAACAGAACACTAAGCAGTTTCTCAGAAAGCTTCTTTCCAGATTTCATCTGAGGATATTTCCTTTTTCACCATAGCGCTTTATGGGCTTCCAAATATCACTTTACCAATTCCACAAGAACTGTTTTAGCGAAAGGCTTCTTTAGGGGAAAGCGGTAACTCTGTGAGATGATTTCAAAGAATACTAAGGAGTTTCTCAGAAAGCTTCTTTCTCTTTGATATCGGAGGATATTTCCTTTGGCCGTATAGTCTTCAAAGGGATCCGAAATATCTGTTCTCAGATTCCACGGAAATAAGGCAACCAAATAGATCCAAGAAATACAGATGTAACTCTGTGAGATGAAATAAGAGAACACTAAGCAGTTTCTCAGAAAGCTTCTTTCCAGATTTCATCTGAGGATACTTCCTTTTTCACCATAGCCCTCTATGGGCTTCCAAATATCACTTTGCCAATTCCAGAAGAACTGTCTTCGCGAAAGGCTTCTTGAGCGGTAAGCTGTAAGTCTGTGAGGTGATTTCACAGAACAAAAAAAGTTTCTCAGAAAGCTTCTTTCTCTTTGTTTTCGGAGGATATTTCCTATGGCCATTTAGTCTTCAAAGGCATCCTAAATATCTGGTCTCAGATTCCACAGAAATAAGGCTATCAAAGAGATCCAAGAAATACAGATGTAACTCTGTGAGATGAATTAACAGAACACTTAGCAGTTTCTCAGAAAGCTTCTTTACAGATTTCATCTGACGATATTTCGTTATTCACCATAGCCCTCTATGGGCTTCCAAATATCACTTTGCCAATTCCACAAGACAGTCTTAGCGAAAGACCTCTTGAGGGGAAAGCTGTAACTCTGTGAGATGATTTCACAGAACACAAAGAAGTTTCTCAGAAATCTTCTTTCTCTTTGTTATCGGAGGATATTTCCTTTGGCCCTATAGTCTTCAAAGGGATCCGAAATATCTGTTCTCAGATTCCACAGAAATAAGGCTAGCAAAGAGATCCACGAACTACATATGTAACCCTGTGAGATGAATTAACAGAACACCAAGCAGTTTCTCAGAAAGCTTCTTTCCAGATTTCATCTGAGGATATTTCCTTTTTCACCCTAGCCCTCTATGGGCTTCCAAATATCAATATGCCAATTCCACAAGAACTGTCTTAGCGAAAGGCTTCTTAATGGGAAAGCTATAACTCTGTGAGATGATTTCACAGAACTCAAAGAGGTTTCTCAGAAAGCTTCTTTCTCTTTGTTATCGGAGGATATTTCCTTTGGCCCGATAGTCTTCAAAGGGATCCGAAATATCTCTTCTCAGATTCCCCAGAAATAAGGCTAGCAAAGAGAACCACGAAATACAGATGTAACTCTGTGAGATGAATTAACAGAACACTAAGCAGTTTCTCAGAAAGCTTCTTTCCATATTTCATCTGAGGATATTTTCTTTTTTCACCACAGCCCTCTATGGGCTTCCAAATATGACTTTGCCAATTCCTCAAGAACTGTCTTAGCGAAAGGCTTCTTGAGGGGAAAGCTGTAACTCTGTGAGATGATTTCACGGAACACAAAGTAGTTTCTCAGAAAGCTTCTTTCTCTTTGTTATCGGAGGATATTTCCGTTGGCCCTATAGTCTTCAAAGGGATCCGAAATATCTGTTCTCAGATTCCACAGAAATAAGGCTAGCAAAGAGATCCACGAAATACAGATGTAACTCTGTGAGATGAATTAACAGAACACGAAGCAGTTTCTCAGAAAGCTTCTTTCCAGATTTCATCTGAGGATATTTCCTTTTTCACCATAGCCCTCTTTGGGCTTCCAAATATCACTTTGCCAATTCCACAAGAACTGTCTTAGCGAAAGGCTTCTTGATGGGAAAGCTATATCTCTGTGAGATGATTTCACAGAACACAAAGAGGTTTCTCAGAAAGCTTCTTTCTCTTTGTTATCCGAGGATATTTCCTTTGGCCCTATAGTCTTCAAAGGGATCCGGAATATCTGTTCTCAGATTCCCCAGAAATAAGGCTAGCAAAGAGATCCACGAAATACAGATGTAACTCTGTGAGATGAATTAACAGAACACTAAGCAGTTTCTCAGAAAGCTTCTTTCCAGATTTCATCTGAGGATATTTCCTTTTTCACCATAGCCCTCTATGGGCTTCCAAATATCACTTTGCCAATTCCACAAGGATTGTTTTAGCGAAAGGCTTCTTGAGGGGAAAGCGGTAACTCTGTGAGATGATTTCAAAGAACACAAAGGTGTTTCTCAGAAAGCTTCTTTCTCTTTGTTATCGGAGGATATTTCCGTTGGCCCTATAGTCTTCAAAGGGATCCGAAATATCTGTTCTCAGATTCCACAGAAATAAGGCTAGCAAAGAGATACACGAAATACAGATGTAACTCTGTGAGATGAATTAACAGAACACGAAGCAGTTTCTCAGAAAGCTTCTTTCCAGATTTCATCTGAGGATATTTCCTTTTTCACCACAGCCCTCTATGGGCTTCCAAATATCACTTTGCCAATTCCTCAAGAACTGTCTTAGCGAAAGGCTTCTTGAGGGGAATGCTGTAACTCTGTGAGATGATTGCACGGAAAACAAAAAAGTTTCTCAGAAAGCTTCTTTCTCTTTGTTATCGGAGGATATTTCCTTTGGCCCTATATTCTTCAAGGGATCCGAAATATCTGTTCTCAGATTCCACAGAAATAAGGCTAGAAAAAGATCCAAGAAATACAGATGTAACTCTGTGTGATGAATTAACAGAACACTAAGCAGTTTCTCAGAAACCTTCTTTACAGATTTCATCTGAGGATATTTCCTTTTTCACCATAGCCCTCTTTGGGCTTCCAAATATCACTTTGCCAATTCCACAAGAACTGTCTTAGCGAAAGGCTTCTTGATGGGAAAGCTATATCTCTGTGAGATGATTTCACAGAACACAAAGAGGTTTCTCAGAAAGCTTCTTTCTCTTTGTTATCCGAGGATATTTCCTTTGGCCCTATAGTCTTCAAAGGGATCCGGAATATCTGTTCTCAGATTCCCCAGAAATAAGGCTAGCAAAGAGATCCACGAAATACAGATGTAACTCTGTGAGATGAATTAACAGAACACTAAGCAGTTTCTCAGAAAGCTTCTTTCCAGATTTCATCTGAGGATATTTCCTTTTTCACCATAGCCCTCTATGGGCTTCCAAATATCACTTTGCCAATTCCACAAGAATTGTTTTAGCGAAAGGCTTCTTGAGGGGAAAGCGGTAACTCTGTGAGATGGTTTCAAAGAATACTAAGGAGTTTCTCAGAAAGCTTCTTTCTCTTTGTTATCGGAGGATATTTACTTTGGCCCTATAGTCTTCAAAGGGATCCGGAATATCTGTTCTCAGATTCCACAGAAATAAGGCTAGCAAAGAGATCCAGGAAATACAGATGTAACTCTGTGAGATGAATTAACAGAACACTAAGCAGTTTCTCAGAAATCTTCTTTCCAGATTTCATCTGAGGATATTTCCATTTTCACCATAGCCCTCTCTGGGCTTCCAAATATCACTTTGCCAATTCCACAAGAATTGTTTTAGCGAAAGGATTCGTGAGGGGAAAGCGGTACCTCTGTGAGATGATTTCAAAGAATACTAAGGAGTTTCTCAGAAAGCTTCTTTCTCTTTGTTATCGGAGGATATTTCCTTTGGCCCTATAGTCTTCAAAGGGATCCGGAATATCTGTTCTCAGATTCCACAGAAATAAGGCTAGCAAATAGATCCAGGAAATACAGATGTAACTCTGTGAGATGAATGAACAGAACACTAAGCAGTTTCTCAGAAAGCTTCTTTCCAGATTTCATCTGAGGATATTTCCTTTTTCACCATAGCCCTCTCTGGGCTTCCAAATATCACCTTGCCAATTCCACAAGAACTGTCTTAGTGAAAGGCTTCTTGAGGCGAAAGCTGTAACTCTGTGAGATGATTTCACAGAACACAAAGAAGTTTCTCAGAAAGCTTCTTTCTCTTTGTCACCAGAGGATATTTCTATTGGCCCTGTAGTCTTCAAAGGGATCCGAAATATCTGTTCTCAGATTCCACAGAAGTAATGCTAGGAAAGAGATCCACGAAATACAGATGTAACTCTGTGAGATGAATTAACAGAACACGAAGCAGTTTCTCAGACAGCTTCTTTCCAGATTTCATCTGAGGTTATTTCCTTTTTCACCTTAGCCCTCTATGGGCTTCCAAATATCACTTTGCCAGTTCCACAAGAACTGTCTTAGAGAAAGGCTTCTTGAGGGGAAAGCTGTAACTCTGTGAGATTATTTCACAGAACAAAAAAAGTTTCTCAGAAAGCTTCTTTCTCTTTGTTATCGGAGGATATTTCCTATGGCCATATAGTCTACAAAGGGATTCGAAATATCTGTTCTCAGATTCCACAGAAATAAGGCTAGCAAAGAGATCCAGGAAATACAGATGTAACTCTGTGTGATGAATTAACAGAACTGTAAGCAGTTTCTCAGAAAGCTTCTTTCCAGATTTCATCTGAGGATATTTCGTAATTCACCATAGCCCTCTACGGGCTTCCAAATATCACTTTGCCAATTCCACAAGAACTGTCTTAGCGAAAGATCTCTTGAGGGGAAAGCTGTAACTCTGTGAGATGATTTCACAGAACACAAATAACTTTCTCAGAAAGCTTCTTTCTCTTTGTTATCGGAGGATATTTCCTTTGGCCCTATAGTCTTCAAAGGGATCTGAAATATCTGTTCTCAGATTCCACAGAAATAAGGCTAGCAAAGAGATTGACGAAATACAGATGTAACTCTGTGAGATGAATTAACAGAACATTTAGCAGTTTCTCAGAAAGCTTCTTTCCAGATTTCATCTGAGGATATTTCCTTTTTCACCATAGCCCTTTATGGGCTTCCAAATATCACTTTGCCAATTCCACAAGAACAGTCTTAGCGAAAGGCGTCTTGAGGGGAAAGCTGTAACTCTGTGAGATGATTTCACAGAACACAAATAAGTTTCTCAGAAAGCTTCTTTCTCTTGGTTATCGGAGGATATTTCCTTTGGCCCTATAGTCTTCAAAGGGATCCGAAATATCTGTTCTCAGATTCCCCAGCAATAAGGCTAGCAAAGAGACCCAGGAAACACAGATGTAACTCGGTGAGGTGAATTAAAAGAACACTAAGCATTTTCTCAGAAACTTTCTTTCCAGATTTCATCTGAGGATATTTCCTTTTTCACCATAGCCCTCTATGGGCTTCCAAATATCACTTTTCCAATTCCACAAGAATTGTCTTAGCGAAAGCCTTCTTGATGGGAAAGCTATAACTCTCTGAGATGATTTCACAGAACACAAAGAGGTTTCTCAGAAACCTTCTTTCTCTTTGTTATCGGAGGATATTTCCTTTTGCCCTAAAGTCTTCAAAGGGATCAGAAATATCTGTTCTCAGATTCCACCGAAATAAGGCCAACAAAGAGATCCACGAAATACAGATGCAACTCTGTGAGATGAATTAACAGAACACTAAGCAGTTTCTCAGAAACCTTCTTTCCAGATTTCATCTGAGGATATTTCCTTTTTCACCACAGCCCTCTACGGGCTTCCAAATATCAATTTGCCAATTCCACAAGAACTGTCTTAGCGAAAGGCTTCTTGATGGGAAAGCTATAACTCTGTGAGATGATTTCACAGAACACAAAGAGGTTTCTCAGAAAGCTTGTTTCTCTTTTTTATCGGAGGATATTTCCTTTGGCCCTATAGTCTTCAAAGGGATCCGAAATATCTGTTCTCAGATTCCCCAGAAATAAGGCTAGCAAAGAGATCCACGAAATACAGATGTAACTCTGTGAGATGAATTAACAGAACACTAAGCAGTTTCTCAGAAAGCTTCTGTCCAGATTTCATCTGAGGATATTTCCTTTTTCACCATAGCCCTCTATGGGCTTCCACATATCACTGTGCCAATTCCACAAGAACTGTCTTAGCGAAAGACTTCTTGAGGGGAAGCTGTAACTCTGGGAGATGATTTCACAGAACACAAAGAAGTTTCTCAGAAAGCTTCTTTCTCTTTGTCACCAGAGGATATTTCCATTGGCCCTGTAGTCTTCCAAGGGATCCGAAATATCTGTTCTCAGAATCCACAGAAATAATGCTAGGAAAAAGATCCACGAAATACAGATGTAACTCTGTGAGATGAATTAACAGAACACGAAGCAGTTTCTCAGACAGCTTCTTTCCAGATTTCATCTGAGGATATTTCCTTTTTCACCTTAGCCCTCTATGGTCTTCCAAATATCACTTTGCCAATTCCACAACAACTGTCTTAGAGAAAGGCTTCTTGAGGGGAAAGCTGTAACTCTGTGAGATTATTTCACAGAACAAAAAAAGTTTCTCAGAAAGCTTCTTTCTCTTTGTTATCGGAGGATATTTCCTATGGCCATATAGTCTACAAAGGGATTCGAAATAGCTGTTCTCAGATTCCACAGAAATAAGGCTAGCAAAGAGATCCAGGAAATACAGATGTAACTCTGTGAGATGAATTAACAGAACACTTAGCAGTTTCTCAGAAAGCTTCTTTCCAGATTTCATCTGAGGATATTTCGTAATCCACCATAGCCCTCTACGGGCTTCCAAATATCACTTTGCCAATTCCACAAGAACTGTCTTAGCGAAAGACCTCTTGAGGGGAAAGCTGTAACTCTGTGAGATGATTTCACGGAACACAAATAAGTTTCTCAGAAAGCTTCTTTCTCTTTGTTATCGGAGGTATCTCCTTTGGCCCTATAGTCTTCAAAGGGATCTGAAATATCTGTTCTCAGATTCCACAGAAATAAGGCTAGCAAAGAGATTGACGAAATACAGATGTAACTCTGTGAGATGAATTAACAGAACATTTAGCAGTTTCTCAGAAAGCTTCTTTCCAGAATTCATCTGAGGATATTTCCTTTTTCACCATAGCCCTCTATGGGCTTCCAAATATCACTTTGCAAATTCCACAAGAACAGTCTTAGCGAAAGGTCTCTTGAGGGGAAAGCTGTAACTCTGTGAGATGATTTCACAGAACACAAATAAGTTTCTCAGAAAGCTTCTTTCTCTTGGTTATCGGAGGATATTTCCTTTGGTCCTACAGTCTTCAAGGGGTCCGAAATATCTGTTCTCAGATTCCACAGAAATAAGGCTAGCAAAGAGATCCACGAAACACAGATGTAACTCGGTGAGGTGAATTAACAGAACACTAAGCAGTTTCTCAGAAACCTTCTTTCCAGATTTCATCTGAGGATATTTCCTTTTTCACCACAGCCCTCTATGGGCTTCCAAATATCACTTTACCAATTCCACAAGAACTGTCTTAGCGAAAGGCCTCTTGAGGGGAAAGCTGTAACTCTGTGAGATGATTTCAGAGAACACAAATAAGTTTCTCAGAAAGCTTCTTTCTCTTTGTTATCGGAGGATATTTCCTTTGGCCCTATTGTCTTCAAAGGGATCCGAATATCTGTTCTCAGATTCCACAGAAATAAGGCTAGCAAGGAGATCCACGAAATACAGATGTAACTCTGTGAGATGAATTAACAGAACACTAAGCAGTTTCTCAGAAACCTTCTTTCCAGATTTCATCTGAGGATATTTCCTTTTTCAACACAGCCCTCTACGGGTTTCCAAATATCAATTTGCCAATTCCACAAGAACTGTCTTAGCGAAAGGCTTCTTGATGGGAAAGCTATAACTCTGTGAGATGATTTCACAGAACACAAAGAGGTTTCTCAGAAAGCTTCTTTCTCTTTGTTATAGGAGGATATTTCCTTTGGCCCTATAGTCTTCAAAGGGATCCGAAATATCTGTTCTCAGATACCCCAGAAATAAGGCTAGCAAAGAGATCCACGAAATACAGATGTAACTCTGTGAGATGAATTAACAGAACACTAAGCAGTTTCTCAGAAAGCTTCTTTCCAGATTTCATCTGAGGATATTTCCTTTTTCACCATAGCCCTCTATGGGCTTCCACATATCACTGTGCCAATTCCACAAGAACTGTCTTAGCGAAAGACTTCTTGAGGGGAAAGCTGTAACTCTGGGAGATGATTTCACAGAACACAAAGAAGTTTCTCAGAAAGCTTCTTTCTCTTTGTCACCAGAGGATATTTCTATTGGCCCTGTAGTCTTCAAAGGGATCCGAAATATCTGTTCTCAGATTCCACAGAAGTAATGCTAGGAAAGAGATCCACGAAATACAGATGTAACTCTGTGAGATGAATTAACAGAACACGAAGCAGTTTCTCAGACAGCTTCTTTCCAGATTTCATCTGAGGATATTTCCTTTTTCACCTTAGCCCTCTATGGGCTTCCAAATATCACTTTGCCAGTTCCACAAGAACTGTCTTAGAGAAAGGCTTCTTGAGGGGAAAGCTGTAACTCTGTGAGATTATTTCACAGAATAAAAAAAGTTTCTCAGAAAGCTTCTTTCTCTTTGTTATCGGAGGATATTTCCTATGGCCATGTAGCCTACAAAGGGATTCGAAATATCTGTTCTCAGATTCCACAGAAATAAGGCTAGCAAAGAGATCCAGGAAATACAGATGTAACTCTGTGAGATGAATTAACAGAACTGTAAGCAGTTTCTCAGAAAGCTTCTTTCCAGATTTCATCTGAGGATATTTCGTAATTCACCATAGCCCTCTACGGGCTTCCAAATATCACTTTGCCAATTCCACAAGAACTGTCTTAGCGAAAGATCTCTTGAGGGGAAAGCTGTAACTCTGTGAGATGATTTCACAGAACACAAATAAGTTTCTCAGAAAGCTTCTTTCTCTTTGTTATCGTAGGATATTTCCTTTGGCCCTATAGTCTTCAAAGGGATCTGAAATATCTGTTCTCAGATTCCACAGAAATAAGGCTAGCAAAGAGATTGACGAAATACAGATGTAACTCTGTGAGATGAATTAACAGAACATTTAGCAGTTTCTCAGAAAGCTTCTTTCCAGATTTCATCTGAGGATATTTCCTTTTTACCATAGCCCTTTATGGGCTTCCAAATATCACTTTGCCAATTCCACAAGAACAGTCTTAGCGAAAGGCGTCTTGAGGGGAAAGCTGTAACTCTGTGAGATGATTTCACAGAACACAAATAAGTTTCTCAGAAAGCTTCTTTCTCTTGGTTATCGGAGGATATTTCCTTTGGCCCTATAGTCTTCAAAGGGATCCGAAATATCTGTTCTCAGATTCCCCAGAAATAAGGCTAGCAAAGAGACCCAGGAAACACAGATGTAACTCGGTGAGGTGAATAAACAGAACACTAAGCGTTTTCTCAGAAACTTTCTTTCCAGATTTCATCTGAGGATATTACCTTTTCACCATAGCCCTCTATGGGCTTCCAAATATCACTTTTCCAATTCCACAAGAATTGTCTTAGCGAAAGGCTTCTTGATGGGAAAGCTATAACTCTCTGAGACGATTTCACAGAACACAAAGAGGTTTCTCAGAAACCTTCTTTCTCTTTGTTATCGGAGGATATTTCCTTTTGCCCTAAAGTCTTCAAAGGGATCAGAAATATCTGTTCTCAGATTCCACCGAAATAAGGCCAACAAAGAGATCCACGAAATACAGATGCAACTCTGTGAGATGAATTAACAGAACACTAAGCAGTTTCTCAGAAAGCTTCTTTCCAGATTTCATCTGAGGATATTTCCTTTTTCACCATAGCCCTCTATGGGCTTCCACATATTACTGTGCCAATTCCACAAGAACTGTCTTAGCGAAAGACTTCTTGAGGGGAAAGCTGTAACTCTGGGAGATGATTTCACAGAACACAAAGAAGTTTCTCAGAAAGCTTCTTTCTCTTTGTCACCAGAGGATATTTCCATTGGCCCTGTAGTCTTCAAAGGGATCCGAAATATCTGTTCTCAGAATCCACAGAAATAATGCTAGGAAAAAGATCCACGAAATACAGATGTAACTCTGTGAGATGAATTAACAGAACACGAAGCAGTTTCTCAGACAGCTTCTTTCCAGATTTCATCTGAGGATATTTCCTTTTTCACCTTAGCCCTCTATGGTCTTCCAAATATCACTTTGCCAATTCCACAACAACTGTCTTAGAGAAAGGCTTCTTGAGGGGAAAGCTGTAACTCTGTGAGATTATTTCACAGAACAAAAAAAGTTTCTCAGAAAGCTTCTTTCTCTTTGTTATCGGAGGATATTTCCTATGGCCATATAGTCTACAAAGGGATTCGAAATAGCTGTTCTCAGATTCCACAGAAAGAAGGCTAGCAAAGAGATCCAGGAAATACAGATGTAACTCTGTGAGATGAATTAACAGAACACTTAGCAGTTTCTCAGAAAGCTTCTTTCCAGATTTCATCTGAGGATATTTCGTAATCCACCATAGCCCTCTACGGGCTTCCAAATATCACTTTGCCAATTCCACAAGAACTGTCTTAGCGAAAGACCTCTTGAGGGGAAAGCTGTAACTCTGTGAGATGATTTCACGGAACACAAATAAGTTTCTCAGAAAGCTTCTTTCTCTTTGTTATCGGAGGTATCTCCTTTGGCCCTATAGTCTTCAAAGGGATCTGAAATATCTGTTCTCAGATTCCACAGAAATAAGGCTAGCAAAGAGATTGACGAAATACAGATGTAACTCTGTGAGTTGAATAAACAGAACATTTAGCAGTTTCTCAGAAAGCTTCTTTCCAGAATTCATCTGAGGATATTTCCTTTTTCACCATAGCCCTCTATGGGCTTCCAAATATCACTTTGCAAATTCCACAAGAACAGTCTTAGCGAAAGGCCTCTTGAGGGGAAAGCTGTAAATCTGTGAGATGATTTCACAGAACACAAATAAGTTTCTCAGAAAGCTTCTTTCTCTTGGTTATCGGAGGATATTTCCTTTGGTCCTACAGTCTTCAAGGGGTCCGAAATATCTGTTCTCAGATTCCACAGAAATAAGGCTAGCAAAGAGATCCACGAAACACAGATGTAACTCGGTGAGGTGAATTAACAGAACACTAAACAGTTTATCAGAAACCTTCTTTCCAGATTTCATCTGAGGATATTTCCTTTTTCACCACAGCCCTCTATGGGCTTCCAAATATCACTTTACCAATTCCACAAGAACTGTCTTAGCGAAAGGCCTCTTGAGGGGAAAGCTGTAACTCTGTGAGATGATTTCAGAGAATACAAATAAGTTTCTCAGAAAGCTTCTTTCTCTTTGTTATCGGAGGATATTTCCTTTGGCCCTATTGTCTTCAAAGGGATCCGAAATATCTGTTCTCAGATTCCACAGAAATAAGGCTAGCAAGGATATCCACGAAATACAGATGTAACTCTGTGAGATGAATTAACAGAACACTAAGCAGTTTCTCAGAAACCTTCTTTCCAGATTTCATCTGAGGATATTTCCTTTTTCACCCTAGGCCTGTAGGGGCTTCCAAATATCACTTTGCCAATTCCACAAGAACTGTCTTAGCGAAAGGCTTCCTGATGGGAAAGCTGTAACTCTGTGAGATGATTTCACAGAACACAAAGAAGTTTCTCAGAAAGCTTCTTTCTCTTTGTTATCGGAGGATATTTACTATGGCCATATAGTCTTCAAAGGGATCTGAAATATCTGTTCTCAGATTCCACAGAAATAAGGCTAGCAAAGACATTGACGAAATACAGATGTAACTCTGTGAGATGAATTAACAGAACATTTAGCAGTTTCTCAGAAAGCTTCTTTCCAGATTTCATCTGAGGATATTTCGTTATTCACCATAGCCCTCTATGGGCTTCCAAATATCACTTTGCCAATTCCACAAGAACAGTCTTAGCGAAAGACCTCTTGAGTGGAAAGCTGTAACTCTGTGAGGTGATTTCACAGAACACAAAGAAGTTTCTCAGAAAGCTTCTTTCTCTTTTTTATCGGAGGATATTTCCTTTGGCCCTATAGTCTTCAAATGGATCCGAAATATCTGTTCTCAGATTCCACAGAAATAAGGCTAGCAAAGAGATCCACGAAATACAGATGTAACTCTGTGAGATGAATTAACAGAACACGAAGCAGTTTCTCAGAAACCTTCTTTGCAGATTTAATCTGAGGATATTTCCTTTTTCACCATAGCCCTCTATGGGCTTCCAAATATCACTTTGCCAATTCCACAAGAACTGCTTTAGCGAAAGGCTTCTTGAGGGGAAAGCTATAACTCGGGGAGATGATTTCACAGAACACAAAGAATTTTCTCAGAAAGCTTCTTTCTCTTTGTTATCAGAGGATATTTCCATTGGCCCTATAGTCTTCAACGGGATCCGAAATATCTGTTTTCCGATTCCATAGAAATAAGGCTGGCAAAGAGATCCAGGAAATACAGATGTAACTCTGTGAGATGAATTAACAGAACACTAAGCAGTTTCTCAGAAAGCTGCTTTTCAGATTTCATCTGAGGATATTTCCTTTTTCACCAAAGCCCTCTATGGGCTTCCAAATATCACTTTGCAAATTCCACAAGAACTGTCTTAGCGAAAGGATTCTTAAGGGGAAAGCTGTAACTCTGTGAGATGATTTCACGGAACACAAAGAAGTTTCTCAGAAAGCTTCTTTCTCTTTGCTATCGGAGGATATTTCCTTTGGTCCTTTAGTCTTCAAAGGGATCCGAAATATCTGTTCTCAGATTCCACAGAAATAAGGCTAGCAAAGAGATCCACGAAATACATATGTAACCCAGTGAGATGAATTAACAGAACACGAAGCAGTTTCTCAGAAACCTTCTTTGCAGATTTAATCTGAGGATATTTCCTTTTTCACCATAGCCCTCTATGGGCTTCCAAATATCACTTTGCCAATTCCACAAGAACTGCTTTAGCGAAAGGCTTCTTGAGGGGAAAGCTATAACTCGGGGAGATGATTTCACAGAACACAAAGAATTTTCTCAGAAAGCTTCTTTCTCTTTGTTATCAGAGGATATTTCCATTGGCCCTATAGTCTTCAACGGGATCCGAAATATCTGTTTTCCGATTCCATAGAAATAAGGCTGGCAAAGAGATCCAGGAAATACAGATGTAACTCTGTGAGATGAATTAACAGAACACTAAGCAGTTTCTCAGAAAGCTGCTTTTCAGATTTCATCTGAGGATATTTCCTTTTTCACCATAGCCCTCTATGGGCTTCCAAATATCACTTTGCCAATTCCACAAGAACTGTGTTAGCGAAAGGCTTCTTGAGGGGAAAGCTGTATCTCTGTGAGATGATTTCACAGAACCCAAAGAAGTTTCTCAGAAGGCTTTTTTCTCTTTCTTATCGGAGGATATTTCCTTTGGCCCTATAGTCTTCAAAGGGATCCGAAATATCTGTTCTCAGATCCACCGAAAGAAGGCTAGCAAAGTGATCCACGAAATACAGATGTAACTCTGTGAGATGAACTATTCACCATAGCCCTCTATGGGCTTCCAAATATCACTTTGCCATTTCCACAAGTACTGTGTTAGCGAAAGGCTTCTTGAGTTGAAAGCTGTAACTCTGTGAGATGATTTCACAGAACACAAAAAAGTTTCTCAGAAAGCTTCTTTTTCTTTGTTATCGGAGGATATTTCCTTTGGCCCTATAGTCTCCAAAGGGATCCGAAATATCTGTTCTCACATTCCACAGAAATAAGGCTAGGAAAGAGATCCACGAAATACAGATATAACTCTGTGAGATGAATTAACAGAACACTAAGCAGGTTCTCAGAAAGCTTCTTTCCAGATTTAATCTGAGGATATTTCCTATTACACCATAGCCCTCTACGGGCTTTCAAAAATCACTTTGCCAATTCCACAAGAACTCTCTTAGCGAAAGACTTCTTGAGGGGAAAGCTGTATCTCTGTGAGGTGATTTAACAGAACACAAAGAAGTTTCTCAGAGCGCTTCTTTCTCTTTGTTATCGGAGGATATTTCCTTTGGCCCTTTAGTCTTCAAAGGGATCCGAAATATCTGTTCTCAGATTCCCCAGAAATAAGGCTAGCAAAGAGATCCACGAAATACACATGTAACCCTTTGAGATGAATTAACAGAACACTATGCAGTTTCTCAGAAAGCTTCTTTCCAGATTTCATCTGAGGATATTTCCTTTTTCACCATAGCCCTCTATGGGCTTCCAAATATCACTTTGCCAATTCTACAAGAACTGTCTTAGCGTAAGGCTTCTTGAAGAGAAAGCTGAAACTCTGTGAGATGATTTCACAGAACACAAAGAAGTTTCTCAGAAAGCTTCTTTCTCTTTGTCATCAGAGGATATTTCCTTTGGCCCTATAGTCTTCAAAGGGATCCGAAATATCTGTTCTCAGATTCCACAGAAGTAAGGCTAGCAAAGAGATCCACGAAATACAGATGTAACTCTTTGAGATGAATTAACAGAACACTAAGCAGTTTCTCAGGAAGCTTCTTTCCATATTTCATCTGAGGATATTTCCTTTTTCACCATACCCTCTACGGGCTTCCAAATATCACTTTGCAAATTCCACAAGAACTGTCTTAGCGAAAGGCCTCTTGAGGGGAAAGCTGTAACTCTGTGAGATGATTTCACAGAACACAAAGAAGTTTCTCATAAAGCTTCTTTCTCTTTGTTATCGGAGGATATTTCCTTTGGCCCTATAGTCCTCAAAGGGATCGGAAATATCTGTTCTCAGATTCCACAGAAATAAGGCTAGTAAAGAGATCCACGAAATACAGATGTAACTCTGTGAGATGAATTAAGAGAACACAAAGCAGTTTCTCAGAAAGCTTCTTTCCAGATTTCATCTGAGGATATTTCCTTTTTCACCATAGCCCTCTATGGGCTTCCAAATATCACTTTGCCAATTCCACAAGAACTGTCTTAGCGAAAGGCTTCTTGAGGGGAAAGCTGTAACTCTGTGAGATGATTTAACAGAACACAAAGAAGTTTCTCAGAAAGATTCTTTCTCTTTGTTATCGGAGGATATTTCCTTTGGCACTATAGTCTGCAAAGGGATCCGAAATATCTGTTCTCAGATTCCCCAGAAATAAGGCTAGCAAAGAGATACACGAAATACAGATGTAACTCTGTGAGATGAAATAACAGAACACTAAGCAGTTTCTCAGAAAGCTTCTTTCCAGATTTCATCTGACGATATTTCCTTATTCACCATAGCCCTCTATGGGCTTCCAAATATCACTTTGCCATTTCCACAAGAACTGTGTTAGCGAAAGGCTTCTTGAGTAGAAAGCTGTAACTCTCTGAGATGATTTCACAGAAAACAAAAAAGTTTCTCAGAAAGCTTCTTTTTCTTTGTTATCGGAGGATATTTCCTTTGGCCCTATAGTCTCCAAAGGGATCCGAAATATCTGTTCTCAGATTCCACAGAAATAAGGCTAGCAAAGAGATCCACGAAATACAGATATAACTCTGTGAGATGAATTAACAGAACACTAAGCAGGTTCTCAGATAGCTTATTTCCAGATTTAATCTGAGGATATTTCCTTTTACACCATAGCCCTCTATGGGCTTTCAAAAACCACTTTGCCAATTCCACAAGAACTCTCTTAGCGAAAGACTTCTTGAGGGGAAAGCTGTAACTCTTTGAGGTGATTTAACAGAACACAAAGAAGTTTCTCAGAGCGCTTCTTTCTCTTTTTTATCGGAGGATATTTCCTTTGGCCCTTTAGTCTTCAAATGGATCCGAAATATCTGTTCTCAGATTCCCCAGAAATAAGGCTAGCAAAGAGATCCACGAAATACAGATGTAACTCTGTGAGATGAAATAACAGAACACTAAGCAGTTTCTCAGAAAGCTTCTTTCCAGATTTCATCTGAGGATATTTGTTTTTTCACCATAGCCCTCTATGGGCTTCCAAATATCACTTTGGAATTCTACAAGAACTGTCTTAACGAAAGGCTTCTTGAAGAGAAAGCTGAAACTCGGTGAGATGATTTCACAGAACACAAAGAAGTTTCTCAGAAAGCTTCTTTCTCTTTTTTATCAGAGGATATTTCATTTGGCCCTATAGTCCTCAAAGGGATCGGAAATATCTGTTCTCAGATTCCACAGAAATAAGGCTAGAAAAGAGATCCACGAAATACAGATGTAACTCTGTGAGATGAATTAACAGAACACTAAGCAGTTTCTCAGAAAGCTTCTTTCCAGATTTCATCTGAGGATATTTCCTTTTTCACCATAGCCCTCTATGGGCTTCCAAATATCACTTTGCCAATTCCACAAGAACTGTCTCAGCGAAAGGCTTCTTGAGGGGAAAGCTGTAACTCTGTGAGATGATTTCACAGAACACAAAGAAGTTTCTCAGAAAGCTTCTTTCTCTTTGTTATCGGAGGATATTTACTATGGCCATATAGTCTTCAAAGGGATCTGAAATATCTGTTCTCAGATTCCACAGAAATAAGGCTAGCAAAGACATTGACGAAATACAGATGTAACTCTGTGAGATGAATTAACAGAACATTTAGCAGTTTCTCAGAAAGCTTCTTTCCAGATTTCATCTGAGGATATTTCGTTATTCACCATAGCCCTCTATGGGCTTCCAAATATCACTTTGCCAATTCCACAAGAACAGTCTTAGCGAAAGACCTCTTGAGTGGAAAGCTGTAACTCTGTGAGGTGATTTCACAGAACACAAAGAAGTTTCTCAGAAAGCTTCTTTCTCTTTTTTATCGGAGGATATTTCCTTTGGCCCTATAGTCTTCAAATGGATCCGAAATATCTGTTCTCAGATTCCACAGAAATAAGGCTAGCAAAGAGATCCACGAAATACAGATGTAACTCTGTGAGATGAATTAACAGAACACGAAGCAGTTTCTCAGAAACCTTCTTTGCAGATTTAATCTGAGGATATTTCCTTTTTCACCATAGCCCTCTATGGGCTTCCAAATATCACTTTGCCAATTCCACAAGAACTGCTTTAGCGAAAGGCTTCTTGAGGGGAAAGCTATAACTCGGGGAGATGATTTCACAGAACACAAAGAATTTTCTCAGAAAGCTTCTTTCTCTTTGTTATCAGAGGATATTTCCATTGGCCCTATAGTCTTCAACGGGATCCGAAATATCTGTTTTCAGATTCCATAGAAATAAGGCTGGCAAAGAGATCCAGGAAATACAGATGTAACTCTGTGAGATGAATTAACAGAACACTAAGCAGTTTCTCAGAAAGCTGCTTTTCAGATTTCATCTGAGGATATTTCCTTTTTCACCAAAGCCCTCTATGGGCTTCCAAATATCACTTTGCAAATTCCACAAGAACTGTCTTAGCGAAAGGATTCTTAAGGGGAAAGCTGTAACTCTGTGAGATGATTTCACGGAACACAAAGAAGTTTCTCAGAAAGCTTCTTTCTCTTTGCTATCGGAGGATATTTCCTTTGGTCCTTTAGTCTTCAAAGGGATCCGAAATATCTGTTCTCAGATTCCACAGAAATAAGGCTAGCAAAGAGATCCACGAAATACATATGTAACCCAGTGAGATGAATTAACAGAACACTAAGCAGTTTCTCAGAAAGCTTCTTTCCAGATTTCATCTGAGGATATTTCCTTTTTCACCATAGCCCTCTATGGGCTTCCAAATATCACTTTGCCAATTCCACAAGAACTGTCTTAGAGAAAGGCTTCTTGAAGGGAAAGCTGTAACTCTGTGAGATGATTTCACAGAACACAAAAAGTTTCTCAGAAACCTTCTTTCTCTTTGTTATCGGAGGATATTTCCTGTGGCCCTATAGTCTTCAAAGGGATCCGAAATATCTGTTCTCAGATTGCACAGAAATAAGGCTAGCAAAGAGATCCACGAAATACAGATATAACTCTGTGAGATGAATTAACAGAACACTTAGCAGTTTCTCAGAAAGCTTCTTTCCAGATTTCATCTGAGGATATTTCCTTTTTCACCATAGCCCTCTATGGGCTTCCAAATATCACTATGCCAATTCCACAAGAACTGTTTTAGCGAAAGGCCTCTTGAGGGGAAAGCTGTAACTCTGTGAGATTATTTCACAGAACACAAAGAAGTTTCTCAGAAAGCTTCTTTCTCTTTGTTATCGGAGGATATTTCCTTTGGCCCTCTAGTCTTCAAAGGGATCCAAAATATCTGTTCTCAGATTCCACAGAAATAAGGCTAGGAAACAGATCCACGAAATACAGATGTAACTCTGTGAGATGAATTAACAGAACACGAAGCAGTTTCTCAGAAAGCTTCCTTCCCGATTTCATCTGAGGATATTTCCTTATTCAAAATAGCCCTCTATGGGCTTCCACATATCACTGTGCCAATTCCACAAGAACTGTCTTAGAGAAAGGCTTCTAGAGGGGAAAGCTGTAACCCTGTGAGATGATTTCACAGAACAAAAAAAGTTTCTCAGAAAGCTTCTTTCTCTTTGTTATCGGAGGATATTTCCTATGGCCATATAGTCTACAAAGGGATTCGAAATATCTACTCTCAGATTCCACAGAAATAAGGCTAGCAAAGAGATCCACGAAATACAGATGTATCTCTGTTATATGAATTAACAGAACACTTAGCAGTTTCTCAGAAAGCTTCTTTCCAGATTTCATCTGAGGATATTTCGTATTTCACCATAGCCCTCTACGGGCTTCCAAATATCACTTTGCCAATTCCACAAGAACTGTCTCATCGAAAGACCTCTTGAGGGGAAGCTGTAAATCTGTGAGATGATTTCACAGAACACAAAGAAGTTTCTCAGAAAGCTTCTTTCTCTTTGTTATCGGAGGATATTTCCTTTGGCCCTTAGTCTTCAAAGGGATCCGAAATATCTGTTCTCAGATTCCACAGAAATAAGGCAAGCAAAGAGATCCACGAAATACAGATGTAACTCTGTGAGATGAAGTAACAGAACACTAAGCAGTTTCTCAGAAAGCTTCTTTCCAGATTTCATCTGACGATATTTCCTTATTCACCATAGCCCTCTATGGGCTTCCAAATATCACTTTGCCATTTCCACAAGTACTGTGTTAGCGAAAGGCTTCTTGAGTTGAAAGCTGTAACTCTGTGAGATGATTTCACAGAACACAAAAAAGTTTCTCAGAAAGCTTCTTTTTCTTTGTTATCGGAGGATATTTCTTTTGGCCCTATAGTCTCCAAAGTGATCCGAAATATTTGTTCTCAGATTCCACAGAAATAAGGCTAGGAAAGAGATCCACGAAATACAGATGTAACTCTGTGAGATGAATTAACAAAACACTAAGCAGTTTCTCATAAAGCTTCTTTCCAGATGTAATCTGAGGATGTTTCCTTTTACACCATAGCCCTCTATGGGCTTTCAAAAATCACTTTCCCAATTCCACAAGAACTCTCTTAGCGAAAGAATTCTTGAGGGGAAAGCTGTATCTCTGTGAGGTGATTTAACAGAACACAAAGAAGTTTCTCAGAGCGCTTCT
Organism: Macaca nemestrina; assembly: GCF_043159975.1. Classification (NCBI taxonomy): domain Eukaryota; kingdom Metazoa; phylum Chordata; class Mammalia; order Primates; family Cercopithecidae; genus Macaca; species Macaca nemestrina. Next base: position 103,460,450 of record NC_092138.1, on the reverse strand, counting down.
TTCTCTTTTTTATCGGAGGATATTTCCTTTGTCCCTTTAGTCTTCAAAGGGATCCGAAATATCTGTTCTCAGATTCCCCAGAAATAAGGCTAGCAAAGAGATCCACGAAATCCAGATGTAACTCTGTGAGATGAAATAACAGAACGCTAAGCAGTTTCTCAGAAAGCTTCCATCCCGATTTCATCTGAGGATATTTCCTTATTCAAAATAGCCCTCTATGGGCTTCCAAATATCACTTTGCCATTTCCACAAGAACTGTGTTAGTGAAAGTCTTCTTGAGTAGAAAGCTGTAACTCTGTGAGATGATTTCACAGAAAACCAAAAAGTTTCTCAGAAAGCTTCTTTTTCTTTGTTATCGGAGGATATTTCCTTTGGCCCTATAGTCTCCAAAGGGATCCGAAATATCTGTTCTCACATTCCACAGAAATAAGGCTAGGAAAGAGATCCACGAAATACAGATATAACTCTGTGAGATGAATTAACAGAACACTAAGCAGGTTCTCAGAAAGCTTCTTTCCAGATTTAATCTGAGGATATTTCCTATTACACCATAGCCCTCTACGGGCTTTCAAAAATCACTTTGCCAATTCCACAAGAACTCTCTTAGCGAAAGACTTCTTGAGGGGAAAGCTGTATCTCTGTGAGGTGATTTAACAGAACACAAAGAAGTTTCTCAGAGCGCTTCTTTCTCTTTGTTATCGGAGGATATTTCCTTTGGCCCTTTAGTCTTCAAAGGGATCCGAAATATCTGTTCTCAGATTCCCCAGAAATAAGGCTAGCAAAGAGATCCACGAAATACACATGTAACCCTTTGAGATGAATTAACAGAACACTATGCAGTTTCTCAGAAAGCTTCTTTCCAGATTTCATCTGAGGATATTTCCTTTTTCACCATAGCCCTCTATGGGCTTCCAAATATCACTTTGCCAATTCTACAAGAACTGTCTTAGCGTAAGGCTTCTTGAAGAGAAAGCTGAAACTCTGTGAGATGATTTCACAGAACACAAAGAAGTTTCTCAGAAAGCTTCTTTCTCTTTGTCATCAGAGGATATTTCCTTTGGCCCTATAGTCTTCAAAGGGATCCGAAATATCTGTTCTCAGATTCCACAGAAGTAAGGCTAGCAAAGAGATCCACGAAATACAGATGTAACTCTTTGAGATGAATTAACAGAACACTAAGCAGTTTCTCAGGAAGCTTCTTTCCATATTTCATCTGAGGATATTTCCTTTTTCACCATACCCTCTACGGGCTTCCAAATATCACTTTGCAAATTCCACAAGAACTGTCTTAGCGAAAGGCCTCTTGAGGGGAAAGCTGTAACTCTGTGAGATGATTTCACAGAACACAAAGAAGTTTCTCATAAAGCTTCTTTCTCTTTGTTATCGGAGGATATTTCCTTTGGCCCTATAGTCCTCAAAGGGATCGGAAATATCTGTTCTCAGATTCCACAGAAATAAGGCTAGTAAAGAGATCCACGAAATACAGATGTAACTCTGTGAGATGAATTAAGAGAACACAAAGCAGTTTCTCAGAAAGCTTCTTTCCAGATTTCATCTGAGGATATTTCCTTTTTCACCATAGCCCTCTATGGGCTTCCAAATATCACTTTGCCAATTCCACAAGAACTGTCTTAGCGAAAGGCTTCTTGAGGGGAAAGCTGTAACTCTGTGAGATGATTTAACAGAACACAAAGAAGTTTCTCAGAAAGCTTCTTTCTCTTTGTTATCGGAGGATATTTCCTTTGGCCCTATAGTCTGCAAAGGGATCCGAAATATCTGTTCTCAGATTCCCCAGAAATAAGGCTAGCAAAGAGATACACGAAATACAGATGTAACTCTGTGAGATGAAATAACAGAACACTAAGCAGTTTCTCAGAAAGCTTCTTTCCAGATTTCATCTGACGATATTTCCTTATTCACCATAGCCCTCTATGGGCTTCCAAATATCACTTTGCCATTTCCACAAGAACTGTGTTAGCGAAAGGCTTCTTGAGTAGAAAGCTGTAACTCTCTGAGATGATTTCACAGAAAACAAAAAAGTTTCTCAGAAAGCTTCTTTTTCTTTGTTATCGGAGGATATTTCCTTTGGCCCTATAGTCTCCAAAGGGATCCGAAATATCTGTTCTCAGATTCCACAGAAATAAGGCTAGCAAAGAGATCCACGAAATACAGATATAACTCTGTGAGATGAATTAACAGAACACTAAGCAGGTTCTCAGATAGCTTATTTCCAGATTTAATCTGAGGATATTTCCTTTTACACCATAGCCCTCTATGGGCTTTCAAAAACCACTTTGCCAATTCCACAAGAACTCTCTTAGCGAAAGACTTCTTGAGGGGAAAGCTGTAACTCTTTGAGGTGATTTAACAGAACACAAAGAAGTTTCTCAGAGCGCTTCTTTCTCTTTTTTATCGGAGGATATTTCCTTTGGCCCTTTAGTCTTCAAATGGATCCGAAATATCTGTTCTCAGATTCCCCAGAAATAAGGCTAGCAAAGAGATCCACGAAATACAGATGTAACTCTGTGAGATGAAATAACAGAACACTAAGCAGTTTCTCAGAAAGCTTCTTTCCAGATTTCATCTGAGGATATTTGTTTTTTCACCATAGCCCTCTATGGGCTTCCAAATATCACTTTGGAATTCTACAAGAACTGTCTTAACGAAAGGCTTCTTGAAGAGAAAGCTGAAACTCTGTGAGATGATTTCACAGAACACAAAGAAGTTTCTCAGAAAGCTTCTTTCTCTTTTTTATCAGAGGATATTTCATTTGGCCCTATAGTCCTCAAAGGGATCGGAAATATCTGTTCTCAGATTCCACAGAAATAAGGCTAGAAAAGAGATCCACGAAATACAGATGTAACTCTGTGAGATGAATTAACAGAACACTAAGCAGTTTCTCAGAAAGCTTCTTTCCAGATTTCATCTGAGGATATTTCTTTTTTCACCATAGCCCTCTATGGGCTTCCAAATATCACTTTGCCAATTCCACAAGAACTGTCTCAGCGAAAGGCTTCTTGAGGGGAAAGCTGTAACTCTGTGAGATGATTTCACAGAACCCACAGAAGTCTCTCAGAAAGCTTCTTTCTCTTTGTTATCGGAGGATATTTCCATTGGCCCTATAGTCTTCAAAGTGATCCGAAATATCTGTTCTCAGATTCCACAGAAATAAGGCTAGCAAAGAGATCCACGAAATACAGATGTAACTCAGGGAGATGAATTAACAGAACGCTAAGCAGTTTCTCAGAAAGCTTCTTTCCAGATTTCATCTGAGGATATTTCCTTATCACCATAGACCACTATGGGCTTCCAAATATCACTTTGCCAATTCCACAAGACCTGTCTTAGCGAAAAGCTTCTTGAGGAGAAAGCTGTAACTCTGTGAGATGATTTCACAGAACACAAGGAAGTTTCTCAGAAAGTTTCTTTCTCTTTGTTATCGGAGGATATTTCCTTTTGCCCTATAGTCTTCAAAGGGATCCGAAATATCTCTTCTCAGCTTCCCCAGAAATAAGGTTAGCAAAGAGATCCACGAAATACAGATGTAACTCTGTGAGATGAATTAACAGAACACGAAGCAGTTTCTCAGAAAGCTTCTTTCCAGATTTCATCTGAGGATATTTCCTTTTTCACCATAGCCCTCTATGGGCTTTCAAAAATCACTTTGCCAATTCCACAAGAACTGTCGTAGCGAAAGGCGACTGGAGGGGAAAGCTGTAACTCTGTGAGATGATTTCACAGAACACAAAGTTGTTTCTCAGAAAGCTTCTTTCTCTTTCTTATCGGAGGATATTTCCTTGGCCCTATAGTCTTCAAAGGGATCCGAAATATCTGTTCTCAGATTCCACAGAAATAAGGCTAGCAAAGAGATCCACGAAATGCAGATGAAACTCTGTGAGATGAATTAACAGAACACTAAGCAGTTTCTCAGAAAGCTTCTTTCCGGATTTCATCTGAGGATATTTCCTTTTTCACCATAGCCCTCTATGGGCTTCCAAATATCACTTTGCCAGTTCCGCAAGAACTGTCTTAGCCAAAGGCTTATTGAGGGGAAAGCTGTAACTCTGTGAGATGATTTCACAGAACACAAAGAAGTTTCTCAGAAAGCTTCTTTCTCTTTGTTATCGGAGGATATTTCCTTTGGCCCTATAGTCTTCAAACGGATCCGAAATGTCTGTTCTCAGATTCCACAGAAATAAGGCTAGCAAAGAGATCCACGAAATAAAATTGTAACTCTGTGAGATGAATTAGGAGAACACTAAGCAGTTTCTCAGAAAGCTTCTTTCCAGATTTCATCTGAGGATATTTCCTTTTTCACCATAGCCCTCTACGGGCTTCCAAATATCACTTTGCAAATTCCACAAGAACTGTCTTAGCGAAAGGCTTCTTGAGGGGAAAGCTGTAACTCTGTGAGATGATTTCACAGAACACAAAGAAGTTTCTCAGAAAGCTTCTTTCTCTTTGCTATCGGAGGATATTTCCTTTGGCCCTATAGTCTGCAAAGGGAGCCGAAATATCTGTTCTCAGATTCCACAGAAATAAGTAGAGCAAAGAGATCCACGAAATACAGATGTAACTCTGTGAGATGAAATAACAGAACACTAAGCAGTTTCTCAGTCCAGATTTCATCTGAGGATATTTGCTTATTCACCATAGCCCTCTATTGGCTTCCAAATATCACTTTGCCATTTCCAGAAGAACTGTGTTAGCGAAAGGCTTCTTGAGTTGAAAGCTGTAACTCTGTGAGATGATTTCACAGAACACAAAAAAGTTTCTCAGAAAGCTTCTTTTTCTTTGTTATCGGACGGTATTTCCTTTGGCCCTATAGTCTTCAAAGGGATCCGAAATATCTGTTCTCAGATTCCACAGAAATAAGGCTAGGAAAGAGATCCACGAAATACAGATGTAACTCTGTGAGATGAATTAACAGAACACTAAGCAGTTTCTCAGAAAGCTTCTTTCCAGATTTAATCTGAGGATATTTCCTTTTACACCATAGCCCTCTATGGGCTTTCAAAAATCTCTTTGCCAATTCCAGAAGAACTCTCTTAGCGAAAGACTTCTTGAGGAGAAAGCTGTAACTCTGTGAGATGATTTCACAGAACACAAAGAAGTTTCTCAGAAAACTTCTTTGTCTTTGTTAACGGAGGATATTTCCCTTGGCCCTAGAATCTTCAAAGGGATCCGAAATATCTGTTCTCAAATTCCACAGAAATAAGGCTAGCAAAGAGATTCACGAAATACAGATGTACCTCTGTGACATCAATTAACAGAACACTAAGCAGTTTCTCAGAAAGCTTCTTTCCAGATTTCTTCTGAGGATATTTCCTTTTTCACCATAGCCCTCTAAGAGCTTCCAAATATCACTTTGCAAATTCCACAAGAACTGTCTTAGCAAAAGGCTTCTTGAGGGGAAAGCTGTAACTCTGTGAGATGATTTCACAGAACACAAAGAAGATTCTCAGAAAGCTTTTTTCTCTTTGATCTCGGAGGATATTTCCTTTTGCCCTATAGTCTTCAAAAGGGATCCGAAATATCTGTTCTCAGATTCCACAGAAATAAGGCTAGCAAAGAGATCCACGAAATACATATATAACACTGTGAGATGAATTAACAGAATACTAAGCAGTTTCTCAGAAAGCTTCTTTCCCGATTTCATCTGAGGATATTTCCTTTTTCACCATAGCCCTCTATGGGCTTCCAAATATCACTTTGCCAATTCCACAAGAACTGTCTTAGCGAAAGGCATCTTGAGGGGAAAGCTGTAACTCTGTGAGATGATTTCACAGAACACAAAGAAGTTTCTCATAAATCTTCTTTCTCTTTTTTATCGGAGGGTATTTCCTTTGGCCCTAGAGTCTTCAAAGAGATCCAAAATATCTGTTCTCAGATTCCACAGTAATAAGGCTAGCAAAGAGATCCACGAAATACAGATGTAACTCTGTGAGATGAATTAACAGAACACAAAGCAGTTTCTCAGAAAGCTTCTTTCCAGATTTCATCTGAGGATATTTCCTTTTTCACCATAGCCCTCTAAGGGCCTCCAAATATCACTTTGCCAATTCCACAAGAACTGTCTTAGCGAAAGGCTTCTTGAGGGGAAAGCTGTAACTCTGTGAGATGATTTCACAGAACACAAAGAAGTTCCTCAGAAAGCATCTTTCTCTCTGTTATCGGAGGATATTTTCTTTGGCCATATAGTCTTCAAAGGGATACGACATATCTGTTCTCAGATTGCACAGAAATAAGGCTAGCAAAGAGATCCACGAAATACAGATGTAACTCTGTGAGATGAATTAACAGAACACTAAGCAGTTTCGCAGAAAGCTTCTTTCCAGATTTCATGTGAGGATATTTCCTTTTTCACCATAGCCCTCTATGGGCTTCCAAATATCACTTTGCCAATTCCATAAGAACTGTCTTAGCGAAAGGCTTCTTGAGGGGAAAGCTGAAACTCTGTGAGATGATTTCACAGAACACAAAGAGGTTTCTCAGAAAGCTAATTTCTCTTTGTTATCGGAGGATATTTCCTTTGGCCCTATAGTCTTCAAAGGGATACGAAATATCTGTTCTCAGATTGCACAGAAATAAGGCTAGCAAAGAGATCCACGAAATACAGATGTAACTCTGTGAGATGAATTAACAGAACACTAAGCAGTTTCTCAGAAAGCTTCTTTCCAGATTTCATCTGAGGATATTTGTTTTTCACCATAGCCCTCTATGGGCTTCCAAATATCACTTTGTAAATTCCACAAGAACTGTCTTAGCGAAAGGCCTCTTGAGGGGAAAGCTGTAACTCTGTGAGATGATTTCACAGAATACAAAGAAGTTTCTCATAAAGCTTCTTTCTCTTTGTTATCGGAGGATATTTCCTTTGGCCCTATAATCTTCAAAGGGATCCGAAATATCTGTTCTCAGATTCCACAGATGTAAGGCTAGCAAGAGATCCACGAAATACAGATGTAACTCTGTGAGATGAATTAACAGAACACTAAGCAGTTTCTCAGAAATCTTCTTTCCAGATTTCATCTGAGGATATTTCCTTTTTCACCATACCCACTACGGGCTTCCAAATATCACTTTGCAAATTCCACAAGAACTGTCTTAGCGAAAGGCCTCTTGAGGGGAAAGCTGAAACTCTGTGAGATGATTTCACAGAACACATAGAAGTTTCTCATAAAGCTTCTTTCTCTTTGTTATCGGAGGATATTTCATTTGGCCCTATAGTCCTCAAAGGGATCGGAAATATCTGTTCTCAGATTCCACAGAAATAAGGCTAGCAAAGAGATCCACGAAATACAGATGTAACTCTGTGAGATGAATTAACAGAACACTAAGCAGTTTCTCAGAAAGCTTCTTTCCAGATTTCATCTGAGGATATTTCCTTTTTCACCGTAGCCCTCTATGGGCTTCCAAATATCACTTTGCCATTTCCACAAGAACTGTCTTAGCGAAAGGCTTCTTGAGGGGAAAGCTGTAACTCTGTGAGATGATGTCACAGAACACAAAGAAGTTTCTCAAAAAGCTTCTTTCTCTTTGTTATCGGAGGATATTTCCTTTGGACCTATAGTCTGCAAGGGGATCCGAAATATCTGTTCTCAGATTCCCCAGAAATAAGGCGAGCAAAGAGATCCACGAAATACAGATGTAACTCTGTGAGATGAATTAACAAAACACTAAGCAGTTTCTCATAAAGCTTCTTTCCAGATGTAATCTGAGGATGTTTCCTTTTACACCATAGCCCTCTATGGGCTTTCAAAAATCACTTTGCCAATTGCACAAGAACTCTCTTAGCGAAAGAATTCTTGAGGGGAAAGCTGTATCTCTGTGAGGTGATTTAACAGAACACAAAGAAGTTTCTCAGAGCGCTTCTTTCTCTTTTTTATCGGAGGATATTTCCTTTGTCATTTTAGTCTTCAAAGGGATCCGAAATATCTGTTCTCAGATTCCCCAGAAATAAGGCTAGCAAAGAGATCCACGAAATCCAGATGTAACTCTGTGAGATGAAATAACAGAACACTAAGCAGTTTCTCAGAAAGCTTCCATCCCGATTGCATCTGAGGATATTTCCTTATTCAAAATAGCCCTCTATGGGCTTCCAAATATCACTTTGCCATTTCCACAAGAACTGTGTTAGTGAAAGTCTTCTTGAGTAGAAAGCTGTAACTCTGTGAGATGATTTCACAGAAAACCAAAAAGTTTCTCAGAAAGCTTCTTTTTCTTTGTTATCGGAGGATATTTCCTTTGGCCCTATAGTCTCCAAAGGGATCCGAAATATCTGTTCTCACATTCCACAGAAATAAGGCTAGGAAAGAGATCCACGAAATACAGATATAACTCTGTGAGATGAATTAACAGAACACTAAGCAGGTTCTCAGAAAGCTTCTTTCCAGATTTAATCTGAGGATATTTCCTATTACACCATAGCCCTCTACGGGCTTTCAAAAATCACTTTGCCAATTCCACAAGAACTCTCTTAGCGAAAGACTTCTTGAGGGGAAAGCTGTATCTCTGTGAGGTGATTTAACAGAACACAAAGAAGTTTCTCAGAGCGCTTCTTTCTCTTTGTTATCGGAGGATATTTCCTTTGGCCCTTTAGTCTTCAAAGGGATCCGAAATATCTGTTCTCAGATTCCCCAGAAATAAGGCTAGCAAAGAGATCCACGAAATACACATGTAACCCTTTGAGATGAATTAACAGAACACTATGCAGTTTCTCAGAAAGCTTCTTTCCAGATTTCATCTGAGGATATTTCCTTTTTCACCATAGCCCTCTATGGGCTTCCAAATATCACTTTGCCAATTCTACAAGAACTGTCTTAGCGTAAGGCTTCTTGAAGAGAAAGCTGAAACTCTGTGAGATGATTTCACAGAACACAAAGAAGTTTCTCAGAAAGCTTCTTTCTCTTTGTCATCAGAGGATATTTCCTTTGGCCCTATAGTCTTCAAAGGGATCCGAAATATCTGTTCTCAGATTCCACAGAAGTAAGGCTAGCAAAGAGATCCACGAAATACAGATGTAACTCTTTGAGATGAATTAACAGAACACTAAGCAGTTTCTCAGGAAGCTTCTTTCCAGATTTCATCTGAGGATATTTCCTTTTTCACCATACCCTCTACGGGCTTCCAAATATCACTTTGCAAATTCCACAAGAACTGTCTTAGCGAAAGGCCTCTTGAGGGGAAAGCTGTAACTCTGTGAGATGATTTCACAGAACACAAAGAACTTTCTCATAAAGCTTCTTTCTCTTTGTTATCGGAGGATATTTCCTTTGGCCCTATAGTCCTCAAAGGGATCGGAAATATCTGTTCTCAGATTCCACAGAAATAAGGCTAGTAAAGAGATCCACGAAATACAGATGTAACTCTGTGAGATGAATTAAGAGAACACAAAGCAGTTTCTCAGAAAGCTTCTTTCCAGATTTCATCTGAGGATATTTCCTTTTTCACCATAGCCCTCTATGGGCTTCCAAATATCACTTTGCCAATTCCACAAGAACTGTCTTAGCGAAAGGCTTCTTGAGGGGAAAGCTGTAACTCTGTGAGATGATTTCACAGAACACAAAGAAGTTTCTCAGAAAGCTTCTTTCTCTTTGTTATCGGAGGATATTTCCTTTGGCCCTATAGTCTGCAAAGGGATCCGAAATATCTGTTCTCAGATTCCCCAGAAATAAGGCTAGCAAAGAGATACACGAAATACAGATGTAACTCTGTGAGATGAAATAACAGAACACTAAGCAGTTTCTCAGAAAGCTTCTTTCCAGATTTCATCTGACGATATTTCCTTATTCACCATAGCCCTCTATGGGCTTCCAAATATCACTTTGCCATTTCCACAAGAACTGTGTTAGCGAAAGGCTTCTTGAGTAGAAAGCTGTAACTCTGTGAGATGATTTCACAGAAAACAAAAAAGTTTCTCAGAAAGCTTCTTTTTCTTTGTTATCGGAGGATATTTCCTTTGGCCCTATAGTCTCCAAAGGGATCCGAAATATCTGTTCTCAGATTCCACAGAAATAAGGCTAGCAAAGAGATCCACGAAATACAGATATAACTCTGTGAGATGAATTAACAGAACACTAAGCAGGTTCTCAGATAGCTTATTTCCAGATTTAATCTGAGGATATTTCCTTTTACACCATAGCCCTCTATGGGCTTTCAAAAACCACTTTGCCAATTCCACAAGAACTCTCTTAGCGAAAGACTTCTTGAGGGGAAAGCTGTAACTCTTTGAGGTGATTTAACAGAACACAAAGAAGTTTCTCAGAGCGCTTCTTTCTCTTTTTTATCGGAGGATATTTCCTTTGGCCCTTTAGTCTTCAAATGGATCCGAAATATCTGTTCTCAGAGTCCCCAGAAATAAGGCTAGCAAAGAGATCCACGAAATACACATGTAACTCTGTGAGATGAATTAACAGAACACTAAGCAGTTTCTCAGAAAGCTTCTTTCCAGATTTCATCTGAGGATATTTGTTTTTTCACCATAGCCCTCTATGGGCTTCCAAATATCACTTTGGAATTCTACAAGAACTGTCTTAACGAAAGGCTTCTTGAAGAGAAAGCTGAAACTCTGTGAGATGATTTCACAGAACACAAAGAAGTTTCTCAGAAAGCTTCTTTCTCTTTTTTATCAGAGGATATTTCATTTGGCCCTATAGTCCTCAAAGGGATCGGAAATATCTGTTCTCAGATTCCACAGAAATAAGGCTAGAAAAGAGATCCACGAAATACAGATGTAACTCTGTGAGATGAATTAACAGAACACTAAGCAGTTTCTCAGAAAGCTTCTTTCCAGATTTCATCTGAGGATATTTCCTTTTTCACCATAGCCCTCTATGGGCTTCCAAATATCACTTTGCCAATTCCACAAGAACTGTCTCAGCGAAAGGCTTCTTGAGGGGAAAGCTGTAACTCTGTGAGATGATTTCACAGAACACAAAGAAGTTTCTCAGAAAGCTTCTTTCTCTTTGTTATCGGAGGATATTTCCTTTGGCCCTATAGTCTTCAAACGGATGCGAAATATCTGTTCTCAGATTCCACAGAAATAAGGCTAGCAATGATATCCACGAAATACAGATGTATCTCTGTGACATAAATTAACAGAACACTAAGTAGTTTCACAGAAAGCTTCTTTCCAGATTTCATCTGAGGATATTTCCTTTTTCACCATAGCCCTCTATGGGCTTCCAAATATCATTTTGCCAATTCCACAACAACTGTCTTAGCGAAAGGCTTCTTGAGGGGAATGCTGTAACTCTGTGAGATGATTTCACAGAACACAAAGAAGTTTCTCAGAAAGCTTCTTTCTCTTTGTTATCGGAGGATATTTCCATTGGCCCTATAGTCTTCAAAGTGATCCGAAATATCTGTTCTCAGATTCCACAGAAATAAGGCTAGCAAAGAGATCCACGAAATACAGATGTAACTCAGGGAGATGAATTAACAGAACGCTAAGCAGTTTCTCAGAAAGCTTCTTTCCAGATTTCATCTGAGGATATTTCCTTATCACCATAGACCACTATGGGCTTCCAAATATCACTTTGCCAATTCCACAAGACCTGTCTTAGCGAAAAGCTTCTTGAGGAGAAAGCTGTAACTCTGTGAGATGATTTCACAGAACACAAAGAAGTTTCTCAGAAAGTTTCTTTCTCTTTGTTATCGGAGGATATTTCCTTTTGCCCTATAGTCTTCAAAGGGATCCGAAATATCTGTTCTCAGCTTCCCCAGAAATAAGGTTAGCAAAGAGATCCACGAAATACAGATGTAACTCTGTGAGATGAATTAACAGAACACGAAGCAGTTTCTCAGAAAGCTTCTTTCCAGATTTCATCTGAGGATATTTCCTTTTTCACCATAGCCCTCTATGGGCTTTCAAAAATCACTTTGCCAATTCCACAAGAACTGTCTTAGCGAAAGGCTACTTGAGGGGAAAGCTGTAACTCTGTGAGATGATTTCACAGAACACAAAGTTGTTTCTCAGAAAGCTTCTTTCTCTTTCTTATCGGAGGATATTTCCTTGGCCCTATAGTCTTCAAAGGGATCCGAAATATCTGTTCTCAGATTCCACAGAAATAAGGCTAGCAAAGAGATCCACGAAATGCAGATGAAACTCTGTGAGATGAATTAACAGAACACTAAGCAGTTTCTCAGAAAGCTTCTTTCCGGATTTCATCTGAGGATATTTCCTTTTTCACCATAGCCCTCTATGGGCTTCCAAATATCACTTTGCCAGTTCCGCAAGAACTGTCTTAGCCAAAGGCTTATTGAGGGGAAAGCTGTAACTCTGTGAGATGATTTCACAGAACACAAAGAAGTTTCTCAGAAAGCTTCTTTCTCTTTGTTATCGGAGGATATTTCCTTTGGCCCTATAGTCTTCAAACGGATCCGAAATGTCTGTTCTCAGATTCCACAGAAATAAGGCTAGCAAAGAGATCCACGAAATACAATTGTAACTCTGTGAGATGAATTAGGAGAACACTAAGCAGTTTCTCAGAAAGCTTCTTTCCAGATTTCATCTGAGGATATTTCCTTTTTCACCATAGCCCTCTACGGGCTTCCAAATATCACTTTGCAAATTCCACAAGAACTGTCTTAGCGAAAGGCTTCTTGAGGGGAAAACTGTAACTCTGTGAGATGATTTCACAGAACACAAAGAAGTTTCTCAGAAAGCTTCTTTCTCTTTGCTATCGGAGGATATTTCCTTTGGCCCTATAGTCTGCAAAGGGAGCCGAAATATCTGTTCTCAGATTCCCCAGAAATAAGGCTAGCAAAGAGATCCACGAAATACAGATGTAACTCTGTGAGATGAAATAACAGAACACTAAGCAGTTTCTCAGAAAGCTTCTTTCCAGATTTCATCTGACGATATTTCCTTATTCACCATAGCCCTCTATGGGCTTCCAAATATCACTTTGCCATTTCCACAAGAACTGTGTTAGCGAAAGGCTTCTTGAGTTGAAAGCTGTAACTCTGTGAGATGATTTCACAGAACACAAAAAAAGTTTCTCAGAAAGCTTCTTTTTCTTTGTTACCGGAGGATATTTCTTATAGCCCTATAGTCTCCAAAGGGATCCGAAATATCTGTTCTCAGATTCCACAGAAATAAGGCTAGGAAAGAGATCCACGAAATACAGATATAACTCTGTGAGATGAATTAACAAAACACTAAGCAGTTTCTCAGAAAGCTTCTTTCCAGATGTAATCTGAGGATGTTTCCTTTTACACCATAGCCCTCTAAGGGCTTTCAAAAATCACTTTGCCAATTCCACAAGAACTCTCTTAGCGAAAGACTTCTTGAGGGGAAAGCTGTATCTCTGTGAGGTGATTTAACAGAACACAAAGAAGTTTCTCAGAAAGTTTCTTTCTCTTTGTTATCGGAGGATATTTCCTTTTGCCCTAAAGTCTTCAAAGGGATCCGAAATATCTGTTCTCAGCTTCCCCAGAAATAAGGTTAGCAAAGAGATCCACGAAATACAGATGTAACTCTGTGAGATGAATTAACAGAACACGAAGCAGTTTCTCAGAAAGCTTCTTTCCAGATTTCATCTGAGGATATTTCCTTTTTCACCATAGCCTCTATGGGCTTCCCAATATCACTTTGCCAATTCCACAAGAACTGTCTTAGCGAAAGGCTTCTTGAGGGGAAAGCTGTAACTCTCTGAGATGATTCCACAGAACACAAAGGAGTTTCTCAGAAAGGTTCTTTCTCATTGTTATCGGAAGATATTTCCTTTGGCACTATAGTCTTCAAAGGGATCCGAAATATCTGTTCTCAGATTCCACAGAAATAAGTCTAGCAAAGAGAACCACGAAATACAGATGTAACTCTGGGAGATGAATTAACAGAACACTAAGCAGTTTCCCAGAAAGCTTCTTTCCAGATTTCATCTGAGGATATTTCCTATTTCACCACAGCCGTCTATGGGCTTCCAAATATCACTTTCCCAATTCCACAAAAATTGCCTTAGCGAAACGCTTCTTGAGGGGAAAGCTGTAACTCTGTGAGATGATTTCACAGAACTCAAAGAAGTTTCTCAGAAAGCTTCTTTCTCTTTGTTATCGGACGATATTTCCTTTGTTCCTATCGTCTTCAAAGGGATGCGAAATATCTGTTCTCAGATTGCACAGAAATGAGGCTAGCAATGAGATCCACGAAAAACAGATGTAACTCTGTGAGATAAAATAACAGAACACTAAACAGTTTCACAGAAAGCTTCTTTCCAGATTTCATCTGAGGATATTTCCTTTTTCACCATAGCCCTCTATGGGCTTCCAAATATCACTTTGCCAATTCCACAAAAACTGTCTTAGCGAAAGGCTTCTTGAGGGGAATGCTGTAACTCTGTGAGATAATTTCACAGAATACAAAGAAGTTTCTAAGAAAACTTCTTTCTCTTTGTTATCGGAGGATATTTCCATTGGCCCTATAGTCTTCAAAGGGATCCGAAATATCTGTTCTCAGATTCCACAGAAATAAGGCTAGCAAAGAGATCCAGGAAATACAGATGTAACTCTGTGAGATGAATTAACAGAACGCTAAGCAGTTTCTCAGAAAGGTTCTTTCCAGATTTCATCTGAGAATATTTCCTTTTTCACCATAGCCCTCTATGGGCTTCCAAATATCACTTTGACAATTCTACAAGAACTGTCTTAGCATAAGGCTTCTAGAAGAGAAAGCTGAAACTCTGTGAGATTATTTCACAGAACACAAAGAAGTTTCTCATAAGGCTTCTTTCTCTTTCTTATCGGAGGATATTTCCTTTGGCCCTATAGTCCTCAAAGGGATCCGAAATATCTGTTCTCAGATTCCACAGAAATAAGGCTAGCAAAGAGATCCACGAAATACAGATGTAACTCTGTGAGATGAATTAACAGAACACTAAGCAGTTTCTCAGAAATCTTCTTTCCAGATTTCATCTGAGGATATTTCCTTTTTCGCCATAGCCCTCTATGGGCTTCCAAATATCATTTTGCCAATTCCACAAGAACTGTCTTAGCGAAAGGCTTCTTGAGGGGAAAGCTGTAACTCTGTGAGATGATTTCACAGAACACAAATAAGTTTCTCAGAAAGCTTCTTTCTCTTTGTTATCGGAGGATATTTCCTTTGGCCCTATAGTCTGCAAAGGGATCCGAAATATCTGTTCTCAGATTCCACAGAAATAAGGCTAGCAAAGAGATCCACGAAATACAGATGTAACACTGTGAGACGAAATAATAGAACACTAAGCAGTTTCTCAGTCCAAATTTCATCTGAGGATATTTCCTTATTCACCATAGCCCTCTATTGGCTTCCAAATATCACTTTGCCATTTCCACAAGAACTGTGATAGCGAAAGGCTTCTTGAGTTGAAAGCTGTAACTCTGTGAGATGATTTCACAGAACACAAAAAAGTTTCTCAGAAAGCTTCTTTTTCTTTGTTATCGGAGGGTATTTCCTTTGGCCCTATAGTCTCCAAAGGGATCCGAAATATCTGTTCTCCGATTCCACAGAAATAATGCTAGGAAAGAGATCCACGAAATACAGATGTAACTCTGTGAGATGAATTAAGAGAACACTAAGCAGTTTCTCAGAAAGCTTCTTTCCAGATTTAATCTGAGGATATTTCCTTTTACACCATAGCCCTCTATGGGCTTTCAAAAATCACTTTGCCAATTCCAGAAGAACTCTCTTAGCGAAAGACTTCCTGAGGGGAAAGCTGTAACTCTGTGAGGTGATTTAACAGAACACTAAGAAGTTTCTCAGAGCGCTTCTTTCTCTTTTTTATCGGAGGATATTACCTTTGGCCCTTTAGTCTTCAAATGGATCCGAAATATCTGTTCTCAGATTCCCCAGAAATAAGGCTACCAAAGAGATCCACGAAATACACATGTAACTCTGTGAGATGAATTAACAGAACACTAAGCAGTTTCTCAGAAAGCTTCTTTCCAGATTTCATCTGAGGATATTTCCTTTTTAACCATAGCCCTCTAAGGGACACCAAATATCACTTTGCCAATTCCACAAGAACTGTCTTAGCGAAAGGCTTCTTGAGGGGAAAGCTGTAACTCTGTGAGATGATTTCACAGAACTCAAAGAACTTTCTCAGAAAGCTTCTTTCTCTTTGTTATCGGAGGATATTTCCTGTGTTCCTATCGTCTTCAAAGGGATGTGAAATATCTGTTCTCAGATTGCACAGAAATAAGGCTAGCAATGAGATCCACGAAATACAGATGTAACTCTGTGAGATAAATTAACAGAACACTAAGCAGTTTCACAGAAAGCTTCTTTCCAGATTTCATCTGAGGATATTTCCTTTTTCACCATAGCCCTCTATGGGCTTCCAAATGTCACTTTGCCAATTCCACAACAACTGTCTTAGGGAAAGGCTTCTTGAGGGGAATGCTGTAACTCTGTGAGATGATTTCACAGAACTCAAAGAACTTTCTCAGAAAGGTTCTTTCTCTTTGTTATCGGAAGATATTTCCTTTGGCCCTATAGACTTCAAAGGGATCCGAAATATCTGCTCTCAGATTCCACAGAAATAAGGCTAGCAAAGAGAACCACGAAATACTGATGTCACACTGTGAGATGAATTAACAGAACACTAAGCAGTTTCTCAGAAAGCTTCTTTCCAGATTTCATCTGAGGATATTTCCTTTTTCACCACAGCCCTCTATTGGCTTCCAAATATCACTTTGCCAATTCCAGAAGAACTGTCTTAGCGAAAGGCTTCTTGAGGGGAAAGCTGTAACTCTGTGAGATGATTTCACGGAACTAAAAGAAGTTTCTCAGAAAGCTTCTTTCTCTTTTTTATCGGAGGATATTTCGTTTGGCCCTATAGTCTTCAAAGGGATCCGAAATATCTGTTTTCAGATTCCACAGAAATAAGGCTAGCAAAGAGATCCACGAAATACAGATGTAACTCTGTGAGATGAAGTAACAGAACACTAAGCAGTTTCTCAGAAAGCTTCTTTCCAGATTCCATCTGAGGATATTTCCTTTTTCACCATAGCCCTCTATGGGCTTCCAAATATCACTTTGCCAATTCTACAAGAACTGTCTTAGCGAAAGGCTTCTTGAAGAGAAAGCTGAAACTCTGTGAGATGATTTCAAAGAACACAAAGAAGTTTCTCAGAAAGCTTCTTTCTCTTTGTTATCGGAGGATATTTCCTTTGGCCCTAGAGTCTTCAAAGGGAGCCGAAATGTCTGTTCTCAGATTCCACAGAAATAAGGCTAGCAAAGAGATCCACGAAATACAGATGTAACTCTGAGAGATGAATTAACACTAAGCAGTTTCTCCGAAAGCTTCTTTCCAGATTTCATCTGAGGATATTTCCTTTTTCACCATACCCTCTACGGGCTTCCAAATATCACTTTGCAAATTCCACAAGAACTGTCTTAGGGAAAGGCCTCTTGAGGGGAAAGCTGTAACTCTGTGAGATGATTTCACAGAACACAAAGAAGTTTCTCATAAGGCTTCTTTCTCTTTGTTATCGGAGGATATTTCCTTAGGCCCTATAGTCCTCAAAGGGATCCGTAATATCTGTTCTCAGATTCCACAGAAATAAGGCTAGCAAAGAGATCCACGAAATACAGATGTAACTCTGTGAGATGAATTAACAGAACACTAAGCAGTTTCTCAGAAAGCTTCTTTCCAGATTTCATCTGAGGATATTTCCTTTTTCAACATAGCCCTCTATGGGCTTCCAAATATCACTTTGCCAATTCCAGAAGAACTGTCTTAGCCCAAGGCTTCTTGAGGGGAAAGCTGTAACTCTGTGAGATGATTTCACGGAACTAAAAGAAGTTTCTCAGAAAGCTTCTTTCTCTTTGTTATCGGAGGATATTTCGTTTGGCCCTACAGTCTTCAAAGGGATCCGAAATATCTGTTTTCAGATTCCACAGAAATAAGGCTAGCAAAGAGATCTACGAAATACAGATGTAACTCTGTGAGATGAAATAACAGAACACTAAGCAGTTTCTCAGAAAGCCTCTTTAAAGATTTCATCTGAGGATATTTCCTTTTTCACCATAGCCCTCTAAGGGCCTCCAAATATCACTTTGCCAATTCCACAAGAACAGTCTTAGCGAAAGGCCTCTTGAGGGGAAAGCTGAAACTCTGTGAGATGATTTCACAGAACAGAAAGAGGTTTCTCAGAAAGCTTCTTTCTGTTTGTTATGGGAGGATATTTCGTTTGGCCCTGTAGTCTTCAAAGGGATACGAAATATCTGTTCTCAGAGTGCACAGAAATAAGGCTAGCAAAGAGATCCACGAAATACAGATGTAACTCTGTGAGATGAATTAACAGAACACTAAGCAGTTTCGCAGAAAGCTTCTTTCCAGATTTCATGTGAGGATATTTCCTTTTTCACCATAGCCCTCTATGGGCTTCCAAATATCACTTTGCCAATTCCATAAGAACTGTCTTAGCGAAAGGCTTCTTGAGGGGAAAGCTGAAACTCTGTGAGTTGATTTCACAGAACACAAAGAGGTTTCTCAGAAAGCTTCTTTCTCTTTGTTATCGGAGGATATTTCCTTTGGCTCTATAGTCTTCAAAGGGATCCGAAATGTCTGTTTTCAGATTCCACAGAAATATGGCTAGCAAAGAGATCCACGAAATACAGATGTACCTCTGTGAGATGAATTAACAGAACACTAAGCAGTTTCTCAGAAAGCTTCTTTCCAGATTTCATCTGAGGATATTTCCTTTTTCACCATAGCCCTCTATGGGCTTCCAAATATCACTTTGGAAATTCCACAAGAACTGTCTTAACAAAAGGCTACTTGAGGGGAAAGCTGTAAATCTGTGAGATGATTTCACAGAAGACAAAGAAGTTTCTCAGAAAGCTTCTTTTTCTTTGTTATCGGAGGATATGTCCTTTGGCCTTATAGTCTTCAAAGGATCCGAAAAATCTGTTCTCACATTCCACAGAAATAAGGCTAGCAAAGAGATCCACGAAATACAGATGTGACTCTGTAAGATGAATTAACAGAACACTAAGCAGTTTCTCAGAAAGCTTCTTTCCAGATTTCATCTGAGGATATTTCCTTTTTCACCATAGCCCTCTAAGGGCTTCCAAATATGACTTTGCCAATTCCACAAGAACTTTCTTAGCGAAAGGCTTCTTGAGGGGAAAGCTGTAACTCTGTGAGATGATTTCACAGAACACAAAGAGGTTTCTCAGAAAGCTTCTTTCTCTTTGTTAACGGAGGATATTTCCTTTGGCCCTATAGTCTTCAAAGGGATCCGAAATATCTGTTCTCAGATTCCACAGAAATAAGGCTAGCAAAGAGATTCACGAAATACAGATGTACCTCTGTGATATGAATTAACAGAACACTAAGCAGTTTCTCAGAAAGCTTCTTTCCAGATTTCAACTTAGGATATTTCCTTTTTCACCATAGCCCTCTAGGGGCTTCCAAATATCACTTTGCAAATTCCACAAGAACTGTCTTAGCAAAAGGCCTCTTGAGGGGAAAGCTGTAACTCTGTGAGATGATTTCACAGAACACAGAGAAGTTTCTCATAAAGCTTCTTTCTCTTTGATCTCGGAGGATATTTCCTTTGGCCCTATAGTCCTCAAAGGGATCCGAAATATCTGTTCTCAGATTCCACAGAAATAAGGCTAGCAAAGAGATCCACGAAATACATATATAACACTGTGAGATGAATTAACAGAATACTAAGCAGTTTCTCAGAAAGCTTCTTTCCAGATTTCATCTGAGGATATTTGTTTTTCACCATAGCCCTCTATGGGCTTCCAAATATCACTTTGCAAATTCCACAAGAACTGTCTTA
This sequence comes from Macaca nemestrina, assembly GCF_043159975.1. Taxonomy (NCBI): domain Eukaryota; kingdom Metazoa; phylum Chordata; class Mammalia; order Primates; family Cercopithecidae; genus Macaca; species Macaca nemestrina. The sequence goes on along the minus strand of NC_092138.1, from coordinate 103,440,674 downwards.
GCGAAAGGCCTCTTGAGGGGAAAGCTGTAACTCTGTGAGATGATTTCACAGAATACAAAGAAGTTTCTCATAAAGCTTCTTTCTCTTTGTTATCGGAGGATATGTCCTTTGGCCCTATAGTCTTCAAAGGATCCGAAATATCTGTTCTCACATTCCACAGAAATAAGGCTAGCAAAGAGATCCACGAAATACAGATGTAACTCTGTAAGACGTATTAACAGAACACTAAGCAGTTTCTCAGAAAGCTTCTTTCCAGATTTCATCTGAGGATATTTCCTTTTTCACCATAGCCCTCTATGGGCTTCCAAATATCACTTTGCCAATTCCACAAGAACTGTCTTAGAGAAAGGCTTCTTGAGGAGAAAGCTGTAACTCTGTGAGATGATTTCACAGAACACAAAGAAGTTTCTCAGAAAGTTTCTTTCTCTTTGTTATCGGAGGATATTTCCTTTGGCCCTATAGTCTTCAAAGGGATCCGAAATATCTGTTCTCAGCTTCCCCAGAAATAAGGTTAGCAAAGAGATCCAAGAAATACAGATGTAACTCTGTGAGATGAATTATCAGAACACTAAGCAGTTTCTCAGAAAGCTTCTTTCAGATTTCATCTGAGGATATTTCCTTTTTCACCATAGCCCTCTAAGGGCTTCCAAATATGACTTTGCCAATTCCACAAGAACTGTCTTAGCGAAAGGCTTCTTGAGGGCAAAGCTGTAACTCTGTGAGATGATTTCACAGAACACAAAGAGGTTTCTCAGAAAGCTTCTTTCTCTTTGTTAACGGAGGATATTTCCTTTGGCCCTATAGTCTTCAAAGGGATCCGAAATATCTCTTCTCAGATTCCACAGAAATAAGGCTAGCAAAGAGATTCACGAAATACAGATGTACCTCTGTGATATGAATTAATAGAACACTAAGCAGTTTCTCAGAAAGCTTCTTTCCAGATTTCAACTGAGGATATTTCCTTTTTCACCATAGCCCTCTAGGGGCTTCCAAATATCACTTTGCAAATTCCACAAGAACTGTCTTAGCAAAAGGCTACTTGAGGGGAAAGCTGTAACTCTGTGAGATGATTTCACAGAAGACAAAGAAGATTCTCAGAAAGCTTTTTTCTCTTTGTTCTCGGAGGATATTTCCTTTGGCCCTATAGTCTTCAAAAGGGATCCGAAACATCTGTTCTCAGATTCCACAGAAATAAATCTAGCAAAGAGATCCACGAAATACATATATAACACTGTGAGATGAATTAACAGAATACTAAGCAGTTTCTCAGAAAGCTTCTTTCCCGATTTCATCTGAGGATATTTCCTTTTTCACCGTAGCCCTCTATGGGCTTCCAAATATCACTTTGCCAATTCCATAAGAACTGTCTTAGCCAAAGGCTTCTTGAGGGGAAAGCTGAAACTCTGTGAGTTGATTTCACAGAACACAAAGAGGTTTCTCAGAAAGCTTCTTTCTCTTTGTTATCGGAGGATATTTCCTTTGGCTCTATAGTCTTCAAAGGGATCCGAAATGTCTGTTTTCAGATTCCACAGAAATAAGGCTAGCAAAGAGATCCACGAAATACAGATGTACCTCTGTGAGATGAATTAACAGAACACTAAGGAGTTTCTCAGAAAGCTTCTTTAAAGATTTCATCTGACGATGTTTCCTCTTTCACCATAGCCCTCTACGTGCTTCAAAATATCACTTTGCAAATTCCACAAGAAGTGTCATAGCGAAAGGCCTCTTGAGGGGAAAGCTGTAAATCTGTGAGATGATTTCACGGAACACAAAGAAGTTTCTCCTAAAGCTTCTTTCTCTTTGTTATCGGAGGATATTTCCTTTGGCCCTTTATTCCTCAAAGGGATCCGAAATATCTGTTCTCAGATTCCACAGAAATAAGGCTAGCAAAGAGATCCACGAAATACAGATGTAACTCTGTCAGATGAATTAACAGAACACTAAGCAGTTTCTCAGAAAGCTTGTTTCCAGATTTAATCTGAGGATATTTCCTTTTTCACCACAGCCCTCTACGTGCTTCAAAATATCACTTTGCAAATTCCACAAGAACTGTCTTAGCGAATGGCTTCTTGAGGGGAAAGCTGAAACTCTGTGAGATGATTTCACAGAACACAAAGAGGTTTCTCAGAAAGCTTCTTTCTCTTTGTTATCGGAGGATATTTCCTTTGGCCCTACAGTCTTCAAAGGGATCCGAAATATCTGTTTTCAGATTCCACAGAAATAAGGCTAGCAATGAGATCCAAGAAATACAGATGTAACTCTGTGAGATGAAATAACAGAACACTAAGCAGTTTCTCAGAAAGCCTCTTTAAAGATTTCATCTGAGGATATTTCCTTTTTCACCATAGCCCTCTAAGGGCCTCCAAATATCACTTTGCCAATTCCACAAGAACAGTCTTAGCGAAAGGCTTCTTGAGGGGAAAGCTGAAACTCTGTGAGATGATTTCACAGAACAAAGAAGATTCTCAGAAAGCTTTTTTCTCTTTGTTCTCGGAGGATATTTCCTTTGGCCCTATAGTCTTCAAAAGGGATCCGAAATATCTGTTCTCAGATTCCACAGAAATAATACTAGCAAAGAGATCCACGATATACATATATAACACTGTGAGATGAATTAACAGAATACTAAGCAATTTCTCAGAACGCTTCTTTCCTGATTTCATCTGAGGATATTTCCTTTTTCACCATAGCCCTCTAAGGGCCTCCAAATATCACTTTGCCAATTCCACAAGAACTGTCTTAGTGAAAGGTTTCTTGAGGAGAAAGCTGTAACTCTGTGAGATGATTTCACAGAACACAAAGAAGTTTCTCAGAAAGCTTCTTTCTCTTTGTTATCGGAGGATATTTCCTTTGGCCATATAGTCTTCAAAGGGATACGAAATATCTGTTCTCACAGTGCACAGAAATAAGGCGAGCAAAGAGATCCACGAAATACAGATGTAACTCTGTGAGATGAATTAACAGAACACTAAGCAGTTTCGCAGAAAGCTTCTTTCCAGATTTCATCTGAGGATATTTCCTTTTTCACCATAGCCCTCTATGGGCTTCCAAATATCACTTTGCCAATTCCATAAGAACTGTCTTAGCGAAAGGCTTCTTGAGGGGAAAGCTGAAACTCTGTGAGTTGATTTCACAGAACACAAAGAGGTTTCTCAGAAAGCTTCTTTCTCTTTGCTATCGGAGGATATTTCCTTTGGCTCTATAATCTTCAAAGGGATCCGAAATATCTGTTTTCAGATTCCACAGAAATAAGGCTAGCAAAGAGATCCACGAAATACAGATGTAACTCTGTGAGATGAATTAACAGAACACTAAGCAGTTTCTCAGAAAGCTTCTTTCCAGATTTCATCTGAGGATATTTGTTTTTCACCGTAGCCCTCTATGGGCTTCCAAATATCACTTTGCAAATTCCACAAGAACTGTCTTAGCGAAAGGTCTCTTGAGGGGAAAGCTGTAACTCTGTGAGATGATTTCACAGAATACAAAGAAGTTTCTCATAAAGCTTCTTTCTCTTTATTATCGGAGGATATGTCCTTTGGCCCTATAGTCTTCAAAGGATCCGAAAAATCTGTTCTCACATTCCACAGAAATAAGGCTAGCAAAGAGATCCACGAAATACAGATGTAACTCTGTAAGATGAATTAACAGAACACTAAGCAGTTTCTCAGAAAGCTTCTTTCCAGATTTCAACTGAGGATATTTCCTTTTTCACCATAGCCCTCTAGGGGCTTCCAAATATCACTTTCCAAATTCCACAAGAACTGTCTTAGCAAAAGGCTACTTGAGGGGAAAGCTGTAACTCTGTGAGATGATTTCACAGAAGACAAAGAAGATTCTCAGAAAGCTTTTTTCTCTTTGTCTCGGAGGATATTTCCTTTGGCCCTAGAGTCTTCAAAAGGGATCCGAAATATCTGTTCTCAGATTCCACAGAAATAATGCTAGCAAAGAGATCCACGAAATACATATATAACACTGTGAGATGAATTAACAGAATACTAAGCAGTTTCTCAGAAAGCTTCTTTCCCGATTTCATCTGAGGATATTTCCTTTTTCACCATAGCCCTCTATGGGCTTCCAAATATCACTTTGCCAATTCCACAAGAACTGTCTTAGCGAAAGGCTTCTTGAGGGGAAAGCTGTAACTCTTTGAGATGATTTCACAGAACACCAAGAAGTTTCTCATAAAGCTTCTTTCTCTTTGTTATCGGAGGATATTTCCTTTGGCCCTAGAGTCTTCAAAGGGATCCGAAATATCTGTTCTCAGATTCCACAGAAATAAGGCTAGCATAGAGATCCACGAAATACAGATATAACCCTGTGAGATCAATTAACAGAACACTAAGCAGTTTCTCAGAAAGCTTCTTTAAAGATTTCATCTGAGGATATTTCCTTTTTCACCATAGCCCTCTAAGGACCTCCAAATATCACTTTGCCAATTCCACAAGAACAGTCTTAGCGAAAGGCTTCTTGAGGGGAAAGCTGAAACTCTGTGAGATGATTTCACAGAACACAAAGAGGTTTCTCAGAAAGCTTCTTTCTGTTTGTTATGGGAGGATATTTCCTTTGGCCCTGTAGTCTTCAAAGGGATCCGAAATATCTGTTCTCACATTCCACAGAAATAAGGCTAGCAAAGAGATCCACGAAATACAGATGTAACTCTGTGAGATGAATTAACAGAACACTAAGCAGTTTCTCAGAAAGCTTCTTTCCAGATTTCATCTGAGGTTATTTCCTTTTTCACCATAGCCCGCTACGGGCTTCCAAATATCACTTTGCCAATTCCACAAGAACTGTCTTAGCGAAAGGCTTCTTGAGGGGAAAGCTGAAACTCTGTGAGATGATTTCACAGAACACAAAAAAGTTTCTCAGAAAGCTTCTTTCTCTTTGTTATCGGAGGATATTTCCTTTGGCCCTATAGTCTTCAAAGGGATCCGAAATGTCTGTTCTCAGATTCCACAGAAATAAGGCTAGCAAAGAGATACACGAAATACAGATGAAACTCTGTGAGATGAATTAACAGAACACTAAGCAGTTTCTCAGAAAGCTTCTTTCCAGATTTCATCTGAGGATATTTCCTTTTTCACCATAGCCCTCTACGGGCTTCCAAATATCACTTTGCCAATTCCACAAGAACTGTCTTAGCGAAAGGCTTCTTGAGGGGAAAGCTGTAACTCTGTGAGATGATTTCACAGAACACAAAGAAGTTTCTCATAAAGCTTCTTTCTCTTTGTTATCGGAGGATATTTCCTTTGGCCCTATAGTCCTCAAAGGGATCCGAAATATCTGCTCTCAGATTCCACAGAAATAAGGCTAGCAAAGAGATCCACGAAATACAGATGTAACTCTGTGAGATGAATTAACAGAACACTAAGCAGTTTCTCAGAAAGCTTCTTTCCAGATTTCATCTGAGGATGTTTCCTTTTTCACCATAGCCCTCTACGTGCTTCAAAATATCACTTTGCAAATTCCACAAGAACTGTCTTAGCGAAAGGCTTCTTGAGGGGAAAGCTGAAACTCTGTGAGATGATTTCACAGAACACAAAGAGGTTTCTCAGAAAGCTTCTTTCTCTTTGTTATCGGAGGATATTTCCTTTGGCCCTACAGTCTTCAAAGGGATACGAAATGTCTATTTTCAGATTCCACAGAAATAAGGCCAGCAAAGAGATCCACGAAATACAGATGTAACTCTGCGAGATGAATTAACAGAACACTAAGCAGTTTCTCAGAAAGCTTCTTTCCAGATTTCATCTGAGGATATTTCCTTTTACACCGTAGCCCTCTATGGGATTTCAAAAATCACTTTGCCAAATCCACAAGAACTCTCTTAGCGAAAGGCATCTTGAGGGGAAAGCTGTAACTCTGTGAGATGATTTCACAGAACACAAAGAAGTTTCTCATAAATCTTCTTTCTCTTTGTTATCGGTGGGTATTTCCTTTGGCCCTAGAGTCTTCAAAGGGATCCAAAATATCTGTTCTCAGATTCCACAGAAATAAGGCTAGCAAAGAGATCCACGAAATACAGATGTAACTCTGTGAGATGAATTAACAGACCACAAAGCAGTTTCTCAGAAAGCTTCTTTCCAGATTTCATCTGAGGATATTTCCTTTTTAACCATAGCCCTCTAAGGGCCTCCAAATATCACTTTGCCAATTCCACAAGAACTGTCTTAGCGAAAGTCTTCTTGAGGGGAAAGCTGTAACTCTGTGAGATGATTTCACAGAACACAAAGAAGTTTCTCATAAAGCTTCTTTCTCTTTGTTATCGGAGGATATTTCCTTTGGCCCTATAGTCCTCAAAGGGATCCGAAATATCTGTTCTCAGATTCCACAGAAATAAGGCTAGCAAAGAGATCCACGAAATACAGATGTAACTCTGTGAGATGAATTAACAGAACACTAAGCAGTTTCTCAGAAAGCTTCTTTCCAGTTTTTATCTGAGGATGTTTCCTTTTTCACCATAGCCCTCTACGTGCTTCAAAATATCACTTTGCAAATTCCACAAGAACTGTCTTAGCGAAAGGCCTCTTGAGGGGAAAGCTGTAACTCTGTGAGATGATTTCACAGAATACAAAGAAGTTTTTCATAAAGCTTCTTTCTCTTTGTTATCGGAGGATATGTCCTTTGGCCCTATAGTCTTCAAAGGATCCGAAATATCTGTTCTCACATTCCACAGAAATAAGGCTGGCAAAGAGATCCACGAAATACAGATGTAACTCTGTGAGATGAATTAACAGAACACTAAGCAGTTTCTCAGAAAGCTTCTTTCCAGATTTCATGTGAGGATATTTCCTTTTTCACCATAGCCCTCTATGGGCTTCCAAATATCACTTTGCCAATTCCACAAGAACTGTCTAAGAGAAAGGCTTCTTGAGGAGAAAGCTGTAACTCTGTGAGATGATTTCACAGAACACAAAGAAGTTTCTCAGAAAGTTTCTTTCTCTTTGTTATCGGAGGATATTTCCTTTGGCCCTATAGTCTTCAAAGGGATCCGAAATATCTGTTCTCAGCTTCCCCAGAAGTAAGATTAGCAAAGAGATCCAAGAAATACAGATGTAACTCTGTGAGATGAATTATCAGAACAATAAGCAGTTTCTCAGAAAGCTTCTTTCCAGATTTCAACTGAGATTATTTCCTTTTTCACAATAGCCCTCTAGGGGCTTCCAAATATCACTTTGCAAATTCCACAAGAATTGTCTTAACAAAAGGCTTCTTGAGGGGAAAGCTGTAACTCTGTGAGACGATTTCACAGAAGACAAAGAAGATTCTCAGAAAGCTTTTTTCTCTTTGTTCTCGGAGTATATTTCCTTTGGCCCTATAGTCATCAAAAGGGATCCGAAATATCTGTTCTCAGATTCCACAGAAATAATGCTAGAAAGAGATCCACGAAATACATATATAACACTGTGAGATGAATTAACAGAATACTAAGCAGTTTCTCAGAAAGCTTCTTTCCCGATTTCATCTGAGGATATTTCTTTTTCACCATAGCCCTCTATGGGCTTCCAAATATCACATTGCCAATTCCACAAGAACTGTCTGAGCGAAAGGCTTCTTGAGGGGAAAGCTGTAACTCTTTGAGATGATTTCACAGAACAAAAAGAAGTTTCTCATAAAGCTTCTTTCTCTTTGTTATCGGAGGATTTTTCCTTTGGCCCTAGAGTCTTCAAAGGGATCCGAAATATCTGTTCTCAGATTCCACAGAAAGAAGGCTAGCAAAGAGATCCACGAAATACAGATGTAACTCTGTGAGATCAATTAACAGAACACTAAGCAGTTTCTCAGGAAGCTTCTTTCCAGATTTCATCTGAGGATATTTCCTTTTTCACCATAGCCCTCTAAGGGCCACCAAATATCACTTTGCCAATTCTACAAGAACTGTCTTAGCGAAAGGCTTCTTGAAGAGAAAGCTGAAACTCTGTGAGATGATTTCACAGAACACAAGGAAGTTTCTCAGAAAGCTTCTTTCTCTTTGTTATCGGAGGATATTTCCTTTGGCCCTATAGTCTTCAAAGGGATCCGAAATGTCTGCTCTCAGATTCCACAGAAATAAGGCTAGCAAAGAGATCCACGAAATACAGATGTAACTCTGTGAGATGAATTAACAGAACACTAAGCAGTTTCTCAGAAAGCTTCTTTCCAGATTTCATCTGAGGATATTTCCTATTTCACCATAACCCTCTACGGGCTTCCAAATATCACTTTGCAAATTCCACAAGAACTGTCTTAGCGAAAGGCCTCTTGAGGGGAAAGCTGTAACTCTGTGAGATGATTTCACAGAACACAAAGAAGTTTCTCAGAAAGCTTCTTCCTCTTTGTTATCGGAGGATATTTCCTTTGGCCCTATAGTCCTCAAAGGGATCCGAAATATCTGTTCTCAGATTCCACAGAAATAAGGCTAGCAAAGAGATCCACGTAATACAGATGTAACTCTGTGAGATGAATTAACAGAACACTAAGCAGTTTCTCAGAAAGCTTCTTTCCAGATTTCATCTGAGGATGTTTCCTTTTTCACCATAGCCCTCTACGTGCTTCCAAATATCACTTTGCAAATTCCACAAGAAGTGTCTTAGCGAAAGGCCTCTTGAGGGGAAAGCTGTAACTCTGTGAGATGATTTCACAGAACACAAAGAAGTTTCTCATAAAGCTTCTTTCTCTTTGTTATCGGAGGATATTTCCTTTGGCCCTATAGTCCTCAAAGGGATCCGAAATATCTGTTCTCAGATTCCACAGAAATAAGGCTAGCAAAGAGATCCACGAAATACAGATGTAACTCTGTGAGATGAATTAACAGAACACTAAGCAGTTTCTCAGAAAGCTTCTTTCCAGATTTCATCTGAGGATGTTTCCTTTTTCACCATAGCCCTCTACGTGCTTCAAAATATCACTTTGCAAATTCCACAAGAACTGTCTTAGCGATAGGCTTCTTGAGGGGAAAGCTGAAACTCTGTGAGATGATTTCACAGAACACAAAGAGGTTTCTCAGAAAGCTTCTTTCTCTTTGTTATCGGAGGATATTTCCTTTGGCCCTACAGTCTTCAAAGGGATACGAAATGTCTATTTTCAGATTCCACAGAAATAAGGCCAGCAAAGAGATCCACGAAATACAGATGTAACTCTGTGAGATGAATTAACAGAACACTAAGCAGTTTCTCAGAAAGCTTCTTTCCAGATTTCATCTGAGGATATTTCCTTTTACACCGTAGCCCTCTATGGGATTTCAAAAATCACTTTGCCAAATCCACAAGAACTCTCTTAGCGAAAGGCATCTTGAGGGGAAAGCTGTAACTCTGTGAGATGATTTCACAGAACACAAAGAAGTTTCTCATAAATCTTCTTTCTCTTTGTTATCGGAGGGTATTTCCTTTGGCCCTAGAGTCTTCAAAGGGATCCAAAATATCTGTTCTCAGATTCCACAGAAATAAGGCTAGCAAAGAGATCCACGAAATACAGATGTAACTCTGTGAGATGAATTAACAGAACACTAAGCAGTTTCTCAGAAAGCTTCTTTCCAGATTTCATCTGAGGATGTTTCCTTTTTCACCACAGCCCTCTACGTGCTTCAAAATATCACTTTGCAAATTCCACAAGAACTGTCTTAGCGAAAGGCCTCTTGAGGGGAAAGCTGTAACTCTGTGAGATGATTTCACAGAATACAAAGAAGTTTTTCATAAAGCTTCTTTCTCTTTGTTATCGGAGGATATGTCCTTTGGCCCTATAGTCTTCAAAGGATCCGAAATATCTGTTCTCACATTCCACAGAAATAAGGCTGGCAAAGAGATCCACGAAATACAGATGTAACTCTGTGAGATGAATTAACAGAACACTAAGCAGTTTCTCAGAAAGCTTCTTTCCAGATTTCATGTGAGGATATTTCCTTTTTCACCATAGCCCTCTATGGGCTTCCAAATATCACTTTGCCAATTCCACAAGAACTGTCTAAGAGAAAGGCTTCTTGAGGAGAAAGCTGTAACTCTGTGAGATGATTTCACAGAACACAAAGAAGTTTCTCAGAAAGTTTCTTTCTCTTTGTTATCGGAGGATATTTCCTTTGGCCCTATAGTCTTCAAAGGGATCCGAAATATCTGTTCTCAGCTTCCCCAGAAGTAAGATTAGCAAAGAGATCCAAGAAATACAGATGTAACTCTGTGAGATGAATTATCAGAACAATAAGCAGTTTCTCAGAAAGCTTCTTTCCAGATTTCAACTGAGATTATTTCCTTTTTCACAGTAGCCCTCTAGGGGCTTCCAAATATCACTTTGCAAATTCCACAAGAATTGTCTTAACAAAAGGCTTCTTGAGGGGAAAGCTGTAACTCTGTGAGATGATTTCACAGAAGACAAAGAAGATTCTCAGAAAGCTTTTTTCTCTTTGTTCTCGGAGTATATTTCCTTTGGCCCTATAGTCATCAAAAGGGATCCGAAATATCTGTTCTCAGATTCCACAGAAATAATGCTAGAAAGAGATCCACGAAATACATATATAACACTGTGAGATGAATTAACAGAATACTAAGCAGTTTCTCAGAAAGCTTCTTTCCCGATTTCATCTGAGGATATTTCTTTTTCACCATAGCCCTCTATGGGCTTCCAAATATCACATTGCCAATTCCACAAGAACTGTCTGAGCGAAAGGCTTCTTGAGGGGAAAGCTGTAACTCTTTGAGATGATTTCACAGAACAAAAAGAAGTTTCTCATAAAGCTTCTTTCTCTTTGTTATCGGAGGATATTTCCTTTGGCCCTAGAGTCTTCAAAGGGATCCGAAATATCTGTTCTCAGATTCCACAGAAAGAAGGCTAGCAAAGAGATCCCCGAAATACAGATGTAACTCTGTGAGATCAATTAACAGAACACTAAGCAGTTTCTCAGGAAGCTTCTTTCCAGATTTCATCTGAGGATATTTCCTTTTTCACCATAGCCCTCTAAGGGCCACCAAATATCACTTTGCCAATTCTACAAGAACTGTCTTAGCGAAAGGCTTCTTGAAGAGAAAGCTGAAACTCTGTGAGATGATTTCACAGAACACAAAGAAGTTTCTCAGAAAGCTTCTTTCTCTTTGTTATCGGAGGATATTTCCTTTGGCCCTATAGTCTTCAAAGGGATCCGAAATGTCTGTTCTCAGATTCCACAGAAAAAAGGCTAGCAAAGAGATCCACGAAATACAGATGTAACTCTGTGAGATGAATTAACAGAACACTAAGCAGTTTCTCAGAAAGCTTCTTTCCAGATTTCATCTGAGGATATTTCCTATTTCACCATAACCCTCTACGGGCTTCCAAATATCACTTTGCAAATTCCACAAGAACTGTCTTAGCGAAAGGCCTCTTGAGGGGAAATCTGTAACTCTGTGAGATGATTTCACAGAACACAAAGAAGTTTCTCAGAAAGCTTCTTTCTCTTTGTTATCGGAGGATATTTCCTTTGGCCCTATAGTCCTCAAAGGGATCCGAAATATCTGTTCTCAGATTCCACAGAAATAAGGCTAGCAAAGAGATCCACGTAATACAGATGTAACTCTGTGAGATGAATTAACAGAACACTAAGCAGTTTCTCAGAAAGCTTCTTTCCAGATTTCATCTGAGGATGTTTCCTTTTTCACCATAGCCCTCTACGTGCTTCAAAATATCACTTTGCAAATTCCACAAGAAGTGTCTTAGCGAAAGGCCTCTTGAGGGGAAAGCTGTAAATCTGTGAGATGATTTCACGGAACACAAAGAAGTTTCTCCTAAAGCTTCTTTCTCTTTGTTATCGGAGGATATTTCCTTTGGCCCTTTATTCCTCAAAGGGATCCAAAATATCTGTTCTCAGATTCCACAGAAATAAGGCTAGCAAAGAGATCCACGAAATACAGATGTAGCTCTGTGAGATGAATTAACAGAACACTAAGCAGTTTATCAGGAAGCTTCTTTCCAGATTTCATCTGAGGATATTTCCTTTTTCACCATAGCCCTCCAAGGGCTTCCATATATCACTTTGCCAATTCCACAAGTACTGTCTTAGCAAAAGGCTTCTTGAGGGGAAAGCTCTAACTCTGTGAGATGATTTCACAGAACACAACGAGTTTCTCAGAAAGATTCTTTCTCTTTGTTATCGGAGGATATTTCCTTTGGCCCTATAGACTTCAAAGGGATCCGAATTATCTGTTCTCAGATTCTACAGATATAAGGCTGACAAAGAGATCCACGAAATACAGATGTAACTCTGTAAGACTAATTAACAGAACACTAAGCAGTTTCTCAGGGAGCTTCTTTCCAGATTTCATCTGAGGATATTTCCTTTTTCACCATAGCCCTCTATGGGCTTCCAAATATCACTTTGCCAATTCCACAAGAACTGTCTTAGCGAAAGGCTTCTTGAGGGGAAAGCTGTAACTCTGGGAGATGATTTCACAGAACACAAAGAAGTTTCTCAGAAAGCTTCTTTCTCTTTGTTATCGTAGGTTATTTACTTTGGCCCTATAGTCTTCAAAGGGATCCGAAATATCTGTTCTCAGATTCCACAGAAATAAGGCTAGCAAACAGATCCACGAAATACAGATGTAACTCTGTGAGATGAATAAACAGAAAACTAAGCAGGTTCTCAGGAAGCTTCTCTCCAGATTTCATCTGAGGATATTTCGTTTTTCACCATAGCCCTCTATGGGCTTCCAAATATCACTTTGCCAATTCCCCAAGAACTGTCTTAGCGAAAGGCTTCTTGAGGGGAAAGCTGTAACTCTGTGAGATGATTGCACAGAACACAAAGAAGTTTCTCAGAAAGCTTCTTTCTCTTTTTTAACGGAGTATATTTCCTTTGGCCCTATAGTCTTCAAAGGGGTCCGAAATATCTGTTCTCAGATTCCACAGAAATAAGGCTAGCAAAGAGATCCACGAAATACAGATGTAACTCTGTGAGATGAATTAACAGAACACTAGGCAGTCTCTCAGGAAGGTTCTTTCCAGATTTCATCTGAGGATATTTCCTTTTTCACCATAACCCTCTATGTACTTCCAAATATCACTTTGCCAATTCCACAAGAACTCTCTTAGCGAAAGGCTTCTTTAGGGGAAAGCTGTAACTCTGTGAGATGATTTCACAGAACACAAAGAAGTTTCTCAGAAAGCTTCTTTCTCTTTGTTATCAGAGTATATTTCCATTGGCCCTATTGTCTTCAAAGGGATCCGAAATATCTGTTCTCAGATTCCACAGAAAGAAGGCTAGCAAAGAGATCCACCAAATACAGATGTAACTCTGTGAGATGAATTAACAGAACACTAAGCAGTCTCTCAGGAAGCTCCTTTCCGAATTTCATCTGAGGATATTTCCTTTTTCACCATAGCCCTCTATGGGCTTCCAAATATCACTTTGCCAATTCCACAAGAACTGTCTTAGCGAAAGGCTTCTTTAGGGGAAAGCTGTAACTCTGTGAGATGATTTCACAGAACACAAAGAAGTTTCTCAGAAAGCTTCTTTCTCTTTGTTATCGGAGGATATTTCTTTGGCCCTATAGACTTCAAGGGGATCCGAAATATCTGTTCTCTGATTCCACAGAAAGAAGGCTAGCAAAGAGATCCACGAAATACAAATGTAACTCTGTGTGATGAATTAACAGAACACTAAGCAGTTTCTCAGGAGGCTTCTTTCCAGATTTCATCGGAGGATATTTCCTTTTTCACCATCGCCCTCTATGGCCTTCCAAATATCACTTTGCCAATTCCACAAGAACTGTCTTAGCGAAAGGCTTCTTGAGGGGAAAGCTGTAACTCTGTGAGGTGATTTCACAGAACACAAAGAAGTTTCTCAGAAAGCTTCTTTCTCTTTGTTATCGGAGTATATTTCCTTTGGCCCTATAGTCTTCAAAGGGGTCCGAAATATCTGTTCTCAGATTCCACAGAAATAAGGCTAACAGAGACATCCACGAAATACAGATGTAACTCTGTGAGATGAATTAACAGAACACAAAGCAGTTTCTCAGGAAGGTTCTTTCCAGATTTCATCTGAGGTTATTTCCTTTTTCACCATAGCCCTCTATGGGCTTCCAAATATCACTTTGCCAATTGCACAAGAACTGTCTTAGCGAAAGGCTTCTTCAGGGGAAAGCTGTATCTCTGTGAGATGATTTCACAGAACACAAAGAAGTTTCTCAGAAAGCTTCTTTCTCTTTGTTATCGGAGGATATTTCCTTTGGCCCTATAGACTTCAAAGGAATCAGAAATATCTGTTCTGAGATTCCACAGAAAGAAGGCTAGCAAAGAGATCCACGAAATACAAATGTAACTCTGTGTGATGAATTAACAGAACACTAAGCAGTTTCTCAGGAGGCTTCTTTCCAGATTTCATCTGAGGATATTTCCTTTTTCACCATAGCCCTCTGTGGGCTTCCAAATATCACTTTGCCAATTCCACAAGAACTGTGTTAGCGAAAGGTTTCTTGAGGGGGAAACTGTAACTCTGTGAGATGATTTCACAGAACACAAAGAAATTTCTCAGAAAGCTTCTTTCTCTTTGTTATCGGAGGATATTTCCTTTAGCCCTGTAGACTTCAAAGGGATCCGAAATATCTGTTCTCAGATTCCACAGAAAGAAGGCTAGCAAAGAGATCCATGAAATACAAATGTAACTCTGTGTGATGAATTGACAGAACACTAAGCAGTTTCTCAGGAGGCTTCTTTCCAGATTTCATCGGAGGATATTTCCTTTTTCACCATAGCCCTCTATGGGCTTCCAAATATCACTTTGCCAATTCCACAAGAACTGTCTTAGCGAAAGGCTTCTTGAGGGGAAAGCTGTAGCATTGTGAGGTGATTTCACAGAACACAAAGAAGTTTCTCAGAAAGCTTCTTTCTCTTTGTTATGGGAGGATATTTCCTTTGGACCTATAGACTTCAAAGGGATCCGAAATATCTGTTCTCAGATTCCACGGAAATAAGGCTATCAAAGAGATCCACGAAATACAGATGTAACTCTGTGAGATGAATTAACAGAACACAAAGCAGTTTCTCAGGAAGCTTCTTTCCAGATTTCATCTGAGGATATTTCGTTTTTCACCGTAGCCCTCTATGGGCTTCCAAATATCACTTTGCCAATTCCACAAGAACTGTCTTAGCGAAAGGCTTCTTGAGGGGTAAGCTGTAACTCTGTGAGATGATTTCACAGAACACAAAAAAGTTTCTCAGAAAGTTTCTTTCTCTTTGTTATCGGAGGATATTTCCTTTGTCCCTATAGTCTTCAAAGAGATCCGAAATATCTGTTCTCAGATTCCACAGAATGAAGGCTAGCAAACAGATCCACGAAATACCGATGTAATTCTGTGAGATGAATTAACAGAACACTAAGCAGTTTCTCAGGAAGCGTCTTTCCAGGTTTCATCTGAGGATATTTCCTTTTTCACCATAGGCCTCCACGGGCTTCCAAATATCACTTTGCAAATTCCACAAGAACTGTCTTAGCGAAAGGCTTCTTGAGGGGAAAGCTGTAACTCTGTGAGATGATTTCACAGAACACAAAGAAGTTTCTCAGAAAGCTTCTTTCTCTTTGTTATCGGAGGATATTTTCATTGGCCCTACAGTCTTCAAAGGGATCCGAAATATCTGTTCTCAGATTCCACAGAAAGAAGGCTAGCAAAGAGATCCACGAAATACAGATGTAATTCTGTGCGATGAATTAACAGAACACTAAGCAGTTTCTCAGGAAGCCTCTTTCCACATTTCATCTGAGGATATTTCCTTTTTCACCATAGCCCTCCACGGGCTTCCAAATATCACTTTGCCAATTCCACAAGAACTGTCTTAGCGAAAGGCTTCTTGAGGGGAAAGCTGTAACTCTGTGAGATGATTTCACAGAACACAAAGAAGTTTCTCAGAAAGCTTCTTTCTCTTTGTTATCGGAGGATATTTCCTTTGGCCTTATAGTCTTCAAAGGGATCCGAAATATCTGTTCTCAGATTCCACAGAAATAAGGCTAGCAAAGAGATCCACGAAATACAGATGTAGCTCTGTGAGATGAATAAACAGAACACGAAGCAGGTTCTCAGGAAGCTTCTTTCCAGATTTCATGTGAGGATATTTCCTTTGTCATCATAGCCCTCTATGGGCTTCCAAATATCACTTTGCCAATTGCACAAGAACTGTCTTAGCGAAAGGCTTCTGGAGTGGAAAGATGTAACTCTGTGATATGATTTCACAGAACACAAAGTAGTTTCTCAGAAAGCTTCTTTCTCTTTGTTATTGGAGGATATTTCCTTTGGCACTATAGTCTTCAAAGGGATCCGAAATATCTGTTCTCAGATTCCACAGAAATAAGGCTAGCAAAGAGATCCACCAAATACAGATGTAACGCTGTGAGATGAATTAAGAGAACACTAAGCAATTTCTCAGAAAGTTACTTTCCAGATTTCATGTGAGGATATTTCCTTTTTCACCGCAGCCCTCCATGGGCTTCCAAATATCACTTTGCCAATTCCACAAGAACTTTCTTAGCGAAAGGCTTCTTGAGGGGAAAGCTGTAACTCTGTGAGATGATTTCACAGAACTCAAAGAAGTTTCTCAGAAAGCTTCTTTCTCATTGTTATCGTAGTATATTTCCTTTGGCCCTATAGTCTTCAAAGGGATCCGAAATATCTGTTCTCAGATTCCACAGAAATAAGGCTAGCAAAGAGATCCACGAAATACAGATGTAACGTTGTGAGTCGAATTAACAGAAAACTAAGCAGTTTCTCAGGAAGCTTCTTTCCAGATTTCATCTGAGGATATTTCCCTTTTCACCATAGCCCTCTAAGGGCTTCCAAATATCACTTTGCCAATTCCACAAGAACTGTCTTAGCGAAAGGCTTCTTGAGGGGAACGCTGTAAATCTGTGAGATGATTTCACAGAACACAAAGAAGTTTCTCAGAAAGCTTCTTTCGGTTAGTAATCGGAAGATATTTCCTTTGGCCCTATAGTCTTCAAAGGGATCAGAAATATCTGTTCTCGGATTCCACAGAAAGAAGGCTAGCAAAGAGATCACGAAATAAAGATTTAAATCTGTTATATGAATTAACAGAAAACTTAGCAGTTTCTCAGAAAGCTTCTTTCCAGGTTTCATCTGAGGATATTTCCTTTTTCACCATAGCCCTGTATGGGCTTCCAAACATCACTTTGCCAATTCCACAGGAACTATCTTAGCTAAAAGATTTTTGAGGGAAAACTGTAACTCTGTGATATGATTTCACAGAACACAAAGAAGTTTCTCAGAAAGCTTCTTTCTCTTTGTTATCGGAGGATATTTCCTTTGGCCCTATAGTCTTCAAAGGTATCTGAAATATCTGTTCTCATATTCCACAGAAATAATGCTAGCAAAGGGATCCACGAAATACAGATGTAAATCTGTGAGACGAATTAACAGAAAACTAAGCATTTTCTCAGGAAGCTTCTTTCCAGATTTCATCTAAGGATATTTCCCTTTTCACCATAGCCCTTTATGGGCTTCCAAATATCATTTTGCCTATTCCCCAAGAACTGTGTTAGCGAAAGGCTTCTTGAGGGGAAAACTGTAACTCTGTGATATGATTTCACAGTACACAAAGAAGTTTCTCAGAAAGCTTCTTTCTCTTTGTTATCGGAGGATATTTCCTTTGGCCCAATATTCTTCAAAGATATCCGAAATATCTGATCTCAGATTCCACAGAAATAAGGCTAGCAAAGAGATCCACGAAATACAGATGTAACTCTGTGAGTGGAAGTCACACATCACAGAGCAGTTTCTCAGAAGGATTCATTGCAGATTTCATATGGATATATTTCCTTTTTCACCATAGACCTCTATGGGCTTCCAAATATCACTTTGCCAATTTCACAAGAACTGTCTTAGCGAAAGGCTTCTTGAGGGGAATGCTGTAAATCTGTGATATGATTTCACAGAACACAAAGAAGTTTCTCAGAAAGCTTCTTTCTCTTTGTTATCGGAGGATATTTCCTTTGGCCCTATAGTCTTCAAAGGGATCAGAAATATCTGTTCTCAGATTCCACAGAAATAAGGGTAGCAAAGAGTTCCACGATATACACATGTAACTCTGTGAGTGGAAGTCAGACATCACAGAGCAGTTTCTCACAATGCTTCTTTCCAGATTTCATCTGAGGATATATCCTTTTTCACCATAGCCCTCTATGGGCTTGCAAATATCACCTTGCCAATTCCAGAAGAACTGTCTTAGCGAAAGGCTTCTTGAGGGGAAAGCTGTAACTCTGTGAGATGATTTCACAGAACACAAAGAAGTTTCCAGAAAGCTTCTTTCTCTTTGTTATCGGAGGATATTTCCTTTGGCCCTATAGTCTTCAAAGGGATCCGAAATATCTGTTCTCAGATTCCACAGATATAAGGCTAGCAAAGAGATCCACGAAATACAGATGTAACTACGTGAGATGAATTAAAAGAACACTAAGCAGTTTCTCAGAAAGCTTCTTTCTGTTAGTTATCGGAGGATATTTCCTTTGGCCCTATAGTCTTCAAAGGGATCCGAAATATCTGTTCTCGGATTCCACAGAAAGAAGGCTAGCAAAGAGATACACGAAACACAGATGTAACTCTGTGATATGAATTAACAGAACACTAGGCAGTCTCTCAGGAAGGTTCTTTCCAAATTTCATCTGAGGATATTTCCTTTTTCACCATAACCCTCTATGTACTTCCAAATATCACTTTGCCAATTCCACAAGAAGTGTCTTAGCAAATGGCTTCTTGAGAGGAAAGCTGTAACTCTGTGAGATGATTTCACAGAACACAAAGAAGTTTCTCAGGAAGCTTCTTTCTCTTTGTTATCGGAGTATATTTCCTTTGGCCCTATAGTCCTCAAAGGGATCCGAAATATCTGTTCTCAGATTCCACAGAAATAAGGGTAGCAAAGTGATCCACGAAATACAGATGTAACTCTGTGAGTGGAAGACAAACATCACAGTGCAGTTTCTCAGAAGGCTTATTTCCAGATTTCATCTGAGGATATTTCCTTTTTCACGATAGCCCTCTATGGGCTTCCAAATATCACTTTGCCAATTCCACAAGAACTGTCTTAGCTAAAGGATTTTTGAGGCAAAACTGTAACTCTGTGATACGATTTCACAGAACACAAAGAAGCTTCTCAGTAAGCTTCTTTCTCTTTGTTATCCGAGTATATTTCCTTTGGCCCTATAGTCTTCAAAGGGATCTGAAATATCTATTCACAGATTCCACAGAAATAAGGCTCGCAAAGGGATCCACGAAATACAGATGTAAATCTGTGAGACGAATTAACAGAAAACTAAGCAGTTTCTCAGGAAGCTTCTTTCCAGATTTCATCTAAGGATATTTCCCTTTTCACCATAGCCCTCTATGGGCTTCCAAATATCACTTTGCCAATTCCACAAGAACTGTCTTAGCGAAAGGCTTCTTGAGGGGAAAGCTGTAACTCTGTGAGATGATTTCACAGAACACAAAGTAGTTTCTCAGAATGCTTCTTTCTCCTTGTTATCGGAGGATATTTCCTTTGGCCCTATAGTCTTCAAAGGGATCCGAAATATCTGTTCTCAGATTCCACAGAGATAAGGCTAGAAAAGAGATCCACGAAATACAGATGTAACTCTGTGAGTGGAAGTCACACATCACAGAGCAGTTTCTCAGAAGGATTCATTCCAGATTTCATATGAATATATTTCCTTTTTCACCATAGCCCTCTATGGGCTTCCAAATATCACTTTGCCAATTGCACAAGAACTGTCTTAGCGAAAGGCTTCTTGAGGGGAAAGCTGTAACTCTGTGAGATGATTTCACAGAACACAAAGAAGTTTCACAGAAAGCTTCTTTCTCTTTGTTATCGGAGGATATTTCCTTTGGCCCTACAGTCTTCAAAGGGATCCGAAATATCTGTTCTCAGATTCCATAGAAATAAGGTTAGCAAAGGGATCCACGAAATACAGATGTAACTCTGTGAGTGGAAGTCACACATCACAGTGCAGTTTCTCAGAAGTCTTCTTTCGGGATTTCATCTGAGGATATTTCCTTTTTCACCATAGCCCTTTATGGGCTTCCAAATATCACTTTACCAATTCCACAAGAAGTGTCTTAGCTAAAGTCTTCTTGAGGCGAAAGCTGTAACTCTGTGAGATGATTTCACAGAACACAAAGAAGTTTCTCAGGAAGATTCTTTCTCTTTGTTATCGGAGTATATTTCCTTTGGCCTTATAGTCCTCAAAGGGATCCGAAATATCTGTTCTCAGATTCCACAGAAATAAGGGTAGCAAAGGGATCCACGAAATACAGATATAAGTCTGTGAGTGGAAGTCACACATCACAGTGCAGTTTCTCAGAAGGCTTCTTTCCAGATTTCATCTGAGGATATTTCCTTTTTCACCATAGCCCTCTATGGTCTTCCAAATATCACTTTGCCAATTCCACAAGAACTGTCTTAGCGAAAGGCTTCTTGAAGGGAAAGCTGTAACTCTGTGAGATGATTTCACAGAACACAAAGAAGTTTCTCAGAAAGCTTCTTTCTCTTTGTTATCGGAGGATATTTCCTTTGGCCCTATAGTCTTCAAAGGGATCCGAAATATCTGTCCTCAGATTCCAAAATAATAAGGTTAGCAAAGAGATCCACGAAATACAGATGTAACTCGGTGAGATGAATTAACAGAACACTAAGCAGTTACTCAGAAAGCTTCTTAACAGATTTCATCTGAGGATATTTCCTTTTTCAGCATAGCCCTCTATGGGCTTCCAAATATCACTTTATCAATTCCACAAGAACTGTCTTAGCGAAAGGCTTCTTGAGGGGAAAGCTGTAACTCTGTGAGATGATTTCACAGAACACAAAGAAGATTCTCAGAAAGCTTCTTTCTCTTTGCTATCGGAGGATATTTCCTTTGGACCAATAGTCTTCAAAGGGATCCGAAATATCTGTTCTCAGATTCCACAGAAATAAGGATAGCAAAAGGATCCACGAAATACAGATGTAACTCTGTGAGATGAATTAACAGAACACTAAGCAGTTTTTCAGAAAGCTTCTTTCCAGATTTCATCTGAGGATATTTCCTTTTTCACCACAGCCCTCTATGGGCTGCCAAATATCACTTTGCCAATTCCACAAGAACTGTCTAAGCGAAAGGCTTCTTGAGGGGAAAGCTGTAACTCTGTGATATGATTTCACAGAACACATAGAAGTTTCTCAGAAATCTTCTTTCTCTTTTTTACCAGAGGTTATTTCCTTTGGCCCTATAGTCTTCAAAGGGATCCGAAATATCTGTCTCAGATTCCACAGAAATAAGACTAGCAAAGAAATGCACGAAATACAGATGTAACTCTGTGAGAGGAATTAACAGAACAATAATCAATTTCTCAGAAAGCTTCTTTCCAGATTTCATGTGAGGATAGTTCCTTTTACACCATAGACCTCTATGGGCTTCCAAATATCACTTTGCCAATTCCACAAGAACTGTCTTAGCGAAAGGCTTCTTGAGGGGAACGCAGTAACGCTTTGAGATGATTTCACAGAACACAAAGAAGTTTCTCAGAAAGCTTCTTTCTCATTTTTATCGGAGTGTATTTCCTTTGGCCCTATAGTCTTCACAGGGATCCGAAATATCTGTTCTCAGATTCCACAGAAATAAGGCTAGCAAAGAGATCCGCGATATACAGATGTAACTCTGTGAGTGGAAGTCAGACATCACAAAGCAGTTTCTCAGGAAGCTTCTTTCCAGATTTCATCTGAGAATATTTCCTTTCTCACCATAGCCCTCTATGGGCTTCCAAATATCACTTTGCCAATTCCACAAGAACTGTCTTAGCGAAAGGCTTATTGAGGGGAAAGCTGTAACTCTGGGAGATGATTTCACAGAACACAAAGAAGTTTCTCAGAAAGCTTCTTTCTCTTTGTTATCGGAGGATATGTCCTATGGCCCAATAGTCTTCAAAGGGATCCGATATATCTGTTCTCAGATTCCACAGAAATAAGCCTAGCAAAGAGATCCACGAAATACAGATGTAAATCTGTGAGTGAAGTCACACATCACAAAGCAATTTCTCAGAAAGCTTCTTTCCATATTTCATCTGAGGATATTTTCTTTTTCACCATAGCCCTCTCTGGGCTTCCAAATATCTCTTTGCCAATTCCACAAGAGCTGTCTTAGCTAAAGGCTTCTGGAGGGAAAAGCTGTAACTCTGTCATATGATTTCACAGAACAAAAATAAGTTTCTCAGAAAGCTTCTTTCACTTTGTTATCGGAGTATATTTCCTTTGGCCCTATAGTCTTCAAAGGGATCCGAAATATCTGTTCTCAGATTACACAGAAAAAAGTTAGCAAAGACATCCACGAAATTTAGATGTAACTTTGTGAGTGGAAGTCACACACCACAGAGCAGTTTCTCAAAAAGCTTCTTTACAGATTTCATCTGACGATATTTCCTTTTTCATCTTAGCCCTCTATGGGCTTCCAAATATCACTTTGCCAATTCCACAAGAAGTGTCTTAGCGAAAGGCTTCCTGAGGGGGAAAGCTGTAACTCTGTGACATGATTTCACAGAACACAAAGAAGTTTCTCAGTAAGCTTCTTTCTCATTATGATCGGAGTATATTTCCTTTGGCCCTATAGTCTTCAAAGTGATCCGAAATATCTGTTCTCAGATTCCACAGATAGAAGGCTAGCAAAGAGATCCACGAAATACAGATGTAACTCTGTGAGATGAATTTACAGAACACTAACTAATTTCTCAGAAAGCTTCTTTCCAGATTTCATCTGAGGATATTTCCTTTTTCACCATCGCCCTCTATGGGCTTCCAAATAACACTTTGCCAATTCCACAAGAACAGTCTTAGCGAAAGGCTTCTTGAGGCGAGAGCTGTAACTCTGTGAGATTTTTTCACAGAATGCGAAGAAGTTTCTCAGAAAGCTTCTTTCTCTTTGTTATCGGAGGATATTTCCTTTGGCCCTATAGTCTTCAAAGGGATCCGAAATATGTGTTCTCAGATTCCACAGAAATAAGGCTAGGAAAGAGATCTACGAAATACAGATGTAACTCTGTGAGATGAATATACAGAACACTCAGCAGTTTCTCAGAAAGCTTCTTTCCAGATTTCATCTGAGGATATTTCCTTTTTCAGCATAGTCCTCAATGGGCTTCCAAATATCACTTTGCCAATTCCACAAGAACTGTCTTAGCGAAAGGCTTCTTGAGGGGAAAGCTGTAACTCTGTAAGATGATTTCACAAAACACAAAGAAGTTTCTCAGAAAGCTTCTTTCTCTTTGTTATCGGAGGATATTTCCTTTGGCCCAATAGTCTTCAAAGGGATCCGAAATATCTGTTCTCAGATTCCACAGAAATAAGGATAGCAAAAGGATCCACGAAATACAGATATAACTCTGTGAGATGAATTAACAGAACACTAAGCAGGTATTCAGAAAGCTTCTTTCCAGATTTCAACTGAGGATATTTCCTTTTTCACCATGGCCCTCTATGGGCTTCCAAATATCACTTTGCCAATTCCACAAGAACTGTCTTAGCGAAAGGCTTCTTCAGGGGAAAGCTGTAACTCTGTGATATGATTTCACAGAACACATAGAAGTTTCTCAGAAATCTTCTTTCTCTTTTTTATCGGAGATTATTTCCTTTGGCCCTATAGTCTTCCAAGGGATCCGAAATATCTGTCTCAGATTCCACAGAAATAAGGCTAGCAAAGAAATGCATGAAATACAGATGTAACTCTGTGAGAGGAATTAACAGAACAATAATCAATTTCTCAGAAAGCTTCTTTCCAGATTTCATCTGAGGATATTTCCTTTTTCACCATAGCCCTCTATGGGCTTCCAAATATCAATTTGCCAATTCCACAAGAACTGTCTTAGTGAAAGGCTTTCTGAGGGGAACGCAGTAACGCTTTGAGATGATTTCACAGAACACAAAGAAGTTTCTCAGAAAGCTTCTTTCTCATTTTTATCGGAGTGTATTTCCTTTGCCCTATAGTCTTCACAGGGATCCGAAATATCTGTTCTCAGATTCCACCGAAATAAGGCTAGCAAAGAGATCCACGATATACAGATGTAACTCTGTGAGTGGAAGTCAGACATCACAGAGCAGTTTCTCAGGAAGCTTCTTTCTAGATTTCATCTGAGGATATTTCCTTTTTCACCATAGCCCTCTATGGGCTTGCAAATATCACCTTGCCAATTCCACAAGAACTGTCTTAGCGAAAGGCTTCTTGTGGGGAAAGCTGGAACTCT
Source organism: Macaca nemestrina (assembly GCF_043159975.1). Taxonomy (NCBI): domain Eukaryota; kingdom Metazoa; phylum Chordata; class Mammalia; order Primates; family Cercopithecidae; genus Macaca; species Macaca nemestrina. Next base: position 103,416,477 of record NC_092138.1, on the reverse strand, counting down.
GTGAGATGGTTTCACAGAACACAAAGAAGTTTCTCAGAAAGCTTCTTTCTCTTTGTTATCGGAGAATATTTCCTTTGGCCCTATAGTCTCCAAAGGGATGCGAAATATCTGTTCTCATTTTCCACAGAAATAAGGCTAGCAAAGAGATCCACGAAATACAGATGTAACTCAGTGACATGAATTAACAGAACACTAAGCAATTTCTCAGAAAGCATCTTTCCAGATTTCATCTGAGGATATTTCCTTTTTCACCATAGCCTTCTATGGGCTTCCAAATACAACTTTGCCAATTCCACAAGTACTGTCTTAGCGAAAGGCTTCTTGAGGCGAAAGCTGTAACTCTGTGAGATGATTTCACAGAACGCAAAGCAGTTTCTCAGAAAGCTTCTTTCTCTTTGTTATTGGAGGATATTTCCTTTGGCCCTATAGTCTTCAAAGGGATCCGAAATATTTGTTCTCAGATTCCAAAGAAATAAGGCTAGCAAAGAGGTCCACGAAATAGAGATGTAACTCTGTGAGATGAATTATCAGAACACTAAGCAGTTTCTCAGGAAGCTTCTTTCCAGATTTCATCTGAGGATATTTCCTTTTTCAGCATAGCCCTCTATGGGCTTCCAAATATCACTTTGCAATTCCACAAGAACTGTCTTAGCGAAAGGCTTCTTGAGGGGAAAGCTGTAACTCTGTGAGATGATTTCACAGAACACAAAGAAGTTTCTCAGAAAGCTTCCTTCTCTTTGTTATCGGAGGATATTTCCTTTGGCCCTATAGTCTTCAAAGGGATCCGAAATATCTGTTCTCAGATTCCACAGAAATAAGGCTAGCAAAGAGACCACGAAATACAGATGTAACTCTGTGAAATGAATTAACAGAACACTAAGCAATTTCTCAGAAAGGTTCTTTCCAGATTTCATCTGATGATATTTCCTTTTTCAACATAGCCCTCTATGGGCTTCCAAATATCACTTTGCCAATTCCACAAGAACTGTCTTAGCGAAAGGCTTCTTGAGGGGAACGCTGTAACTCTGTGAGATAATTTCACAGAACACAAAGAAGTTTCTCAGAAAGCTTCTTTCTCATTTTTATCGGAGTATATTTCCTTTGGCCCTGTAGTCTTCAAAGGGATCCGAAATATCTGTTCTCAGATTCCACAGAAATAAGGCTAGCACAGAAATCCACGAAATACAGATGTAACTCTGTGTGTGGAAGTCACACATCACAGAGCAGTTTCTCAGAAAGCTTCTTTCCAGATTTCATCTGAGGATATTTCCTTTTTCAGAATAGCCCTCTATGGGCTTCCAAATATCACTGTGCCAATTCCACAAGAACTGTCTTAACGAAAGGTTTCTTGAGGGGAAAGCTGTAACTCTGTGAGATGATTTCACAGAACACAATGAAGTTTCTTAGAAAGCTTCTTTCTCTTTGTTATCGGAGGATATTTCCTTTGGCCCTGTAGTCTTCATAGGGATCCGAAATATCTGAACTCAGATTCCACAGAAATAAAGTTAGCAAAGAGATCCACGAAATACAGATGTAACTTTGTGAGTGGAAGTCACACACCACAGAGCAGTTTCTCAGAAAACTTCTTTACAGATTTCATCTGACGATATTTCCTTTTTCATTTTAGCCCTCTATGGGCTTCCGAATATCACTGTGCCAATTCCACAAGGAGTGTCTTAGCGAAAGGCTACTTGAGGGGGAAAGCTGTAACTCTGTGATATGATTTCACAGAACACAAAGAAGTTTCCAGAAAGCTTCTTTCTCTTTGTTATTGGAGGATATTTATTTTGGCCCTACAGTCTTCAAAGGGATCCGAAATATCTGTTCTCAGATTCCACAGAAATAAGGCTAGCAAAGAGATCCACGAAACAGAGATGTAACTCTGTGAGGTGAATTATCAGAACACTAAGCAGTTTCTCAGGAAGCTTCTTTCCAGATTTCATCTGAGGATATTTCCTTTTTCACCATAGCCCTTTATGGGTTCCAAATATCACTTTGCCAATTCCACAAGAACAGTCTTAGCGAAAGACTTCTTGAGGGGAAAGCTGAAACAATGTGATATGATTTCAGAGAACACAAAGTAGTTTCTCAGAAAGCTTCTTTCTCTTTGTTATCGGAGGATATTTCCTTTGGCGCTATAGTCTTCAAAGGGATCCGAAATATCCGATCTCAGATTCCCCAGAAATAAGGCTAGCAAAGAGATCCACGAAATACAGATGTAACTCTGTGAGATGAATTAACTGAAACCTAAGCAGTTTCTCAGGAAGATTCTTTCCACATTTCATCTGAGGATATTTCCCTTTTCACCGTAGCCCTCTATGGGCTTCCAAATATCACTTTGCCAATTCCACAAGAACTGACTTAGCGAAAGGCTTCTTGAGGGGAAAGCAATAACTATGTGAGATGATTTCACAGAACACAAAGAAGTTTCTCAGAAAGCTTCTTTCTCTTTGTTATCGGAGGATATTTCCTTTGACCCTATAGTCCTCAAAGGGATCCGAAATATCTGTTCTCAGATTGCACAGAAATAAGGCTAGCAAAGAGATCCACGAAATGCAGATGTAACTCTGGGAGATGTATTAACAGAACACTAAGCAGATTCTCAGAAAGCTTCTTTCTGTTTGTTATCCGCGTATATTTCCTTTGGCCCTGTAGTCTTCAAAGGGATCCGAAATATCTGTTCTCAGATTCCAGGGAAATAAGGCTAGCAAAGAGATCCACGAAATACAGATGTAACTCTGTGAGTGGAAGTCACACATCACAGAGCAGTTTCTCAGAAGGATTCATTCCATATTTCATATGAATATATTTCCTTTTTCACCATAGCCCTCTATGGGCTTCCAAATATCACTTTGCCAATTCCACAAGAACTGACTTAGCGAAAGGCTTCTTGAGGGGAAAGCTGTAACTCTGTGAGATGATTTCAGAGAACACAAAGAAGTTTCTCAGAAAGCTTCTTTCTCTTTGTTATCGGAGGTTATTTCCTTTGGCCCTATAGTCTTCAAAGGGATTCGAAATATCTCTTTTCAGATTCCACAGAAATAAGGCTAGCAAAGGGATCCACGAAATACAGATGTAACTCTGTGAGTGGAAGTCACACATCACAGTGCAGTTTCCCAGAAGGCTTCTTTCAGGATTTCATCTGAGGATATTTCCTTTTTCACCATAGCCCTCTATGGGCTTCGAAATATCACTTTGCCAATTCCACAAGAACTGTCTTAGCGAAAGGCTTCTTGAGGAGAAAGCTGTAACTCTGTGAGATGATTTCACAGAACACAAAGAAGTTCCTCAGAAAGCTTCTTTCTCTTTGTTATTGGAGGATATTTCCTTTGGCCCTATAGTCTTCAAAGGGATCCGAAATATCTGTTCTCAGATTCCACATAAAGAAGGCTAGCAAAGAGATCCACGAAATACAGATGTAACTCTGTAAGATGATTTAACAGAACACTAAGCAGTTTCTCATAAAGCTTCTTTCAAGATTTCATCTGAGGATATTTCCTTTTTCAGCATAGCCCTCTAAGGGGTTCCAAATATCACTTTGCCAATTCCACAAGAACTGTCTTAGGGAAAAGCTTCTTGAGGGGAAAGCTGTAACTCTGTGAGATGATTTTACAGAACACAAAGATGTTTCTCAGAAAACTTCTTTCTCTTTGTTATCGGAGGATATTTCCATTGCACTACAGTCTTCAACGGGATCCGAAATATCTGTTCTCAGATTCCACATAAAGAAGGCAAGCAAAGAGATCCACGAAATACAGAAGTAACTCTGTGAGATGAATTAACAGAACACTAAGCAGTTTCTCAGGAAGCTTCTTTCCAGATTTTAGCTGAGGATATTTCCTATTTCAGCATAGCCCTCTATGGGCTTCCAAATATAACTTTGCCAATCCCACAAGAACTGTCTTAGCGAAAGGCTTCTTGAGGGGAAAGCTGTAACTCTGTGTGATGATTTCACAGAACACAAAGAAGTTTCTCAGAAAGCTTCCTTCTGTTTGTTTTCGGAGGATATTTCCTTTGGCCCTGTAGCCTTCAAAGGGATCCGAAATATCTGTTCCCAGATTCCACAGAAATAAGGCTTGCAAAGAGATACAAGAAATACAGATGTAACTCTGTGAGATGAATTAACAGAACACTAAGCAGTTTCTCAGAAAGCTTCTTTCCAGATTTCATCTGAGATTATTTCCATTTTCACCATAGCCCTCTATGGGCTTCCAAATATCACTTTGCCAATTCCACAAGAACTGTCTTAGCGAAAGGCTTCTTGAGGGGAAAGCTGTAACTCTGTGATATGATTTCACAGAAAACAAAGTAGTTTCTCAGAAAGCTTCTTTCTCTTTGTTATTGGAGGGTATTTCCTTTAGCCCTATAGTCTTCAAAGGGATGCGAAATATCTGTTCTCAGATTCCACAGAAATAAGGCTAGCAAAGAGATCCACGAAATACAGATGTAACTCTGTGATATGAATTAACAGAACACTAAGCAATTTCTCAGAAACCTTCTTTCCAGATTTCATCTGATGATATTTCCTTTTTCACTGTAGCCCTCTATGGGCTTCCAATATCACTTTGCCAATTCCACAAGAACTGTCTTAGCGAAAGGCTTCTTGAGGGGAAAGCTGTAACTCTGTGAGATGATTTCACAGAACACAAAGAAGTTTCTCAGAAAGCTTGTTTCTCTTTGTTATCAGAGGATATTTCCTTTGGCCCTATAGTCTTCAAAGGGATCCGAATTATCTCTTTTCAGATTCCACAGAAATAAGGCTAGCAAAGAGATCCACGAAATACAGATGTAACTCTGTGAGTGGAAGTCACACATCACGGAGCAGTTTCTCAGAAGGCTTCTTTCCAGATTTCAGCTGAGGATATTTCCTTTTTCAACATAGCCCTCTATGGGCTTCCAAATATCACTTTGCCAATTCCACAAGAACTGTCTTAGCCAAAGGCTTCTTTAGGGGAATGCTGTAACTCTGTGAGATGATTTCACAGAACACAAAGAAGTTTCTCAGAAAGCTTCTTTCTATTTGTTATCGGAGGATATTTCCTTTGGCCCTATAGTCTTCAAAGGGATCCGAAATATCTGTTCTCAGATTCCACAGAAATAAGGCTAGCAAAAGGATCCACGAAATACAGATGTAACTCTGTGAGATGAATTAACAGAACACTAAGCAGTTTCTCAGAAAGCTTCTTTCCAGATTTCATCTGATATATTTCCTTTTTCACCCTAGCCCTCTATGGGCTTCCAAATATCACTTTGCCAATTCCACAAGAACTGTCTTAGCGAAAGGCTTCTTGAGAGGAAAGCTGTAATTCTGTGACATGATTTGAAAGAAAACTAAGAAGTTTCTCAGAACGCTTCTTTCTCTTTGTTATCGGAGGATATTTCCTTTGGCCCTGTAGTCTTCAAAGGGATCCGAATTATCTGTTTTCAGATTCCACAGAAATATGGCTAGCAAAGAGATCCAGGAAATACAGATGTAACTCTGTGAGTCGAAGTCACATATCACAGAGCAGTTTCTCAGAAGGCTTCTTTCCAGATTTCATCTGAGGATATTTCCTTTTACACCCTAGCCCTCTATGGGCTTCCAAATATCACTTTGCCAATTCCACAAGAACTGTCTTAGCGAAAGGCTTCTTGAGGGGAAAGCTGTAACTCTGTGAGATGATTTCACAGAACACAAAGAAGTTTCTCAGAAATCTTCTTTCTGTTTGTTATCGGAGGATATTTCCTTTGGCCCTATAGTCTTCAAAGGGATCCGAAATATCTGTTCTCAGATTCCACAGAAATAAGGCTAGCAAAAGGATCCACGAAATACAGATGTAACTCTGTGAGTTGAATTAACAGAACACTAAGCAGTTTCTCAGAAAGCTTCTTTCCAGATTTCATCTGAGGATATTTCCTTTTTCACCATTGCCTTCTATGGGATTCCAAATATCACTTTGCCAATTTCACAAGAACTGTCTTAGCGAAAGGCTTCTTGAGAGGAAAGCTGTAATTCTGTGAGATGATTTCAAAGAAAACAAAGAAGTTTCTCAGAAAGCTTCTTTCTCTTTGTAATCGTAAGATATTTCCTTTGGCCTTATAGTCTTCAAAGGGATCCGAAATATCTGTTCTCAGATCCAACAGAAATAAGGCTAGCAAAAGGATCATCGAAATACAGATGTAACTCTGTGAGTGGAATTCACCCATCACAGTGCAGTTTCTCAGAAGGCTTCTTTCCAGATTTCATCTGAGGATATTTCCTTTTTCACCATAGCCCTCTATGGGCTTCCAAATATCACTTTGACAATTCAACAAGAACTGTCTTAGCGAAAGGCTTCTTGAAGGGAAAGCTGTTACTCTGTGAGATGATTTCACAGAACACAAAGAAGTTTCTCAGAAAGCTTCTTTCTCTTTGTTATCGGAGGATATTTCCTTTGGACCTATAGTCTTCAAAGGGATCCGAAATGTCTGTTCTCAGATTCCACAGAAATAAGGCTAGCAAAGAGATCCACGAAATACAGATGTAACTCTGTGAGTGGAAGTCACACATTAAAAGAGCAGTTTCTCAGAAGGCTTCTTTCCAGATTTCATCTGAATATATTTCCTTTTGCACCATAGCCCTCTATGGGCTTCCAAATATCACTTTGCGAATTCCACAAGAACTGTCTTAGCGAAAGGCTTCTTGAGGGGAAAGCTGTAACTCTGTGATATGATTTCACAAACACAAAGAAGTTTCTCAGAAAGCTTCTTTCTCTTTGTTATCGGAAGATATTTCCTTTGGCCCTATAGTCTATAAAGGGATCCGAAATATCTGTTCTCAGATTCCACAGAAATAAGCCTAGCAAAGAGATCCACGAAGTACAGATGTAACTCTGTGAGATGAATTAACAGAACACTAAGCAATTTCTCAGAAGGCTTCTTTCCAGATTTCATCTGAATATATTTCCTTTTTCACCATAGCCCTCTATGGGCTTCCAAATATCACTTTGCCAATTCCACAAGAACTGTCTTAGCGAAAGGCTTCTTGAGTGGAAAGCTGTAACTCTGTGATATGATTTCACAAACACAAAGAAGTTTCTCAGAAAGCTTCTTTCTCTTTGTTATCGGAAGATATTTCCTTTGGCCCTATAGTCTTCAAAGGGATCCGAAATATCTGTTCTCAGATTCCACAGAAATAAGGCTAGCAAAGAGATCCACGAAATTCAGATGTGACTCTGTGAGATGAATAACAGAACACTAAGCAGTTTCTCAGAAAGCCTGTTTCCAGTTTTCATCTGAGGATATTTGCTTTTTCAGCATAGCCCTCTATGGGCTTCCAAATTTCACTTTGCCAATTCCACAAGAACTGTCTTATCGAAAGGCTTCTTGAGGGGAAAGCTATAACTCTGTGATATGATTTCGCAGAACACAAAGTAGTTTCCCAGAAAGCTTCTTTTTCCTTGTTATTATAGGATATTTCCTTTGGCCCTATAGTCTTCAAAGGGATCCGAAATATCTGTTCTCAGATTCCACAGAAATAAGGCTAGCAAAGAGATCCACGAAATACAGATGTAACTCTGTGATATGAATTAACGGAACACTAAGCAATTTTTCAGAAAGCTTCTTTCCAGATTTCATCTGAGGATATTTCCTTTTTCACCGTAGCCCTCTATGGGCTTCCAAATATCACTTTGCCAATTCCACAAGATCTGACTTAGCGAAAGGCTTCTTGAGGGGAAAGCCGTACTCTGTGAGATGATTTCAGAGAACACAAAGAAGTTTCTGAGAAAGCTTCTATCTCTTTGTTATCGGAGGATATTTCCTTTGGCCCTATAGTCTTCAAAGGGATCCGAAGTATCTGTTTTCAGATTCCACAGTAATAAGGCTAGCAAAGAGATCCACGAAATACAGATGTAACTCTGTGAGTGGAAGTCACACATCACAGAGCAGTTTCTCAGAAGGCTTCTTTCCAGATTTCATCTGAGGATATTTCCTTCTTCACCATAGCCCTTTATGGGCTTCCAAATATCACTATACCAATTCCACAAGAACTGTCTTAGCGAAAGGCTTCTTCAGGGGAAAGCTGTAACTCTGTGAGATGATTTCACAGAACACAAAGAAGTTCCTCAGAAAGCTTCTTTCTCTTTGTTATCGGAGGATATTTCCTTTGGCCCTGTAGTCAACAAAGGGATCCGAAATATCTGTTCTCAGATTCCACAGAAATAAGGCTAGCAAAGAGATCCACGAAATACATGTAACTCTGTGAGTGGAAGTCACACATTAAAAGAGCAGTTTCTCAGAAGGCTTCTTTCCAGATTTCATCTGAGGATATTTCCTTTTTCACTATAGCCCTCTATGGGCTTCCAAATATCACTTTGCCAATTCCACAAGAACTGTCTTAGCGAAAGGCTTCTTGAGTGGAATGCTGTAAATCTGTGATATGATTTCACAGAACACAAAGAAGTTTCTCAGAAAGCTTCTTTCTCTTTGTTATCGGAGGATATTTCCTTTGACCCTATAGTCTTCAAAGGGATCCGAAATATCTGGTCTCAGATTCCACAGAAATAAGGGTAGCAAAGAGTTCCACGAAATACAGATGTAACTCTGTGAGATGAATTAACAGAACACTAAGCAGTTTCTCAGGAAGCTTCTTTCCAGATTTCATCTGAGGATATTTCCTTTTTCACCATAGCCCTCTATGGGCTTCCAAATATCACTGTGCCAGTTCCACAAGAACTGTATTAGCGAAAGGCTTCTAGAGGGGAAAGCTGTAACTCTCTGAGGTGATTTCACAGAACACAAAGAAGTTTCTCAGAAAGTTTCTTTCTCTTTGTTATCGGAGGATATTTCCTTTGGCCCTATAGTCTTCAAAGGGATCCGAAATATCTGTTCTCAGATTCCAAAGAAATAAGGCTAGCAAAGAGATCCACGAAATACAGATGTAACTCTGTGAGATGAATTAACAGAACACTAAGCAGTTTCTCAGAAAGCTTCTTTCCAGATTTCATCAGAGGATATTTCCCTTCTCACCATAGCCCTCTTTGGGCTTCCAAATATCACTTTGCCAATTCCACAAGAACTGTCTTAGCGAAAGTCTTCTTGAGGGGAACGCTGTAACGCTGTGAGATGATTTCACAGAAAACAAATAAGTTTCTCAGAAAGCTTCTTTCTCATTGTTATCGGAGTATATTTCCTTTGGCCCTATAGTCTTCAAAGGGATCCGAAATATCTGTTCTCAGATTCCACAGAAATAAGGCTAGAAAAGAGATCCACGAAATACAGATGTAACTCTGTGAGTGGAAGTCACACATCACAGAGCAGTTTCTCAGAAGGCTTCTTTCCAGATTTCATCTGAGGATATTTCCTTTTTCACCATAGCCCTCTATGGGCTTCCAAATATCACTGTGCCAGTTCCACAAGAACTGTATTAGCGAAAGGCTTCTAGAGGGGAAAGCTGTAACTCTCTGAGGTGATTTCACAGAACACAAAGAAGTTTCTCAGAAAGTTTCTTTCTCTTTGTTATCGGAGGATATTTCCTTTGGCCCTATAGTCTTCAAAGGGATCCGAAATATCTGTTCTCAGATTCCAAAGAAATAAGGCTAGCAAAGAGATCCACGAAATACAGATGTAACTCTGTGAGATGAATTAACAGAACACTAAGCAGTTTCTCAGAAAGCTTCTTTCCAGATTTCATCAGAGGGTATTTCCCTTCTCACCATAGCCCTCTTTGGGCTTTCACATATCACTTTGCCAATTCCACAAGAACTGTCTTAGCGAAAGGCTTCTTGAGGGGAAAGCTGTAACTCTGTGATATGATTTCAAAGAACACAAAGAGTTTCTCAGAAAGCTTCTTTCTCTTTGTTATCGGAAGATATTTCCTTTGGCCCTATAGACTTCAAAGGGATCCGAAATATCTGTTCTCAGATTCCATAGAAAAAAGGCTAGCAAAGAGATCCACGAAATACAGATGAAAATCTGTGAGTGGAAGTCACTCATTAAAAGAGCAGTTTCTCAGAAAGCTTCTTTCCAGATTTCATCTGAGGATATTTCCTTTTTCACCATAGCCCTCTATGGGCTTCCAAATATCACTTTGCCAATTCCACAAGAACTGTCTTAGCGAAAGGCTTCTTGAGGGGAAAGCTGTAACTCTGTGATATGATTTCACAAACACAAAAAAGTTTGTGAGAAAGCTTCTTTCTCTTTGTTATCGGAAGATATTTCCTATGGCCCTATACTCTTCAAAGGGATCCGAAATATCTGTTCTCAGATTCTACAGAAATAAGGCTAGCAAAGAGATCCACGAAATACAGATGTAACTCTGTGAGATGAATTAACAGAACACTGAGCAATTTCTCAGAAAGCTTCTTTCCAGATTTCATCTGAGGATATTTCCTATTTCACCATAGCCCTCTATGGGCTTCCAAATAACACTTTGCCAATTCCACAAGAACTGTCTTAGCGAAAGTCTTCTTGAGGGGAAAGCTGTAACTCTGTGAGATGATCTCACAGAACACAAAGAAGTTTCTCAGAAAGCTTCTTTCTCTTTGTTATCGGAGGATATTTCCTTTGGCCCTATAGTCTTCAAAGGGAACGGAAATATCTGTTGCATATCCAACAGAAATAAGGCTAGCAAAGAGATACACGAAATACAGATGTAACTCTGTGAGTGGAAGTCACACATTAAAAGAGCAGTTTCTCAGAAGGCTTCTTTCCAGATTTCATCTTAGGATATTTCCTTTTTCACCATAGCCCTCTATGGGCTTCCAAATATCACTTTGCCAATTCCACAAGAACTGTCTTAGCCAAAGGTTTCTTGAGGGGAAAGCTGTAACTCTGTGATATGATTTCACAGAACAGAAAGAAGTTTCTCAGAAAGCTTCTTTCTCTTTGTTATCGGAAGATATTTCCTTTGGCCCTATAGTCTTCAAAGGGATCCGAAATATCTGTTCTCAGATTCCACAGAAAGAAGGCTAGCAAAGAGATCCTCGAAATACAGATGTAACTCTGTGAGTGGAAGTCACACATTAAAAGAGCAGTTTCTCAGAAGGCTTCTTTCCAGATTTCATCTGAGGATATTTCCTTTTTCACCATAGCCCTCTATGGGCTTCCAAATATCACCTTGCCAATTCCACAAGAACTGTCTTAGCGAAAGGCTTCTTGAGGGGAAAGCTGTAACTCTGTGAGATGATTTCACAGAAAACAATGAAGTTTTGCAGAAAGCTTCTTTCTCTTTGTTATCGGAGGATATTTCCTTTGGCCCTATAGACTTCAAAGGGATCCGAAATATCTGTTCTCAGATTCCACAGAAATAAGGCTAGCAGAGATATCCACGAAATACAGATGTAACACTGTGAGATGAATTAACAGAACACTAAGCAATTTTTCAGAAAGCTTCTTTCCAGATTTCATCTGAGGATATTTCCTTTTTCACCATAGCCCTCTATGGGCTTCCAAATAACACTTTGCCAATTCCACAAGAACTGTCTTAGCGAAAGGCTTCTTGAGGCGAAAGCTGTAATTCTCTGAGAGGATTTCACAGAACGCAAATAAGTTTCTCAGAAAGCTTCATTCTCTTTGTTATCGGAGGATATTTCCTTTGACCCTATAGTCCTCAAAGGGATCCGAAATATCTGTTCTCAGATTGCACAGAAATAAGGCTAGCAAAGAGATCCACGAAATGCAGATGTAACTCTGGGAGATGTATTAACAGAACACTAAGCAGATTCTCAGAAAGCTTCTTTCTGTTTGTTACCGGCGTATATTTCCTTTGGCCCTGTAGTCTTCAAAGGGATCCGAAATATCTGTTCTCAGATTCCACAGAAATAAGGCTAGCAAAGAGATCCACGAAATACAGATGTAACTCTGTGAGTGGAAGTCACACATCACAGAGCAGTTTCTCAGAAGGATTCATTCCATATTTCATATGAATATATTTCCTTTTTCACCATAGCCCTCTATGGGCTTCCAAATATCACTTTGCCAATTACACAAGAACTGACTTAGCGAAAGGCTTCTTGAGGGGAAAGCTGTAACTCTGTGAGATGATTTCAGAGAACACAAAGAAGTTTCTCAGAAAGCTTCTTTCTCTTTGTTATCGGAGGTTATTTCCTTTGGCCCTATAGTCTTCAAAGGGATTCGAAATATCTCTTTTCAGATTCCACAGAAATAAGGCTAGCAAAGGGATCCACGAAATACAGATGTAACTCTGTGAGTGGAAGTCACACATCACAGTGCAGTTTCCCAGAAGGCTTCTTTCAGGATTTCATCTGAGGATATTTCCTTTTTCACCATAGCCCTCTATGGGCTTCGAAATATCACTTTGCCAATTCCACAAGAACTGTCTTAGCGAAAGGCTTCTTGAGGAGAAAGCTGTAACTCTGTGAGATGATTTCACAGAACACAAAGAAGTTCCTCAGAAAGCTTCTTTCTCTTAGTTATCGGAGGATACTTCCTTTGGCCCTATAGTCTTCAAAGGGATCCGAAATATCTGTTCTCAGATTCCACATAAAGAAGGCTAGCAAAGAGATCCACGAAATACAGATGTAACTCTGTAAGATGATTTAACAGAACACTAAGCAGTTTCTCATAAAGCTTCTTTCAAGATTTCATCTGAGGATATTTCCTTTTTCAGCATAGCCCTCTAGGGGGTTCCAAATATCACTTTGCCAATTCCACAAGAACTGTCTTAGGGAAAAGCTTCTTGAGGGGAAAGCTGTAACTCTGTGAGATGATTTTACAGAACACAAAGAAGTTTCTCAGAAAACTTCTTTCTCTTTGTTATCGGAGGATATTTCCATTGCACTACAGTCTTCAACGGGATCCGAAATATCTGTTCTCAGATTCCACATAAAGAAGGCAAGCAAAGAGATCCACAAAATACAGAAGTAACTCTGTGAGATGAATTAACAGAACACTAAGCAGTTTCTCAGGAAGCTTCTTTCCAGATTTTAGCTGAGGATATTTCCTATTTCAGCATAGCCCTCTATGGGCTTCCATATATAACTTTGCCAATCCCACAAGAACTGTCTTAGCGAAAGGCTTCTTGAGGGGAAAGCTGTAACTCTGTGAGATGATTTCACAGAACACAAAGAAGTTTCTCAGAAAGCTTCCTTCTGTTTGTTTTCGGAGGATATTTCCTTTGGCCCTGTAGCCTTCAAAGGGATCCGAAATATCTGTTCCCAGATTCCACAGAAATAAGGCTAGCAAAGAGATACAAGAAATACAGATGTAACTCTGTGAGATGAATTAACAGAACACTAAGCAGTTTCTCAGAAAGCTTCTTTCCAGATTTCATCTGAGATTATTTCCATTTTCACCATAGCCCTCTATGGGCTTCCAAATATCACTTTGCCAATTCCACAAGAACTGTCTTAGCGAAAGGCTTCTTGAGGGGAAAGCTGTAACTCTGTGATATGATTTCACAGAAAACAAAGTAGTTTCTCAGAAAGCTTCTTTCTCTTTGTTATTGGAGGATATTTCCTTTAGCCCTATAGTCTTCAAAGGGATGCGAAATATCTGTTCTCAGATTCCACAGAAATAAGGCTAGCAAAGAGATCCACGAAATACAGATGTAACTCTGTGATATGAATTAACAGAACACTAAGCAATTTCTCAGAAACCTTCTTTCCAGATTTCATCTGATGATATTTCCTTTTTCACTGTAGCCCTCTATGGGCTTCCAAATATCACTTTGCCAATTCCACAAGAACTGTCTTAGCGAAAGGCTTCTTGAGGGGAAAGCTGTAACTCTGTGAGATGATTTCACAGAACACAAAGAAGTTTCTCAGAAAGCTTGTTTCTCTTTGTTATCAGAGGATATTTCCTTTGGCCCTATAGTCTTCAAAGGGATCCGAATTATCTGTTTTCAGATTCCACAGAAATAAGGCTAGCAAAGAGATCCACGAAATACAGATGTAACTCTGTGAGTGGAAGTCACACATCACAGACCAGTTTCTCAGAAGGCTTCTTTCCAGATTTCAGCTGAGGATATTTCCTTTTTCAACATAGCCCTCTATGGGCTTCCAAATATCACTTTGCCAATTCCTCAAGAACTGTCTTAGCCAAAGGCTTCTTTAGGGGAATGCTGTAACTCTGTGAGATGATTTCACAGAACACAAAGAAGTTTCTCAGAAAGCTTCTTTCTATTTGTTATCGGAGGATATTTCCTTTGGCCCTATAGTCTTCAAAGGGATCCGAAATATCTGTTCTCAGATTCCACAGAAATAAGGCTAGCAAAAGGATCCACGAAATACAGATGTAACTCTGTGAGATGAATTAACAGAACACTAAGCAGTTTCTCAGAAAGCTTCTTTCCAGATTTCATCTGATATATTTCCTTTTTCACCCTAGCCCTCTATGGGCTTCCAAATATCACTTTGCCAATTCCACAAGAACTGTCTTAGCGAAAGGCTTCTTGAGAGGAAAGCTGTAATTCTGTGACATGATTTGAAAGAAAACAAAGAAGTTTCTCAGAACGCTTCTTTCTCTTTGTTATCGGAGGATATTTCCTTTGGCCCTGTAGTCTTCAAAGGGATCCGAATTATCTGTTTTCAGATTCCACAGAAATATGGCTAGCAAAGAGATCCAGGAAATACAGATGTAACTCTGTGAGTGGAAGTCACATATCACAGAGGAGTTTCTCAGAAGGCTTCTTTCCAGATTTCATCTGAGGATATTTCCTTTTACACCCTAGCCCTCTATGGGCTTCCAAATATCACTTTGCCAATTCCACAAGAACTGTCTTAGCGAAAGGCTTCTTGAGGGGAAAGCTGTAACTCTGTGAGATGATTTCACAGAACACAAAGAAGTTTCTCAGAAATCTTCTTTCTGTTTGTTATCGGAGGATATTTCCTTTGGCCCTATAGTCTTCAAAGGGATCCGAAATATCTGTTCTCAGATTCCACAGAAATAAGGCTAGCAAAAGGATCCACGAAATACAGATGTAACTCTGTGAGTTGAATTAACAGAACACTAAGCAGTTTCTCAGAAAGCTTCTTTCCAGATTTCATCTGAGGATATTTCCTTTTTCACCATTGCCTTCTATGGGATTCCAAATATCACTTTGCCAATTTCACAAGAACTGTCTTAGCGAAAGGCTTCTTGAGAGGAAAGCTGTAATTCTGTGAGATGATTTCAAAGAAAACAAAGAAGTTTCTCAGAAAGCTTCTTTCTCTTTGTAATCGTAAGATATTTCCTTTGGCCTTATAGTCTTCAAAGGGATCCGAAATATCTGTTCTCAGATCCAACAGAAATAAGGCTAGCAAAAGGATCATCGAAATACAGATGTAACTCTGTGAGTGGAATTCACCCATCACAGTGCAGTTTCTCAGAAGGCTTCTTTCCAGATTTCATCTGAGGATATTTCCTTTTTCACCATAGCCCTCTATGGGCTTCCAAATATCACTTTGACAATTCAACAAGAACTGTCTTAGCGAAAGGCTTCTTGAAGGGAAAGCTGTTACTCTGTGAGATGATTTCACAGAACACAAAGAAGTTTCTCAGAAAGCTTCTTTCTCTTTGTTATCGGAGGATATTTCCTTTGGACCTATAGTCTTCAAAGGGATCCGAAATGTCTGTTCTCAGATTCCACAGAAATAAGGCTAGCAAAGAGATCCACGAAATACAGATGTAACTCTGTGAGTGGAAGTCACACATTAAAAGAGCAGTTTCTCAGAAGGCTTCTTTCCAGATTTCATCTGAATATATTTCCTTTTGCACCATAGCCCTCTATGGGCTTCCAAATATCACTTTGCGAATTCCACAAGAACTGTCTTAGCGAAAGGCTTCTTGAGGGGAAAGCTGTAACTCTGTGATATGATTTCACAAACACAAAGAAGTTTCTCAGAAAGCTTCTTTCTCTTTGTTATCGGAAGATATTTCCTTTGGCCCTATAGTCTATAAAGGGATCCGAAATATCTGTTCTCAGATTCCACAGAAATAAGCCTAGCAAAGAGATCCACGAAGTACAGATGTAACTCTGTGAGATGAATTAACAGAACACTAAGCAATTTCTCAGAAGGCTTCTTTCCAGATTTCATCTGAATATATTTCCTTTTTCACCATAGCCCTCTATGGGCTTCCAAATATCACTTTGCCAATTCCACAAGAACTGTCTTAGCGAAAGGCTTCTTGAGTGGAAAGCTGTAACTCTGTGATATGATTTCACAAACACAAAGAAGTTTCTCAGAAAGCTTCTTTCTCTTTGTTATCGGAAGATATTTCCTTTGGCCCTATAGTCTTCAAAGGGATCCGAAATATCTGTTCTCAGATTCCACAGAAATAAGGCTAGCAAAGAGATCCACGAAATTCAGATGTGACTCTGTGAGATGAATAACAGAACACTAAGCAGTTTCTCAGAAAGCCTGTTTCCAGTTTTCATCTGAGGATATTTCCTTTTTCAGCATAGCCCTCTATGGGCTTCCAAATTTCACTTTGCCAATTCCACAAGAACTGTCTTATCGAAAGGCTTCTTGAGGGTAAAGCTATAACTCTGTGATATGATTTCGCAGAACACAAAGTAGTTTCCCAGAAAGCTTCTTTTTCCTTGTTATTATAGGATATTTCCTTTGGCCCTATAGTCTTCAAAGGGATCCGAAATATCTGTTCTCAGATTCCACAGAAATAAGGCTAGCAAAGAGATCCACGAAATACAGATGTAACTCTGTGATATGAATTAACGGAACACTAAGCAATTTTTCAGAAAGCTTCTTTCCAGATTTCATCTGAGGATATTTCCTTTTTCACCGTAGCCCTCTATGGGCTTCCAAATATCACTTTGCCAATTCCACAAGATCTGACTTAGCGAAAGGCTTCTTGAGGGGAAAGCCGTACTCTGTGAGATGATTTCAGAGAACACAAAGAAGTTTCTGAGAAAGCTTCTTTCTCTTTGTTATCGGAGGATATTTCCTTTGGCCCTATAGTCTTCAAAGGGATCCGAAGTATCTGTTTTCAGATTCCACAGTAATAAGGCTAGCAAAGAGATCCACGAAATACAGATGTAACTCTGTGAGTGGAAGTCACACATCACAGAGCAGTTTCTCAGAAGGCTTCTTTCCAGATTTCATCTGAGGATATTTCCTTCTTCACCATAGCCCTTTATGGGCTTCCAAATATCACTATACCAATTCCACAAGAACTGTCTTAGCGAAAGGCTTCTTCAGGGGAAAGCTGTAACTCTGTGAGATGATTTCACAGAACACAAAGAAGTTCCTCAGAAAGCTTCTTTCTCTTTGTTATCGGAGGATATTTCCTTTGGCCCTGTAGTCAACAAAGGGATCCGAAATATCTGTTCTCAGATTCCACAGAAATAAGGCTAGCAAAGAGATCCACGAAATACATGTAACTCTGTGAGTGGAAGTCACACATTAAAAGAGCAGTTTCTCAGAAGGCTTCTTTCCAGATTTCATCTGAGGATATTTCCTTTTTCACTATAGCCCTCTATGGGCTTCCAAATATCACTTTGCCAATTCCACAAGAACTGTCTTAGCGAAAGGCTTCTTGAGTGGAATGCTGTAAATCTGTGATATGATTTCACAGAACACAAAGAAGTTTCTCAGAAAGCTTCTTTCTCTTTGTTATCGGAGGATATTTCCTTTGACCCTATAGTCTTCAAAGGGATCCGAAATATCTGGTCTCAGATTCCACAGAAATAAGGGTAGCAAAGAGTTCCACGAAATACAGATGTAACTCTGTGAGATGAATTAACAGAACACTAAGCAGTTTCTCAGGAAGCTTCTTTCCAGATTTCATCTGAGGATATTTCCTTTTTCACCATAGCCCTCTATGGGCTTCCAAATATCACTGTGCCAGTTCCACAAGAACTGTATTAGCGAAAGGCTTCTAGAGGGGAAAGCTGTAACTCTCTGAGGTGATTTCACAGAACACAAAGAAGTTTCTCAGAAAGTTTCTTTCTCTTTGTTATCGGAGGATATTTCCTTTGGCCCTATAGTCTTCAAAGGGATCCGAAATATCTGTTCTCAGATTCCAAAGAAATAAGGCTAGCAAAGAGATCCACGAAATACAGATGTAACTCTGTGAGATGAATTAACAGAACACTAAGCAGTTTCTCAGAAAGCTTCTTTCCAGATTTCATCAGAGGATATTTCCCTTCTCACCATAGCCCTCTTTGGGCTTCCAAATATCACTTTGCCAATTCCACAAGAACTGTCTTAGCGAAAGTCTTCTTGAGGGGAACGCTGTAACGCTGTGAGATGATTTCACAGAAAACAAATAAGTTTCTCAGAAAGCTTCTTTCTCATTGTTATCGGAGTATATTTCCTTTGGCCCTATAGTCTTCAAAGGGATCCGAAATATCTGTTCTCAGATTCCACAGAAATAAGGCTAGAAAAGAGATCCACGAAATACAGATGTAACTCTGTGAGTGGAAGTCACACATCACAGAGCAGTTTCTCAGAAGGCTTCTTTCCAGATTTCATCTGAGGATATTTCCTTTTTCACCATAGCCCTCTATGGGCTTCCAAATATCACTGTGCCAGTTCCACAAGAACTGTATTAGCGAAAGGCTTCTAGAGGGGAAAGCTGTAACTCTCTGAGGTGATTTCACAGAACACAAAGAAGTTTCTCAGAAAGTTTCTTTCTCTTTGTTATCGGAGGATATTTCCTTTGGCCCTATAGTCTTCAAAGGGATCCGAAATATCTGTTCTCAGATTCCAAAGAAATAAGGCTAGCAAAGAGATCCACGAAATACAGATGTAACTCTGTGAGATGAATTAACAGAACACTAAGCAGTTTCTCAGAAAGCTTCTTTCCAGATTTCATCAGAGGGTATTTCCCTTCTCACCATAGCCCTCTTTGGGCTTTCACATATCACTTTGCCAATTCCACAAGAACTGTCTTAGCGAAAGGCTTCTTGAGGGGAAAGCTGTAACTCTGTGATATGATTTCAAAGAACACAAAGAGTTTCTCAGAAAGCTTCTTTCTCTTTGTTATCGGAAGATATTTCCTTTGGCCCTATAGACTTCAAAGGGATCCGAAATATCTGTTCTCAGATTCCATAGAAAAAAGGCTAGCAAAGAGATCCACGAAATACAGATGAAAATCTGTGAGTGGAAGTCACTCATTAAAAGAGCAGTTTCTCAGAAAGCTTCTTTCCAGATTTCATCTGAGGATATTTCCTTTTTCACCATAGCCCTCTATGGGCTTCCAAATATCACTTTGCCAATTCCACAAGAACTGTCTTAGCGAAAGGCTTCTTGAGGGGAAAGCTGTAACTCTGTGATATGATTTCACAAACACAAAAAAGTTTGTGAGAAAGCTTCTTTCTCTTTGTTATCGGAAGATATTTCCTATGGCCCTATACTCTTCAAAGGGATCCGAAATATCTGTTCTCAGATTCTACAGAAATAAGGCTAGCAAAGAGATCCACGAAATACAGATGTAACTCTGTGAGATGAATTAACAGAACACTGAGCAATTTCTCAGAAAGCTTCTTTCCAGATTTCATCTGAGGATATTTCCTATTTCACCATAGCCCTCTATGGGCTTCCAAATAACACTTTGCCAATTCCACAAGAACTGTCTTAGCGAAAGTCTTCTTGAGGGGAAAGCTGTAACTCTGTGAGATGATCTCACAGAACACAAAGAAGTTTCTCAGAAAGCTTCTTTCTCTTTGTTATCGGAGGATATTTCCTTTGGCCCTATAGTCTTCAAAGGGAACGGAAATATCTGTTGCATATCCAACAGAAATAAGGCTAGCAAAGAGATACACGAAATACAGATGTAACTCTGTGAGTGGAAGTCACACATTAAAAGATCAGTTTCTCAGAAGGCTTCTTTCCAGATTTCATCTTAGGATATTTCCTTTTTCACCATAGCCCTCTATGGGCTTCCAAATATCACTTTGCCAATTCCACAAGAACTGTCTTAGCCAAAGGTTTCTTGAGGGGAAAGCTGTAACTCTGTGATATGATTTCACAGAACAGAAAGAAGTTTCTCAGAAAGCTTCTTTCTCTTTGTTATCGGAAGATATTTCCTTTGGCCCTATAGTCTTCAAAGGGATCCGAAATATCTGTTCTCAGATTCCACAGAAAGAAGGCTAGCAAAGAGATCCTCGAAATACAGATGTAACTCTGTGAGTGGAAGTCACACATTAAAAGAGCAGTTTCTCAGAAGGCTTCTTTCCAGATTTCATCTGAGGATATTTCCTTTTTCACCATAGCCCTCTATGGGCTTCCAAATATCACCTTGCCAATTCCACAAGAACTGTCTTAGCGAAAGGCTTCTTGAGGGGAAAGCTGTAACTCTGTGAGATGATTTCACAGAAAACAATGAAGTTTTGCAGAAAGCTTCTTTCTCTTTGTTATCGGAGGATATTTCCTTTGGCCCTATAGACTTCAAAGGGATCCGAAATATCTGTTCTCAGATTCCACAGAAATAAGGCTAGCAGAGATATCCACGAAATACAGATGTAACACTGTGAGATGAATTAACAGAACACTAAGCAATTTTTCAGAAAGCTTCTTTCCAGATTTCATCTGAGGATATTTCCTTTTTCACCATAGCCCTCTATGGGCTTCCAAATAACACTTTGCCAATTCCACAAGAACTGTCTTAGCGAAAGGCTTCTTGAGGCGAAAGCTGTAATTCTCTGAGAGGATTTCACAGAACGCAAATAAGTTTCTCAGAAAGCTTCATTCTCTTTGTTATCGGAGGATATTTCCTTTGACCCTATAGTCCTCAAAGGGATCCGAAATATCTGTTCTCAGATTGCACAGAAATAAGGCTAGCAAAGAGATCCACGAAATGCAGATGTAACTCTGGGAGATGTATTAACAGAACACTAAGCAGATTCTCAGAAAGCTTCTTTCTGTTTGTTACCGGCGTATATTTCCTTTGGCCCTGTAGTCTTCAAAGGGATCCGAAATATCTGTTCTCAGATTCCACAGAAATAAGGCTAGCAAAGAGATCCACGAAATACAGATGTAACTCTGTGAGTGGAAGTCACACATCACAGAGCAGTTTCTCAGAAGGATTCATTCCATATTTCATATGAATATATTTCCTTTTTCACCATAGCCCTCTATGGGCTTCCAAATATCACTTTGCCAATTACACAAGAACTGACTTAGCGAAAGGCTTCTTGAGGGGAAAGCTGTAACTCTGTGAGATGATTTCAGAGAACACAAAGAAGTTTCTCAGAAAGCTTCTTTCTCTTTGTTATCGGAGGTTATTTCCTTTGGCCCTATAGTCTTCAAAGGGATTCGAAATATCTCTTTTCAGATTCCACAGAAATAAGGCTAGCAAAGGGATCCACGAAATACAGATGTAACTCTGTGAGTGGAAGTCACACATCACAGTGCAGTTTCCCAGAAGGCTTCTTTCAGGATTTCATCTGAGGATATTTCCTTTTTCACCATAGCCCTCTATGGGCTTCGAAATATCACTTTGCCAATTCCACAAGAACTGTCTTAGCGAAAGGCTTCTTGAGGAGAAAGCTGTAACTCTGTGAGATGATTTCACAGAACACAAAGAAGTTCCTTAGAAAGCTTCTTTCTCTTAGTTATCGGAGGATACTTCCTTTGGCCCTATAGTCTTCAAAGGGATCCGAAATATCTGTTCTCAGATTGCACATAAAGAAGGCTAGCAAAGAGATCCACGAAATACAGATGTAACTCTGTAAGATGATTTAACAGAACACTAAGCAGTTTCTCATAAAGCTTCTTTCAAGATTTCATCTGAGGATATTTCCTTTTTCAGCATAGCCCTCTAAGGGGTTCCAAATATCACTTTGCCAATTCCACAAGAACTGTCTTAGGGAAAAGCTTCTTGAGGGGAAAGCTGTAACTCTGTGAGATGATTTTACAGAACACAAAGAAGTTTCTCAGAAAACTTCTTTCTCTTTGTTATCGGAGGATATTTCCATTGCACTACAGTCTTCAACGGGATCCGAAATATCTGTTCTCAGATTCCACATAAAGAAGGCAAGCAAAGAGATCCACAAAATACAGAAGTAACTCTGTGAGATGAATTAACAGAACACTAAGCAGTTTCTCAGGAAGCTTCTTTCCAGATTTTAGCTGAGGATATTTCCTATTTCAGCATAGCCCTCTATGGGCTTCCATATATAACTTTGCCAATCCCACAAGAACTGTCTTAGCGAAAGGCTTCTTGAGGGGAAAGCTGTAACTCTGTGAGATGATTTCACAGAACACAAAGAAGTTTCTCAGAAAGCTTCCTTCTGTTTGTTTTCGGAGGATATTTCCTTTGGCCCTGTAGCCTTCAAAGGGATCCGAAATATCTGTTCCCAGATTCCACAGAAATAAGGCTAGCAAAGAGATACAAGAAATACAGATGTAACTCTGTGAGATGAATTAACAGAACACTAAGCAGTTTCTCAGAAAGCTTCTTTCCAGATTTCATCTGAGATTATTTCCATTTTCACCATAGCCCTCTATGGGCTTCCAAATATCACTTTGCCAATTCCACAAGAACTGTCTTAGCGAAAGGCTTCTTGAGGGGAAAGCTGTAACTCTGTGATATGATTTCACAGAAAACAAAGTAGTTTCTCAGAAAGCTTCTTTCTCTTTGTTATTGGAGGATATTTCCTTTAGCCCTATAGTCTTCAAAGGGATGCGAAATATCTGTTCTCAGATTCCACAGAAATAAGGCTAGCAAAGAGATCCACGAAATACAGATGTAACTCTGTGATATGAATTAACAGAACACTAAGCAATTTCTCAGAAACCTTCTTTCCAGATTTCATCTGATGATATTTCCTTTTTCACTGTAGCCCTCTATGGGCTTCCAAATATCACTTTGCCAATTCCACAAGAACTGTCTTAGCGAAAGGCTTCTTGAGGGGAAAGCTGTAACTCTGTGAGATGATTTCACAGAACACAAAGAAGTTTCTCAGAAAGCTTGTTTCTCTTTGTTATCAGAGGATATTTCCTTTGGCCCTATAGTCTTCAAAGGGATCCGAATTATCTGTTTTCAGATTCCACAGAAATAAGGCTAGCAAAGAGATCCACGAAATACAGATGTAACTCTGTGAGTGGAAGTCACACATCACAGACCAGTTTCTCAGAAGGCTTCTTTCCAGATTTCAGCTGAGGATATTTCCTTTTTCAACATAGCCCTCTATGGGCTTCCAAATATCACTTTGCCAATTCCTCAAGAACTGTCTTAGCCAAAGGCTTCTTTAGGGGAATGCTGTAACTCTGTGAGATGATTTCACAGAACACAAAGAAGTTTCTCAGAAAGCTTCTTTCTATTTGTTATCGGAGGATATTTCCTTTGGCCCTATAGTCTTCAAAGGGATCCGAAATATCTGTTCTCAGATTCCACAGAAATAAGGCTAGCAAAAGGATCCACGAAATACAGATGTAACTCTGTGAGATGAATTAACAGAACACTAAGCAGTTTCTCAGAAAGCTTCTTTCCAGATTTCATCTGATATATTTCCTTTTTCACCCTAGCCCTCTATGGGCTTCCAAATATCACTTTGCCAATTCCACAAGAACTGTCTTAGCGAAAGGCTTCTTGAGAGGAAAGCTGTAATTCTGTGACATGATTTGAAAGAAAACAAAGAAGTTTCTCAGAACGCTTCTTTCTCTTTGTTATCGGAGGATATTTCCTTTGGCCCTGTAGTCTTCAAAGGGATCCGAATTATCTGTTTTCAGATTCCACAGAAATATGGCTAGCAAAGAGATCCAGGAAATACAGATGTAACTCTGTGAGTCGAAGTCACATATCACAGAGCAGTTTCTCAGAAGGCTTCTTTCCAGATTTCATCTGAGGATATTTCCTTTTACACCCTAGCCCTCTATGGGCTTCCAAATATCACTTTGCCAATTCCACAAGAACTGTCTTAGCGAAAGGCTTCTTGAGGGGAAAGCTGTAACTCTGTGAGATGATTTCACAGAACACAAAGAAGTTTCTCAGAAATCTTCTTTCTGTTTGTTATCGGAGGATATTTCCTTTGGCCCTATAGTCTTCAAAGGGATCCGAAATATCTGTTCTCAGATTCCACAGAAATAAGGCTAGCAAAAGGATCCACGAAATACAGATGTAACTCTGTGAGTTGAATTAACAGAACACTAAGCAGTTTCTCAGAAAGCTTCTTTCCAGATTTCATCTGAGGATATTTCCTTTTTCACCATTGCCTTCTATGGGATTCCAAATATCACTTTGCCAATTTCACAAGAACTGTCTTAGCGAAAGGCTTCTTGAGAGGAAAGCTGTAATTCTGTGAGATGATTTCAAAGAAAACAAAGAAGTTTCTCAGAAAGCTTCTTTCTCTTTGTAATCGTAAGATATTTCCTTTGGCCTTATAGTCTTCAAAGGGATCCGAAATATCTGTTCTCAGATCCAACAGAAATAAGGCTAGCAAAAGGATCATCGAAATACAGATGTAACTCTGTGAGTGGAATTCACACATCACAGTGCAGTTTCTCAGAAGGCTTCTTTCCAGATTTCATCTGAGGATATTTCCTTTTTCACCATAGCCCTCTATGGGCTTCCAAATATCACTTTGACAATTCAACAAGAACTGTCTTAGCGAAAGGCTTCTTGAAGGGAAAGCTGTTACTCTGTGAGATGATTTCACAGAACACAAAGAAGTTTCTCAGAAAGCTTCTTTCTCTTTGTTATCGGAGGATATTTCCTTTGGACCTATAGTCTTCAAAGGGATCCGAAATGTCTGTTCTCAGATTCCACAGAAATAAGGCTAGCAAAGAGATCCACGAAATACAGATGTAACTCTGTGAGTGGAAGTCACACATTAAAAGAGCAGTTTCTCAGAAGGCTTCTTTCCAGATTTCATCTGAATATATTTCCTTTTGCACCATAGCCCTCTATGGGCTTCCAAATATCACTTTGCGAATTCCACAAGAACTGTCTTAGCGAAAGGCTTCTTGAGGGGAAAGCTGTAACTCTGTGATATGATTTCACAAACACAAAGAAGTTTCTCAGAAAGCTTCTTTCTCTTTGTTATCGGAAGATATTTCCTTTGGCCCTATAGTCTATAAAGGGATCCGAAATATCTGTTCTCAGATTCCACAGAAATAAGCCTAGCAAAGAGATCCACGAAGTACAGATGTAACTCTGTGAGATGAATTAACAGAACACTAAGCAATTTCTCAGAAGGCTTCTTTCCAGATTTCATCTGAATATATTTCCTTTTTCACCATAGCCCTCTATGGGCTTCCAAATATCACTTTGCCAATTCCACAAGAACTGTCTTAGCGAAAGGCTTCTTGAGTGGAAAGCTGTAACTCTGTGATATGATTTCACAAACACAAAGAAGTTTCTCAGAAAGCTTCTTTCTCTTTGTTATCGGAAGATATTTCCTTTGGCCCTATAGTCTTCAAAGGGATCCGAAATATCTGTTCTCAGATTCCACAGAAATAAGGCTAGCAAAGAGATCCACGAAATTCAGATGTGACTCTGTGAGATGAATAACAGAACACTAAGCAGTTTCTCAGAAAGCCTGTTTCCAGTTTTCATCTGAGGATATTTCCTTTTTCAGCATAGCCCTCTATGGGCTTCCAAATTTCACTTTGCCAATTCCACAAGAACTGTCTTATCGAAAGGCTTCTTGAGGGGAAAGCTATAACTCTGTGATATGATTTCGCAGAACACAAAGTAGTTTCCCAGAAAGCTTCTTTTTTCTTGTTATTATAGGATATTTCCTTTGGCCCTATAGTCTTCAAAGGGATCCGAAATATCTGTTCTCAGATTCCACAGAAATAAGGCTAGCAAAGAGATCCACGAAATACAGATGTAACTCTGTGATATGAATTAACGGAACACTAAGCAATTTTTCAGAAAGCTTCTTTCCAGATTTCATCTGAGGATATTTCCTTTTTCACCGTAGCCCTCTATGGGCTTCCAAATATCACTTTGCCAATTCCACAAGATCTGACTTAGCGAAAGGCTTCTTGAGGGGAAAGCCGTAACTCTGTGAGATGATTTCACAGAACACAAAGAAGTTCCTCAGAAAGCTTCTTTCTCTTTGTTATCGGAGGATATTTCCTTTGGCCCTGTAGTCAACAAAGGGATCCGAAATATCTGTTCTCAGATTCCACAGAAATAAGGCTAGCAAAGAGATCCACGAAATACATGTAACTCTGTGAGTGGAAGTCACACATTAAAAGAGCAGTTTCTCAGAAGGCTTCTTTCCATATTTCATCTGAGGATATTTCCTTTTTCACTATAGCCCTCTATGGGCTTCCAAATATCACTTTGCCAATTCCACAAGAACTGTCTTAGCGAAAGGCTTCTTGAGTGGAAAGCTGTAAATCTGTGATATGATTTCACAGAACACAAAGAAGTTTCTCAGAAAGCTTCTTTCTCTTTGTTATCGGAGGATATTTCCTTTGACCCTATAGTCTTCAAAGGGATCCGAAATATCTGTTCTCAGATTCCACAGAAATAAGGGTAGCAAAGAGTTCCACGAAATACAGATGTAACTCTGTGAGATGAATTAACAGAACACTAAGCAGTTTCTCAGGAAGCTTCTTTCCAGATTTCATCTGAGGATATTTCCTTTTTCACCATAGCCCTCTATGGGCTTCCAAATATCACTGTGCCAGTTCCACAAGAACTGTATTAGCGAAAGGCTTCTAGAGGGGAAAGCTGTAACTCTCTGAGGTGATTTCACAGAACACAAAGAAGTTTCTCAGAAAGTTTCTTTCTCTTTGTTATCGGAGGATATTTCCTTTGGCCCTATAGTCTTCAAAGGGATCCGAAATATCTGTTCTCAGATTCCAAAGAAATAAGGCTAGCAAAGAGATCCACGAAATACAGATGTAACTCTGTGAGATGAATTAACAGAACACTAAGCAGTTTCTCAGAAAGCTTCTTTCCAGATTTCATCAGAGGATATTTCCCTTCTCACCATAGCCCTCTTTGGGCTTCCAAATATCACTTTGCCAATTCCACAAGAACTGTCTTAGCGAAAGTCTTCTTGAGGGGAACGCTGTAACGCTGTGAGATGATTTCACAGAAAACAAATAAGTTTCTCAGAAAGCTTCTTTCTCATTGTTATCGGAGTATATTTCCTTTGGCCCTATAGTCTTCAAAGAGATCCGAAAAAACCTGTTCTCAGATTCCACAGAAATAAGGCTAGAAAAGAGATCCACGAAATACAGATGTAACTCTGTGAGTGGAAGTCACACATCACAGAGCAGTTTCTCAGAAGGCTTCTTTCCAGATTTCATCTGAGGATATTTCCTTTTTCACCATAGCCCTCTATGGGCTTCCAAATATCACTGTGCCAGTTCCACAAGAACTGTATTAGCGAAAGGCTTCTAGAGGGGAAAGCTGTAACTCTCTGAGGTGATTTCACAGAACACAAAGAAGTTTCTCAGAAAGTTTCTTTCTCTTTGTTATCGGAGGATATTTCCTTTGGCCCTATAGTCTTCAAAGGGATCCGAAATATCTGTTCTCAGATTCCAAAGAAATAAGGCTAGCAAAGAGATCCACGAAATACAGATGTAACTCTGTGAGATGAATTAACAGAACACTAAGCAGTTTCTCAGAAAGCTTCTTTCCAGATTTCATCAGAGGATATTTCCCTTCTCACCATAGCCCTCTTTGGGCTTCCAAATATCACTTTGCCAATTCCACAAGAACTGTCTTAGCGAAAGGCTTCTTGAGGGGAAAGCTGTAACTCTGTGATATGATTTCACAGAACACAAAGAGTTTCTCAGAAAGCTTCTTTCTCTTTGTTATCGGAAGATATTTCCTTTGGCCCTATAGACTTCAAAGGGATCCGAAATATCTGTTCTCAGATTCCATAGAAAAAAGGCTAGCAAAGAGATCCACGAAATACAGATGAAAATCTGTGAGTGGAAGTCACTCATTAAAAGAGCAGTTTCTCAGAAAGCTTCTTTCCAGATTTCATCTGAGGATATTTCCTTTTTCACCATAGCCCTCTATGGGCTTCCAAATATCACTTTGCCAATTCCACAAGAACTGTCTTAGCGAAAGGCTTGTTGAGGGGAAAGCTGTAACTCTGTGATATGATTTCACAAACACAAAAAAGTTTGTGAGAAAGCTTCTTTCTCTTTGTTATCGGAAGATATTTCCTATGGCCCTATACTCTTCAAAGGGATCCGAAATATCTGTTCTCAGATTCTACAGAAATAAGGCTAGCAAAGAGATCCACGAAATACAGATGTAACTCTGTGAGATGAATTAACAGAACACTGAGCAATTTCTCAGAAAGCTTCTTTCCAGATTTCATCTGAGGATATTTCCTATTTCACCATAGCCCTCTATGGGCTTCCAAATAACACTTTGCCAATTCCAAAAGAACTGTCTTAGCGAAAGTCTTCTTGAGGGGAAAGCTGTAACTCTGTGAGATGATCTCACAGAACACGAAGAAGTTTCTCAGAAAGCTTCTTTCTCGTTGTTATCGGAGGATATTTCCTTTGGCCCTATAGTCTTCAAAGGGAACGGAAATATCTGTTGCATATCCAACAGAAATAAGGCTAGCAAAGAGATACACGAAATACAGATGTAACTCTGTGAGTGGAAGTCACACATTAAAAGAGCAGTTTCTCAGAAGGCTTCTTTCCAGATTTCATCTTAGGATATTTCCTTTTTCACCATAGCCCTCTATGGGCTTCCAAATATCACTTTGCCAATTCCACAAGAACTGTCTTGGCCAAAGATTTCTTGAGGGGAAAGCTGTAACTCTGTGATATGATTTCACAGAACAGAAAGAAGTTTCTCAGAAAGTTTCTTTCTCTTTGTTATCGGAAGATATTTCCTTTGGCCCTATAGTCTTCAAAGGGATCCGAAATATCTGTTCTCAGATTCCACAGAAAGAAGGCTAGCAAAGAGATCCACGAAATACAGATGTAACTCTGTGAGTGGAAGTCACACATTAAAAGAGCAGTTTCTCAGAAGGCTTCTTTCCAGATTTCATCTGAGGATATTTCCTTTTTCACCATAGCCCTCTATGGGCTTCCAAATATCACCTTGCCAATTCCACAAGAACTGTCTTAGCGAAAGGCTTCTTGAGGGGAAAGCTGTAACTCTGTGAGATGATTTCACAGAAAACAATGAAGTTTTGCAGAAAGCTTCTTTCTCTTTGTTATCGGAGGATATTTCCTTTGGCCCTATAGACTTCAAAGGGATCCGAAATATCTGTTCTCAGATTCCACAGAAATAAGGCTAGCAGAGATATCCACGAAATACAGATGTAACACTGTGAGATGAATTAACAGAACACTAAGCAATTTTTCAGAAAGCTTCTTTCCAGATTTCATCTGAGGATATTTCCTTTTTCACCATAGCCCTCTATGGGCTTCCAAATAACACTTTGCCAATTCCACAAGAACTGTCTTAGCGAAAGGCTTCTTGAGGCGAAAGCTGTAATTCTCTGAGAGGATTTCACAGAACGCAAATAAGTTTCTCAGAAAGCTTCTTTCTCTTTGTTATCGGAGGATATTTCCTTTGGCCCTACAGCCTTCAAAGGGATCCGAAATATCTGTTCTCAGATTTCACAAAAATAAGGCTAGCAAGGAGATCCACGAAATACAGATGTAACTCTGTGACTGGAAGTCACACATTAAAAGAGCAGTTTCTCAGAAAGCTTCTTTCCAGATTTCATCTGAGGATATTTCCTTTTTCACCATAGCCCTCTATGGGCTTCCAAATATCACTTTGCCAATTCCACAAGAATTGTCTTAGCGAAAGGCTTCTTGAGGGGATACCTGTAACTCTGTGATATGATTTCACAAACACAAAGAAGTTTCTGAGAAAGCTTCTTTCTCTTTGTTATCGGAAGATATTTCCTTTGGCCCTATAGTCTTCAAAGGGATCCGAAATATCTGTTCTCAGATTCCCCAGAAATAAGGCTAGCAAAGAGATCCACGAAATACAGATGTAACTCTGTGAGATGAATTAACAGAACACTAAGCAATTTCTCAGAAAGCTTCTTTCCAGATTTCATCTGAGGATATTTCCTTTTTCACCATAGCCCTCTAAGGGCTTCCAAATAACTCTTTGACAATTCCACAAGAACTGTCTTAGCGAAAGGTTTCTTGAGGCGAAAGCTGTAACTCTGTGAGATGATTTCACAGAACGCAAAGAAGTTTCTCAGAAAGCTTCTTTCTCTTTGTTATCGGAGGATATTTCCTTTGGCACTATAGCCTTCAAAGGGATCCGAAATATCTGTTCTCAGATTTCTCAAAAATAAGGCTAGCAAAGAGACCACGAAATACAGATGTAACTCTGTGAGATGAATTAACAGAACATTAAGCAGTTTCTCAGAAAGCTTCTTTCCAGATTTCATCTTAGGATATTTCCTTTTTCACCATAGCCCTCTAGGGGCTTCCAAATATCACTTTGCCAATTCCACAAGAAGTGTCTTAGCGAAAGGCTTCTTGAGGGGAAAGCTGTAACTCTGTGATATGATTTCACAGAACACAAAGAAGTTTCTCAGAAAGCTTCTTTCTTTTTGTTATCGGAAGATATTTCCTTTGGCCCTATAGTCTTCAAAGGAATCCGAAATATCTGTTCTCAGATTCCACAGAAATAAGACTAGCAAAGATATCCACGAAATACAGATGTAAATCTGTGAGTGGAAGTCACACATTAAAAGATCAGTTTCTTAGAAAGCTGGTTTCCAGATTTCATCTGAGGATATTTCCTTTTTCAGCATAGCCCTCTATGGGCTTCCAAATATCACTTTGCCAATTCCACAAGAACTGTCGTAGCGAAAGGTTTTTGAGGGGAAAGCTGTAACTCTGTGAGATGATTTCACAGAACCCACAGAAGTCTCTCAGAAAGCTTCTTTCTCTTTGTTATCGGAGGATATTTCCTTTGGCCCTATAGTCTTCAAAGTGATCAGAAATATCTGTACTCAGATTCCACAGAAATAAGGCTAGCATAGAGATCCACGAAATACAGATGTAACTCTGTGAGATGAATTAACAGAACACTAAGCAATTTCTGAGAAAGCTTCTTTCCAGATTTCATCTGAGGATATTTCCTTTTCCGACATAGCCCTCTATGGGCTTCCAAATATCACTTTGCCAGTTCCACAAGAACTGTCTTAGCGAAAGTCTTCTTGAGGGGAAAGCTGTAACTCTGTGAGATGATTTCACAGAACCCACAGAAGTCTCTCAGAAAGCTTCTTTCTCTTTGTTATCGGAGGATATTTCCTTTGGCCCTATAGTCTTCAAAGGGGACGGAAATATCTGTTGTAGATTCCACAGAAATAAGGCTAGCAAATAGATCCACAAAATACAGATGTAACTCTTTGAGTGGAAGTCAGACATCACAGAGCAGTTTCTCAGAAAGCTTATTTCCAGATTTCATCTGAGGATATTTCCTTTTTCACCATAGCCCTATATGGGCTTCCAAATATCACTTTGCCAATTCCACAAGAACTGTCTTAGCGAAAGACTTCTTGAGGGGAAAGCTGTAACACTGTGATATGATTTCACAGAACACAAAGAAGTTTCTCAGAAAGTTTCTTTCTCTTTGTTTTCGGAGGATATTTCCTTTGGCCCTATAGTCTTCAAGGGGATCCGAAATATCTGTCTCATATTCCACAGAAAAAAGGCTAGCAAAGAGATCCACGAAATACAGATGTAACTCTGTGAGAGGAATTAACAGAACATTAAGCAGTTTTTCAGAAAGCTTCTTTCCAGATTTCATCTGAGGATATTTCCTTTTTCACCATAGCCCTCTAGGGGCTTCCAAATATCACTTTGCCAATTCCACAAGAAGTGTCTTAGCGAAAGGCTTCTTGAGGGGAAAGCTGTAACTCTGCGAGATGATTTCACAGAACACAAAGAAGTTTCTCAGAAAGCTTCTTTCTCTTTGTTATCGGAGGATATTTCCTTTGGCCCTATAGTCTTCAAAGGGATCCGAAATATCTGTTCTCAGATTCCACAGAAATAAGGCTAGCAGAGAGATCCACGAAATACAGATGTAACTCTGTGAGTGGAAGTCACACATTAAAAGAGCAGTTTCTCAGAAGGCTTCTTTACAGATTTCATCTGAGGATATTTCCTTTTTCACCATAGCCCTCTATGGGCTTCCAAATATCACTTTGCCAATTCCACAAGAACTGTCTTAGCGAAAGGCTTCTTGAGGGGAAAGCTGTAAATCTGTGATATGATTTCACAGAACACAAAGAAGTTTCTCAGAAAGCTTCTTTCTCTTTGTTATCGGAGGATATTTCCTTTGGCCCTATAGTCTTCAAAGGGATCAGAAATATCTGTTCTCAGATTCCACAGAAATAAGGGTAGCAAAGAGTTCCACGAAATACAGATGTAACTCTGTGAGATGAATTAACAGGACACTAAGCAGTTTCTCAGGAAGCTTCTTTCCAGATTTCATCTTAGGATATTTCCTGTTTCACCATAGCCCTTTAGGGGCTTCCAAATATCACTTTGCCAATTCCACAAGAACTGTCTTAGCGAAAGGCTTCTTGAGGGGAAAGCTGTAACTCTGTGATATGATTTCACAGAACACAAAGAGTTTCTCAGAAAGCTTCTTTCTCTTTGTTATCAGAAGATATTTCCTTTGGCCCTATAGTCTTCAAAGGGATCAGAAATATCTGTTCTCAGATTCCATAGAAAAAAGGCTAGCAAAGAGATTCACGAAATACAGATGTAAATCTGTGAGCGGAAGTCACACATTAAAAGAGCAGTTTCTCAGAAAGCTTCTTTCCAGATTTCATCTGAGGATATTTCCTTTTTCACCATAGCCCTCTATGGGCTTCCAAATATCACTTTGCCAATTCCACAAGAACTGTCTTAGCGAAAGGCTTCTTGAGGGGAAAGCTGTAACTCTGTGAGATGATTTCACAGAACCCACAGAAGTCTCTCAGAAAGCTTCTTTCTCTTTGTTATCGGAGGATATTTCCTTTGGCCCTATAGTCTTCAAAGGGATCAGAAATATCTGTTCTCAGATTCCACAGAAACAAGGCTAGCATAGAGATCCACGAAATACAGATGTAACTCTGTGAGATGAATTAACAGAACACTAAGCAGTTTCTCAGGAAGCTTCTTTCCACATTTCATCTAAGGATATTTCTTTTTCACCATAGCCCTCTATGGGCTTCCAAATATCACTTTGCCAATTCCACAAGAACTGTCTTAGCGAAAGGCCTCTTGAGGGGAACGCAGTAACGCTGTGAGATGATTTCACAGAACACAAAGAAGTTTCTCAGAAAGCTTCTTTCTCATTTTTATCAGAGTATATTTCCTTTGGCCCTATAGTCTTCAGAGGGATCCGAAATATCTGTTCTCAGATTCCACAGAAATAAGACAAGCAAAGAGATCCACGATATACACATGTAACTCTGTGAGTGGAAGTCAGACATCACAGAGCAGTTTCTCTGAAAGCTTCTTTCCAGATTTCATCTGAGGATATATCCTTTTTCACCATAGCCCTCTATGGGCTTGCAAATATCACCTTGCCAATTCCACAAGAACTGTCTTAGCGAAAGGCTACTTGAGGGGAAAGCTGTAACTCTGTGAGATGATTTCACAGAACACAAAGAAGTTTCGCAGAAAGCTTCTTTCTCTTTGTTATCGGAGGATATTTCCTTTGTCCCTATAGTCTTCAAAGGGATCCGAAATATCTGTTCTCAGATTCCACAGAAATAAGGGTAGCAAGGAGATCCACGAAATACAGATGTAACTCTCTGAGATGAATTAACAGAACACTAAGCAATTTCTCAGAAAGCTTCTTTCCAGATTTCCTCTGAGGATATTTTCTTTTTCACCATAGCCCTCTATGGGCTTCCAAATAACACATTGCCAATTCCACAAGAATTTTCTTAGCGAAAGGCTTCTTGAGGGGATACCTGTAACTCTGTGATATGATTTCACAAACACAAAGAAGTTTCTGAGAAAGCTTCTTTCTCTTTGTTATCGGAAGATATTTCCTTTGGCCCTATAGTCTTCAAAGGGATCCGAAATATCTGTTCTCAGATTCCACAGAAATAAGGCTAGCAAAGAGATCCACGAAATACAGATGTAAGTCTGTGAGATGAATTAACAGAACACTAAGCAATTTCTCAGAAAGCTTCTTTCCAGATTTCATCTGAGGATATTTCCTTTTTCACCATAGCCCTCTATGGGCTTCCAAATAACTCTTTGACAATTCCACAAGAACTGTCTTAGCGAAAGGTTTCTTGAGGCGAAAGCTGTAACTCTGTGAGATGATTTCACAGAACGCAAAGAAGTTTCTCAGAAAGCTTCTTTCTCTTTGTTATCGGAAGATATTTCCTTTGGCACTATAGCCTTCAAAGGGATCCGAAATATCTGTTCTCAGATTTCTCAAAAATAAGGCTAGCAAAGAGACCACGAAATACAGATGTAACTCTGTGAGATGAATTAACAGAACATTAAGCAGTTTTTCAGAAAGCTTCTTTCCAGATTTCAACTGAGGATATTTCCTTTTTCACCATAGCCCTCTAGGGGCTTCCAAATATCACTTTGCCAATTCCACAAGAAGTGTCTTAGCGAAAGGCTTCTTGAGGGGAAAGCTGTATCTCTGTGATATGATTTCACAGAACACAAAGAAGTTTCTCAGAAAGCTTCTTTCTTTTTGTTATCGGAAGATATTTCCTTTGGCCCTATAGTCTTCAAAGGGATCCGAAATATCTGTTCTCAGATTCCACAGAAATAAGACTAGCAAAGAGATCCACGAAATACAGATGTAAATCTGTGAGTGGAAGTCACACATTAAAAGATCAGTTGCTTAGAAAGCTGGTTTCCAGATTTCATCTGAGGATATTTCCTTTTTCAGCATAGCCCTCTATGGGCTTCCAAATATCACTTTGCCAATTCCACAAGAACTGTCGTAGCGAAAGGTTTCTTGAGGGGAAAGCTGTAACTCTGTGAGATGATTTCACAGAACCCACAGAAGTCTCTCAGAAAGCTTCTTTCTCTTTGTTATCGGAGGATATTTCCTTTGGCCCTATAGTCTTCAAAGGGATCAGAAATATCTGTACTCAGATTCCACAGAAATAAGGCTAGCATAGAGATCCACGAAATACAGATGTAACTCTGTGAGATGAATTAACAGAACACTAAGCAATTTCTGAGAAAGCTTCTTTCCAGATTTCATCTGAGGATATTTCCTTTTCCGACATAGCCTTCTATGGGCTTCCAAATATCACTTTGCCAGTTCCACAAGAACTGTCTTAGCGAAAGTCTTCTTGAGGGGAAAGCTGTAACTCTGTGAGATGATTTCACAGAACCCACAGAAGTCTCTCAGAAAGCTTCTTTCTCTTTGTTATCAGAGGATATTTCCTTTGGCCCTATAGTCTTCAAAGGGAACGGAAATATCTGTTGTAGATTCCACAGAAATAAGGCTAGCAAATAGATCCACAAAATACAGATGTAACTCTTTGAGTGGAAGTCAGACATCACAGAGCAGTTTCTCAGAAAGCTTCTTTCCAGATTTCATCTTAGGATATTTCCTTTTTCACCATAGCCCTCTAGGGGCTTCCAAATATCACTTTGCCAATTCCACAAGAAGTGTCTTAGCGAAAGGCTTCTTGAGGGGAAAGCTGTAACTCTGTGATATGATTTCACAGAACACAAAGAAGTTTCTCAGAAAGCTTCTTTCTTTTTGTTATCGGAAGATATTTCCTTTGGCCCTATAGTCTTCAAAGGAATCCGAAATATCTGTTCTCAGATTCCACAGAAATAAGACTAGCAAAGAGATCCACGAAATACAGATGTAAATCTGTGAGTGGAAGTCACACATTAAAAGATCAGTTTCTTAGAAAGCTGGTTTCCAAATTTCATCTGAGGATATTTCCTTTTTCAGCATAGCCCTCTATGGGCTTCCAAATATCACTTTGCCAATTCCACAAGAACTGTCGTAGCGAAAGGTTTTTGAGGGGAAAGCTGTAACTCTGTGAGATGATTTCACAGAACCCACAGAAGTCTCTCAGAAAGCTTCTTTCTCTTTGTTATCGGAGGATATTTCCTTTGGCCCTATAGTCTTCAAAGGGATCAGAAATATCTGTACTCAGATTCCACAGAAATAAGGCTAGCATAGAGATCCACGAAATACAGATGTAACTCTGTGAGATGAATTAACAGTACACTAAGCAATTTCTGAGAAAGCTTCTTTCCAGATTTCATCTGAGGATATTTCCTTTTCCGACATAGCCCTCTATGGGCTTCCAAATATCACTTTGCCAGTTCCACAAGAACTGTCTTAGCGAAAGTCTTCTTGAGGGGAAAGCTGTAACTCTGTGAGATGATTTCACAGAACCCACAGAAGTCTCTCAGAAAGCTTCTTTCTCTTTGTTATCGGAGGATATTTCCTTTCGCCCTATAGTCTTCAAAGGGGACGGAAATATCTGTTGTAGATTCCACAGAAATAAGGCTAGCAAATAGATCCACAAAATACAGATGTAACTCTTTGAGTGGAAGTCAGACATCACAGAGCAGTTTCTCAGAAAGCTTATTTCCAGATTTCATCTGAGGATATTTCCTTTTTCACCATAGCCCTATATGGGCTTCCCAATATCACTTTGCCAATTCCACAAGAACTGTCTTAGCGAAAGACTTCTTGAGGGGAAAGCTGTAACACTGTGATATGATTTCACAGAACACAAAGAAGTTTCTCAGAAAGTTTCTTTCTCTTTGTTATCGGAGGATATTTCCTTTGGCCCTATAGTCTTCAAGGGGATCCGAAATATCTGTCTCATATTCCACAGAAAAAAGGCTAGCAAAGAGATCCACGAAATACAGATGTAACTCTGTGAGAGGAATTAACAGAACATTAAGCAGTTTTTCAGAAAGCTTCTTTCCAGATTTCATCTGAGGATATTTCCTTTTTCACCATAGCCCTCTAGGGGCTTCCAAATATCACTTTGCCAATTCCACAAGAAGTGTCTTAGCGAAAGGCTTCTTGAGGGGAAAGCTGTAACTCTGCGAGATGATTTCACAGAACACAAAGAAGTTTCTCAGAAAGCTTCTTTCTCTTTGTTATCGGAGGATATTTCCTTTGGCCCTATAGTCTTCAAAGGGATCCGAAATATCTGTTCTCAGATTCCACAGAAATAAGGCTAGCAGAGAGATCCACGAAATACAGATGTAACTCTGTGAGTGGAAGTCACACATTAAAAGAGCAGTTTCTCAGAAGGCTTCTTTACAGATTTCATCTGAGGATATTTCCTTTTTCACCATAGCCCTCTATGGGCTTCCAAATATCACTTTGCCAATTCCACAAGAACTGTCTTAGCGAAAGGCTTCTTGAGGGGAAAGCTGTAAATCTGTGATATGATTTCACAGAACACAAAGAAGTTTCTCAGAAAGCTTCTTTCTCTTTGTTATCGGAGGATATTTCCTTTGGCCCTATAGTCTTCAAAGGGATCAGAAATATCTGTTCTCAGATTCCACAGAAATAAGGGTAGCAAAGAGTTCCACGAAATACAGATGTAACTCTGTGAGATGAATTAACAGGACACTAAGCAGTTTCTCAGGAAGCTTCTTTCCAGATTTCATCTTAGGATATTTCCTGTTTCACCATAGCCCTTTAGGGGCTTCCAAATATCACTTTGCCAATTCCACAAGAACTGTCTTAGCGAAAGGCTTCTTGAGGGGAAAGCTGTAACTCTGTGATATGATTTCACAGAACACAAAGAGTTTCTCAGAAAGCTTCTTTCTCTTTGTTATCAGAAGATATTTCCTTTGGCCCTATAGTCTTCAAAGGGATCAGAAATATCTGTTCTCAGATTCCATAGAAAAAAGGCTAGCAAAGAGATTCACGAAATACAGATGTAAATCTGTGAGCGGAAGTCACACATTAAAAGAGCAGTTTCTCAGAAAGCTTCTTTCCAGATTTCATCTGAGGATATTTCCTTTTTCACCATAGCCCTCTATGGGCTTCCAAATATCACTTTGCCAATTCCACAAGAACTGTCTTAGCGAAAGGCTTCTTGAGGGGAAAGCTGTAACTCTGTGAGATGATTTCACAGAACCCACAGAAGTCTCTCAGAAAGCTTCTTTCTCTTTGTTATCGGAGGATATTTCCTTTGGCCCTATAGTCTTCAAAGGGATCAGAAATATCTGTTCTCAGATTCCACAGAAACAAGGCTAGCATAGAGATCCACGAAATACAGATGTAACTCTGTGAGATGAATTAACAGAACACTAAGCAGTTTCTCAGGAAGCTTCTTTCCACATTT
Source organism: Macaca nemestrina (assembly GCF_043159975.1). Taxonomy (NCBI): domain Eukaryota; kingdom Metazoa; phylum Chordata; class Mammalia; order Primates; family Cercopithecidae; genus Macaca; species Macaca nemestrina. Next base: position 103,378,376 of record NC_092138.1, on the reverse strand, counting down.
CATCTGAGGACATTTCTTTTTCACCATAGCCCTCTATGGGCTTCCAAATATCACTTTGCCAATTCCACAAGAACTGTCTTAGCGAAAGGCCTCTTGAGGGGAACGCAGTAACGCTGTGAGATGATTTCACAGAACACAAAGAAGTTTCTCAGAAAGCTTCTTTCTCATTTTTATCAGAGTATATTTCCTTTGGCCCTATAGTCTTCAGAGGGATCCGAAATATCTGTTCTCAGATTCCACAGAAATAAGACAAGCAAAGAGATCCACGATATACACATGTAACTCTGTGAGTGGAAGTCAGACATCACAGAGCAGTTTCTCTGAAAGCTTCTTTCCAGATTTCATCTGAGGATATATCCTTTTTCACCATAGCCCTCTATGGGCTTGCAAATATCACCTTGCCAATTCCACAAGAACTGTCTTAGCGAAAGGCTACTTGAGGGGAAAGCTGTAACTCTGTGAGATGATTTCACAGAACACAAAGAAGTTTCGCAGAAAGCTTCTTTCTCTTTGTTATCGGAGGATATTTCCTTTGTCCCTATAGTCTTCAAAGGGATCCGAAATATCTGTTCTCAGATTCCACAGAAATAAGGGTAGCAAGGAGATCCACGAAATACAGATGTAACTCTCTGAGATGAATTAACAGAACACTAAGCAATTTCTCAGAAAGCTTCTTTCCAGATTTCCTCTGAGGATATTTTCTTTTTCACCATAGCCCTCTATGGGCTTCCAAATAACACATTGCCAATTCCACAAGAATTTTCTTAGCGAAAGGCTTCTTGAGGGGATACCTGTAACTCTGTGATATGATTTCACAAACACAAAGAAGTTTCTGAGAAAGCTTCTTTCTCTTTGTTATCGGAAGATATTTCCTTTGGCCCTATAGTCTTCAAAGGGATCCGAAATATCTGTTCTCAGATTCCACAGAAATAAGGCTAGCAAAGAGATCCACGAAATACAGACGTAACTCTGTGAGATGAATTAACAGAACACTAAGCAATTTCTCAGAAAGCTTCTTTCCAGATTTCATCTGAGGATATTTCCTTTTTCACCATAGCCCTCTATGGGCTTCCAAATAACTCTTTGACAATTCCACAAGAACTGTCTTAGCGAAAGTTTTCTTGAGGCGAAAGCTGTAACTCTGTGAGATGATTTCACAGAACGCAAAGAAGTTTCTCAGAAAGCTTCTTTCTCTTTGTTATCGGAAGATATTTCCTTTGGCACTATAGCCTTTAAAGGGATCCGAAATATCTGTTCTCAGATTTCTCAAAAATAAGGCTAGCAAAGAGACCACGAAATACAGATGTAACTCTGTGAGATGAATTAACAGATCATTAAGCAGTTTTTCAGAAAGCTTCTTTCCAGATTTCAACTGAGGATATTTCCTTTTTCACCATAGCCCTCTAGGGGCTTCCAAATATCACTTTGCCAATTCCACAAGAAGTGTCTTAGCGAAAGGCTTCTTGAGGGGAAAGCTGTAACTCTGTGATATGATTTCACAGAACACAAAGAAGTTTCTCAGAAAGCTTCTTTCTTTTTGTTATCGGAAGATATTTCCTTTGGCCCTATAGTCTTCAAAGGGATCCGAAATATCTGTTCTCAGATTCCACAGAAATAAGACTAGCAAAGAGATCCACGAAATACAGATGTAAATCTGTGAGTGGAAGTCACACATTAAAAGATCAGTTGCTTAGAAAGCTGGTTTCCAGATTTCATCTGAGGATATTTCCTTTTTCAGCATAGCCCTCTATGGGCTTCCAAATATCACTTTGCCAATTCCACAAGAACTGTCGTAGCGAAAGGTTTCTTGAGGGGAAAGCTGTAACTCTGTGAGATGATTTCACAGAACCCACAGAAGTCTCTCAGAAAGCTTCTTTCTCTTTGTTATCGGAGGATATTTCCTTTGGCCCTATAGTCTTCAAAGGGATCAGAAATATCTGTACTCAGATTCCACAGAAATAAGGCTAGCATAGAGATCCACGAAATACAGATGTAACTCTGTGAGATGAATTAACAGAACACTAAGCAATTTCTGAGAAAGCTTCTTTCCAGATTTCATCTGAGGATATTTCCTTTTCCGACATAGCCTTCTATGGGCTTCCAAATATCACTTTGCCAGTTCCACAAGAACTGTCTTAGCGAAAGTCTTCTTGAGGGGAAAGCTGTAACTCTGTGAGATGATTTCACAGAACCCACAGAAGTCTCTCAGAAAGCTTCTTTCTCTTTGTTATCAGAGGATATTTCCTTTGGCCCTATAGTCTTCAAAGGGAACGGAAATATCTGTTGTAGATTCCACAGAAATAAGGCTAGCAAATAGATCCACAAAATACAGATGTAACTCTTTGAGTGGAAGTCAGACATCACAGAGCAGTTTCTCAGAAAGCTTATTTCCAGATTTCATCTGAGGATATTTCCTTTTTCACCATAGCCCTATATGGGCTTCCAAATATCACATTGCCAATTCCACAAGAACTGTCTTAGCGAAAGACTTCTTGAGGGGAAAGCTGTAACACTGTGATATGATTTCACAGAACACAAAGAAGTTTCTCAGAAAGTTTCTTTCTCTTTGTTATCGGAGGATATTTCCTTTGGCCCTATAGTCTTCAAGGGGATCCGAAATATCTGTCTCATATTCCACAGAAAAAAGGCTAGCAAAGAGATCCACGAAATACAGATGTAACTCTGTGAGAGGAATTAACAGAACAATAAGCAATTTCTCAGAAAGCTTCTTTCCAGATTTCATCTGAGCATATTTCCTTTTTCACCATAGCCCTCTAAGGGCTTCCAAATATCACTTTGCCAATTCCAAAAGAACTGTCTTAGCGAAAGGCTGCTTGAGGGGAAAGCTGTATCTCTGTGAGATGATTTCACAGAACACAAAGAAGTTTCTCAGGAAGCTTCTTTCTCTTTGTATTTGGAAGATATTTCCTTTGGCCCTATAGTCTTCAAAGGGATCCGAAATATCTGTTCTCAGATTCCACAGAAATAAGGATAGCAAAGAGATCCACGAAATACAGATGTATCTCTGTAAGTTGAAGTCACACATTAACAGAGTAGTTTCTCAGAAGGCTTCTTTCCAGATTTCATCTGAGGATATTTCCTTTTTCACCATAGCCCTCTATGGGCTTCCAAATATCACTTTGCCAATTCCACAAGAAGTGTCTTAGCGAAAGGCTTCTTGAGGGGAAAGCTGTAACTCTGTGATATGATTTCACAAACACAAAGACGTTTCTCACAAAGCTTCTTTCTCTTTGTTATCGGAAGATATTTCCTTTGTCCCTATAGTCTTCAAAGGGATAAGAAATATCTGTTCTCAGATTCCACAGAAATAAGGCTAACAAAGAGTTCCACGAAATACATTTGTAATTCTGTGAGTGGAAGTCACACATTAAAAGAGCAGTTTCTCAGAAAGCTTTCCAGATTTCATCTGAGGACGTTTCCTTTTTCAGCATAGCCCTCAATGGGCTTCCAAATATCACTTTGCCAATTCCACAAGAACTGTCTTAGCGAAAGGCTTCCTGAGGGGAAAGCTGTAACTCTGTGAGATGATTTCACAGAACCCACAGAAGTCTCTCAGAAAGCTTCTTTGTCTTTGTTATCGGAGGATATTTCCTTTGGCCCTATAGTCTTCAAAGGGAGCAGAAATATCTGTTCTCAGATTCCACAGAAATAGGGGTAGCATGGAGATCCACGAAATACAGATGTAACTCTGTGAGATGAATTAACAGAACACTAAGCAATTTCTCAGAAAGCTTCTTTCCAGATTTCACCTGAAGATATTTCCTATTCCACCATAGCCCTCTATGAGCTTCCAAATATCACTTTGCCAATTCCACAAGAACTGTCTTGGCGAAAGGCTTCTTGAGGGGAAAGCTGTAACTCTGTGAGGTGATTTCACAGAATACGAAGGAGTTTCTCAGAAAGCTTCTTTCTCTTTGTTATCGGAGGATATTTCCTTGGGCCCTATAGTCTTCAAAGGGAACGGAAATATCTGTTCTCAGATTCCACAGAAATAAGACTAGCAAATAGATCCACGAAATACAGATGTAACTCTGTGAGTGGAAGTCAGACATCACAGAGCAGTTTCTCAAAAAGCTTCTTTCCAGATTTCATCTGAGGATATTTCCATTTTCACCATAGCCCTATATGGGCTTCCAAATATCACTTTGCCAATTCCACAAGAACTGTCTTAGCGGAAGGCTTCTTGAGGGGAAAGCTGTAACTCTGTGATATGATTTCACAGAACACAAATACGTTTCTCAGAAAGCTTCTTTCTCTTTGTTATCGGAGGATATTTCCTTTGGCCCTATAGTCTTCAAAGGGATCCGAAATATCTGTTCTCAGATTCCAAAGAAATTAGGCTAGCAAAGAGAACCACGAAATACAGATGTAACTCTGTGAGATGAATTAACAGAACACTAAGCAGTTTCTCAGAAAGCTTCTTTCCAGATTTCATCTGAGGATATTTCCCTTCTCACCATAGCCCTCTATGGGCTTCCAAATATCACTTTGCCAATTCCACAATAACTGTCTTAGCGAAAGGCTTCTTGAGGTGAACGCTGTAACGCTGTGAGATGATTTCACAGAACACAAAGAAGTTTCTCAGAAAGCTTCTTTCTCATTGTTATCGGAGTATATTTCCTTTGGCCCTATAGTCTTCAAAGGGATCCGAAATATCTGTTCTCAGATTCCACAGAAATAAGGCTAGCAAAGAGATCCACGAAATACAGATGTAACTATGTGAGTGGATGTCACACATCACAGAGCAGTTTCTCAGAAGGCTTCTTTCCAGATTTCATCTGAGGATATTTCCTTTTTCACCATAGCCCTCGATGGGCTTCCAAATATCACTGTGCCAATTCCACAAGAACTGTATTAGCGAAAGGCTTCTTGAGGGGAAAGCTGTAACTCTGTGATATGATTTCACAGAACACAAAGAGTTTCTCTGAAAGCTTCTTTCTCTTTGTTATCGGAAGATATTTCCTTTGGCCCTATAGTCTTCAAAGGGATCAGAAATATCTGTTCTCAGATTCCACAGAAACAAGGCTAGCATAGAGATCCACGAAATACAGATGTAACTCTGTGAGATGAATTAACAGAACACTAAGCAATTTCTCAGAAAGCTTCTTTCCGGATTTCATCTGAAGATATTTCCTTTTCCACCATAGCCCTCTATGGGCTTCCAAATATCACTTTGCCAATTCCACAAGAACTGTCTTAGCGAAAGGCTTCTTGAGGGGAAAGCTGTAACTCTGTGAGATGATTTCACAGAACACAAAGAAGTTTCTCAGAAAGCTTCTTTCTCTTTGTTATCGGAAGATATTTCCTTTGGCCCTATAGTCTTCAAAGGGATCTGAAATATCTGTTCTCAGATTCCACAGAAATAAGGCTAGCAAAGAGATCCACGAAATATAGATGTAATTCTGTGAGTGGAAGTCACACATTAAAAGAGCAGTTTCTCAGAAGGCTTCTTTCCAGACTTCATCTGAGGATATTTCCTTTTTCACCATTGCCCTCTATGGGCTTCCAAATATCACTTTGCCAATTTCACAAGAACTGTCTTAGCGAAAGGCTTCTTGAGGGGAAAGCTGTAACTCTGTGAGATGATTTCACAGAACCCACAGAAGTCTCTCAAAAAGCTTCTTTCTCTTTGTTATCAGAGGATATTTCCTTTGGCCCTAAAGTCTTCAAAGGGATCCGAAATATCTGTTCTCAGATTCCACAGAAATAAGGCTAGCATAGAGATACACGAAATACAGATGTAACTCCGTGAGATGAATTAACAGAACACTAAGCAGTTTCTCAGAGAGCTTCTTTCCAGATTTCATCTGAGGATATTTCCTTTTTCACCATAGCCCTCTATGGTTTTCCAAATATCACTTTGCCAATTCAACAAGAACTGTCTTAGCGAAAGGCTTCTTGAGGGGAAAACTGTAACTCTGTGAGATGATTTCACAGAACACGAAGAAGTTTCTCAGAAAGTTCTTTCTCTTTGTTATCGGAGGATATTTCCTTTGGCCCTATAGTCTTCAAAGGGAACGGAAATATCTGTTCTCAGATTCCACAGAAATAAGGCTAGAAAAGAGATCCACGAAATACAGATGTAACTCTGTGAGTGGAATTCAGACATCACAGAGCAGTTTCTCAGAAAGCTTCTTTCCAGAATTCTTCTGAGGATATTTCCTTTTTCACCATAGCCCTATATGGGCTTCCAAATATCACTTTGCCAATTACACAAGAACTGTCTTAGCGAAAGGCTTCTTGAGGGGAAAGCTGTAACTCTGTGAGATGATTTCACAGAACACAAAGAAGTTTCTCAGAAAGCTTCTTTATCTTTGTTATCGGAGGATATTTCCTTTGGCTCTATAGTCTTCAAAGGGATCCGAAATATGTGTCTCAGTTTCCACAGAAATAAGACTAGCAAAGAGATCCACGAAATACAGATGTAACCCTGTGAGAGGAATTAACAGAACAATAAGCAATTTCTCAGAAAGCTTCTTTCCAGATTTCATCTGAGGATATTTCCTTTTTCAACTTAGCCCTCTATGGGCTTCCAAATAACACTTTGCCAATTCCACAAGAACTGTCTTAGCGAAAGGCTTCTTGAGGGGAATGCAGTAACGCTGTGAGATGATTTCACAGAACACAAAGAAGTTTCTGAGAAAGCTTCTTTGTCATTTTTATCGGAGTATATTTCCTTTGGCCCTATAGTCTTCAAAGCGATCCGAAATATCTGTTCTCAGATTCCAAAAAAATAAGGCTAGCAAAGAGTTCCACGAAATACAGATGTAACTCTGTGAGTGGAAGTCAGACATCACAGAGCAGTTTCTCAGAAACTTCCCTCCAGATTTCATCTGAGGATATTTCCTTTTTCACCATAGCCCTCTAGTGTTTTCCGAATATCACTTTGCCAATTCCACAAGAACTGTCTTAGCGAAAGGCTTCTTGAGGGGAAGTCTGTACCTCTGTGATATAATTTCTCAGAACACAAAGAAGTTTCTCATAAAGCTTCTTTCTATTTGTTATCGGAAGATATTTCCTTTCGCCCTATAGTCTTCAAAGGGATCCGAAATATCTGTTCTCAGATTCCACAGAAATAAGGCTAGCAAAGAGATCCACGAAATACAGATGTAACTCTGTGAGATGAATTAACAGAACACTAAACAATTTCTCAGAAAGCTTCTTTCCAGATTTCATCTGAGGATATTTCCTTTTACATCATAGTCCTCTATGGGCTTCCAAATAACACTTTGCCAATTCCACAAGAATTGTCTTATCGAAAGGCTTCTTGAGGCGAAAGCTGTACCTCTGTGAGATGATTTCACAGAACACAAAGAAGTTTCTCAGAAAGCTTCTTTCTCTTTGTTATCGGAGGGTATTTCCTTTGGCCCTATAGACTTCAAAGGGATCCGAAATATCTGTTCTCAGATTCCACAGAAATAAGGCTAGCAAAGAGATCCACGAAATACAGATGTAACTCTGCGAGTGGAAGTCACACATTAAAAGAGCAGTTTCTCAGAAGGCTTCTTTCCAGATTTCATCTGAGGATATTTCCTTTTTCACCATAGCCCTCTATGGGCTTCTAAATATCACTTTGCCAATTCCACAAGAACTGTCTTAGAGAAAGGCTTCTTGAGGGGAAAGCTGTAACTCTGTGATATGATTTCACAGAACACAAAGAAGTTTCTCAGAAAGCTTCTTTCTCTTTGTTATCGGAAGATATTTCCTTTGTCCCTATAGTCTTCAAAGGGATCCGGAATATCTGTTCTCAGATTCCACAGAAATAAGGCTAGCAAAGAAATCCACGAAATACATGTAACTCTGTGAGTGGAAGTCACACATTAAAAGAGCAGTTTCTCAGAAAGCTTCTTTCCAGATTTCACTGAGGATATTTCCTTTTTCACCATAGCCCTCTATGGGCTTCCAAATATCACTGTGCCAATTCCACAAGAACTGTCTTAGCGAAAGGCTTCTTGAGGGGAAAGCTGTAAATCTGTGAGATGATTTCACAGAACACAAAGAAGTTTCTCAGAAAGCTTCTTTCTCTTTGTTATCGGAGGATATTTCCTTTGGCCCTATAGTCTTCAAAGGGATCCGAAATATGTGTTCTCGGATTCCACAGAAACAAGGGTAGCAAAGAGATCCACGACATACAGATGTAACTCTGTGAGATGAATTAACAGAACACTAAGCAGTTCCTCAGGAAGCTTCTTTCCAGATTTCATCTGAGGATATTTCCTTTTTCACCATAGCCCTCTATGGGCTTCCAAATATCACTTTGCCAATTCCACAAGAAGTGTCTTAGCGAAAGTCTTCTTGAGGGGAAAGCTGTAACTCTGTGATATGATTTCACAGAACACAAAGAAGTTTCTCAGAAAGCTTTCTTCTCTTTGTTGTCGGAGGATATTTCCATTGGCCCTATAGTCTTCAAAGGGATCCGAAATATGTGTTCTCAGATTCCACAGAAATATGGCTAGCAAGGAGATCCACGAAATACAGATGTAACTCTGTGACATGAATTAACAGAACACTAAGCAATTTCTCAGAAAGCTTCTTTCCAGATTTCATCTGAAGATATTTCCTTTTCCACCACAGCCCTCTATGGGCTTCCAAATATCACTTTGCCAATTCCACAAAAACTGTCTTAGCGAAAGGCTTCTTGAGGGGAAAGCTGTAACTCTTTGAGATGATTTCACAGAACACGAAGAAGTTTCTCAGAAAGCTTCTTTCTCTTTGTTATCGGAGGATATTTCCTTTGGCCCTATAGTCTTCAAAGGGATCCGAAATATCTGTTCTCAGATTCCACAGAAATAAGGCTAGCAAAGAGATCCACGAAATACAGATGTAACTCTGTGAGTGGAAGTCAGACATCACAGAGCAGTTTCTCAGAAAGCTTCTTTCCAGATTTCATCTGAGGATATTTCCTTTTTCACCATAGCCCTATTTGGGATTCCAAATATCACTTTGCCAATTCCACAAGAACTGTCTTAGCGAAAGGCTTCTTGAGGGGAAAGCTGTATGTCTGTGATATTATTTCACAGAACACAAAGAAGTTTCTCAGAAAACTTCTTTCTCTTTGTTATGGGAGGATATTTCCTTTGGCCTATAGTCTTCAAAGTGTTCCTATATATCTGTCTCAGATTCCACAGGAATAAGGCTATCAAAGAGATCCACGAAATACAGATGTAACTCTGTGAGAGGAATTAACAGAACAATAAGCAATTTCTCAGAAAGCTTCTTTCCAGATTTCATCTGAGGATATTTCCTTTTTCACCATAGCCCTCTATGGGCTTCCAAATATCACTTTGCCAATTCCACAAGAACTGTCTTAGCGAAAGGCTTCTTGAAGGGAACGGTGTAACGCTGTGAGATGATTTCACAGAACACAAAGAAGTTTCTGAAAAAGCTTCTTTCTCATTGTTATCGGAGGATATTTCCTTTGGCCCTTTAGTCTTAAAAGGGATAAGAAATATCTGTTCTCAGATTCCACAGAAATAAGGCTAGCAAAGAGATCCACGAAATGCAGATGTAACTCTGAGAGTGGAAGTCACACAGCACAGAGCAGTTTCTCAGAAGACTTATTTCCAGATTTCATCTGAGGATATTTCCTTTTTCACCATAGCCCTCTATGGGCTTGCAAATATCACCTTGCCAATTCCACAAGAACTGTCTTAGCGAAAGACTTCTTGAGGGGAAAGCTGGAACTCTGTGGGATGATTTCACAGAACACAAGAAGTTTCGCAGAAAGCTTCTTTGTCTTTGTTATCGGAGGATATTTCCTTTGGCCCTATAGTCTTCAAAGGGATCCGAAATATCTGTTCTCAGATTCCAAAGAAATAAGGCTAGCAAAGTGATCCACGAAATACAGATGTAACTCTGTGAGATGAATTAACAGAACACTAAGCAGTTTCTCAGAAAGCTTCTTTCCAGATTTCATCTGAGGATATTTCCCTTCTCACGAGAGCCCTCTTTGGGCTTCCAAATATCACTGTGCCAATTCCACAAGAACTGTCTTAGCGAAAGGCTTCTTGAGGGGAAAGCTGTAACTCTGTGAGATGATTTCACAGAACCCACAGAAGTCTCTCAGAAAGCTTCTTTCTCTTTGTTATCGGAGGATATTTCCTTTGGCCCTATAGACTTCAAAGGGATCCGAAATATCTGTTCTCAGATTCCACAGAAATAAGGCTAGCAAAGAGATCCACGAAATACAGACGTAACTCTGTGAGATGAATTAACAGAACACTAAGCAGTTTCTCAGGAAGCTTCTTTCCACATTTCATCTGAAGATATTTCTTTTTCACCATAGCCCTCTATGGGCTTCCAAATATCACTTTGCCAATTCCACAAGAACTGTCTTAGCGAAAGGCTTCTTGAGGGGAACGCAGTAACGCTGTGCGATGATTTCACAGAACACAAAGAAGTTTCTCAGAAAGCTTCTTTCTCATTTTTATCAGAGTATATTTCCTTTGGCCCTATAGTCTTCAGAGGGATCCGAAATATCTGTTCTCAGATTCCACAGAAATAAGACAAGCAAAGCGATCCACGATATACACATGTAACTCTGTGAGTGGAAGTCAGACATCACAGAGCAGTTTCTCTGAAAGCTTATTTCCAGATTTCATCTGAGGATATATCCTTTTTCACCATAGCCCTCTATGGGCTTGCAAATATCACCTTGCCAATTCCACAAGAACTGTCTTAGCGAAAGGCTTCTTGAGGGGAAAGGTGTAACTCTGTGAGATGATTTCACAGAACACAAAGAAGTTTCGCAGAAAGCTTCTTTCTCTTTGTTATCGGAGGATATTTCCTTTGTCCCTATATTCTTCAATGGGATCCGAAATATCTGTTCTCAGATATCACAAAAATAAGGCTAGCAAAGCGATCCACGAAATACAGATGTAACTCTGTGAGATGAATTAACAAAACATTAAGCAGGTTCTCAAAAAGCTTCTTTCCAGATTTCATCTGAGGATACTTCCTTTTTCACCGTAGTCCTCTAAGGGCTTTCAAATATCACTTTGCCAATTCCACAAGAACTGTCTTAGCGAAAGGCTTCCTGAGGCGAAAGCTGTAACTCTGTGAGATGATTTCACAGAACGCAAAGAAGTTTCTCAGAAAGCTTCTTTCTCTTTGTTATCGCAGGATATTTCCTTTGGCCCTATAGTCTTCAAAGGGATCCGAAATATCTGTTCTCGGATTCCACAGAAATAAGGCTAGCAAAGAGTTCCACGAAATACAGATGTAAATCTGTGAGTGGAAGTCACACATTAAAAGAGCAGTTTCTCAGAAAGCTTCTTTCCAGATTTCATCTGAGGATATTTCCTTTTTCACCATAGCCCTCTATGGGCTTCCAAATATCACTTTGCCAATTCCTCAAGAACTGTCTTAGCGAAAGGCTTCTTGAGGTGAAAGCTGTAACTCTGTGAGATGATTTCACAGAACCCACAGAAGTCTCTCAGAAAACTTCTTTCTCTTTGTTATCGGAGGATATTTCTTTGGCCCTATAGTCTTCAAAGGGATCAGAAATATCTGTTCTCAGATTCCACAGAAACAAGGTTAGCATAGAGATCCACGAAATACAGATGTAACTCTGTGACATGAATTAACAGAACACTAAGCAATTTCTCAGAAAGCTTCTTTCCAGATTTCATCTGAAGATATTTCCTTTTCCACCATAGCCCTCTATGGGCTTCCAAATATCACTTTGTCAATTCCACAAGAACTGTCTTAGCGAAAGGCCTCTTGAGGGGATAGCTGTAACTCTGTGAGATGGTTTCACAGAATCCACAGAAGTCTCTCAGAAAGCTTCTTTCTCTTTGTTATCAGAGGATATTTCCTTTGGCCCTATAGTCTTCAAAGGGATCCGAAATATCTGTTCTCACATTCCACAGAAATAAGGCTGGCATAGAGATCCACGAAATACAGATGTAACTCCGTGAGATGAATTAACAGAACACTAAGCAGTTTCTCAGAGAGCTTCTTTCCAGATTTCATCTGAGGATATTTCCTTTTTCACCATAGCCCTCTAAGGTTTTCCAAATATCACTTTGCCAATTCCACAAGAACTGTCTTAGCGAAAGGCTTCTTGAGAGGAAAGCTATACCTCTGTGAGATGATTTCACAGAACACAAAGAAGTTTCTCAGAAAGCTTCATTCTCTTTGTTTTTCGGAGGATATTTCCTTTGGCCCTACAGTCTTCAAAGGGATCCGAAATATCTGTTCTCAGATTCCACAGAAATATGGCTAGCAAGGAGATCCATGAAATACAGATGTAACTCTGTGAGATGAATTAACAGAACACTAAGCAGTTTCTCAGAAAGCTTCTTTCCAGATTTCATCTGAAGATATTTCCTTTTCCACCATAGACCTCTATGGGCTTCCAAATATCACTTTGCCAATTCCACAAGAACTGTCTTAGCGAAAGGCTTCTTGAGGGGAAAACTGTAACTCTGTGAGATGATTTCACAGAACACGAAGAAGTTTCTCAGAAAGTTCTTTCTCTTTGTTATCGGAGGATATTTCCTTTGGCCCTATAGTCTTCAAAGGGAACGGAAATATCTGTTCTCAGATTCCACAGAAATAAGGCTAGAAAAGAGATCCACGAAATACAGATGTAACTCTGTGAGTGGAAGTCAGACATCACAGAGCAGTTTCTCAGAAAGCTTCTTTCCAGAATTCTTCTGAGGTTATTTCCTTTTTCACCATAGCCCTATATGGGCTTCCAAATATCACTTTGCCAATTCCACAAGAACTGTCTTAGCGAAAGGCTTCTTGAGGGGAAAGCTGTAACTCTGTGATATGATTTCACAGAACACAAAGAAGTTTCTCAGAAAGCTTCTTTCTCTTTGTTATCGGAGGATATTTCCTTTGGCCCTATAGTCTTCAAAGGGATCCGAAATATCTGTTCTCAGATTCCACAAAAATAAGGCTAGCAAAGAGATCCACGAAATACAGATGTAACTCTGTGAGTGGAAGTCAGACATCACAGAGCAGTTTCTCAGAAAGCTTCCCTCCAGATTTCATCTGAGGATATTTCCTTTTTCACCGTAGCCCTCTAGTGTTTTCCGAATATCACTTTGCCAATTCCACAAGAACTGTCTTAGCGAAAGGCTTCTTGAGGGGAAGTCTGTACCTCTGTGATATAATTTCTCAGAACACAAAGAAGTTTCTCAGAAAGCTTCTTTCTCTTTGTTATCGGAAGATATTTCCTTTCGCCCTATAGTCTTCAAAGGGATCCGAAATATCTGTTCTCAGATTCCACAGAAATAAGGCTAGCAAAGAGATCCACGAAATACAGATGTAACTCTGTGAGATGAATTCACAGAACACTAAACAATTTCTCAGAAAGCTTCTTTCCAGATTTCATCTGAGGATATTTCCTTTTACATCATAGCCCTCTATGGGCTTCCAAATAACACTTTGCCAATTCCACAAGAACTCTCTTATCGAAAGGCTTCTTGAGGCGAAAGCTGTACCTCTGTGAGATGATTTCACAGAACACAAAGAAGTTTCTCAGAAAGCTTCTTTCTCTTTGTTATCGGAGGGTATTTCCTTTGGCCCTATAGACTTCAAAGGGATCCGAAATATCTGTTATCAGATTCTACAGAAATAAGGCTAGCAAAGAGATCCACGAAATACAGATGTAACTCTGTGAGTGGAAGTCACACATTAAAAGAGCAGTTTCTCAGAAGGCTTCTTTCCAGATTTCATCTGAGGATATTTTCTTTTTCACCATAGCCCTCTATGGGCTTCTAAATATCACTTTGCCAATTCCACAGGAACTGTCTTAGAGAAAGGCTTCTTGAGGGGAAAGCTGTAACTCTGTGATATGATTTCACAGAACACAAAGAAGTTTCTCAGAAAGCTTCTTTCTCTTTGTTTTCGGAAGATATTTCCTTTGTCCCTATAGTCTTCAAAGGGATCCGGAATATCTGTTCTCAGATTCCACAGAAATAAGGTTAGCAAAGAAATCCACGAAATACATGCAACTCTGTGAGTGGAAGTCACACATTAAAAGAGCAGTTTTTCAGAAGGCTTCTTTCCAGATTTCATCTGAGGATATTTCCTTTTTCACCATAGCCCTCTATGGGCTTCCAAATATTACTTTGCCAATTCCACAAGAACTGTCTTAGCGAAAGGCTTCTTGAGGGGAAAGCTGTAAATCTGTGAGATGATTTCACAGAACACAAAGAAGTTTCTCAGAAAGCTTCTTTCTCTTTGTTATCGGAGGATATTTCCTTTGGCCCTGTAGTCTTCAAAGGGAACGGAAATATCTGTTCTCAGATTCCACAGAAATAAGGCTAGAAAAGAGATCCACGAAATACAGATGTAACTCTGTGAGATGAATTAACAGAACACTAAGCAATTTCTCAGAAGGCTTCTTTCCAGATTTCATCTGAGGATATTTCCTTTTACATCATAGCCCTCTATGGGCTTCCAAATAACATTTTGCCAATTCCACAAGAACTGTCTTATCGAAAGGCTTCTTGAGGCGAAAGCTGTACCTCTGTGAGATGACTTCACAGAACACAAAGAAGTTTCCAGAAAACTTCTTTCTCTTTGTAATCGGAGGGTATTTCCTTTGGCCCTATAGTCTTCAAAGGGATCCGAAATATCTGTTCTCAGATTCCACAGAAATAAGGCTAGCAAAGAGATCCACGAAATCCAGATGTAACTCTGTGAGTGGAAGTCACACATTAAAAGAGCAGTTTCTCAGAAGGCTTCTTTCCAGATTTCATCTGAGGATATTTCCTTTTTCACCATAGCCCTCTAGTGGCTTCCAAATATCACTTTGCCAATTCCACAAGAACTGTCTTAGCGAAAGGCTTCTTGAGGGGAAAGCTGTAACTCTGTGATATGATTTCACAGAACACAAAGAGTTTCTCAGAAAGCTTCTTTCTCTTTGTTATCGGAAGATATTTCCTTTGGCCCTATAGTCTTCAAAGGGATCCGAAATATCTGTTCTCAGATTCCATAGAAATAAGGCTAGCAAAGAGTTCCACGAAATACAGATGTAAATCTGTGAGTGGAAGTCACACATTGAAAGAGCAGTTTCTCAGAAAGCTTCTTTCCAGATTTCATCTGAGGATATTTCCTTTTTCATCATAGCCCTCTATGGGCTTCCAAATATCACTTTGCCAATTCCACAAGAACTGTCTTAGCGAAAGGCTTCTTGAGGGGAAAGCTGTAACTCTGTGAGATGATTTCACAGAACCCACAGAAGTCTCTCAGAAAGCTTCTTTCTCTTTGTTATCGGAGGATATTTCCTTTGGCCCTATAGTCGTCAAAGGGATCAGAAATATCTGTTCTCAGATTCCACAGAAACAAGGCTAGCATAGAGATCCACGAAATACAGAAGTAACTCTGTGAGATGAATTAACAGAACACTAAGCAATTTCTCAGAAAGCTTCTTTCCGGATTTCATCTGAAGATATTTCCTTTTCCACCATAGCCCTCTATGGGCTTCCAAATATCACTTTGCCAATTCCACAAGAACTGTCTTAACGAAAGGCTTCTTGAGGGGAAAGCTGTAACTCTGTGAGATGATTTCACAGAACACAAAGAAGTTTCTCAGAAAGCTTATTTCTCTTTGTTATCGGAAGATATTTCCTTTGGCCCTATATTCTTCAAAGGGTTCCGAAATATCTGTTCTCAGATTCCACAGAAATAAGGCTAGCAAAGAGATCCACGAAATATAGATGTAATTCTGTGAGTGGAAGTCACACATTAAAAGAGCAGTTTCTCAGAAGGCTTCTTTCCAGATTTCATCTGAGGATATTTCCTTTTTCACCATTGCCCTCTATGGGCTTCCAAATATCACTTTGCCAATTCCACAAGAACTGTCTTAGCGAAAGGCTTCTTGGGGGGAAAGCTGTAACTATGTGAGATGATTTCACAGAATCCACAGAAGTCTCTCAGAAAGCTGCTCTTCTCTTTGTTATCAGAGGATATTTCCTTTGGCCCTATAGTCTTCAAAGGGATCCGAAATATCTGTTCTCAGATTCCACAGAAATAAGGCTAGCATAGAGATCCACGAAATACAGATGTAACTCCGTGAGATGAATTAACAGAACACTAAGCAGTTTCTCAGAGAGCTTCTTTCCAGATTTCATCTGATGATATTTCCTTTTTCACCATAGCCCTCTATGGTTTTCCAAATATCACTTTGCCAATTCCAAAAGAACTGCCTTAGCGAAAGGCTTCTTGAGAGGAAAGCTATACCTCTGTGAGATGAATCCACAGAACACAAAGAAGTTTCTCAGAAAGCTTCCTTCTCTTTGTTTTTCGGAGGATATTTCCTTTGGCCCTACAGTCTTCAAAGGGATCCGAAATATCTGTTCTCAGATTCCACAGAAATAAGGCTAGAAAAGAGATCCACGAAATACAGATGTAACTCTGTGAGTGGAAGTCAGACATCACAGAGCAGTTTCTCAGAAATCTTCTTTCCAGAATTCTTCTGACGTTATTTCCTTTTTCACCATAGCCCTATATGGGCTTCCAAATATCACTTTGCCAATTCCACAAGAACTGTCTTAGCGAAAGGCTTCTTGAGGGGAAAGCTGTAACTCTGTGATATGATTTCACAGAACACAAAGAAGTTTCTCAGAAAGCTTCTTTCTCTTTGTTATCGGAGGATATTTCCTTTGGCCCTATAGTCTTCAAAGGGATCCGAAATATCTGTTCTCAGATTCCACAAAAATAAGGCTAGCAAAGAGATCCACGAAATACAGATGTAACTCTGTGAGTGGAAGTCAGACATCACAGAGCAGTTTCTCAGAAAGCTTCCCTCCAGATTTCATCTGAGGATATTTCCTTTTTCACCGTAGCCCTCTAGTGTTTTCCGAATATCACTTTGCCAATTCCACAAGAACTGTCTTAGCGAAAGGCTTCTTGTGGGGAAAGCTGTAACTCTGTCAGATGATTTCACAGAACACAAAGAAGCTTCTCAGAAAGCTTCTTTCTCTTTGTTATCGGAGGATATTTCCTTTGGCCCTATAGCCTTCAAAGGGATCCAAAATATCTGTTCTCAGATTTCACAAAAATAAGGCTAGCAAAGAGATCCAAGAAATACTGATGTAACTCTGTGAGATGAATTAACAGAACACTAAGCAGTTTCTCAGAAAGCTTCTTTCCAGATTTCATCTTAGGATATTTCCTTTTTCACCATAGCCCTCTATGGGCTTCCCAATATCACTTTGCCAATTCCACAAGAACTGTCTTAGCGAAAGGCTTCTTGAGGGGAAAGCTGTAACTCTGTGATATGATTTCACAGAACACAAAGAGATTCTCAGAAAGCTTCTTTCTCTTTGTTATCGGAAGATATTTCCTTTGGCCCTATAGTCTTCAAAGGGATCCGAAATATCTGTTCTCGGATTCCACAGAAATAAGGCTAGCAAAGAGTTCCACGAAATACAGATGTAAATCTGTGAGTGGAAGTCACACATTAAAAGAGCAGTTTCTCAGAAAGCTTCTTTCCAGATTTCATCTGAGGATATTTCCTTTTTCACCATAGCCCTCTATGGGCTTCCAAATATCACTTTGCCAATTCCTCAAGAACTGTCTTAGCGAAAGGCTTCTTGAGGTGAAAGCTGTAACTCTGTGAGATGATTTCACAGAACCCACAGAAGTCTCTCAGAAAGCTTCTTTCTCTTTGTTATCGGAGGATATTTCTTTGGCCCTATAGTCTTCAAAGGGATCAGAAATATCTGTTCTCAGATTCCACAGAAACAAGGTTAGCATAGAGATCCACGAAATACAGATGTAACTCTGTGACATGAATTAACAGAACACTAAGCAATTTCTCAGAAAGCTTCTTTCCAGATTTCATCTGAAGATATTTCCTTTTCCACCATAGCCCTCTATGGGCTTCCAAATATCACTTTGCCAATTCCACAAGAACTGTCTTAGCGAAAGGCTTCTTGAGGGGATAGCTGTAACTCTGTGAGATGGTTTCACAGAATCCACAGAAGTCTCTCAGAAAGCTTCTTTCTCTTTGTTATCAGAGGATATTTCCTTTGGCCCTATAGTCTTCAAAGGGATCCGAAATATCTGTTCTCAGATTCCACAGAAATAAGGCTGGCATAGAGATCCACGAAATACAGATGTAACTCCGTGAGATGAATTAACAGAACACTAAGCAGTTTCTCAGAGAGCTTCTTTCCAGATTTCATCTGAGGATATTTCCTTTTTCACCATAGCCCTCTAAGGTTTTCCAAATATCACTTTGCCAATTCCACAAGAACTGTCTTAGCGAAAGGCTTCTTGAGAGGAAAGCTATACCTCTGTGAGATGATTTCACAGAACACAAAGAAGTTTCTCAGAAAGCTTCATTCTCTTTGTTTTTCGGAGGATATTTCCTTTGGCCCTACAGTCTTCAAAGGGATCCGAAATATCTGTTCTCAGATTCCACAGAAATATGGCTAGCAAGGAGATCCATGAAATACAGATGTAACTCTGTGAGATGAATTAACAGAACACTAAGCAGTTTCTCAGAAAGCTTCTTTCCAGATTTCATCTGAAGATATTTCCTTTTCCACCATAGACCTCTATGGGCTTCCAAATATCACTTTGCCAATTCCACAAGAACTGTCTTAGCGAAAGGCTTCTTGAGGGGAAAACTGTAACTCTGTGAGATGATTTCACAGAACACGAAGAAGTTTCTCAGAAAGTTCTTTCTCTTTGTTATCGGAGGATATTTCCTTTGGCCCTATAGTCTTCAAAGGGAACGGAAATATCTGTTCTCAGATTCCACAGAAATAAGGCTAGAAAAGAGATCCACGAAATACAGATGTAACTCTGTGAGTGGAAGTCAGACATCACAGAGCAGTTTCTCAGAAAGCTTCTTTCCAGAATTCTTCTGAGGTTATTTCCTTTTTCACCATAGCCCTATATGGGCTTCCAAATATCACTTTGCCAATTCCACAAGAACTGTCTTAGCGAAAGGCTTCTTGAGGGGAAAGCTGTAACTCTGTGATATGATTTCACAGAACACAAAGAAGTTTCTCAGAAAGCTTCTTTCTCTTTGTTATCGGAGGATATTTCCTTTGGCCCTATAGTCTTCAAAGGGATCCGAAATATCTGTTCTCAGATTCCACAAAAATAAGGCTAGCAAAGAGATCCACGAAATACAGATGTAACTCTGTGAGTGGAAGTCAGACATCACAGAGCAGTTTCTCAGAAAGCTTCCCTCCAGATTTCATCTGAGGATATTTCCTTTTTCACCGTAGCCCTCTAGTGTTTTCCGAATATCACTTTGCCAATTCCACAAGAACTGTCTTAGCGAAAGGCTTCTTGAGGGGAAGTCTGTACCTCTGTGATATAATTTCTCAGAACACAAAGAAGTTTCTCAGAAAGCTTCTTTCTCTTTGTTATCGGAAGATATTTCCTTTCGCCCTATAGTCTTCAAAGGGATCCGAAATATCTGTTCTCAGATTCCACAGAAATAAGGCTAGCAAAGAGATCCACGAAATACAGATGTAACTCTGTGAGATGAATTCACAGAACACTAAACAATTTCTCAGAAAGCTTCTTTCCAGATTTCATCTGAGGATATTTCCTTTTACATCATAGCCCTCTATGGGCTTCCAAATAACACTTTGCCAATTCCACAAGAACTCTCTTATCGAAAGGCTTCTTGAGGCGAAAGCTGTACCTCTGTGAGATGATTTCACAGAACACAAAGAAGTTTCTCAGAAAGCTTCTTTCTCTTTGTTATCGGAGGGTATTTCCTTTGGCCCTATAGACTTCAAAGGGATCCGAAATATCTGTTATCAGATTCTACAGAAATAAGGCTAGCAAAGAGATCCACGAAATACAGATGTAACTCTGTGAGTGGAAGTCACACATTAAAAGAGCAGTTTCTCAGAAGGCTTCTTTCCAGATTTCATCTGAGGATATTTTCTTTTTCACCATAGCCCTCTATGGGCTTCTAAATATCACTTTGCCAATTCCACAGGAACTGTCTTAGAGAAAGGCTTCTTGAGGGGAAAGCTGTAACTCTGTGATATGATTTCACAGAACACAAAGAAGTTTCTCAGAAAGCTTCTTTCTCTTTGTTTTCGGAAGATATTTCCTTTGTCCCTATAGTCTTCAAAGGGATCCGGAATATCTGTTCTCAGATTCCACAGAAATAAGGCTAGCAAAGAAATCCACGAAATACATGCAATTCTGTGAGTGGAAGTCACACATTAAAAGAGCAGTTTCTCAGAAGGCTTCTTTCCAGATTTCATCTGAGGATATTTCCTTTTTCACCATAGCCCTCTATGGGCTTCCAAATATTACTTTGCCAATTCCACAAGAACTGTCTTAGCGAAAGGCTTCTTGAGGGGAAAGCTGTAAATCTGTGAGATGATTTCACAGAACACAAAGAAGTTTCTCAGAAAGCTTCTTTCTCTTTGTTATCGGAGGATATTTCCTTTGGCCCTGTAGTCTTCAAAGGGAACGGAAATATCTGTTCTCAGATTCCACAGAAATAAGGCTAGAAAAGAGATCCACGAAATACAGATGTAACTCTGTGAGATGAATTAACAGAACACTAAGCAATTTCTCAGAAGGCTTCTTTCCAGATTTCATCTGAGGATATTTCCTTTTACATCATAGCCCTCTATGGGCTTCCAAATAACATTTTGCCAATTCCACAAGAACTGTCTTATCGAAAGGCTTCTTGAGGCGAAAGCTGTACCTCTGTGAGATGATTTCACAGAACACAAAGAAGTTTCCAGAAAACTGCTTTCTCTTTGTAATCGGAGGGTATTTCCTTTGGCCCTATAGTCTTCAAAGGGATCCGAAATATCTGTTCTCAGATTCCACAGAAATAAGGCTAGCAAAGAGATCCACGAAATCCAGATGTAACTCTGTGAGTGGAAGTCACACATTAAAAGAGCAGTTTCTCAGAAGGCTTCTTTCCAGATTTCATCTGAGGATATTTCCTTTTTCACCATAGCCCTCTAGTGGCTTCCAAATATCACTTTGCCAATTCCACAAGAACTGTCTTAGCGAAAGGCTTCTTGAGGGGAAAGCTGTAACTCTGTGATATGATTTCACAGAACACAAAGAGTTTCTCAGAAAGCTTCTTTCTCTTTGTTATCGGAAGATATTTCCTTTGGCCCTATAGTCTTCAAAGGGATCCGAAATATCTGTTCTCAGATTCCATAGAAATAAGGCTAGCAAAGGTTCCACGAAATACAGATGTAAATCTGTGAGTGGAAGTCACACATTGAAAGAGCAGTTTCTCAGAAAGCTTCTTTCCAGATTTCATCTGAGGATATTTCCTTTTTCATCATAGCCCTCTATGGGCTTCCAAATATCACTTTGCCAATTCCACAAGAACTGTCTTAGCGAAAGGCTTCTTGAGGGGAAAGCTGTAACTCTGTGAGATGATTTCACAGAACCCACAGAAGTCTCTCAGAAAGCTTCTTTCTCTTTGTTATCGGAGGATATTTCCTTTGGCCCTATAGTCGTCAAAGGGATCAGAAATATCTGTTCTCAGATTCCACAGAAACAAGGCTAGCATAGAGATCCACGAAATACAGATGTAACTCTGTGAGATGAATTAACAGAACACTAAGCAATTTCTCAGAAAGCTTCTTTCCGGATTTCATCTGAAGATATTTCCTTTTCCACCATAGCCCTCTATGGGCTTCCAAATATCACTTTGCCAATTCCACAAGAACTGTCTTAACGAAAGGCTTCTTGAGGGGAAAGCTGTAACTCTGTGAGATGATTTCACAGAACACAAAGAAGTTTCTCAGAAAGCTTATTTCTCTTTGTTATCGGAAGATATTTCCTTTGGCCCTATATTCTTCAAAGGGTTCCGAAATATCTGTTCTCAGATTCCACAGAAATAAGGCTAGCAAAGAGATCCACGAAATATAGATGTAATTCTGTGAGTGGAAGTCACACATTAAAAGAGCAGTTTCTCAGAAGGCTTCTTTCCAGATTTCATCTGAGGATATTTCCTTTTTCACCATTGCCCTCTATGGGCCTCCAAATATCACTTTGCCAATTCCACAAGAACTGTCTTAGCGAAAGGCTTCTTGGGGGGAAAGCTGTAACTATGTGAGATGATTTCACAGAATCCACAGAAGTCTCTCAGAAAGCTGCTCTTCTCTTTGTTATCAGAGGATATTTCCTTTGGCCCTATAGTCTTCAAAGGGATCCGAAATATCTGTTCTCAGATTCCACAGAAATAAGGCTAGCATAGAGATCCACGAAATACAGATGTAACTCCGTGAGATGAATTAACAGAACACTAAGCAGTTTCTCAGAGAGCTTCTTTCCAGATTTCATCTGATGATATTTCCTTTTTCACCATAGCCCTCTATGGTTTTCCAAATATCACTTTGCCAATTCCAAAAGAACTGCCTTAGCGAAAGGCTTCTTGAGAGGAAAGCTATACCTCTGTGAGATGATTCCACAGAACACAAAGAAGTTTCTCAGAAAGCTTCCTTCTCTTTGTTTTTCGGAGGATATTTCCTTTGGCCCTACAGTCTTCAAAGGGATCCGAAATATCTGTTCTCAGATTCCACAGAAATAAGGCTAGAAAAGAGATCCACGAAATACAGATGTAACTCTGTGAGTGGAAGTCAGACATCACAGAGCAGTTTCTCAGAAAGCTTCTTTCCAGAATTCTTCTGAGGTTATTTCCTTTTTCACCATAGCCCTATATGGGCTTCCAAATATCACTTTGCCAATTCCACAAGAACTGTCTTAGCGAAAGGCTTCTTGAGGGGAAAGCTGTAACTCTGTGATATGATTTCACAGAACACAAAGAAGTTTCTCAATAAGCTTCTTTCTCTTTGTTATCGGAGGATATTTCCTTTGGCCCTATAGTCTTCAAAGGGATCCGAAATATCTGTTCTCAGATTCCACAAAAATAAGGCTAGCAAAGAGATCCACGAAATACAGATGTAACTCTGTGAGTGGAAGTCAGACATCACAGAGCAGTTTCTCAGAAAGCTTCCCTCCAGATTTCATCTGAGGATATTTCCTTTTTCACCGTAGCCCTCTAGTGTTTTCCGAATATCACTTTGCCAATTCCACAAGAACTGTCTTAGCGAAAGGCTTCTTGAGGTGAAGTCTGTACCTCTGTGATATAATTTCTCAGAACACAAAGAAGGTTCTCAGAAAGCTTCTTTCTCTTTGTTATCGGAGGATATTTCCTTTGGCCCTAGAGACTTCAAAGGGATCCGAAATATCTGTTCTCAGATTCCACAGAAATAAGGCTAGCAAAGAGATCCACGAAATACAGATGTAACTCTGTGAGATGAATTAACAGAACACTAAGCAGTTTATCAGGAAGCTTCTTTCCACATTTCATCTGAAGATATTTCTTTTTCACCATAGCCCTCTATGGGCTTCCAAATATCACTTTGCCAATTCCACAAGAACTGTCTTAGCGAAAGGCTTCTTGAGGGGAACGCAGTAACGCTGTGAGATGATTTCACAGAACACAAAGAAGTTTCTCAGAAAGCTTCTTTCTCATTTTTATCAGAGTATATTTCCTTTGGCCCTATAGTCTTCAGAGGGATCCGAAATATCTGTTCTCAGATTCCACAGAAATAAGACAAGCAAAGCGATCCACGATATACACATGTAACTCTGTGAGTGGAAGTCAGACATCACAGAGCAGTTTCTCTGAAAGCTTCTTTCCAGATTTCATCTGAGGATATATCCTTTTTCACCATAGCCCTCTATGGGCTTGCAAATATCACCTTGCCAATTCCACAAGAACTGTCTTAGCGAAAGGCTTCTTGAGGGGAAAGGTGTAACTCTGTGAGATGATTTCACAGAACACAAAGAAGTTTCGCAGAAAGCTTCTTTCTCTTTGTTATCGGAGGATATTTCCTTTGTCCCTATAGTCTTCAAAGGGATCCGAAATATCTGTTCCCAGATTCCACAGAAATAAGGGTAGCAAGGAGATCCACGAAATACAGATGTAACTCTCTGAGATGAATTAACAGAACACTAAGCAATTTCTCAGAAAGCATCTTTCCAGATTTCCTCTGAGGGTATTTCCTTTTTCACCATAGCCCTCTATGGGCTTCCAAATAACACTTTGCCAATTCCACCAGAACTGTCTTAGCGAAAGGCTTCTTGTGGCGAAAGCTGTAACTCTGTGAGAGGATTTCACAGAACGCAAAGAAGTTTCTCAGAAAGCTTCTTTCTCTTTGTTATAAGAGGATATTTCCTTTGTCCCTATATTCTTCAATGGGATCCGAAATATCTGTTCTCAGATATCACAAAAATAAGGCTAGCAAAGCGATCCACGAAATACAGATGTAACTCTGTGAGATGAATTAACAGAACATTAAGCAGTTTCTCAAAAAGCTTCTTTCCAGATTTCATCTGAGGATATTTTCTTTTTCACCATAGCCCTCTATGGGCTTCTAAATATCACTTTGCCAATTCCACAAGAACTGTCTTAGAGAAAGGCTTCTTGAGGGGAAAGCTGTAACTCTGTGATATGATTTCACAGAACACAAAGAAGTTTCTCAGAAAGCTTCTTTCTCTTTGTTATCGGAAGATATTTTTTGTCCCTATAGTCTTCAAAGGGATCCGGAATATCTGTTCTCAGATTCCACAGAAATAAGGCTAGCAAAGAAATCGACGAAATACATGCAACTCTGTGAGTGGAAGTCACACATTTAAAGAGCAGTTTCTCAGAAGGCTTCTTTCCAGATTTCATCTGAGGATATTTCCTTTTTCACCATAGCCCTCTATGGGCTTCCAAATATCACTTTGCCAATTCCACAAGAACTGTCTTAGCGAAAGGCTTCTTGAGGGGAAAGCTGTAAATCTGTGAGATGATTTCACAGAACACAAAGAAGTTTCTCAGAAAGCTTCTTTCTCTTTGTTATAGGAGGATATTTCCTTGGGCCCTATAGTCTTCAAAGGGAACGGAAATATCTGTTCTCAGATTCCACAGAAATAAGGCTAGAAAAGAGATCCACGAAATACAGATGTAACTCTGTGAGTGGAAGTCAGCCATCACAGAGCAGTTTCTCAGAAAGCTTCTTTCCAGAATTCTTCTCAGGATATTTCCTTTTTCACCATAGCCCTATAAGGGCTTCCAAATATCACTTTGCCAATTCCACAAGAACTGTCTTAGCGAAAGGCTTCTTGAGGGGAAAGCTGTAACTCTGTGAGATGATTTCACAGAACACAAAGAAGTTTCTCAGAAAGCTTCTTTCTCTTTGTTATGGGAGGATATTTCCTTTGGCCCTATAGTCTTCAAAGGGATCCGAAATATGTGTCTCAGATTCCACAGAAATAAGACTAGCAAAGAGATCCACGAAATACAGATGTAACCCTGTGAGAGGAATTAATAGAACAATAAGCAATTTCTCAGAAAGCTTCTTTCCAGATTTAATCTGAGGATATTTCCTTTTTCACCTTAGCCCTCTATGGGCTTCCAAATATCACTTTGCCAATTCCACAAGAACTGTCTTAGCGAAAGGCTTCTTGAGGGGAATGCAGTAACGCTGTGAGATGATTTCACAGAACACAAAGAAGATTCTGAGAAAGCTTCTTTGTCATTTTTATTGGAGTATATTTCCTTTGGCCCTATAGTCTTCAAAGGGATCCGAAATATCTGTTCTCAGATTCCACAAAAATAAGGCAAGCAAAGAGATCCACGAAATACAGATGTAACTCTGTGAGTTGAAGTCAGACATCACAGAGCAGTTTCTCAGAAAGCTTTCCTCCAGATTTCATCTGAGGATATTTCCTTTTTCACCATAGTCCTCTAGTGTTTTCCGAATATCACTTTGCCAATTCCACAAGAACTGTCTTAGCGAAAGGCTTCTTGAGGGGAAAGCTGTAACTCTGTGAGATGATTTCACAGAACCCACAGATGTCTCTCAGAAAGCTTCTTTCTCTTTGTTATCGGAGGATATTTCCTTTGGCCCTATAGTCGTCAAAGGGATCAGAAATATCTGTTCTCAGATTCCACAGAAACAAGGCTAGCATAGAGATCCACGAAATACAGATGTAACTCTGTGAGATGAATTAACAGAACACTAAGCAATTTCTCAGAAAGCTTCTTTCCGGATTTCATCTGAAGATATTTCCTTTTCCACCATAGCCCTCTATGGGCTTCCAAATATCACTTTGCCAATTCCACAAGAACTGTCTTAGCGAAAGGGTTCTTGAGGGGAAAGCTGTAACTCTGTGAGATGATTTCACAGAACACAAAGAAGTTTCTCAGAAAGCTTCTTTCTCTTTGTTATCGGAAGATATTTCCTTTGTCCCTATAGTCTTCAAAGGGATCCGGAATATCTGTTCTCAGATTCCACAGAAATAAGGCTAGCAAAGAAATCCACGAAATACATGCAACTCTGTGAGTGGAAGTCACACATTAAAAGAGCAGTTTCTCAGAAGGCTTCTTTCCAGATTTCATCTGAGGATATTTCCTTTTTCACCATAGCCCTCTATGGGCTTCCAAATATCACTTTGCCAATTCCACAAGAACTGTCTTAGCGAAAGGCTTCTTGAGGGGAAAGCTGTAAGTCTGTGAGATGATTTCACAGAACACAAAGAAGTGTCTCAGAAAGCTTCTTTCTCTTTGTTATCGGAGGATATTTCCTTTGGCCCTATAGTCTTCAAAGGGAATGGAAATATCTGTTCTCAGATTCCACAGAAATAAGGCTAGAAAAGAGATCCACGAAATACAGATGTAACTCTGTGAGATGAATTAACAGAACACTAAGCAATTTCTCAGAAGGCTTCTTTCCAGATTTCATCTGAGGATATTTCCTTTTACATCATAGCCCTCTATGGGCTTCCAAATAACATTTTGCCAATTCCACAAGAACTGTCTTATCGAAAGGCTTCTTGAGGCGAAAGCTGTACCTCTGTGAGATGATTTCACAGAACACAAAGAAGTTTCTCAGAAAACTTCTTTCTCTTTGTAATCGGAGGGTATTTCCTTTGGCCCTATAGTCTTCAAAGGGAACCGAAATATCTGTTCTCAGATTCCACAGAAATAAGGCTAGCAAAGAGATCCACGAAATCCAGATGTAACCCTGTGAGTGGAAGTCACACATTAAAATAGCAGTTTCTCAGAAGGCTTCTTTCCAGATTTCATCTGAGGATATTTCCTTTTTCACCATAGCCCTCTAGTGGCTTCCAAATATCACTTTGCCAATTCCACAAGAACTGTCTTAGCGAAAGGCTTCTTGAGGGGAAAGCTGTAACTCTGTGATATGATTTCACAGAACACAAAGAGTTTCTCAGAAAGCTTCTTTCTCTTTGTTATCGGAAGATATTTCCTTTGGCCCTATAGTCTTCAAAGGGATCCGAAATATCTGTTCTCAGATTCCATAGAAATAAGGCTAGCAAAGAGTTCCACGAAATACAGATGTAAATCTGTGAGTGGAAGTCACACATTGAAAGAGCAGTTTCTCAGAAAGCTTCTTTCCAGATTTCATCTGAGGATATTTCCTTTTTCATCATAGCCCTCTATGGGCTTCCAAATATCACTTTGCCAATTCCACAAGAACTGTCTTAGCGAAAGGCTTCTTGAGGGGAAAGCTGTAACTCTGTGAGATGATTTCACAGAACACAAAGAAGTTTCTCAGAAAGCTTCTTTCTCTTTGTTATCGGAGGATATTTCCTTTGGCCCTACAGTCTTCAAAGGGATCCGAATTATCTGTTCTCAGATTCCACAGAAATATGGCTAGCAAGGAGATCCATGAAATACAGATGTAACTCTGTGAGATGAATTAACAGAACACTAAGCAGTTTCTCAGAAAGCTTCTTTCCAGATTTCATCTGAAGATATTTCCTTTTCCACCATAGACCTCTATGGGCTTCCAAATATCACTTTGCCAATTCCACAAGAACTGTCTTAGCGAAAGGCTTCTTGAGGGGAAAACTGTAACTCTGTGAGATGATTTCACAGAACACGAAGAAGTTTTTCAGAAAGTTCTTTCTCTTTGTTATCGGAGGATATTTCCTTTGGCCCTATAGTCTTCAAAGGGAACGGAAATATCTGTTCTCAGATTCCACAGAAATAAGGCTAGAAAAGAGATCCACGAAATACAGATGTAACTCCGTGAGTGGAAGTCAGACATCACAGAGCAGTTTCTCAGAAAGCTTCTTTCCAGAATTCTTCTGAGGTTATTTCCTTTTTCACCATAGCCCTATATGGGCTTCCAAATATCACTTTGCCAATTCCACAAGAACTGTCTTAGCGAAAGGCTTCTTGAGGGGAAAGCTGTAACTCTGTGATATGATTTCACAGAACACAAAGAAGTTTCTCAGAAAGCTTCTTTCTCTTTGTTATCGGAGGATATTTCCTTTGGCCCTATAGTCTTCAAAGGGATCCGAAATATCTGTTCTCAGATTCCACAAAAATAAGGCTAGCAAAGAGATCCACGAAATACAGATGTAACTCTGTGAGTGGAAGTCAGACATCACAGAGCAGTTTCTCAGAAAGCTTCCCTCCAGATTTCATCTGAGGATATTTCCTTTTTCACCGTAGCCCTCTAGTGTTTTCCGAATATCACTTTGCCAATTCCACAAGAACTGTCTTAGCGAAAAGCTTCTTGAGGGGAAGTCTGTACCTCTGTGATATAATTTCTCAGAACACAAAGAAGTTTCTCAGAAAGCTTCTTTCTCTTTGTTATCGGAAGATATTTCCTTTGTCCCTATAGTCTTCAAAGGGATCCGGAATATCTGTTCTCAGATTCCACAGAAATAAGGCTAGCAAAGAAATCCACGAAATACACGCAACTCTGTGAGTGGAAGTCACACATTAAAAGAGCAGTTTCTCAGAAGGCTTCTTTCCAGATTTCATCTGAGGATATTTCCTTTTTCACCATAGCCCTCTAGTGGCTTCCAAATATCACTTTGCGAATTCCACAAGAACTGTCTTAGCGAAAGGCTTCTTGAGGGGAAAGCTGTAAATCTGTGAGATGATTTCACAGAACACAAAGAAGTTTCTCAGAAAGCTTCTTTCTCTTTGTTATCGGAGGATATTTCCTTTGGCCCTATAGTCTTCAAAGGGAACGGAAATATCTGTTCTCAGATTCCACAGAAATAAGGCTAGAAAAGAGATCCACGAAATACAGATGTAACTCTGTGAGTGGAAGTCAGCCATCACAGAGCAGTTTCTCAGAAAGCTTCTTTCCAGAATTCTTCTGAGGATATTTCCTTTTTCACCATAGCCCTATAAGGGCTTCCAAATATCACTTTGCCAATTCCACAAGAACTGTCTTAGCGAAAGGCTTCTTGAGGGGAAAGCTGTAACTCTGTGATATGATTTCACAGAACACAAAGAAGTTTCTCAGAAAGCTTCTTTCTCTTTGTTATGGGAGGATATTTCCTTTGGCCCTATAGTCTTCAAAGGGATCCGAAATATGTGTCTCAGATTCCACAGAAATAAGACTAGCAAAGAGATCCACGAAATACAGATGTAACCCTGTGAGAGGAATTAATAGAACAATAAGCAATTTCTCAGAAAGCTTCTTTCCAGATTTCATCTGAGGATATTTCCTTTTTCACCTTAGCCCTCTATGGGCTTCCAAATATCACTTTGCCAATTCCACAAGAACTGTCTTAGAGATAGGCTTCTTGAGGGGAACGCAGTAACGCTGTGAGATGATTTCACAGAACACAAAGAAGTTTCTGAGAAAGCTTCTTTGTCATTTTTATCGGAGTATATTTCCTTTGGCCCTATAGTCTTCAAAGGGATCCGAAATATCTGTTCTCAGATTCCACAAAAATAAGGCAAGCAAAGAGATCCACGAAATACAGATGTAACTCTGTGAGTTGAAGTCAGACATCACAGAGCAGTTTCTCAGAAAGCTTTCCTCCAGATTTCATCTGAGGATATTTCCTTTTTCACCATAGCCCTCTAGTGTTTTCCGAATATCACTTTTCCAATTCCACAAGAACTGTCTTAGCGAAAGGCTTCTTGAGGGGAAGTCTGTACCTCTGTGATATAATTTCTCAGAACACAAAGAAGTTTCTCAGAAAGCTTCTTTCTCTTTGTTATCGGAAGATATTTCCTTTCGCCCTATAGTCTTCAAAGGGATCCGAAATATCTGTTCTCAGATTCCACAGAAATAAGGCTAGCAAAGAGATCCACGAAATACAGATGTAACTCTGTGAGATGAATTAACAGAACACTAAACAATTTCTCAGAAACCTTCTTTCCAGATTTCATCTGAGGATATTTCCTTTTACATCTTAGCCCTCTGTGGGCTTAAAAATAACACTTTGCCAATTCCACAAGAACTGTCTTATCGAAAGGCTTCTTGGGGGGAAAGCTGTAAATCTGTGAGATGATTTCACAGAACACAAAGAAGTTTCTCAGAAAGCTTCTTTCTCTTTGTTATCGGAGGATATTTCCTTTGGCCCTATAGTCTTCCAAGGGATCCGAAATATGTGTTCTCAGATTCCACAGAAATAAGGCTAGCAAAGAGATCCACGAAATACAGATGTAACTCTGTGAGTGGAAGTCAGACATCACAGAGCAGTTTCTCAGAAAGCTTCTTTCCAGATTTTATCTGAGGATATTTCCTTTTTCACCATAGCCCTCTAGTGTTTTCCGAATATCACTTTGCCAATTCCACAAGAACTGTCTTAGCGAAAGGCTTCTTGAGGGGAAGTCTGTACCTCTGTGATATGATTTCACAAAACACAAAGAAGTTTCTCAGAAAGCTTCTTTCTCTTTGTTATCGGAAGATATTTCCTTTGGCCCTATAGTCTTCAAAGGGATCCGAAATATCTGTTCTCAGATTCCACAGAAATAAGGCTAGCAAAGAGATCCACGAAATACAGATGTAACACTGTGAGATGAATTAACAGAACACTAAGCAATTTCTCAGAAGGCTTCTTTCCAGATTTCATCTGAGGATATTTCCTTTTACATCACAGCCCTCTATGGGCTTCCAAATAACATTTTGCCAATTCCACAAGAACTGTCTTATCGAAAGGCTTCTTGAGGCGAAAGCTGTACCTCTGTGAGATGATTTCACAGAACACAAAGAAGTTTCTCAGAAAACTTCTTTCTCTTTGTAATCGGAGGGTATTTCCTTTGGCCATATAGTCTTCAAAGAGTTCCGAAATATCTGTTCTCAGATTCCAAAGAAATAAGGCTAGCAAAGAGATCCACGAAATCCAGATGTAACTCTGTGAGTGGAAGTCACACATTAAAAAAGCAGTTTCTCAGAAGGCTTCTTTCCAGATTTCATCTGAGGATATTTCCTTTTTCACCATAGCCGTCTATGGGCTTCCAAATATCACTTTGCCAATTCCACAATAACTGTCTTAGCGAAAGGCTTCTTGAGGGTAAAGCTGTAACTCTGTTATATGATTTCACAGAACACAAAGAAGTTTCTCAGAAAGCTTCTTTCTCTTTGTTATTGGAGGATATTTCCTTTGTCCCTATAGTCTTCAAAAGGATCCGGAATATCTGTTCTCAGATTCCACAGAAATAAGGCTAGCAAAGAAATCCACGAAGTACATGTAACTCTGTGAGTGGAAGTCACACATTAAAAGAGCAGTTTCTCAGAAGGCTTCTTTCCAGATTTCATCTGAGGATATTTCCTTTTTCACCATAGCCCTCTATGGGCTTCCAAATATCACTGTGCCAATTCCATAAGAACTGTCTTAGCGAAAGGCTTCTTGGGGGGAAAGCTGTAACTCTGTGAGATGATTTCACAGAACACAAAGAAGTTTCTCAGAAAGCTTCTTTCTCTTTGTTATCGGAGGATATTTCCTTTGGCCCTATAGTCTTCAAAGGGATCCGAAATATCTGTTCTCAGATTCCAAAGAAATAAGGCTACCAAAGTGATCCACGAAATACAGATGTAACTCTGTGAGATGAATTAACAGAATACTAAGCAGTTTCTCAGAAAGCTTCTTTCCAGATTTCATCTGAGGAAATTTCCCTTCTCACCATAGCCCTCTTTGGGCTTCCAAATATCACTGTGCCAATTCCACAAGAACTGTCTTAGCGAAAGGCTTCTTGAGGGGAAAGCTGTAACGCTGTGAGATGATTTCACAGAACACAAAGAAGTTTCTCAGAAAGCTTCTTTCTCTTTGTTATCAGAGGATATTTCCTTTGGCTCAATAGTCTTCAAAGGGATCCGAAATATCTGTTCTCAGATTCCACAGAAATAAGGCTAGCAAAAGGATCCACGAAATACAGATGTAACTCTGTGAGATGAATTAACAGAACACTAAGCAGTTTCTCAGAAAGCTTCTTTCCAGATTTCATCTGAGGATATTTCCTTTTTCAACAGAGCCCTCTATGGGCTGCCAAATAACACTTTGCCAATTCCACAAGGACTCTCTTAGCGAAAGGCTTCTTGAGGGGAAAGCTGTAACTCTCTAAGGTGATTTCACAGAACACAAAGAAGGTTCTCAGAAAGCTTCTTTCTCTTTGTTATCGGAGGATATTTCCTTTGGCCCTATAGACTTCAAAGGGATCCGAAATATCTGTTCTCAGATTCCACAGAAATAAGGCTAGCAAAGAGATCCACGAAATACAGATGTAACTCTGTGAGATGAATTAACAGAACACTAAGCAGTTTCTCAGGAAGCTTCTTTCCACATTTCATCTGAGGATATTTCTTTTTCACCATAGCCCTCTATGGGCTTCCAAGTATCACTTTGCCAATTCCACAAGAACTGTCTTAGCGAAAGGCTTCTTGAGGGGAACGCAGTAACGTTGTGAGATGATTTCACAGAACACAAAGAAGTTTCTCAGAAAGCTTCTTTCTCATTTTTATCGGAGTATATTTCCTTTGGCCCTATAGTCTTCAAAGCGATCCGAAATATCTGTTCTCAGATTCCACAGAAATAAGACAAGCAAAGAGATCCAAGAAATACAGATGTAGCTCTGTAAGTTGAAGTCACACATTAACAGAGTAGTTTCTCAGAAGGCTTCTTTCCAGATTTCATCTGAGGATATTTCCTTTTTCACCATAGCCCTCTATGGGCTTCCAAATATCACTTTGCCAATTCCACAAGAACTGTCTTAGCGAAAGGCTTCTTGAGGGGAAAGCTGTAACTCTGTGATATGATTTCACAAACACAAAGAAGTTTCTCAGAAAGCTTCTTTCCCTTTGTTATCGGAAGATATTTCCTTTGGCCCTATAGTCTTCAAAGGGATCCGAAATATCTGTTCTCAGATGCCACAGAAAGAAGGCTAGCAAAGAGATCCACGAAATACAGATGTAATTCTGTGAGTGGAAGTCACTCATTAAAAGAGAAGTTTCTCAGAAAGCTTCTTTCCAGATTTCATCTGAGGACGTTTCCTTTTTCAGCATAGCCCTCAATGGGCTTCCAAATATCACTTTGCCAATTCCACAAGAACTGTCTTAGCGAAAGGCTTCTTGAGGGGAAAGCTGTAACTCTGTGAGATGATTTCACAGAACCCACAGAAGTCTCTCAGAAAGCTTCTTTCTCTTTGTTATCTGAGGATATTTCCTTTGGCCCTATAGTCTTCAAAAGGATCGGAAATATCTGTTCTCAGATTCCACAGAAATAAGGCTAGCATAGAGATCCACGAAATACAGATGTAACTCTGTGAGATGAATTAACAGAACACTAAGCTGTTTCTCAGAAAGCTTCTTTCCAGATTTCACCTGAAGATATTTCCTTTTCCACCATAGCCCTCTATGGGCTTCCAAATATTACTTTGCCCATTCCACAAGAACTGTCTTAGCGAAAGGCTTCTTGAGGGGAAAGCTGTAACTCTGTGAGGTGATTTCACAGAATACGAAGGAGTTTCTCAGAAAGCTTCTTTCTCTTTGTTATCGGAGGATATTTCCTTTGGCCCTATAGTCTTCAAAGGGAACGGAAATATCTGTTCTCAGATTCCACAGAAATAAGGCTAGCAAATAGATCCACGAAATACAGATGTAACTCTGTGAGTGGAAGTCAGACATCACAGAGCGGTTTCTCAGAAAGCTTCTTTCCAGATTTCATCTGAGGATATTTCCATTTTCACCATAGCCCTATATGGGCTTCCAAATATCACTATGCCAATTCCACAAGAACTGTCTTATCCGAAGGCTTCTTGAGGGGAAAGCTGTAACTCTGTGATATGATTTCACAGAACACAAAGAAGTTTCTCAGAAAGCTTCTTTCTCTTTGTTATCGGAGGGTATTTCCTTTGGCCCTATAGTCTTCAAAGGGATCCGAAATATCTGTCTCAGATTCCACAGAAATAAGGCTAGCAAAGAGATCCACGAAATTCAGATGTAACTCTGTGAGAGGAATTAACAGAACAATAAGCAATTTCTCAGAAAGCTTCTTTCCAGATTTCATCTGAGGATATTTCCTTTTTCACCATAGCCCTCTATGGGCTTCCAAAAATCACTTTGCCAATTCCACAAGAACTGTCTTAGCGAAAGGCTTCTTGAGGGGAAAGCTGTAACTCTGTGATATGATTTCATAAACACAAAGAAGTTTCTCAGAAAGCTTCTTTCTCTTTGTTATCGGAAGATATTTCCTTTGGCCCTAAGGTCTTCAAAGGCATCCGAAATATCTGTTCTCAGATTTCACAGAAATAAGGCTAGCATAGAGATCCACGAAATACACATGTAACTCTGTGAGTTGAATTAACAGAACACTAAGCAGTTTCTCAGAAAGCTTCTTTCCAGATTTCATCTGAGGATATTTCCTTTTTCACCATAGCCCTCTATGGGCTTCCAAATATCACTTTGCCAATTCCACAAGAACTGTCTTAGCGAAAGGCTTCTGGAGGGGAAAGCTGTAACTCTGTGATATGATTTCCCATACACAAAGAAGTTTCTCAGAAAGCTTCTTTCTCTTTGTTATCGGAAGATATTTCCTTTGGTCCTATAGTCTTCAAAGGGATCCGAAATATCTGTTCGCAGATTCCACAGAAATAAGGCTAGCAAAGAGATCCACGAAATACAGATGTAACTCTGTGAGTGGAAGTCACACATTAAAAGAGCAGTTTCTCAGAAAACTTCTTTCCAGATTTCATCTGAGGACATTTCCTTTTTTAGCATGGCCATCTATGGGCTTCCTAATATCACTTTGCCAATTACACAAGAACTGTCTTAGCGATAGGCTTCTTGAGGGGAAAGCTGTAACTCTGTGAGATGATTTCACAGAACCCACAGAAGTCTCTCAGAAAGCTTCTTTCTCTTTGTTATCTGAGGATATTTCCTTTGGCCCTATAGTCTTCAAAGGGATCAGAAATATCTGTTCTCAGATTCCACAGAAATAAGGCTAGCATAGAGATCCACGAAATACAGATGTAACTCTGTGAGATGAATTAACAGAACACTAAGCAATTTCTCAGAAAGCTTCTTTCCAGATTTCACCTGAAGATATTTCCTTTTCCACCACAGCCCTCTTTTGGCTTCCAAATATCACTTTGCCAATTCCACAAGAACTGTCTTAGCGAAAGTCTTCTTGAGGGGAAAGCTGTAACTCTGTGAGATGATTTCACAGAACACGAAGAAGTTTCTCAGAAAGCTTCTTTCTCTTTGTTATCGGAGGATATGTCCTCTGGCCCTATAGTCTTCAAAGGGAACGGAAATATCTGTTCTCAGATTCCACAGAAAAAAGGCTAGCAAATAGATCCACGAAATACAGATGTAACTCTGTGAGTGAAAGTCAGACATCACAGAGCAGTTTCTCAGAAAGCTTCTTTCCAGGTTTCATCTGAGGATATTTCCTTTTTCACCAGAGCCCTCTATGGGCTTCCAAATATCACTTTGCCAATTCCACAAGAACTGTCTTAGCGGAAGGCTTCTTGAGGGGAAAGCTGTAACTCTGTGATATGATTTCACAGAACACAAAGAAGTTTCTCAGAAAGCTTCTTTCTCTTTGTTATCGGAGGACGTTTCCTTTGGCCCTATAGTCTTCAAAGGGATCCGAAATATCTGTCTCAGATTCCACAGAAATAAGGCTAGCAAAGAGATCCACGAAATACAGATGTAATACTGTGAGAGGAAGTAACAGAACAATAAGCA
This sequence comes from Macaca nemestrina, assembly GCF_043159975.1. NCBI lineage: Eukaryota > Metazoa > Chordata > Mammalia > Primates > Cercopithecidae > Macaca > Macaca nemestrina. The sequence goes on along the minus strand of NC_092138.1, from coordinate 103,342,410 downwards.
ATCTCTCAGAAAGCTTCTTTCCAGATTTCATCTGAGGATATTTCCTTTTTCACCATAGCCCTGTAGGGGCTTCCAAATATCACTTTGCCAATTCCACAAGAACTGTCTTAGCGAAAGGCTTCTTGAGGGGAATGCTGTAACTCTGTGAGATGATTTCACAGAACACAAAGAAGTTTCTCAGAAAGTTTCTTTCTCTTTGTTATCAGAGGATATTTCGTTTGGCCCTCTAGTCTTCAAAGGTATCCGAAATATCCGTTCTGAGATTCCACAGAAATAAGACTAGCAAAGAGATCCACGAAATACAGATGTATCCCTGTCAGATGAATTAATAGATCACTAAGCAGTTTCTCAGGAAGCTTCTTTCCAGATTTCATCTGAGGATGTTTCCTTTTTCACCATAGCGCTCTAGGGGCTTCCATTTATCACTTGGCCAATTCCACAAGAACTGTCTTAGCCGAAGTCTTCTGGAGGGGAAAGCTGTAACTCTGTGAGATGATTTCACAGAACACAAAGAAGTTTCTCAGAAAGATTCTTTCTCTTTGTTATCGGAGGATATTTCCTTTGGCCCTATAGTCTTCAGGGGATCAGAAATATCTGTTCTCAGATTCCACAGAAATAAGGCTAGCAAAGAGATCCACGAAATACAGATGTAATTCTGTGAGATGAATTAACAGAACACTAAGCAGTTTCTCAGAAAGCTTCTTTCCATATTTAATCTGAGGATATTTCCTTCTTCACCATAGCAATTTATGGGCTTCCAAATATCACTTTGCCAATTCCACAAGAACTGTCTTAAACTGTTTTAGCGAAAGGCTTCTTGAGGGGAAAGCTGTAACTCTGTGAGATGATTTCACAGAACACAAGCAAGTGTCTCAGAAAGCTTCTTTCTCTTTGTTATCGGAGGATATTTCCTTTGGCCCTATAGTCTTCAATGGGATCCGAAATATCTGTTCTCAGATTCCACGGAAATAAGGCAAGCAAAGAGATCCACGAAATACAGATGTAACTCTGTGAGGTGAATTAACAGAACACTAAGCAATTTCTCAGAAAGCTTCTTTACAGATTTCATCTGAGGATATTTCCTTTTCCACCGTAGCCCTCTATGGGCATCCAAATATCACTTTGCCAATTCCACAAGAACTGTCTTAGCGAAAGACTTCTGGAGGGGAAAGCTGTAACTCTGTGAGATGATTTCACAGAACGGAAAGAAGTTTCTCAGAAAGCTTCTTTATCTTTGTTATCGGAAGATATTTCCTTTGGCTCTATAGTCTTCAAAGAGATCCGAAATATCTGTTCTCAGATTCCACAGAAATAAGGCAAGCAAAGAGATCCACGAAATACAGATGTAACTCTGTGAGTGGAATTCTCACATCACAGAGCAGTTTCTCAGAAGGCTTCTTTCCAGATTTCATGTGAGGATATTTCCTTTTTCACCATAGCCCTCTATGGGTTTCCAAATATCACTTTGCCAATTCCACAAGAACTGTCTTAGCGAAAGGCTTCTTGAGGGGAAAGCTGTAACTCTGTGATATGATTTCACATACATAAAGAAGTTTCTCAGAAAGCTTCTTTCTCTTTGTTATCGGAAGATATTTCCTTTGGCCCTATAGTCTTCAAAGGGATCCGAAATATCTGTTCTCAGATTCCACAGAAATAAGGCTAGCAAAGAGATCCACGAAATACAGATGTAACTCTGTGAGTGGAAGTCACACATTAAAAGAGCAGTTTCTCAGAAAGCTTCTTTCAGGATTTCATCTGAGGACATTTCCTTTTTTAGCATGGCCATCTGTGGGCTTCATAATATCACTTTGCCAATTCCACAAGAACTGTCTTAGCGAAAGGCTTCTTGAGGGGAAAGCTGTAACTCTGTGAGATGATTTCACAGAACCCACAGAAGTCTCTCAGAAAGCTTCTTTCTCTTTGTTATCTGAGGATATTTCCTTTGGCCCTATAGTCTTCAAAGGGATCGGAAATATCTGTTCTCAGATTCCACAGATATAAGGCTAGCATAGAGATCCACGAAATACAGATGTAACTCTGTGAGATGAATTAACAGAACACTAAGGTGTTTCTCAGAAAGCTTCTTTCCAGATTTCACCTGAAGATATTTCCTTTTCCACCATAGCCCTCTATGGGCTTCCAAATATTACTTTGCCAATTCCACAAGAACTGTCTTAGCGAAAGGCTTCTTGAGGGGAAAGCTGTAACTCTGTGACATGATTTCACAAACACAAAGAATTTTCTCAGAAAGCTTCTTTCTCTTTGTTATCGGAAGATATTTCCTTTGGCCCTATAGTCTTCAAAGGGATCCGAAATATCTGTTGTCAGATTCCACAGAAATAAAGGCTAGCAAAGACATCCACGAAATACAGAGGTAATTCTGTGAGTGGAAGTCACACATCACAGAGCAGTTTCTCACAAAGATTCTTTCCAGATTTCATCTGAGGATATTTCCTTTTTCAACATAGCCCTCTATGGGCTTCCAAATATCACTTTGCCAATTCCAAAAGAACTGCCTTAGCGAAAGGCTTCTTGTGGGGAAAGCTGTAACTCTGTGAGATGATTTCACAGAACACAAAGAAGTTTCTCAGAAAGCTTCTTTCTCTTTGTTATGGGAGGATATTTCCTTCGGCCCTATAGTCTTCAAAAGAATCCGAAATATCTGTTCTCAGATTCCACAGAAATAAGGCTAGCAAAGAGATCCACGAAATACAGATGTAACTCTGTGAGATGAATTAACAGAATACTAAGCAGTTTCTCAGAAAGCTACTTTCCAGATTTCATCTGAGGATATTTAATTTTTCACCATAGCACACTATGGTTTTCCAAATATCACCTTGCCAACTCCACAAGAACTGTCTTAGCGAAAGGCTTCTTGAGGGGAAAGCTGTAACTCTGTCGGATGATTTCACAGAACACTAAGAAGTTTCGCAGAAAGCTTCTTTCCCTTTGTTATCGGAGGATATTTCCTTTGGCCCTATAGTCTTCCAAGGGATCCGAAATATCTGTTCTTAGATTCCACAGAAATAAGGCTAGCAAAGAGATCCAGGAAATACAGATGTAACTCTGTGAGATGAATTAACAGAACACTAAGCAATTTCTCAGAAAGCTTCTTTCCAGATTTCATCTGAGGATAATTCCTTTTTCACCATAGCCCTTTATGGGCTTCCAAATAACACTTTGCCAATTCCACAAGAACTAACTTAGCGAAAGACTTCTTGAGGGGAAAGCTGTAACTCTGTGAGATGATTACACAGAACACAAAGAACTGTCTCAGAAAGCTTCTTTCTCTTTGTTATCGGAGGATATTTCCTTTGGCCCTATAGTCTTCAAAGGGATCCGAAATATCTGTTCTCAGATTCCACAGAAATAAGGCTAGCAAAGAGATCCACGAAATACAGATGTAACTCTGTGAGATGAATTAACAGAACACTAAGCAGTTTCTCAGGAAGCGTCTATCCATATTTCATCTGAGGATATTTCCTTTCTCACCATAGCCCTCTAAGGGCTTCCAAATATCACTTTGCCAATTCCACAAGAACTGTCTTAGCGAAAGGTTTCTTGAGGGGAAAGCTGTAACTCTCTGAGATGATTTCACAGAACACAAAGATGTTTCTGAGAAAGATTCTTTCTCTTTGTTATCGGAGGATATTTCCTTTGGCCCTTTAGTCTTCAAAAGGTTCCGAAATATCCCTTCTCCAATTCCACAGAAATAAGGCTAGCAAAGAGATCCACTAAATACCGATGTAACTCTGTGAGATGAATTAACAGAACACTAAGCAGTTTCTCAGGAAGCTTCTTTCTCTTTGTTATCGGAGGATATTTCCTTTGGCCCTATGGTCTTTAAAGGGGTCTGAAATATCTGTTCTCAGAATCCACAGAAATAAGGCTAGCAAAGAGATCCACGAAATACAGATGTAACTCTGTGAGTGGAAGTCACATGTCACAGAGCAGTTTCTCAGAAAGCTTCTTTCCAGATTTCATCTGAGGATATTTGGTTTTTCAACATAGCCCTCTATGGGCTTCCAAATATCACTTGGCCAATTCCACAAGAACTGACTTAGCGAAATTCTTCTTGAGGGGAAAGCTGTAACTCTGTGAGATGATTTCACAGAACACAAAGAAGTCTCTCCGAAAGCTTCTTTCTCTTTGTTATCGGAGGATATTTCCTTTGGGCCTATAGTCTTCAAAGGGATCCTAAATATCTGTACTCAGATTCCACAGAAATAAGGCTAGCAAAGAGATCCACGAAATACAGATGTAACTCTTTGAGAGGAATTAACAGAACACTGAGCAGTTTCTCAGGAAGCTTCTAACCAGATTTCATCTGAGGATATTTCCTTTTTCACCATTGCCCTTTAGGGGTTCCAAATATCACTTTGCAATTCCACAACAACAGTCTTAGCGTAAGGCTTCTTGAGGGGAGAGCTGTAACTCTGTGAGATGATTTTACAGAACACAAAGAAGTTTCTCAGGAAGCTTGATTCTCTTTGTTACCGGAGGATATTTCCTTTGGCCCTATAGTCTTCTAAGAGATCATAAATATCTATTCTCAGATTACACAGAAATAAGGCTAGCAAAGAGATCCACGAAATGCAGATGTAACTCAGTGAGATGAATTTACAAAACACTAAGCAGTTTCTCAGAAAGCTTCTTTCCAGATTTCATATGAGGATATTTCCTTTTTCACCATAGCCCTCTATGGGCTTCCAAATATCACTTTGCCAATTCCACAAGAACTGTCTTAGCGAAAGGCTTCTTGAGGGGAAAGCTGTAACTGTGAGATGATTTCACAGAACACAAAGAAGTTTCTAAGAAAGCTTCTTCTCTTTGATATCGGAGGATATTTCCTTTGGCCCTATAGTCTTCAAAGTGATCCGAAATATCTGTTCTCAGATTCCACAGAAATAAGGTTACCAAAGAGATCCACGAAATACAAATGTAACTCTGTGAGATGAATTAGCAGAACACTAAGCAGTTTCTCAGAAGGCTTCTTTCTAGATTTCATCTGAGGATATTTCCTTTTTCACCATAGCTCTCTCTGGGCTTCCAAATATCACTTTGCCAATTCCACAAGAACTGTCTTAGCGAAAGACTTCTTGAGGGGAAAGCTGTAAATCTGTGAGATGATTTCGCAGAATACAAAGAAGTTTCTAAGAAAACTTCTTTCTCTTTGTTATCGGAGGATATTTCCATTGGCCCTATAGTCTTCAAAGGGATCCGAAATATCTGTTTTCAGATTCCACAGAAATAAGGCTAGCAAAGAGATCCAAGAAATACAGATGTAACTCTGTGGGATGAATTAACAGTACCCAAAGCAGTTTTTCAGAAAGCTTCTTTCCAGATTTCATCTGAGGATATTACTTTTTTCACTGTAGCCCTCTATAGGTTTCCAAATATCACTTTGCCAATTCCACAAGAACTTTCTTAGCGAAAGACTTCTTGAGGGGACAGCTGTAATTCTGTGAGATGATTTCACAGAACCCAAAGAAGTTTCTCAGAAAGCTTCTTTCTCTTTGTTATCGGAGGATATTTCCACCGGCCCTATAGTCTCCTAAGGGATCCGAAATATCTTTTCTCACATTCCACAGAAATAAGGCTAGCAAAGAGATCCACGAAATACAGATGTAACTCTGTGAGATGAATTAACAGAACACTAAGCAGTTTCTCAGGAAGCTTCTTTCCAGATTTCATCTGAGGATATTTCCTTTTTCACCGTACCCCTCCAAGGGTTTCCAAATATCACTTTGCCAATTCCACAAGAACTGTCTTAGCGAAAGGCTTCTTGAGGGGAAAGCTGTAACTCTGTGAGATGATTTCACAGAACACAAAGAAGTTTCTCAGAAACCTCTTTCTCTTTGTTATCGGAGGATATTTCCTTTGGCCCTATAGTCTTCAAAGGGATCCGAAATATCTGTTCTCAGATTCCACAGAAATAAGGCTAGCAAAGAGATCCACGAAATACAGATGTAACTCTGTGAGATGAATTAACAGAACACTAAGCAGTTTCTCAGGTAGTTCTTTCCATATTTCTTCTGAGGATATTTCCTTTTTCACCATAGCCCTCTATGGGCTTCCAAATATCACTTTGCCAATTCCACAAGAACTGTCTTAGCAAAAGGCTTCTTGAGGGGAAAGCTGTAACTCTGTCAGATGATTTCACAGAACACAAAGAAATTTCTCAGAAAGCTTCTTTCTCTTTGTTATCGGAGGATATTTCCTTTGGCCCTATAGTCTGCAAAGGGATCCGAAATATCTGTTCTCAGATTCCACAGAAATAAGGCTAGCAAAGAGATGCAACAAATACACATGTAACTACGTGAGATGAATTAACAGAACACTAAGCAGTTTCTCAGGAAGCTTCTTTCCAGATTTCGTCCGAGGATATTTCCTTTTACACCATAGCCCTCTATGGGCTTCCAAATATCACTTTGCCAATTCCACAAGAACTGTCTTAGCGAAAGGCTTCTTGAGGGGAAAGCTGTAACTCTGTCAGATGATTTCACAGAACACAAAGAAGTTTCTCAGAAAGCTTCTTTCTCTTTGTTATCAGAGGATATTTCCTTTGGCCCTATAGTCTTCAAAGGGATCCGAAATATCTGTTCTCTGATTCCACAGAAATAAGGCTAGCAAAGAGATCCAAGAAAGACAGATGTAACTCTGTGAGATGAATTAACAGAACACTAAGCAGTTTCTCAGGAAGCTTCTTTCCAGATTTTATCTGAGGACATTTCCTTTTTCACCATAGCCCTCTAAGTGCTTCCAAATATCACTTTGCCAATTCCATAAGAACTTTCTTAGCGAAAGGCTTCTTGAGGGGAAAGCTGTAACTCTGTGAGATGATTTCACAGAACACAAAGAAGTTTCTCAGAAAGCTTCTTTCTTTTTGTTATCGGAGGTTATTTCCTTTGTCCCTATAGTCTTCAAAGGGATCCGAAATATCTGTTCTCAGATTCCACAGAAATAAGGCTAGCAAAGAGATCCACGAAATACAGATGTAACTCTGTGAGTGGAAGTCAGACATCACAGAGCAGTTTCTCAGAAAGCTTCTTTCCAGGTTTCATCTGAGGATATTTCCTTTTTCACAAGAGCCCTCTATGGGCTTCCAAATATCACTTTGCCAATTCCACAAGAACTGTCTTAGCGGAAGGCTTCTTGAGGGGAAAGCTGTAACTCTGTGGTATGATTTCACAGAACACAAAGAAGTTTCTCAGAAAGCTTCTTTCTCTTTGTTATCGGAGGATGTTTCCTTTGGCCCTATAGTCTTCAAAGGGATCCGAAATATCTGTCTCAGATTCCACAGAAATAAGGCTAGCAAAGAGATTCACGAAATACAGATGTAACTCTGTGAGAGGAATTAACAGAACACTAAGCAGTTTCTCCAGAAGCTTCTTTCCAGATTTCATCTGAGGATATTTCCTTTTACCCCATAGTCCTCTATGGGCTTCCAAATGTCACTTTGCCAATTCCACAAGAACTGTCTTTGCGAAAGGCTTCTTGAGGGGAAAGCTCTAACTCTGTCAGATGATTTCACACAACACAAAGAAGTTTCTCAGAAAGCTTCTTTCTCTTTGTTATCGGAGGATATTTCCTTTGGCCCTATTGTCTTTAAAGGGATCCGAAATATCTGTTCTCACATACCACAGAAATAAGGCTAGCAAAGAGATCCACGAAAAACAGATGTAAGTCTGTGCGATTAATTGACAGAACACTAAGCAGTTTCTCAGAAAGCTTCTTTCCAGATTTCATCTGAGTATATTTCCTTTTTCACCATAGCCCTCTATGGGCTTCCAATTATCACTTGGCCAATTCCACAAGAAGTGTCTTAGCGAAAGGCTTCTTGAGGGGACAGCTGTAACTCTGTGAGATGATTTCACAGAACACAAAGAAGTTTCTCAGAAAGCTTCTTTCTCTTTGTTATTGGAGGATATTTCCTTTCGCTCTAGAGTCCTCAAAGGGATCCGAAATATCTGTTCTCAGATTCCCCAGAAATAAGGCTAGCAAAAAGATCCACGAAATACAAATGTAACTCTGTGAGTGGAAGTCACACATTACAGAGCAGTTTCTCAGAAAGCTTCTTTCCAGATTTCATCTGAGGATATTTCCCTTTTCACCATAGCCCTCTATGGGCTTTGAAGTATCACTTTGCCCATTCCACAAGACCTGTCTTAGCGAAAGGCTTCTTGAGGGGAAAGTTGAAATTGTGTGAGATGATTTCACAGAACACAAAGAAGTTTCTCAGAAAGCTTCTTTCTCTTTGTTATCGCAGGATATTTCCTTTGGCCCTACAGTCTTCAAAGGGATCCGAAATATCTGTTCTCAGATTCCACAGAAATAAGGCTAGCAAAGAGATCCACGAAATACAATAGTAACTCTGTGAGATGAATTTACAGAACACTAAGCAGTTTCTCAGGAAGATTCTTTCCAGATTTCTACTGAGGATATTTCCTTTTTCACCATAGCCCTCTATGGGCTTTCAAATATCACTTTGCCAATTCCACAAGAACTGTCTTAGCGAAAGGCTTCTTGAGGGGAAAGCTGTAACTCTGTGAGATGATTTCACAGAACACAAAGAAGTTTCTCAGAAAGCTTCTTTCTCTTTGTTATCAGAGGATATTTCCTTTGGCCCTATAATCTTCAAAGGGATCCGAAATATCTGTTCTCAGATTCCACAGAAATAAGGCTAGCAAGGAGATGCAAGAAATACACATGTAACTCTGTGAGATGAATTAACAGAACACTAAGCAGATTCTCAGGAAGCTTCTTTCCAGATTTCATCTGAGGTTGTTTCCTTTTTCAACTTAGCCCTCTATGGGCTTCCAAATATCACTTTGCCTATTCCACAATAACTGTCCTAGCGAAAGGCTTCTTGAGGGGAAAGCTGTAACTCTGTGAGATGACTTCACAGAACACAAAGAAGTTTCTCAGAAAGCTTCTTTCTCTTTGTTATCGGAGGATATTTCCTTTGGCCCTATAGTCTTCAAAGGGATCCGAAATATCTGTTCTCAGATTCCACAGAAATAAGGCTAGCAAAGAGATCCACGAAATACAGATGTAACTCTGTGAAATGAATTAACAGAACATTAAGCTGTTTCTCCGGAAGCTTCTTTCCAGATTTCATCTGAAGATATTTCCTTTTACACTATAGCCCTCTATGGGCTTCCAAATATCACTTTGCCAATTCCACAAGAACTGTCTTAGCGAAAGTCTTCTTGAGGGGAAAGCTGTAACTCTGTCAGATGATTTCACAGAACACAAAGAAGTTTCTCAGAAAGCTTCTTTCTCTTTGTTATCGGAGGATATTTCCTTTGGCCCTAGAGTCTGCAAAGGGATCAGAAATACCTGTTCTCAGATTCCACAGAAATAAGGCTAGCAAAGAGATCCACGAAATACAGATGTAACTCTGTGAGATGAATTAACAGAACACTAAGCAGTTTCTCAGGAAGCTTCTTTCCATATTTCATCTGAGGATATTTCCTTTTTCACCGTAGCCCTCTAAGGGCTTCCAAATATTACTTTGCCAATTCCACAAGAACTGTCTTAGCGAAAGGCTTCTTGAGTGGAAAGCTGTAACTCTGTGAGATGATTTCATAGAACACAAAGAAGTTTCTCAGAAAGCTTCTTTCTCTTTGTTATCGGAGGATATTTCCTTTGGCCCTATAGTCTTCAAAGGGATCCGAAATATCTGTTCTCAGATTACACAGAAATAAGGCTAGCAAAGAGATCCACGAAATACAGAAGTAACTCTGTGAGATGAATTAACAGAACACTAAGCAGTTTCGCAGGAAGCTTCTTTCCAGATTTCATCTGAGGATATTTCCTTTTTCACCATAGCCGTCTATGGGCTTCCAAATATCACTTTGCCAATTCCACAAGAACTGTCTTATCGAAAGGCTTCTTGAGGAGAAAGCTGTAACTCTGTGAGATGATTTCACAGAACACAAAGAAGTTTCTCAGAAAGCTTCTTTCTCTTTGTTATCGGAGGATATTTCCTTTGGCCCTATAGTCTTCAAAGGGATCCGAAATATCTGTTCTCAGATTCCACAGAAATAAGGCTAGCAAAGAGATCCACGAAATAGAGATGTAACTCTGTGAGATGAACTAACAGAACACTAAGCAGTTTCTCAGGAAGCTTCTTTCCATATTTCATCTGAGGATATTTCCTTTTTCACCATAGCCCTCTATGGGCTTCCAAATATCACTTTGCCAATTCCACAAGAACTGTCTTAGCGAAAGGCTTCTTGAGGGGAAAGCTGTAACTCTGTCAGATGATTTCACAGAACACAAAGAAGTTTCTCAGAAAGCTTCTTTCTCTTTGTTATCGGAGGATATTTCCTTTGGCCCTATAGTCTTCAAAGGGATCCGAAATATCTGTTCTCAGATTCCACAAAACTAAGGCTAGCAAAGAGATCCACCAAATACAGATGTAACTCTGTGAAATGAATTAACAGAACACTAAGCAGTTTCTCCGGAAACTTCTTTCCAGATTTCATCTGAGGATATTACCTTTTTCACCATAGCCCTCTTTAAGCTTCCAAATATCACTTTGCCAATTCCACAAGAACTTTCTTAGCGAAAGGCTTCTTGAGGGGAAAGCTGTAACTCTGTGAGTTGATTTCACAGAACAAAAAGAAGTTTCTCAGAAAGCTTCTTTCTCTTTGTTATCGGAGGATATTTCCTTTGGCCCTATAGTCTTCAACGGGATGCGAAATATCTGTTCTCAGATTCCACAGAAATAAGGCTAGCAAAGAGATCCACGAAATACAGATGCAACTCTGTGAGATTAATTAATAGAACACTAACCCGTTTCTAAGGAAGCTTCTTTCCAGATTTCATCTGAGGATATTTCCTTTTTCACCGTAGCCCTCTAAGGGTTTCCAAATATCACTTTGCCAATTCCACAAGAACTGTCTTAGCGAAAGGCTTCTTTAGGGGAAACCTGTAACTCTGTGAGATGTTTTCACAGAACACCAAGAAGTTGCTCAGAAAGCTTCTTTCTCTTTGTTATCGGATGATATTTCCTTTGGCCCTATAGTCTTCATATGGATCCGAAATATCTGTTCTCAGATTCCACAGAAATAAGGCTAGCAAAGAGATCCACGAAATTCAGATGTAACTCTGTGAGATGAATTAAGAGAACACTAAGCAGTTTCTCAGGAAGCTTCTTTCCAGATTTCATCTGAGGATATTTCCTTTTTCACCATAGCCCTCTATGGGCTTCCAAATATCACTTTGCCAATTCCACAATAACTGTCTTAGCGAAAGGCTTCTTGAGGGGAAAGCTGTAACTCTGTGAGATGATTTCACAGAACACAAAGAAGTTTCTCAGAAAGCTTCTTTCTCTTTGTTATCGGAGGATATTTCCTTTGGCCCTATAGTCTTCAAAGGGATCCGAAATATCTGTTCTCAGATTCCACAGAAATAAGGCTAGCAAAGAGATCCACGAAATACAGATGTAACTCTGTGAGATGAATTAACAGAACACTAAGCAGTTTCTCAGGAAGCTTCTTTTCAGATTTCATCTGAGGATATTTCCTTTTTCAGCATAGCCCTCTATGGGCTTCCAAATATCACTTTGCCAATTCCACAAGAACTGTCTTAGCGAAAGGCTTCTTGAGGGGAAAGCTGTAACTCTGTCAGATGATTTCACGGAACACAAAGAAGTTTCTCAGAAAGCTTCTTTCTCTTTGTTATCGGAGGATATTTCCTTTGGCCCTATAGTCTGCAAAGGGATCCGAAATATCTGTTCTCAGATTCCACAGAAATAAGGCTAGCAAAGAGATCCACGAAAGACAGATGTAACTCTGTGAGATGATTTAACAGAACACTAAACAGTTTCTCAGGAAGCTTCTTTCCAGATTTCATCTGAGGATATTTCCTTTTTCAGCGTAGCCCTCTAAGGGCTTCCAAATATCACTTTGCCAATTCCACAAGAACTGTCTTAGCGAAAGGCTTCTTGAGGGGAAAGCTGTAACTCTGTGAGATGATTTCACAGAACACAAAGAAGTTTCTCAGAAACCTTCCTTCTCTTTGTTATCGGAGGATATTTCCTTTGGCCCTATAGACTTCAAAGGGATGCGAAATATCTGTTCTCAGATTCCACAGAAATAAGGCTAGCAAAGAGATCCACGAAATACAGATGTAACTCTGTGAGATGAATTAACAGAACACTAAGCAGTTTCTCAGGAAGATTCTTTCCAGATTTCATCTGAGGATATTTCCTTTTACTCCATAGCCCTCTATGGGCTTCCAAATATCACTTTGCCAATTCCACAAGAACTGTCTTAGCGAAAGGCTTCTAGAGAGGAAAGCTGTAACTCTGTCAGATGATTTCACAGAACACAAAGAAGTTTCTCAGAAAGCTTCTTTCTCTTTGTTATCGGAGGATATTTCCTTTGGCCCTATAGTCTTCAAAGGGATCCGAAATATCTGTTCTCAGATTCCACAGAAATAAGGCTAGCAAAGAGATCCACGAAATAGAGATGTAACTCTGTGAGATGAATTAACAGAACACTAAGCAGTTTCTCCAGAAGCTTCTTTCCAGATTTCATCTGAGGATATTTCCTTTTTCACCATAGTCCTCTATGGGCTTCCAAATATCACTTTGCCAATTCCACAAGAACTGTCTTAGCGAAAGGCTTCTTGAGGGGAAAGCTGTAACTCTGTCAGATGATTTCACGGAACACAAAGAAGTTTCTCAGAAAGCTTCTTTCTCTTTGTTATCGGAGGATATTTCCTTTGGCCCTATAGTCTGCAAAGGGATCCGAAATATCTGTTCTCAGATTCCACAGAAATAAGGCTAGCAAAGAGATCCACGAAAGACAGATGTAACTCTGTGAGATGAATTAACAGAACACTAAACAGTTTCTCAGGAAGCTTCTTTCCAGATTTCATCTGAGGATATTTCCTTTTTCAGCGTAGCCCTCTAAGGGCTTCCAAATATCACTTTGCCAATTCCACAAGAACTGTCTTAGCGAAAGGCTTCTTGAGGGGAAAGGTGTAACTCTGTGAGATGATTTCACAGAACACAAAGAAGTTTCTCAGAAACCTTCCTTCTCTTTGTTATCGGAGGATATTTCCTTTGGCCCTATAGTCTTCAAAGGGATCCGAAATATCTGTTCTCAGATTCCACAGAAATAAGGCTAGCAAAGAGATCCACGAAATACAGATGTAACTCTGTGAGATGAATTAACAGAACACTAAGCAGTTTCTCAGGAAGCTTCTTTCCAGATTTCATCTGAGGATATTTCCTTTTACTCCATAGCCCTCTATGGGCTTCCAAATATCACTTTGCCAATTCCACAGGAACTGTCTTAGCGAAAGGCTTCTAGAGGGGAAAGCTGTAACTCTGTCAGATGATTTCACAGAACACAAAGAAGTTTCTCAGAAAGCTTCTTTCTCTTTGTTATCGGAGGATATTTCCTTTGGCCCTATAGTCTTCAAAGGGATCCGAAATATCTGTTCTCAGATTCCACAGAAATAAGGCTAGCAAAGAGATCCACGAAATACAGATGTAACTCTCTGAGATGAATTAACAGAACACTAAGCAGTTTCTCAGGAAGCTTCTTTCCAGATTTCATCTGAGGATATTTCCTTTTTCACCATAGCCCTCTATGGGCTTCCAAATATCACTTTGCCAATTCCACAAGAACTGCCTTAGCGAAAGGCTTCCTGAGGGGAAAGCTGCAACTTTGTCAGATGATTTCACAGAACACAAAGAAGTTTCTCAGAAAGCTTCTTTCTCTTTGTTATGGGAGGATATTTCCTTTGGCCCTATAGTCTTCAAAGGGATCCAAAATATCTGTTCTCAGATTCCACAGAAATAAGGCTAGCAAAGAGATCCACGAAATACAGAAGTAACACTGTGAGATGAATTAACAGAACACTAAGCAGTTTCGCAGGCAGCTTCTTTCCAGATTTCATCTGAGGATAATTCCTTTTTCACCATAGCCGTCTATGGGCTTCCAAATATCACTTTGCCAATTCCTCAAGAACTGTCTTAGCGAAAGTCTTTTGAGGGAAAAGCTGTAACTCTGTGAGATGATTTCACAGAACACAAAGAAGTTTCTCAGAAAGCTTCTTTCTCTTTGTTATCGGAGGATATTTCCTTTGGCCCTATAGTCTTCAAAGGGATCCGAAATATCTGTTCTCAGATTCCACAGAAATAAGGCTAGCAAAGAGATCCACGAAATAGAGATGTAACTCTGTGAGATGAATTAACAGAACACTAAGCAGTTTCTCAGGAAGCTTCTTTCCAGATTTCATCTGAGGATATTTCCTTTTTAACCATAGCCCTCTATGGGCTTCCAAATATCACTTTGCCAATTCCACAAGAACTGTCTTAGCGAAAGGCTTCTTGAGGGGAAAGCTGTAACTCTGTGAGATGATTTCACAGAACACAAAGAAGTTTCTCAGAAAGCTTCTTTCTCTTTGTTATCGGAGGATATTTCCTTTGGCCCTATAGTCTGCAAAGGGATCCGAAATATCTGTTCTCAGATTCCACAGAAATAAGGCTAGCAAAGAGATACACGAAATACAGATGACACTCTGTGAGATGAATTAACAGAACAGTAAGCAGTTTCTCAGGAAGCTTCTTTCCAGATTTCATCTGAGGATATTTCCTTTTTCACCGTAGCCTTCTAAGGGCTTCCAAATATCACTTTGCCAATTCCACAAGAACTGTCTTAGCGAAAGGCTTCTTGAGAGGAAAGCTGTAACTCTGTGAGATGATTTCACAGAACACAAAGAAGTTTCTCAGAAAGCTTCTTTCTCTTTGTTATCGGAGGATATTTCCTTTGGCCCTATAGTCTTCAAAGGGATCCGAAATATCTGTTCTCAGATTCCACAGAAATAAGGCTAGCAAAGAGATCCACGAAATACAGATGTAACTCTGTGAGATGAATTAACAGAACACTAAGCAGTTTCTCAGGAAGCTTCTTTCCAGATTTCATCTGAGGATATTTCCTTTTTCACCATAGCCCTCTATGGGCTTCCAAATATCACTTTGCCAATTGCACAAGAACTTTCTTAGCGAAAGGCTTCTTTAGGGGAAAGGTGTAACTCTGTGAGATGATTTCACAGAACACAAAGAAGTTTCTCAGGAAGCTTCTTTCTCTTTGTTATCGGAGGTTATTTCCTTTGGCCCTATAGTCTTCAAAGGGATCCGAAATATCTGTTCTCCGATTCCACAGAAATAAGGCTAGCAAAGAGATCCACGAAATACAGATGTAACTCTGTGAGATGAATTATCAGAACACTAAGCAGTTTCTCAGGAAGCTTCTTTCCAGATTTTATCTGAGGACATTTCCTTTTTCACCATAGCCCTCTAAGGGCTTCCAAATATCACTTTGCCAATTCCACAAGAACTGTCTTAGCGAAAGACTTCTTGAGGGGAAAGCTGTAACTCTGTCAGATGATTTCACAGAACACAAAGAAGTTTCTCAGAAAGCTTCTTTCTCTTTGTTATCGGAGGATATTTCCTTTGGCCCTATAGTCTTCAAATGGATCCGAAATATCTGTTCTCAGATTCCACAGGAATAAGGCTAGCAAAGAGATCCACGAAATACAGATGTAACTCTGTGAGATGAATTAACAGAACACTAAGCAGTTTCTCAGGAAGCTTCTTTCCAGATTTCATCTGAGGATATTTCCTTTTTCACCATAGCCCTCTATGGGCTTCCAAATATCACTTTGCCAATTCCACAAGAACTGTCTTAGCGAAAGGCTTCTTGAGGGGAAAGCTGTAACTCTGTGAGATGATTTCACAGAACACAAAGAAGTTTCTCAGAAAGCTTCTTTCTCTTTGTTATCGGAGGATATTTCCTTTGGCCCTATAGTCTTCAAAGGGATCCGAAATATCTGTTCTCAGATTCCACAAAACTAAGGCTAGCAAAGAGATCCACGAAATACAGATGTAACTCTGTGAAATGAATTAACAAAACACTAAGCAGTTTCTCCGGAAACTTCTTTCCAGATTTCATCTGAGGATATTACCTTTTTCACCATAGCCCTCTTTGGGCTTCCAAATATCACTTTGCCAATTTCACAAGAACTTTCTTAGCGAAAGGATTCTTGAGGGGAAAGCTGTAACTCTGTGAGTTGATTTCACAGAACACAAAGAAGTTTCTCAGAAAGCTTCTTTCTCTTTGTTATCGGATGATATTTCCTTTGGCCCTATAGTCTTCAAATGGATCCGAAATATCTGTTCTCAGATTCCACAGAAATAACGCTAGCAAAGAGATCCACGAAATTCAGATGTAACTCTGTGAGATGAATTAAGAGAACACTAAGCAGTTTCTCAGGAAGCTTCTTTCCAGATTTCATCTGAGGATATTTCCTTTTTCACCATAGCCCTCTATGGGCTTCCAAATATAACTTTGCCAATTCCAAAATAACTATCTTAGCGAAAGGCTCCTTGAGGGGAAAGCTGTAACTCTGTGAGATGATTTCACAGAACACAAAGAAGTTTCTCAGAAAGCTTCTTTCTCTTTGTTATCGGAGGATATTTCCTTTGGCCCTATAGTCTTCAAAGGGATCCGAAATATCTGTTCTCAGATTCCACAGAAATAAGGCTAGCAAAGAGATCCACGAAATACAGATGTAACTCTGTGAGATGAATTAACAGAACACTAAGTAGTTTCTCCAGAAGCTTCTTTCCAGATTTCATCTGAGGATATTTCCTTTTACACCATAGTCCTCTATGGGCTTCCAAATATCACTTTGCCAATTCCACAAGAACTGTCTTTGCGAAAGTCTTCTTGAGGGGAAAGCTGTAACTCTGTCAGATGATTTCACGGAACACAAAGAAGTTTCTCAGAAAGCTTCTTTCTCTTTGTTATCGGAGGATATTTCCTTTGGCCCAATAGTCTGCAAAGGGATCCGAAATATCTGTTCTCAGATTCCACAGAAATAAGGCTAGCAAAGAGATCCACGAAAGACAGATGTAACTCTGTGAGATGAATTAACAGAACACTAAACAGTTTCTCAGGAAGCTTCTTTCCAGATTTCATCTGAGGATATTTCCTTTTTCAGCATAGCCCTCTAAGGGCTTCCAAATATCACTTTGCCAATTCCACAAGAACTGTCTTAGCGAAAGGCTTCTTGAGGGGAAAGCTGTAACTCTGTGAGATGATTTCACAGAACACAAAGAAGTTTCTCAGAAACCTTCCTTCTCTTTGTTATCGGAGGATATTTCCTTTGGCCCTATAGTCTTCAAAGGGATCCGAAATATCTGTTCTCAGATTCCACAGAAATAAGGCTAGCAAAGAGATCCACGAAATACAGATGTAACTCTGTGAGATGAATTAACAGAACACTAAGCAGTTTCTCAGGAAGCTTCTTTCCAGATTTCATCTGAGGATATTTCCTTTTACTCCATAGCCCTCTATGGGCTTCCAAATATCACTTTGCCAATTCCACAGGAACTTTCTTAGCGAAAGGCTTCTAGAGGGGAAAGCTGTAACTCTGTCAGATGATTTCACAGAACACAAAGAAGTTTCTCAGAAAGCTTCTTTCTCTTTGTTATCGGAGGATATTTCCTTTGGCCCTATAGTCTTCAAAGGGATCCGAAATATCTGTTCTCAGATTCCACAGAAATAAGGCTAGGAAAGAGATCCACGAAATACAGATGTAACTCTCTGAGATGAATTAACAGAACACTAAGCACTTTCTCAGGAAGCTTCTTTCCAGATTTCATCTGAGGATATTTCCTTTTTCACCATAGCCCTCTATGGGCTTCCAAATATCACTTTGCCAATTCCACAAGAACTGCCTTAGCGAAAGGCTTCCTGAGGGGAAAGCTGCAACTTTGTCAGATGATTTCACAGAACACAAAGAAGTTTCTCAGAAAGCTTCTTTCTCTTTGTTATTGAAGGATATTTCCATTGGCCCTATAGTCTGCAAAGTGATCCGAAATATCTGTTCTCAGATTCCACAGAAATAAGGCTAGCAAAGAGATCCACGAAATACAGATGTAACTCTGTGAGATGAATTAACAGAACACTAACCAGTTTCTCAGGAAGCTTCTTTCCAGATTTCATCTGAGGATATTTCCTTTTTCACCGTAGCCCTCTAAGGGCTTCCAAATATCACTTTGCCAATACCACAGGAACTGTCTTAGCGAAAGGCTTCTTGAGGGAAAATCTGTAACTCTGGAGATGATTTCACAGAACACAAAGAAGTTTCTCAGAAAGCTTCTTTCTCTTTGTTATCGGAGGATATTTCCTTTGGCCCTATAGTCTTCAAAGGGATCCGAAATATCTGTTCTCAGATTCCACAGAAATAAGGCTAACAAAGAGATCCACGAAATACAGATGTAACTCTGTGAGATGAATTAACAGAACACTAAGCAGTTTCTCAGGAAGCTTCTTTCCAGATTTCATCTGAGGATATTTCCTTTTTCACCATAGCCCTCTATAGGCTTCCAAATATAACTTTGCCAATTCTACAAGAACTGTCTTAGTGAAAGGCTTTTTGAGGGGAAAGCTGTAACTCTGTCAGATGATTTCACAGAACACAAAGAAATTTCTCAGAAAGCTTCTTTCTCTTTGTTATCGGAGGATATTTCCTTTGGCCCTATAGTCTTCAAAGGGATCCGAAATATCTGTTCTCAGATTCCACAGAAATAAGGCTAGCAAAGAGATCCACGAAATACAGATGTAACTCTGTGAGATGAATTAACAGAACACTAAGCAGTTTCTCAGGAAGCTTCTTTCCAGATTTTATCTGAGGACATTTCCTTTTTCACCACAGCCCTCTAAGGGCTTCCAAATATCACTTTGCCAATTCCACAAGAACTGTCTTAGCCAAAGGCTTCTTGAGGGGAAAGCTGTAACTCTGTGAGATGATTTCACAGAACCAAAGAAGTTTCTCAGAAAGCTTCTTACTCTTTGTTATCGGAGGTTATTTCCTTTGGCCCTATAGTCTTCAAAGGGATCCGAAATATCTGTTCTCAGATTCCACAGAAATAAGGCTGGCAAAGAGATCCACGAAATACAGATGTAACTCTGTGAGATGAATTAAAGAACACTAAGCAGTTTCTCCGGAGGCTTCTTTCCAGATTTCATCTGAGGATATTTCCTTTTTCACCTTAGCCCTCTATGGGCTTCCAAATATCACTTTGCCAATTCCACAAGAACTGTCTTAGCGATAGGCTTCTTGAGGGGAAAGCTGTAACTCTGTCAGATGATTTCACAGAACACAAAGAAGTTTCTCAGAAAGCTTCTTTCTCTTTGTTATCGGAGGATATTTCCTTTGGCCCTATAGTCTTCAAAGGGATCCGAAATATCTGTTCTCCGATTCCAAAGAAATAAGGCTAGCAAAAAGATCCACGAAATACAGATGTAACTCTGTGAGATGAATTAACAGAACACTAAGCAGTTTCTCAGGAAGCTTCTTTCCAGATTTCATCTGAGGATATTTCCTTTTTCACCATAGCCCTCTATGGGCTTCCAAATATCACTTTGCCAATTCCACAATAACTGTCTTAGCGAAAGGCTTCTTGAGGAGAAAGCTGTAACTCTGTGAGATGATTTCACAGAACACAAAGAAGTTTCTCAGAAAGCTTCTTTCTCTTTGTTATCGGAGGATATTTCCTTTGGCCCTGTAGTCTTCAAAGGGATCCGAAATATCTGTTCTCAGATTCCACAAAAAGAAGGCTAGCAAAGAGATCCACGAAATACAGATGTAACTCTGTGAGATGAATTAACAGAACACTAAGCAGTTTCTCAGGAAGCTTCTTTCCAGATTTCAACTGAGGATATTTCCTTTTTCACCATAGCCCTCCAGGGGCTTCCAAATATCATTTTGCCAATTCCACAAGAACTGTCTTAGCGAAAGGCTTCTTGAGGGGAAAGGTGTAACTCTGTGAGATGATTTCACAGAAAAAAAGAAGTTTCTCAGAAATCTTCTTTCTCTTTGTTATCGGAGGATATTTACTTTGGCCCTATGGTCTTCAAAGGGATCCAAAATATCTGTTCTCAGATTCCACAGAAATAAGGCTAGCAAAGAGATCCACGAAATACAGATGTAACTCTGTGAGATGAATTAACAGAGCACTAAGGAGTTTCTCAGGAAGCTTCTATCCAGATTTCATCTGAGGATATTTCCTTTTTCACCATAGCCCTCTATGGGCTTCTAAATATCACTTTGCCAATTCCACATGAACTGTCTTAGCGAAAGGCTTCTTGAGGGGAAAGCTGTATCTCTGTTAGATGATTTCACAGAACCCAAAAAGTTTCTCAGAAAGCTTCTTTCTCTTTGTTATCGGAGGATATTTCCTTTGGCCCTGTAGTCTTCAAGGGGATCCTAATTTTCTGTTCTCAGATTCCACAGAGATAAGGCTAACAAAGAGATCCACGAAATACAGATGTAACTCTGTGAGATGAATTAACAGAACACTAAGCAGTTTCTCAGGAAGCTTCCTTCCAGATTTCATCGGAGGATATTTCCTTTTTTAACCATAGCCCTCTAAGGGCTCCCAAATATCACTTTGCCAATTCCACAAGAACTGTCTTAGCGAAAGGCTTCCTGAGGGTTAAGCTGTAATTCTGTGAGATGATTTCACAGAAAAAAAGAAGTTTCTCAGAAAGCTTCTTTCTCTTTGTTATCGGAGGATATTTCCTTGGGCCCTATAGTCTTCAAAGGGATCCGAAATATCTGTTCTCAGATTCCACAGAAATAAGGCTAGCACAGAGATCCACGAAATACAGATGTAACTCTGTGAGATGAATTAACAGAACACTAAGCAGTTTCTCAGGAAGCTTCTTTCCAGATTTTATCTGAGGACATTTCCTTTTTCACCATAGCCCTCTAAGGGCTTCCAAATATCACTTTGCCAATTCCACAAGAACTTTCTTAGCGAAAGGCTTCTTGAGGGGAAAGCTGTAACTCTGTGAGATGATTTCACAGAACACAAAGAAGTTTCTCAGAAAGCTTCTTTCTCTTTGTTATTGGAGGATATTTCCTTTGGCCCTATGGTCTTCAAAGGGATCCGAAATATCTGTTCTCAGATTCCACAGAAATAAGGCTAGCAAAGAGATCCACGAAATACAGATGTATCTCTGTGAGATGAATTAACAGAACACTAAGCAGTTTCTTAGGAAGCTTCTTTCCAGATTTCATCGGAGGATATTTCCTTTTTTAACCATAGCCCTCTAAGGGCTCCCAAATATCACTTTGCCAATTCCACAAGAACTGTCTTAGCGAAAGGCTTCCTGAGGATTAAGCTGTAATTCTGTGAGATGATTTCAAAGAACACAAAGAGGTTTCTCAGAAAGCTTCTTTCTCTTTGTTATCGGAGGATATTTCCTTGGGCCCTATAGTCTTCAAAGGGATCCGAAATATCTGTTCTCAGATTCCCCAGAAATAAGGTTAGCAAAGAGATCCACGAAATACAGATGTAACTCCGTGAGATGAATTAACAGAACACTAAGCAGTTTCTCAGGAAGCTTCTTTCCAGATTTCATCTGATGATCTTTCCTTTTACACAATAGCCCTCTATGGGCTTCCAAATATCACTTTGCCAATTCCACAATAACTTTGTTAGCGAAAGGCTTCTTGAGGGCAAAGCTGTAACTCTGTGAGATGATTTCACAGAACATAAAGTAGTTTCTCAGAAAGCTTCTATCACTTTGTTATCAGAGGATATTTCCTTTGGCCCTATAGTCTTCAAAGGGATCCGATATATCTGTTCTCAGATTCCACGGAAAGAAGGCTAGCAAAGAGATCCACGAAATACAGATGTAACTCTGTGAGATGAATTAACAGAACACTAAGCAGTTTCTCAGGAAGCTTCTTTCCAGATTTCAACTGAGGATATTTCCTTTTTCACCATAGCCCTCTAGGGGCTTTCAAATATCATTTTGCCAATTCCACAAGAACTGTCTTAGCGAAAGGCTTCTTGAGGGGAAAGCTGTAACTCTGTGAGATGATTTCACAGAAAAAAAGAAGTTTCTCAGAAATCTTCTTTCTCTTTGTTATCGGAGGATATTTACTTTGGCCCTATAGTCTTCAAAGGGATCCGAAATATCTGTTCTCAGATTCCACAGAAATAAGGCTAGCAAAGTGATGCACGAAATACAGATGATACACTTTGAGATGAATTAACAGAACAGTAAGCTGTTTCTCAGGAAGCTTCTTTCCAGATTTAATCTGAGGATATTTCCTTTTACACCATAGCCCTCTAGGGGCTTCCAAATATCACTTTGCCAATTCCACAAGAACTGTCTTAGCGAAAGGCTTCTTGAGGGGAAAGCTGTAACTCTGTGAGATGATTTCACAGAAAACAAAGAAGTTTCTCAGAAAGCTTCTTTCTCTTTGTTATCGGAGGATATTTCCTTTGGCCCTATAGTCTTCAAGGGGTTCCTTAATATCTGTTCTCAGACTCCACAGAAATAAGGCTAGTAAAGAGATCCACGAAATGCAGATGTAACTCTGTGAGATGAATTAACAGAACATTAACCAGTTTCTCAGAAGCTTCTTTCCAGATTTGATCTGAGGATATTTCCTTTTTCACCATAGCCCTCTAAGGGCTTCCAAATATCACTTTGCAAATTCCACAAGAACTGTCTTAGCGAAAGGCTTCATGATGGGAAAGCTGTAACTCTGTGAGATGATTTCACAGAACACAAAGAAGTTTCTCAGAAAGCATCTTTCTCTTTGTTATCGGAGGATATTTCCTTTGGCCCTATACTCTTCAAATGGATCCGAAATATCTGTTCTCAGATTCCACGGAAATAAGGCTAGCAAAAAGAGCCACGAAATAAAGATGTAACTCTCTGAGATGAATTAACAGAACACTAAACAGTTTCTCAGGAAGCTTCTTTACAGATTTCATCTGAGAATATTTCCCTTTTCACCATATCCCTCTATGGGCTTCCAAATATCACTTTGCCAATTCCACAAGAACTGTCTTAGCGAAAGGCTTCTTGAGTGGAAAGCTGTAACTCTGTGAGATGATTTCATAGAACACAAAGAAGTTTCTCAGAAAGCTTCTTTCTCTTTGTTATCGGAGGATATTTCCTTTGGCCCTATGGTCTTCAAAGGGATCTGAAATATCTGTTCTCAGATTCCACAGAAATAAGGCTATCAAAGAGATACACAAAATACAGATGTAACTCTGTGAGATGAATTAACAGAACACTAAGCAGTTTCTCAGGAAGCTTCTTTCCCGATTTCATCGGAGGATATTTCCTTTTTCACCATAGCCCTCTAAGGGCTTCCAAATATCACTTTGCCAATTCCACAAGACCTGTCTTAATGAAAGGCTTCCTGAGGGGAAAGCTGTATCTCTGTGAGATGATTTCAAAGAACACAAAGAAGTTTCTCAAAAAGCTTCTTTCTCTTTGTTATCGGAGGATATTTCCTTGGGCCCTATAGTCTTCAAAGGGATCCGAAATATCTGTTCTCAGATTCCACAGAAATAAGGCTAGCAAAGAGATCCACGAAATACAGATGTAACTCCGTGAGATGAATTAACAGAACACTAAGCAGTTTCTCAGGAAGCTTCTTTCCAGATTTCATCTGAGGATATTTCCTTTTTCACCATAGCCCTCTAAGGGCTTCCAAATATCACTTTTCCAATTCCACAAGAACTGTTTTAGCGAAAGGCTTCTTGAGGGGAAAGCAGTAACTCTGTGAGATTATTTCACAGAACACAAAGAAGTTTCTCAGAAAGCTTCTTTTTCTTTGTTATCGGAGGATATTTCCTTTGGCCCTATAGTCTTCAAAGGGATCCGAAATATCTGTTCTCAGATTCCACAGAAATAAGGCTAGCAAAGAGATCCACGAAATACAGATGTAACTCCGTGAGATGAATTAACAGAACACTAAGCAGATTCTCAGGAATATTCTTTCCAGATTTCATCTGAGGATATTACGTTTTTCACCATAGCACTCTAGGGGCTTCCAAATATCACTTTGCCAATTCCACTAGAACTGTCTTAGCGAAAGGCTTCTTGAGGGAAAAGCTGTAACTCTGTGAGATGATTTCAAAGAAAAAAAGAAGTTTCTCAGAAAGCTTCTTTCTCTTTGTTATCGGAGGATATTTCCTTGGGCCCTATAGTCTTCAAAGGGATCCGAAATATCTGTTCTCAGATTCCACAGAAATTAGGCTAGCAAAGAGATCCACGAAACACAGATGTAACTCTGTGAGATGAATTAACAGATCACTAACCAGTTTCTCAGGAAGCTTCTCTCCAGATTTTATGTGAGGATATTTCCTTTTTCACCATAGCCCTCTAAGGGCTTCCTAATATCACTTTGCCAATTCCATAAGAACTGTCTTAGCGAAAGTCTTCTTGAGGGGAAGTCTGTAACTCTGTGAGATGATTTCACAGAACACAAAGAAGTTCCTCAGAAAGCTTCTTTCTCTTTGTTATCAGAGGATATTTCCTTTGGCCCTATAGTCTGCAAAGGGATCCGAAATATCTGTACTCAGATTCCACAGAAATAAGGCTAGCAAAGAGATCCACGAAATACAGATGTAACTCTGTGAGATGAATTAACAGAATAGTAAGCAGTTTATCAGGAAGCTTCTTTCCAGATTTCATCTGAGGATATTTCCTTTTTCACCATAGTCCTCTATGGGTTTCCAAATATCACTTTGCCAATTCCACAGGAAATTTGTTAGCGAACGGCTTCTTGAGGGGAAAGCTGTAACTCTGTTAGATGATTTCAAAGAAAACAAAGAGGTTTCTCAGAAAGCTTCTTTCTCTTTGTTATCGGAGGATATTTCCTTGGGCCCTATAGTCTTCAAAGGGATCCGAAATATCTGTTCTCAGATTCCCCAGAAATAAGGTTAGCAAAGAGATCCACGAAATACAGATGTAACTCCGTGAGATGAATTAACAGAACACTAAGCAGTTTCTCAGGAAGCTTCTTTCCAGATTTCAGCTGAGGATATTTCCTTTTACACAATAGCCCTCTATGGGCTTCCAAATATCACTTTGCCAATTCCACAAGAACTGTGTTAGCGAAAGGCTTCTTGAGGGGAAAACTGTAACTCTGTGAGATCATTTCACAGAACATAAAGTAGTTTCTCAGAAAGCTTCTTTCTCTTTGTTATCAGAGGATATTTCCTTTGGCCCTATAGTCTTCAAAGGGATCCGATATATCTGTTCTCAGATTCCACGGAAAGAAGGCTAGCAAAGAGATCCACGAAATACAGATGTAACTCTCTGAGATGAATTAACAGAACACTAAGCAGTTTCTCAGGAAGCTTCTTTCCAGATTTCAACTGAGGATATTTCCTTTTTCACCATAGCCCTCTAGGGGCTTCCAAATATCATTTTGCCAATTCCACAAGAACTGTCTTAGCGAAAGGCTTCTTGAGGGGAAAGCTGTAACTCTTTGAGATGATTTCACAGAACACAAAGAAGTTTCTCAGAAAGCTTCTTTCTCTTTTTTATCGGAGGATATTTCCTTTGGCCCTATAGTCTTCATGGGGATCCTAAATATCTGTTCTCAGACTCCACAGAAATAAGGCTAGCAAAGAGATCCACGAAATACAGATGTAACTCTGTGAGATGAATTAACAGAACACTAACCAGTTTCTCAGCAAGCTTCTTTCCAGATTTCATCTGAGGATATTTCCTTTTTCACCATAGCCCTCTAAGGGCTTCCAAATATCACTTTGCCAAATCCACAAGAACTGTCTTAGCGAAAGGCTTCTTGAGGGGAAAGCTGTAACTCTGTGAGATGATTTCACAGAAAAAAAGAAGTTTCTCAGAAAGCTTCTTTCTCTTTGTTATCGTAGGATATTTCCTTTGGCCCTATGGTCTTCAAAGGGATCTGAAATATCTGTTCTCAGATTCCACAGAAATAAGGCTATCAAAGAGATACACAAAATACAGATGTAACTCTGTGAGATGAATTAACAGAACACTAAGCAGTTTCTCAGGAAGCTTCTTTCCCGATTTCATCGGAGGATATTTCCTTTTTCACCATAGCCCTCTAAGGGCTTCCAAATATCACTTTGCCAATTCCACAAGACCTGTCTTAATGAAAGGCTTCCTGAGGGGAAAGCTGTATCTCTGTGAGATGATTTCAAAGAACACAAAGAAGTTTCTCAAAAAGCTTCTTTCTCTTTGTTATCGGAGGATATTTCCTTGGGCCCTATAGTCTTCAAAGGGATCCGAAATATCTGTTCTCAGATTCCACAGAAATAAGGCTAGCAAAGAGATCCACGAAATACAGATGTAACTCCGTGAGATGAATTAACAGAACACTAAGCAGATTCTCAGGAATATTCTTTCCAGATTTCATCTGAGGATATTACGTTTTTCACCATAGCACTCTAGGGGCTTCCAAATATCACTTTGCCAATTCCACTAGAACTGTCTTAGCGAAAGGCTTCTTGAGGGAAAAGCTGTAACTCTGTGAGATGATTTCAAAGAAAAAAAGAAGTTTCTCAGAAAGCTTCTTTCTCTTTGTTATCGGAGGATATTTCCTTGGGCCCTATAGTCTTCAAAGGGATCCGAAATATCTGTTCTCAGATTCCACAGAAATTAGGCTAGCAAAGAGATCCACGAAACACAGATGTAACTCTGTGAGATGAATTAACAGATCACTAACCAGTTTCTCAGGAAGCTTCTCTCCAGATTTTATGTGAGGATATTTCCTTTTTCACCATAGCCCTCTAAGGGCTTCCTAATATCACTTTGCCAATTC
Source organism: Macaca nemestrina (assembly GCF_043159975.1). Classification (NCBI taxonomy): domain Eukaryota; kingdom Metazoa; phylum Chordata; class Mammalia; order Primates; family Cercopithecidae; genus Macaca; species Macaca nemestrina. The sequence continues at coordinate 103,315,743 of NC_092138.1, read as the reverse complement.
CATAAGAACTGTCTTAGCGAAAGTCTTCTTGAGGGGAAGTCTGTAACTCTGTGAGATGATTTCACAGAACACAAAGAAGTTCCTCAGAAAGCTTCTTTCTCTTTGTTATCAGAGGATATTTCCTTTGGCCCTATAGTCTGCAAAGGGATCCGAAATATCTGTACTCAGATTCCACAGAAATAAGGCTAGCAAAGAGATCCACGAAATACAGATGTAACTCTGTGAGATGAATTAACAGAATAGTAAGCAGTTTATCAGGAAGCTTCTTTCCAGATTTCATCTGAGGATATTTCCTTTTTCACCATAGTCCTCTATGGGTTTCCAAATATCACTTTGCCAATTCCACAGGAAATTTGTTAGCGAACGGCTTCTTGAGGGGAAAGCTGTAACTCTGTTAGATGATTTCAAAGAAAACAAAGAGGTTTCTCAGAAAGCTTCTTTCTCTTTGTTATCGGAGGATATTTCCTTTGGCCCTATAGTCTTCAAAGGGATCCGAAATATCTGTTCTCAGATTCCCCAGAAATAAGGTTAGCAAAGAGATCCACGAAATACAGATGTAACTCCGTGAGATGAATTAACAGAACACTAAGCAGTTTCTCAGGAAGCTTCTTTCCAGATTTCAGCTGAGGATATTTCCTTTTACACAATAGCCCTCTATGGGCTTCCAAATATCACTTTGCCAATTCCACAAGAACTGTGTTAGCGAAAGGCTTCTTGAGGGGAAAACTGTAACTCTGTGAGATCATTTCACAGAACATAAAGTAGTTTCTCAGAAAGCTTCTTTCTCTTTGTTATCAGAGGATATTTCCTTTGGCCCTATAGTCTTCAAAGGGATCCGATATATCTGTTCTCAGATTCCACGGAAAGAAGGCTAGCAAAGAGATCCACGAAATACAGATGTAACTCTCTGAGATGAATTAACAGAACACTAAGCAGTTTCTCAGGAAGCTTCTTTCCAGATTTCAACTGAGGATATTTCCTTTTTCACCATAGCCCTCTAGGGGCTTCCAAATATCATTTTGCCAATTCCACAAGAACTGTCTTAGCGAAAGGCTTCTTGAGGGGAAAGCTGTAACTCTTTGAGATGATTTCACAGAACACAAAGAAGTTTCTCAGAAAGCTTCTTTCTCTTTTTTATCGGAGGATATTTCCTTTGGCCCTATAGTCTTCATGGGGATCCTAAATATCTGTTCTCAGACTCCACAGAAATAAGGCTAGCAAAGAGATCCACGAAATACAGATGTAACTCTGTGAGATGAATTAACAGAACACTAACCAGTTTCTCAGCAAGCTTCTTTCCAGATTTCATCTGAGGATATTTCCTTTTTCACCATAGCCCTCTAAGGGCTTCCAAATATCACTTTGCCAAATCCACAAGAACTGTCTTAGCGAAAGGCTTCTTGAGGGGAAAGCTGTAACTCTGTGAGATGATTTCACAGAAAAAAAGAAGTTTCTCAGAAAGCTTCTTTCTCTTTGTTATCGGAGGATATTTCCTTTGGCCCTATGGTCTTCAAAGGGATCTGAAATATCTGTTCTCAGATTCCACAGAAATAAGGCTATCAAAGAGATAAACAAAATACAGATGTAACTCTGTGAGATGAATTAACAGAACACTAAGCAGTTTCTCAGGAAGCTTCTTTCCCGATTTCATCGGAGGATATTTCCTTTTTCACCATAGCCCTCTAAGGGCTTCCAAATATCACTTTGCCAATTCCACAAGACCTGTCTTAATGAAAGGCTTCCTGAGGGGAAAGCTGTATCTCTGTGAGATGATTTCAAAGAACACAAAGAAGTTTCTCAAAAAGCTTCTTTCTCTTTGTTATCGGAGGATATTTCCTTGGGCCCTATAGTCTTCAAAGGGATCCGAAATATCTGTTCTCAGATTCCACAGAAATAAGGCTAGCAAAGAGATCCACGAAATACAGATGTAACTCCGTGAGATGAATTAACAGAACACTAAGCAGATTCTCAGGAATATTCTTTCCAGATTTCATCTGAGGATATTACGTTTTTCACCATAGCACTCTAGGGGCTTCCAAATATCACTTTGCCAATTCCACTAGAACTGTCTTAGCGAAAGGCTTCTTGAGGGAAAAGCTGTAACTCTGTGAGATGATTTCAAAGAAAAAAAGAAGTTTCTCAGAAAGCTTCTTTCTCTTTGTTATCGGAGGATATTTCCTTGGGCCCTATAGTCTTCAAAGGGATCCGAAATATCTGTTCTCAGATTCCACAGAAATTAGGCTAGCAAAGAGATCCACGAAACACAGATGTAACTCTGTGAGATGAATTAACAGATCACTAACCAGTTTCTCAGGAAGCTTCTCTCCAGATTTTATGTGAGGATATTTCCTTTTTCACCATAGCCCTCTAAGGGCTTCCTAATATCACTTTGCCAATTCCATAAGAACTGTCTTAGCGAAAGTCTTCTTGAGGGGAAGTCTGTAACTCTGTGAGATGATTTCACAGAACACAAAGAAGTTCCTCAGAAAGCTTCTTTCTCTTTGTTATCAGAGGATATTTCCTTTGGCCCTATAGTCTGCAAAGGGATCCGAAATATCTGTACTCAGATTCCACAGAAATAAGGCTAGCAAAGAGATCCACGAAATACAGATGTAACTCTGTGAGATGAATTAACAGAATAGTAAGCAGTTTATCAGGAAGCTTCTTTCCAGATTTCATCTGAGGATATTTCCTTTTTCACCATAGTCCTCTATGGGTTTCCAAATATCACTTTGCCAATTCCACAGGAAATTTGTTAGCGAACGGCTTCTTGAGGGGAAAGCTGTAACTCTGTTAGATGATTTCAAAGAAAACAAAGAGGTTTCTCAGAAAGCTTCTTTCTCTTTGTTATCGGAGGATATTTCCTTGGGCCCTATAGTCTTCAAAGGGATCCGAAATATCTGTTCTCAGATTCCCCAGAAATAAGGTTAGCAAAGAGATCCACGAAATACAGATGTAACTCCGTGAGATGAATTAACAGAACACTAAGCAGTTTCTCAGGAAGCTTTTTTCCAGATTTCATCTGAGGATATTTCCTTTTACACAATAGCCCTCTATGGGCTTCCAAATATCACTTTGCCAATTCCACAAGAACTGTGTTAGCGAAAGGCTTCTTGAGGGGAAAACTGTAACTCTGTGAGATCATTTCACAGAACATAAAGTAGTTTCTCAGAAAGCTTCTTTCTCTTTGTTATCAGAGGATATTTCCTTTGGCCCTATAGTCTTCAAAGGGATCCGATATATCTGTTCTCAGATTCCACGGAAAGAAGGCTAGCAAAGAGATCCACGAAATACAGATGTAACTCTCTGAGATGAATTAACAGAACACTAAGCAGTTTCTCAGGAAGCTTCTTTCCAGATTTCAACTGAGGATATTTCCTTTTTCACCATAGCCCTCTAGGGGCTTCCAAATATCATTTTGCCAATTCCACAAGAACTGCCTTAGCGAAAGGCTTCTTGAGGGGAAAGCTGTAACTCTTTGAGATGATTTCACAGAACACAAAGAAGTTTCTCAGAAAGCTTCTTTCTCTTTTTTATCGGAGGATATTTCCTTTGGCCCTATAGTCTTCATGGGGATCCTAAATATCTGTTCTCAGACTCCACAGAAATAAGGCTAGCAAAGAGATCCACGAAATACAGATGTAACTCTGTGAGATGAATTAACAGAACACTAACCAGTTTCTCAGCAAGCTTCTTTCCAGATTTCATCTGAGGATATTTCCTTTTTCACCATAGCCCTCTAAGGGCTTCCAAATATCACTTTGCCAAATCCACAAGAACTGTCTTAGCGAAAGGCTTCTTGAGGGGAAAGCTGTAACTCTGTGAGATGATTTCACAGAAAAAAAGAAGTTTCTCAGAAAGCTTCTTTCTCTTTGTTATCGGAGGATATTTCCTTGGGCCCTATAGTCTTCAAAGGGATCCGAAATATCTGTTCTCAGATTCCACAGAAATAATGCTAGCAAAGAGATCCACGAAATACAGATGATACTCAGTGAGATGAATTAACAGAACACTAAGCATTTTCTCAGGAAGCTTCTTTCTAGATTTCATCTGAGAATAGTTCCCTTTTCACCATATCCGTCTATGGGCTTCCAAATATCACTTTGCCAATTTCACAAGAACTGTCTTAGCGAAAGGCTTCTTGAGGGGAAAGCTGTAACTCTGTGAGATGATTTCATAGAACACAAAGAAGTTTCTCAGAAAGCTTCTACTCTTTGTTATCGTAGGATATTTCCTTTGGCCCTATGGTCTTCAAAGGGATCCGAAATATCTGTTCTCAGATTCCACAGAAATAAGGCTAGCAAAGAGATCCACGAAATACAGATGTAACTCTGTGAGATGAATTAACAGAACACTAAGCAGTTTCTCAGGAAGCTTCTTTCCAGATTTCATCCGAGGATATTTCGTTTTTCACCATAGCCCTCTAAGGGCTCCCAAATATCACTTTGCCAATTCCGCAAGAACTGTCTTAGTGAAAGGCTTCCTGAGGCATAAGCTGTAACTCTGTGAGATGATTTCACAGAAAAAAAAGAAGTTTCTCTGAAAGCTTATTTCTCTTTGTTATCGGAGGATATTTCCTTTGGCCCTATATTCTTCAAAGGGATCCGAAATATCTGTTCTCAGATTCCACAGAAATAAGGCGAGCAAAGAGATCCACGAAATACAGATGTAACTCTGTGAGATGAATTAACAGAACAGTAAGCGGTTTCTCAAGAAGCTTCTTTCCAGATTTCACCTGAGGATATTTCCTTTCTCACCATAGCCCTCTAAGGGCTTCCAAATATCACTTTGCCAATTCCACAAGAACTGTCTTAGCGAAAGGCTTCTTGAGGGGAAAGCTGTAACTCTGTTAGATGATTTCACAGAACACAACGAAGTTTCTCAGAAAGCTTCATTCTCTTTGTTATCGGAGCATATTTCCTTTGGCCCTATAGTCTTCAAGGGGATCCTGATTTTCTGTTCTCAGATTCCACAGAGATAAGGCTAGCAAAGAGATCCACGAAATACAGATGTAACTCTGTGAGATGAATTAACAGAACACTAAACAGTTTCTCAGGAAGCTTCTTTACAGATTTCATCTGAGAATATTTCCCTTTTCACCATATCCCTCTATGGGCTTCCAAATATCACTTTGCCAATTCCACAAGAACTGTCTTAGCGAAAGGCTTCTTGAGGGAAAAGCTGTAACTCTGTGAGATGATTTCACAGAACAGAAGAAGTTTCTCAGAAAGCTTGTTTCTCTTTGTTATCGGAGGATATTTCCTTTGGCCCTATACTCTTCAAATGGATCCGAAATATCTGTTCTCAGATTCCACGGAAATAAGGGTAGCAAAGAGAGCCACGAAATACAGATGTAACTCTCTGAGATGAATTAACAGAACACTAAGCAGTTTCTCAGGAAGCTTCTTTCCAGATTTCAACTGAGGATATTTCCTTTTTCACCATAGCCCTCTAGGGGCTTTCAAATATCATTTTGCCAATTCCACAAGAACTGTCTTAGCGAAAGGCTTCTTGAGGGGAAAGCTGTAACTCTGTGAGATGATTTCACAGAAAAAAAGAAGTTTCTCAGAAATCTTCTTTCTCTTTGTTATCGGAGGATATTTACTTTGGCCCTATAGTCTTCAAAGGGATCCGAAATATCTGTTCTCAGATTCCACAGAAATAAGGCTAGCAAAGAGATGCACGAGATACAGATGATACTCTTTGAGATGAATTAACAGAACAGTAAGCTGTTTCTCAGGAAGCTTCTTTACAGATTTCATCTGAGGATATTTCCTTTTTCACCATAGCCCTCTAAGGGCTTCCAAATATCACTTTGCCAATTCCACAAGAACTGTCTTAGAGAAAGGCTTCTTGAGGGGAAACCTCTAACTCTGTGAGATGATTTCACAGAACACAAAGAAGTTTCTCAGAAAGCTTCTTTCTCTTTGTTATCAGAGGATATTAGCTTTGGCCCTATAGTCTGAAAAGGGATCCGAAATATCTGTTCTCAGATTCCACAGAAATAAGGCTAGCAAAGAAATCCACGAAATACAGATGTAACTATGTGAGATGAATTAACAGAACAGCAAGCAGTTTCTCAGGAAGCTTCTTTCCAGATTTCATCTGAGGATATTTCCTTTTACACCATAGCCCTCATTGGGCTTCCAAATATCACTTTGCCAATTCCACAAGAATTTGTTAGCGAAAGGCTTCTTGAGGTGAAAGCTGTAACTCTGTGAGATGATTTCACAGAACACAAAGAAATTTCTCAGAAAGCTTCTTTCTCTTTGATATCGGAGGATATTTCCTTGGGCCCTATGGTCTTCAAAGGGATCCAAAATATCTGTTCTCAGATTCCACAGAAATAAGGCTAGCAAAGAGATCCACGAAATACAGATGTAACTCTGTGAGATGAATTAACAGAGCACTAAGGAGTTTCTCAGGAAGCTTCTATTCAGATTTCATCTGAGGATATTTCCTTTTTCACCATAGCCCTCTATGGGCTTCTAAATATCACTTTGCCAATTCCACATGAACTGTCTTAGCGAAAGGCTTCTTGAGGGGAAAGCTGTATCTCTGTGAGATGATTTCACAGAACCCAAAGAAGTTTCTCAGAAAGCTTCTTTCTCTTTGTTATCGGAGGATATTTCCTTTGGCCCTATAGTCTTCAAAGGGATCCGAAATATCTGTTCTCAGATTCCACAGAAATAAGGCTAGCAAAGAGATCCACGAAATACAAATGTAACTCTGTGAGATGAATTAACAGAACAGTAAGCAGTTTCTCAAGAAGCTTCTTTCCAGATTTCATCTGAGGATATTTCCTTTCTCACCATAGCCCTCTAAGGGCTTCCAAATATCACTTTGCCAATTCCACAAGAACTGTCTTAGCGAAAGGCTTCTTGAGGGGAAAGCTGTAACTCTGTTAGATGATTTTACAGAACACAACGAAGTTTCTCAGAAAGCTTTTTTCTCTTTGTTATCTGAGGATATTTCCTTTGGCCCTATAGTCTTCAAGGGGATCCTAATTTTCTGTTCTCAGATTCCACAGAGATAAGGCTAGCAAAGAGATCCACGAAATACAGATGTAACTCTGTGAGATGAATTAACAGAACACTAAACAGTTTCTCAGGAAGCTTCTTTACAGATTTCATCTGAGAATATTTCCCTTTTCACCATATCCCTCTATGGGCTTCCAAATATCACTTTGCCAATTCCACAAGAACTGTCTTAGCGAAAGGCTTCTTGAGGGATAAGCTGTAACTCTGTGAGATGATTTCACAGAAAAGAAGAAGTTTCTCAGAAAGCTTGTTTCTCTTTGTTATCGGAGGATATTTCCTTTGGCCCTATACTCTTCAAATGCATCCGAAATATCTGTTCTCAGATTCCACGGAAATAAGGGTAGCAAAGAGAGCCACGAAATACAGATGTAACTCTCTGAGATGAATTAACAGAACACTAAGCAGTTTCTCAGGAAGCTTCTTTTCAGATTTCAACTGAGGATATTTCCTTTTTCACCATAGCCCTCTAGGGGCTTTCAAATATCATTTTGCCAATTCCACAAGAACTGTCTTAGCGAAAGGCTTCTAGAGGGGAAAGCTGTAACTCTGTGAGATGATTTCACAGAAAAAAAGAAGTTTCTCAGAAATCTTCTTTCTCTTTGTTATCGGAGGATATTTACTTTGGCCCTATAGTCTTAAAAGGGATCCGAAATATCTGTTCTCAGATTCCACAGAAATAAGGCTAGCAAAGAGATGCACGAAATACAGATGATACTCTTTGAGATGAATTAACAGAACAGTAAGCTGTTTCTCAGGAAGCTTCTTTCCAGATTTAATCTGAGGATATTTCCTTTTTCACCATAGCCCTCTAAGGGCTTCCAAATATCACTTTGCCAATTCCACAAGAACTGTCTTAGAGAAAGGCTTCTTGAGGGGAAACCTGTAACTCTGTGAGATGATTTCACAGAACACAAAGAAGTTTCTCAGAAAGTTTCTTTCTCTTTGATATCGGAGGATATTTCCTTTGGCCCTATGGTCTTCAAAGGGATCGAAAATATCTGTTCTCAGATTCCACAGAAATAAGGCTAGCAAAGAGATCCACGAAATACAGATGTAACTCTGTGAGATGAATTAACAGAGCACTAAGGAGTTTCTCAGGAAGATTCTATCCAGATTTCATCTGAGGATATTTCCTTTTTCACCATTGCCCTCTATGGGCTTCTAAATATCACTTTGCCAATTCCACATGAACTGTCTTAGCGAAAGGCTTCTTGAGGGGAAAGCTGTATCTCTGTGAGATGATTTCACAGAACCCAAAAAAGTTTCTCAGAAAGCTTCTTTCTCTTTGTTATCGGAGGATATTTCCTTTGGCCCTATAGTCTTCAAAGGGATCCGAAATATCTGTTCTCAGATTCCACAGAAATAAGGCTAGCAAAGAGATCCACGATTTACAGATGTAACTCTGTGAGATGAATTAGCAGAACACTAAGCAGTTTCTCAGGAAGCTTCCTTCCAGATTTCATCTGAGGATATTTCTTTTTCACCATAGACCTCTATGGGCTTCCAAATATCACTTTGCCAATACCACAAGAACTGTCTTAGCGAAAGGCTTCCTGAGGGGAAAGCTGTAACTCTGTGAGATGATTTCACAGAACACAACGAAGTTTCTCAGAAAGCTTCTTTCTCTTCGTTATCGGAGGATATTTCCTTTGGCCCTATAGTCTTCAAGGGGATCCTAATTATCTGTTCTCAGATTCCACAGAGATAAGGCTAGCAAAGAGATCCTCGAAATACAGATGTAACTCTCTGAGATGAATTAACAGAACACTAAACAGTTTCTCAGGAAGCTTCTTTACAGATTTCATCTGAGAATATTTTCCTTTTCACCATATCCCTCTATGGGCTTCTAAATATCACTTTGCCAATTCCACAAGAACTGTCTTAGCGAAAGGCTTCTTGAGTGGAAAGCTGTAACTCTGTGAGATGATTTCATAGAACACAAAGAAGTTTCTCAGAAAGCTTCTTTCTCTTTGTTATCGGAGGATATTTCCTTTGGCCCTATGGTCTTCAAAGGGATCCGAAATATCTGTTCTCAGATTCCACAGAAATAAGGCCAGCAAAGAGAGCCACGAAATACAGATGTAACTCTGTGAGATGAATTTACAGAACACTAAGCAGTTTCTCAGGAAGTTTCTTTCCAGATTTCATCGGAGGATATTTCCTTTTTCACCATAGCCCTCTAAGGGCTCCCAAATACCACCTTGCCAATTCCACAAGAACTGTCTTAGCGAAAGGCTTCCTGAGGATTAAGCTGTAATTCTGTGAGATGATTTCACAGAAAAAAAGAAGTTTCTCAGAAAGCTTATTTCTCTTTGTTATCGGAGGATATTTCCTTGGGCCCTATAGTCTTCAAAGGGATCCGAAATATCTGTTCTCAGATTCCACAGAAAGAAGGCTAGCAAAGAGTTCCACGAAATACAGATGATACTCTGTGAGATGAATTAACAGAACAGTAAGCAGTTTCTCAGGAAGCTTCTTTCCAGATTTCATCTGAAGATATTTCCTTTTACACCATAGCCCTCTAGGGGCTTCCAAATATCACTTTGCCAATTCCACAAGAACTGCCTTAGCGAAAGGCTTCTTGAGGGGAAAGCTGTAACTCTGTGAGATGATTTCACAGAACACCAAGAAGTTTCTCAGAAAGCTTCTTTCTCTTTGTTATCGGAGGATATTTCCTTTGGCGCTATAGTCTTCAAGGGGATCCTAAATATCTGTTCTCAGATTCCACAGAAATTAGGCTAGCAAAGAGATCCACGAAATACAGATGTAACTCTGTGAGATGAAGTAACAGAACACTAAACAGTTTCTCAGGAAGCTTCTTTCCAGATTTCATCTGAGGATATTTCCTTTTTCAGCATAGCCCTCTATGGGCTTCCAAATATCACTTAGCCAATTCCACAAGAACTGTTTTAGCCAAAGGCTTCTTGAGGGGAAAGCTGAAACTCTGTGTGATGATTTCACAGAACACAAAGAAGTTTCTCAGAAAGCTTCTTTCTCTTTGTTATCGGAGGATATTTCCTTTGGCCCTATGGTCTTCAAAGGGATCCGAAATATCTGTTCTCAGATTCCACAGAAATAAGGCTAGCAAAGAGATCCACGAAATACAGATGTAAATCTGTGAGATGAATTAACAGAGCACTAAGGAGTTTCTCAGGAAACTTCTATCCAGATTTCATCTGCGGATATTTCCTTTTTCACCATAGCCCTCTATGGTCTTCTAAATATCACTTTGCCAATTCCACAAGAACTGTCTTAGCGAAAGGCTTCTTGAGGGGAAAGCTGTATCTCTGTGAGATGATTTCACAGAACCCAAAGAAGTTTCTCAGAAATCTTCTTTCTCTTTGTTATCGGAGGATATTTCCTTTGGCCCTATAGTCTTCAAAGGGATCCGAAATATCTGTTCTCGGATTCCACAGAAATAAGGCTAGCAAAGAGATCCACGAAATACAGATGTAACTCTGTGAGATGAATTAACAGAACACTAAGCAGGTTCTCAGGAACCTTCTTTCCAGATTTCATCTGAGGATATTTCCTTTTTCACCATAGCCATCTAAGGGCTTCCAAATATCACTTTGCCAATTCCACAAGAACTGTCTTAGCGAAAGTCTTCTTGAGGGGAAAGCTGTAACTCTGTGAGATGATTTCACAGAAAAAAAGAAGTTTCTCAGAAAGCTTCTTTCTCTTTGTTATCGGAGGATAATTCCTTGGGCCCTATAGTCTTCAAAGGGATCCGAAATATCTGTTCTCAGATTCCACAGAAATAAGGCTAGCAAAGAGATCCACGAAATACAGATGATACTCTGTGAGATGAATTAACAGAACCGTAAGCAGTTTCTCAGGAACCTTCTTTCCAGATTTCGTCTGAGGATATTTCCTTTTACACCGTAGCCCTCTAGGGGCTTCCAAATATCACTTTGCCAATTCCACAAGAACTGTCTTAGCGAAAGGCTTATTGAGGGGAAAGCTGTAACTCTGTGAGATGATTTCACAGAACACAAAGAAGTTTCTCAGAAAGCTTCTTTTTCTTTGTTATCGGAGGATATTTCCTTTGGCCCTATAGTCTTCAAAGGGATCCGAAATATCTATTCTCAGATTCCACAGAAATAAGGCTAGCAAAGAGATCCACGAAATACACATGTAACTCTGTGAGATGAATTAACAGAACACTAAACAGTTTCTCAGGAAGCTTATTTCCAGATTTCATCTGAGGATATTTCCTTTTTCACCTTAGCCCTCTATGGGCTTCCAAATATCACTTTGCCAATTCCACAATAACTGTTTTAGCGAAAGGCTTCTTGAGGGGAACGCTGTAACTCTGTGAGATGATTTCACAGAACACAAAGAAGTTTCTCAGAAAGCTTCTTTCTCTTTGATATCGGAGGATATTTCCTTTGGCCCTATGGTCTTCAAAGGGATCCAAAATATCTGTTCTCAGATTCCACAGAAATAAGGCTAGCAAATAGATCCACGAAATACAGATGTAACTCTGTGAGATGAATTAACAGAGCACTAAGGAGTTTCTCAGGAAGCTTCTATCCAGATTTCATCTGAGGATATTTCCTTTTTCACCATAGCCCTCTATGGGGTTCTAAATATCACTTTGCCAATTCCACAAGAACTGTCTTAGCGAAAGGCTTCCTGAGGGGAAAGCTGCAACTCTGTCAGATGATTTCACAGAACACAAAGAAGTTTCTCAGAAAGCTTCTTTCTCTTTGTTATCGGAGGATATTTCCTTGGGCCCTATAGTCTTCAAAGGGATCCGAAATATCTGTTCTCAGATTCCACAGAAAGAAGGCTAGCAAAGAGATCCACGAAATACAGATGATACTCTGTGAGATGAATTAACAGAACAGTAAGCAGTTTCTCAGGAAGCTTCTTTCCAGATTTCATCTGAAGATATTTCCTTTTACACCATAGCCCTCTAGGGGCTTCCAAATATCACTTTGCCAATTCCACAAGAACTGTCTTAGCTAAAGGCTTCTTGAGGGGAAAGCTGTAACTCTGTGAGATGATTTCACAGAACACAAAGAAGTTTCTCAGAAAGCTACTTTCTCTTTGTTATCGGAGGATATTTCCTTTGGCGCTATAGTCTTCAAGGGGATCCTAAATATCTGTTCTCAGATTCCACAGAAATTGGGCTAGCAAAGAGATCCACGAAATACAGATGTAACTCTGTGAGATGAATTAACAGAACACTAAACAGTTTCTCAGGAAGCTTCTTTCCAGATTTCATCTGAGGATATTTACTTTTTAACCATAGCCCTCTATGGGCTTACAAATATCACTTAGCCAATTCCACAAGAACTGTTTTAGCGAAAGGCTTCTTGAGGGGAAAGCTGAAACTCTGTGAGATGATTTCACAGAACACAAAGAAGTTTCTCCGAAAGCTTCCTTCTCTTTGTTATCGGACGATATTTCCTTTGGCCCTATGGTCTTCAAAGGGATCCAAAATATCTGTTCTCAGATTCCACAGAAATAAGGCTAGCAAAGAGATCCACGAAATACAGATGTAACTCTGTGAGATGAATTAACAGAGCACTAAGGAGTTTCTCAGGAAACTTCTATCCAGATTTCATCTGAGGATATTTCCTTTTTCACCATAGCCCTCTATGGGCTTCTAAATATCACTTTGCCAATTCCAGAAGAACTTTCTTAGCGAAAGGCTTCTTGAGGGGAAAGCTGTATCTCTGTGAGATGATTTCACAGAACAGAAAGAAGTTTCTCAGAAATCTTCTTTGTCTTTGTTATCGGAGGATATTTCCTTTGGCCCTATAGTCTTCAAAGGGATCCGAAATATCTGTTCTCAGATTCCACAGAAATAAGGCTAGCAAAGAGATCCACGAAATACAGATGTAACTCTGTGAGATGAATTAACAGAACACTAAGCAGTTTCTCAGGAACCTTCTTTCCAGATTTCATCTGAGGATATTTCCTTTTTCACCATAGCCTTCTATGGGCTTCCAAATATCACTTTGCCAATTCCACAAGAACTGTCTTAGCGAAAGGCTTCTTGAGGGGAAAGCTGTATCTCTGTGAGATGATTTCACAGAACACTAAGAAGTTTCACAGAAAGCTTATTTCTCTTTTTTATCGGAGGATATTTCCTTGGGCCCTATAGTCTTCAAAGGGATACGAAATATCTGTTCTCAGATTCCACAGAAATAAGGCTAGCAAAGAGATGCACGAAATACAGATGATACTCTTTGAGATGAATTAACAGAACAGTAAGCTGTTTCTCAGGAAGCTTCTTTACAGATTTCATCTGAGGATATTTCCTTTTTCACCATAGCCCTCTAAGGGCTTCCAAATATCACTTTGCCAATTCCACAAGAACTGTCTTAGAGAAAGGCTTCTTGAGGGGAAACCTGTAACTCTGTGAGATGATTTCACAGAACACAAAGAAGTTTCTCAGAAAGCTTCTTTCTCATTGTTATCAGAGGATATTACCTTTGGCCCTATAGTCTGAAAAGGGATCCGAAATATCTGTTCTCAGATTCCACAGAAATAAGGCTAGCAAAGAGATCCACGAAATACAGATGTAACTCTGTGAGATGAATTAACAGAACAGCAAGCAGTTTCTCAGGAAGCTTCTTTCCAGATTTCATCTGAGGATATTTCCTTTTACACCATAGCCCTCTTTGGGCTTCCAAATATCACTTTGCCAATTCCACAAGAATTTGTTAGCAAAAGGCTTCTTGAGGTGAAAGCTGTAACTCTGTGAGATGATTTCACAGAACACAAAGAAGTTTCTCAGAACGCTTCTTTCTCTTTGTTATCGGAGGATATTTCCTTTGGCCCTATGGTCTTCAAAGGGATCCGAAATATCTGTTCTCAGATTCCACAGAAATAAGGCTAGCAAAGAGATCCACGAATTACAGATGTAACTCTGTGACATGAATTTACAGAAAACTAAGCAGTTTCTCAGGAAGCTTCTTTCCAGATTTCATCTGAGGATATTTCGTTTTTCACCATAGCACTCTAGGGGCTTCCAAATATCACTTTGCCAATTCCACAAGAACTGTCTTAGCGAAAGTCTTCTTGAGGGGAAACCTGTAACTCTGTGAGATGATTTCACAGAAAAAAAGAAGTTTTTCAGAAAGCTTCTTTCTCTTTGTTATCGGAGGATATTTCCTTGGGCCCTATAGTCTTCAAAGGGATCCGAAATATCTGTTCTCAGATTCCACAGAAATAAGGCTAGCAAAGAGATCCACGAAATACAGATGATACTCTGTGAGATGAATTAACAGAACAGTAAGAAGTTTCTCAGGAACCTTCTTTCCAGATTTCATCTGAGGATATTTCCTTTTACACCATAGCCCTCTAGGGGCTTCCAAATATCACTTTGCCAATTCCACAAGAACTGTCTTAGCGAAAGGCTTCTTGAGGGGAAAGCTGTAACTCTGTGAGATGATTTCACAGAACACAAAGAAGTTTCTCAGAAAGCTTCTTTTTCTTTGTTATCGGAGGATATTTCCTTTGGCCCTATAGTCTTCAAAGGGATCCGAAATATCTATTCTCAGATTCCACAGAAATAAGGCTAGCAAAGAGATCCACGAAATACAGATGTAACTCTGTGAGATGAATTAACAGAACACTAAACAGTTTCTCAGGAAGCTTCTTTCCAGATTTCATCTGAGGATATTTCCTTTTTCACCATAGCCCTCTATGGGCTTCCAAATATCACTTTGCCAATTCCACAAGAACTGTCTTAGCGAAAGGCTTCCTGAAGGGAAAGCTGTAACTCTGTGAGATGATTTCACAGAACACAACGAAGTTTCTCAGAAAGCTTCTATCTCTTCGTTATCGGAGGATATTTCCTTTGGCCCTATAGTCTTCAAGGGGATCCTAATTATCTGTTCTCAGATTCCACAGAGATAAGGCTAGCAAAGAGATCCACGAAATACAGATGTAACTCTGTGAGATGAATTAACAGAACACTAAACAGTTTCTCAGGAAGCTTCTTTACAGATTTCATCTGAGAATATTTTCCTTTTCACCATATCCCTCTATGGGCTTCCAAATATCACTTTGCCAATTCCACAAGAACTGTCTTAGCGAAAGGTTTTTGAGTGGAAAGCTGTAACCCTGTGAGATGATTTCATAGAACACAAAGAAGTTTCTCAGAAAGCTTCTTTCTCTTTGTTATCGGAGGATATTTCCCTTGGCGCTATAGTCTTCAAGGGGATCCTAAATATCTGTTCTCAGATTCCACAGAAATTAGGCTAGCAAAGAGATCCACGAAATACAGATGTAACTCTGTGAGATGAATTAAGAGAACACTAAACAGTTTCTCAGGAAGCTTCTTTCCAGATTTCATCTGAGGATATTTACTTTTTAACCATAGCCCTCTATGGGCTTCCAAATATCACTTAGCCAATTCCACAAGAACTGTCTTAGCGAAAGGCTTCTTGAGGGGAAAGCTGAAACTCTGTGAGATGATTTCACAGAACACAAAGAAGTTTCTCAGAAAGCTTCTTTCTCTTTGTTATCGGAGGATATTTCCTTTGGCCCTATGGTCTTCAAAGGGATCCAAAATATCTGTTCTCAGATACCACAGAAATAAGGCTAGCTTTGAGATCCACGAAATACAGATGTAACTCTGTGAGATGAACTAACAGAGCACTAAGGAGTTTCTCAGGAAACTTCTATCCAGATTTCATATGAGGATATTTCCTTTTTCACCGTAGCCCTCAATTGGCTTCTAAATATCACTTTGCCAATTCCACAAGAACTGTCTTAGCGAAAGGCTTCTTGAGGGGAAAGCTGTATCTCTGTGAGATGATTTCACAGAACCCAAAGAAGTTTCTCAGAAATCTTCTTTCTCTTTGTTATCGGAGGATATTTCCTTTGGCCCTATGGTCTTCAAAGGGATCCGAAATATCTGTTCTCAGATTCCACAGAAATAAGGCTAGCAAAGAGATCCACGAAATACAGAAGTAACTCTGTGAGTTGAATTAACAGAACACTAAGCAGTTTCTCAGGAACCTTCTTTCCAGATTTCATCTGAGGATATTTCCTTTTTCACCATAGCCTTCTATGGGCTTCCAAATATCACTTTGCCAATTCCACAAGAACTGTCTTAGCGAAAGGCTTCTTGAGGGGAAAGCTGTATCTCTGTGAGATGATTTCACAGAACACTAAGAATTTTCACAGAAAGCTTATTTCTCTTTCTTATCGGAGGATATTTCCTTGGGCCCTATAGTCTTCAAAGGGATCCGAAATATCTGTTCTCAGATTCCACAGAAATAAGGCTAGCAAAGAGATCCACGAAATACAGATATAACTCAGTGAGATGAATTAACAGAACAGTAAGCAGTTTCTCAAGAAGCTTCTTTCCAGATTTCATCTGAGAATATTTCCTTTTTCACCAGAGCCCTCTAAGGGCTTCCAAATATCACTTTGCCAATTCCACAAGAACTGTCTTAGCGAAAGGCTTCTTGAGGGGAAACAGTAACTCTGTGAGATGATTTCACAGAACACAAAGAAGTTTCTCAGAAAGCTTCTTTTTCTTTGTTATCGGAGGATATTTCCTTTGGCCCTATAGTCTGCAAAGGGATCCGAAATATCTGTTCTCAGATTCCAGATAAATAAGGCCAACAAAGAGATCCACGAAATACAGATGTAACTCCGTGAGATGAATTAACAGAACACTAAGCAGGTTCTCAGGAATATTCTTTCCAGATTTCATCTGAGGATATTTCGTTTTTCACCATAGCACTCTAGGGGCTTCCAAATATCACTTTGCCAATTCCACAAGAACTGTCTTAGCGAAAGGCTTCTTGAGGGGAAAGCTGTAACTCTGTGAGATGATTTCACAGAAAAAAAGAAGTTTCTTAGAAAGCTTCTTTCTCTTTGTTATCGGAGGACATTTCCTTGGGCCCTATAGTCTTCAAAGGGATCCGAAATATCTGTTCTCAGATTCCACAGAAATAATGCTTGCAAAGAGATCCACGAAATACAGATGATACTCTGTGAGATGAATTAACAGAACAGTAAGCAGTTTCTCAGGAAGCTTCTTTCCAGATTTCATCTGAAGATATTTCCTTTTACACCATAGCCCTCTAGGGGCTTCCAAGTATCACTTTGCCAATTCCACAAGAACTGTCTTAGCGAAAGGCTTCTTGAGGGGAAAGCTGTAACTCTGTGAGATGATTTCACAGAACACAAAGAAGTTTCTCAGAAAGCTTCTTTCTCTTTGTTATCGGAGGATATTTCCTTTGGCGCTATAGTCTTCAAGGGGATCCTAAATATCTGTACTCAGATTCCACAGAAATTAGGCTAGCAAAGAGATCCACGAAATACAGATGTAACTCTGTGAAATGAATTAACAGATCACTAAACAGTTTCTCAGGAAGCTTCTTTCCAGATTTCATCTGAGGATATTTACTTTTTAACCATAGCCCTCTATGGGCTTCCAAATATCTCTTCGCCAATTCCACAAGAACTGATTTAGCGAAAGGCTTCTTGAGGGGAAAGCTGAAACTCTGTGAGATGATTTCACAGAACACAAAGGAGTTTCTCAGAAAGCTTCTTTCTCTTTGTTATCGGAGGATATTTCCTTTGGCCCTATGGTCTTCAAAGGGATCCAAAATATCTGTTCTCAGATTCCACAGAAATAAGGCTAGCAAAGAGATCCACGAAATACAGATGTAACTCTGTGAGATGAATTAACAGAGCACTAAGGAGTTTCTCAGGAAACTTCTATGCAGATTTCTTCTGAGGATATTTCCTTTTTCACCATAGCCCTCTATGGGCTTCTAAATATCACTTTGCCAATTCCACAAGAACTGTCTTAGCGAAAGGCTTCATGAGGGGAAAGCTGTATCTCTGTGAGATGATTTCACAGAACCCAAAGAAGTTTCTCAGAAATCTTCTTTCTCTTTGTTATCGGAGGATATTTCCTTTGGCCCTATAGTCTTCAAAGGGATCCGAAATATCTGTTCTCAGATTCCACAGAAATAAGGCTAGCAAAGAGATCCACGAAATACAGAAGTAACTCTGTGAGATGAATTAACAGAACACTAAGCAGTTTCTCAGGAACCTTCTTTCCAGATTTCATCTGAGGATATTTCCTTTTTCACCATAGCCTTCTATGGGCTTCCAAATATCACTTTGCCAATTCCACAAGAACTGTCTTAGCGAAAGGCTTCTTGAGGGGAAAGCTGTATCTCTGTGAGATGATTTCACAGAACACTAAGAATTTTCACAGAAAGCTTATTTCTCTTTCTTATCGGAGGATATTTCCTTGGGCCCTATAGTCTTCAAAGGGATCCGAAATATCTGTTCTCAGATTCCACAGAAATAAGGCTAGCAAAGAGATCCACGAAATACAGATATAACTCAGTGAGATGAATTAACAGAACAGTAAGCAGTTTCTCAAGAAGCTTCTTTCCAGATTTCATCTGAGGATATTTCCTTTTTCACCAGAGCCCTCTAAGGGTTTCCAAATATCACTTTGCCAATTCCACAAGAACTGTCTTAGCGAAAGGCTTCTTGAGGGGAAACAGTAACTCTGTGAGATGATTTCACAGAACACAAAGAAGTTTCTCAGAAAGCTTCTTTTTCTTTGTTATCGGAGGATATTTCCTTTGTTCCTATAGTCTTCAAAGGGATCCGAAATATCTGTTCTCAGATTCCAGAGAAATAAGGCCAACAAAGAGATCCACGAAATACAGATGTAACTCCGTGAGATGAATTAACAGAACACTAAGCAGATTCTCAGGAATATTCTTTCCAGATTTCATCTGAGGATATTTCGTTTTTCACCATAGCACTCTAGGGGCTTCCAAATATCACTTTGCCAATTCCACAAGAACTGCCTTAGC
Organism: Macaca nemestrina; assembly: GCF_043159975.1. NCBI lineage: Eukaryota > Metazoa > Chordata > Mammalia > Primates > Cercopithecidae > Macaca > Macaca nemestrina. Next base: position 103,296,878 of record NC_092138.1, on the reverse strand, counting down.
GAAAGGCTTCTTGAGGGGAAAGCTGTAACTCTGTGAGATGATTTCACAGAAAAAAAGAAGTTTCTTAGAAAGCTTCTTTCTCTTTGTTATCGGAGGACATTTCCTTGGGCCCTATAGTCTTCAAAGGGATCCGAAATATCTGTTCTCAGATTCCACAGAAATAATGCTTGCAAAGAGATCCACGAAATGCAGATGATACTCTGTGAGATGAATTAACAGAACAGTAAGCAGTTTCTCAGGAAACTTCTTTCCAGATTTCATCTGAAGATATTTCCTTTTACACCATAGCCCTCTAGGGGCTTCCAAGTATCACTTTGCCAATTCCACAAGAACTGTCTTAGCGAAAGGCTTCTTGAGGGGAAAGCTGTAACTCTGTGAAATGATTTCACAGAACACAAAGAAGTTTCTCAGAAAGCTTCTTTCTCTTTGTTATCGGAGGATATTTCCTTTGGCGCTATAGTCTTCAAGGGGATCCTAAATATCTGTACTCAGATTCCACAGAAATTAGGCTAGCAAAGAGACCACGAAATACAGATGTAACTCTGTGAAATGAATTAACAGATCACTAAACAGTTTCTCAGGAAGCTTCTTTCCAGATTTCATCTGAGGATATTTACTTTTTAACCATAGCCCTCTATGGGCTTCCAAATATCACTTAGCCAATTCCACAAGAACTGATTTAGCGAAAGGCTTCTTGAGGGGAAAGCTGAAACTCTGTGAGATGATTTCACAGAACACAAAGAAGTTTCTCAGAAAGCTTCTTTCTCTTTGTTATCGGAGGATATTTCCTTTGGCCCTATGGTCTTCAAAGGGATCCAAAATATCTGTTCTCAGATTCCACAGAAATAAGGCTAGCAAAGAGATCCACGAAATACAGATGTAACTCTGTGAGATGTATTAACAGAGCACTAAGGAGTTTCTCAGGAAACTTCTATCCAGATTTCATCTGAGGATATTTCCTTTTTCACCCTAGCCCTCTATGGGCTTCTAAATATCACTTTGCCAATTCCACAAGAACTGTCTTAGCGAAAGGCTTCTTGAGGGCAAAGCTGTATCTCTGTGAGATGATTTCACAGAACCCAAAGAAGTTTCTCAGAAATCTTCTTTCTCTTTGTTATCGGAGGATATTTCCTTTGGCCCTATAGTCTTCAAAGGGATCCGAAATATCTGTTCTCAGATTCCACAGAAATAAGGCTAGCAAAGAGATCCACGAAATACAGATCTAACTCTGTGAGATGAATTAACAGAACACTGAGCAGTTTCTCAGGAACCTTCTTTCCAGATTTCATCTGAGGATATTTCCTTTTTCACCATAGCCTTCTATGGGCTTCCAAATATCACTTTGCCAATTCCACAAGAACTGTCTTAGCGAAAGGCTTCTTGAGGGGAAAGCTGTATCTCTGTGAGATGATTTCACAGAACACTAAGAAGTTTCAGAGAAAACTTATTTCTCTTTGTTATCGGAGGATATTTCCTTGGGCCCTATAGTCTTCAAAGGGATCCGAAATATCTGTTCTCAGATTCCACAGAAATAAGGCTAGCAAAGAGATCCACGAAATACAGATGTAACTCTGTGAGATGAATTAACAGAACACTGAGCAGTTTCTCAGGAACCTTCTTTCCAGATTTCATCTGAGGATATTTCCTTTTTCACCATAGCCTTCTATGGGCTTCCAAATATCACTTTGCCAATTCCACAAGAACTGTCTTAGCGAAAGGCTTCTTGAGGGGAAAGCTGTATCTCTGTGAGATGATTTCACAGAACACTAAGAAGTTTCAGAGAAAACTTATTTCTCTTTGTTATCGGAGGATATTTCCTTGGGCCCTATAGTCTTCAAAGGGATCCGAAATATCTGTTCTCAGATTCCACAGAAATAAGGCTAGCAAAGAGATCCACGAAATACAGATGTAACTCAGTGAGATGAATTAACAGAACAGTAAGCAGTTTCTCAAGAAGCTTCTTTCCAGATTTCATCTGAGGATATTTCCTTTTTCACCAGAGCCCTCTAAGGGCTTCCAAATATCACTTTGCCAATTCCACAAGAACTGTCTTAGCGAAAGGCTTCTTGAGGGGAAACAGTAACTCTGTGAGATGATTTCACAGAACACAAAGAAGTTTCTCAGAAAGCTTCTTTTTCTTTGTTATCGGAGGATATTTCCTTTGTTCCTATAGTCTTCAAAGGGATCCGAAATATCTGTTCTCAGATTCCAGATAAATAAGGCCAACAAAGAGATCCACGAAATACAGATGTAACTCAGTGAGATGAATTAACAGAACAGTAAGCAGTTTCTCAAGAAGCTTCTTTCCAGATTTCATCTGAGGATATTTCCTTTTTCAACAGAGCCCTCTAAGGGCTTCCAAATATCACTTTGCCAATTCCACAAGAACTGTCTTAGCGAAAGACTTCTTGAGGGGAAACAGTAACTCTGTGAGATGATTTCACAGAACACAAAGAAGTTTCTCAGCAAGCTTCTTTTTCTTTGTTATCGGAGGATATTTCCTTTGTTCCTATAGTCTTCAAAGGGATCCGAAATATCTGTTCTCAGATTCCAGAGAAATAAGGCCAACAAAGAGATCCACGAAATACAGATGTAACTCCGTGAGATGAATTAACAGAACACTAATCAGATTCTCAGGAATATTCTTTCCAGATTTCATCTGAGGATATTTCGTTTTTCACCATAGCACTCTAGGGGCTTCCAAATATCACTTTGCCAATTCCACAAGAACTGTCTTAGCGAAAGGCTTCTTGAGGGGAAAGCTGTAACTCTGTGAGATGATTTCACAGAAAAAAAGAAGTTTCTTAGAAAGCTTCTTTCTCTTTGTTATCGGAGGATATTTCCTTGGGCCCTATAGTCTTCAAAGGGATCCGAAATATCTGTTCTCAGATTCCACAGAAATAAGGCTAGCAAAGAGATCCACGAAATACAGATGATACTCTGTGAGATGAATTAACAGAACAGTAAGCAGTTTCTCAGGAAGCTTCTTTCCAGATTTCATCTGAAGATATTTCCTTTTACACCATAGCCCTCTAGGGGCTAACAAGTATCACTTTGCCAATTCCACAAGAACTGTCTTAGCGAAAGGCTTCTTGAGGGGAAAGCTGTAACTCTGTGAGATGATATCACAGAACACAAAGAAGTTTCTCAGAAAGCTTCTTTCTCTTTGTTATCGGAGGATATTTCCTTTGGCGCTATAGTCTTCAAGGGGATCCTAAATATCTGTACTCAGATTCCACAGAAATTAGGCTAGCAAAGAGATCCACGAAATACAGATGTAACTCTGTGAGATGAATTAACAGATCACTAAACAGTTTCTCAGGAAGCTTCTTTCCAGATTTCATCTGAGGATATTTACTTTTTAACCATAGCCCTCTATGGGCTTCCAAATATCACTTAGCCAATTCCACAAGAACTGATTTAGCGAAAGGCTTCTTGAGGGGAAAGCTGAAACTCTGTGAGATGATTTCACAGAACACAAAGAAGTTTCTCAGAAAGCTTCTTTCTCTTTGTTATCGGAGGATATTTCCTTTGGCCCTATGGTCTTCAAAGGGATCCAAAATATCTGTTCTCAGATTCCACAGAAATAAGGCTAGCAAAGAGATCCACGAAATACAGATGTAACTCTGTGAGATGAATTAACAGAGCACTAAGGAGTTTCTCAGGAAACTTCTATCCAGATTTCATCTGAGGATATTTCCTTTTTCACCATAGCCCTCTATGGGCTTCTAAATATCACTTTGCCAATTCCACAAGAACTGTCTTAGCGAAAGGCTTCTTGAGGGGAAAGCTGTATCTCTGTGAGATGATTTCACAGAACCCAAAGAAGTTTCTCAGAAATCTTCTTTCTCTTTGTTATCGGAGGATATTTCCTTTGGCCCTATAGTCTGCAAAGGGATCCGAAATATCTGTTCTCAGATTCCACAGAAATAAGGCTAGCAAAGAGATCCACGAAATACAGATGTAACTCTGTGAGATGAATTAACAGAACACTGAGCAGTTTCTCAGGAACCTTCTTTCCAGATTTCATCTGAGGATATTTCCTTTTTCACCATAGCCTTCTATGGGCTTCCAAATATCACTTTGCCAATTCCACAAGAACTGTCTTAGCGAAAGGCTTCTTGAGGGGAAATCTGTATCTCTGTGAGATGATTTCACAGAACACCAAGAAGTTTCAGAGAAAACTTATTTCTCTTTGTTATCGGAGGATATTTCCTTGGGCCCTATAGTCTTCAAAGGGATCCGAAATATCTGTTTTCAGATTCCACAGAAATAAGGCTAGCAAAGATATCCACGAAATATAGATGTAACTCAGTGAGATGAATTAAAAGAACAGTAAGCAGTTTCTCAAGAAGCTTCTTTCCAGATTTCATCTGAGGATATTTCCTTTTTCACCAGAGCTCTCTAAGGGCTTCCAAATATCACTTTGCCAATTCCACAGGAACTGTCTTAGCGAAAGGCTTCTTGAGGGGAAACAGTAACTCTGTGAGATGATTTCACAGAACACAAAGAAGTTTCTCAGAAAGCTTCTTTTTCTTTGTTATCGGAGGATATTTCCTTTGTTCCTATAGTCTTCAAAGGGATCCGAAATATCTGTTCTCAGATTCCAGATAAATAAGGCCAACAAAGAGATCCACGAAATACAGATGTAACTCAGTGAGATGAATTAACAGAACAGTAAGCAGTTTCTCAAGAAGCTTCTTTCCAGATTTCATCTGAGGATATTTCCTTTTTCACCAGAGCCTTCTAAGGGCTTCCAAATATCACTTTGCCAATTCCACAAGAAGTGTCTTAGCGAAAGGCTTCTTGAGGGGAAACAGTAACTCTGTGAGATGATTTCACAGAACACAAAGAAGTTTCTCAGAAAGCTTCTTTTTCTTTGTTATCGGAGGGTATTTCCTTTGTTCCTATAGTCTTCAAAGGGATCCGAAATATCTGTTCTCAGATTCCAGAGAAATAAGGCCAACAAAGAGATCCACGAAATACAGATGTAACTCCGTGAGATGAATTAACAGAACACTAAGCAGATTCTCAGGAATATTCTTTCCAGATTTCATCTGAGGATATTACATTTTTCACCATAGCACTCTAGGGGCTTCCAAATATCACTTTGCCAATTCCACAAGAACTGTCTTAGCGAAAGGCTTCTTGAGGGGAAAGCTGTAACTCTGTGAGATGATTTCACAGAACACAAAGAAGTTTCTCAGAAAGCTTCTTTCTCTTTGTTATCGGAGGATATTTCCTTGGGCCCTATAGTCTTCAAAGGGATCCGAAATATCTGTTCTCAGATTCCACAGAAATCAGGCTAGCAAAGAGATCCACGAATACAGATGTAACTCTGTGAGATGAATGAAAAGAACACTAAGCAGTTTCTCAGGAAGCTTCTTTCCAGATTTCATCTGAGGATATTTCTTTTTCACCATAGACCTCTATGGGCTTCCAAATATCACTTTGCCAATTCCACAAAAACTGTCTTAGCGAAAGGCTTCCAGAGGGGAAAGCTGTAACTCTGTGAGATGATTTCACAGAACACAACGAAGTTTCTCAGAAAGCTTCTTTCTCTTTGTTATCGGAGGATATTTCCTTTGGCCCTATAGTCTTCAAGGGGATCCTAATTATCTGTTCTCAGATTCCACAGAAATAAGGCTAGCAAAGAGATCCACGAAATACAGATGTAACTCTGTGAGATGAATTAAAAGAACACTGAGCAGTTTCTCAGGAACCTTCTTTCCAGATTTCACCTGAGGATATTTCCTTTTTCACCATAGCCTTCTATGGGCTTCCAAATATCACTTTGCCAATTCCACAAGAACTGTCTTAGCGAAAGGCTTCTTGAGGGGAAAGCTGTATCTCTGTGAGATGATTTCACAGAACACTAAGAAGTTTCACAGAAAACTTATTTCTCTTTGTTATCGGAGGATATTTCCTTGGGCCCTATAGTCTTCAAAGGGATCCGAAATATCTGTTCTCAGATTCCACAGAAAGAAGGCTAGCAAAGAGATCCACGAAATACAGATGTAACTCTGTGAGATGAATTAACAGAACACTGAGAAGTTTCTCAGGAACATTCTTTCCAGATTTCATCTGAGGATATTTCCTTTTTCACCATAGCCTTCTATGGGCTTCCAAATATCACTTTGCCAATTCCACAAGAACTGTCTTAGCGAAAGGCTTCTTGAGGGGAAAGCTGTATCTCTGTGAGATGATTTCACAGAACACTAAGAAGTTTCAGAGAAAACTTATTTCTCTTTGTTACCGGAGGATATTTCCTTGGGCCCTATAGTCTTCAAAGGGATTCGAAATATCTGTTTTCAGATTCCACAGAAATAAGGCTAGCAAAGATATCCACGAAATATAGATGTAACTCAGTGAGATGAATTAACAGAACAGTAAGCAGTTTCTCAAGAAGCTTCTTTCCAGATTTCATCTGAGGATATTTCCTTTTTCACCAGAGCTCTCTAAGGGCTTCCAAATATCACTTTGCCAATTCCACAAGAACTGTCTTAGCGAAAGGCTTCTTGAGGGGAAACAGTAACTCTGTGAGATGATTTCACAGAACACAAAGAAGTTTCTCAGAAAGCTTCTTTTTCTTTGTTATCGGAGGATATTTCCTTTGTTCCTATAGTCTTCAAAGGGATCCGAAATATCTGTTCTCAGATTCCAGATAAATAAGGCCAACAAAGAGATCCACGAAATACAGATGTAACTCAGTGAGATGAATTAACAGAACAGTAAGCAGTTTCTCAAGAAGCTTCTTTCCAGATTTCATCTGAGGATATTTCCTTTTTCACCAGAGCCTTCTAAGGGCTTCCAAATATCACTTTGCCAATTCCACAAGAAGTGTCTTAGCGAAAGGTTTCTTGAGGGGAAACAGTAACTCTGTGAGATGATTTCACAGAACACAAAGAAGTTTCTCAGAAAGCTTCTTTTTCTTTGTTATCGGAGGGTATTTCCTTTGTTCCTATAGTCTTCAAAGGGATCCGAAATATCTGTTCTCAGATTCCAGAGAAATAAGGCCAACAAAGAGATCCACGAAATACAGATGTAACTCCGTGAGATGAATTAACAGAACACTAAGCAGATTCTCAGGAATATTCTTTCCAGATTTCATCTGAGGATATTACATTTTTCACCATAGCACTCTAGGGGCTTCCAAATATCACTTTGCCAATTCCACAAGAACTGTCTTAGCGAAAGGCTTCTTGAGGGGAAAGCTGTAACTCTGTGAGATGATTTCACAGAACACAAAGAAGTTTCTCAGAAAGCTTCTTTCTCTTTGTTATCGGAGGATATTTCCTTGGGCCCTATAGTCTTCAAAGGGATCCGAAATATCTGTTCTCAGATTCCACAGAAATCAGGCTAGCAAAGAGATCCACGAATACAGATGTAACTCTGTGAGATGAATGAAAAGAACACTAAGCAGTTTCTCAGGAAGCTTCTTTCCAGATTTCATCTGAGGATATTTCTTTTTCACCATAGACCTCTATGGGCTTCCAAATATCACTTTGCCAATTCCACAAAAACTGTCTTAGCGAAAGGCTTCCAGAGGGGAAAGCTGTAACTCTGTGAGATGATTTCACAGAACACAACGAAATTTCTCAGAAAGCTTCTTTCTCTTTGTTATCGGAGGATATTTCCTTTGGCCCTATAGTCTTCAAGGGGATCCTAATTATCTGTTCTCAGATTCCACAGAAATAAGGCTAGCAAAGAGATCCACGAAATACAGATGTAACTCTGTGAGATGAATTAAAAGAACACTGAGCAGTTTCTCAGGAACCTTCTTTCCAGATTTCATCTGAGGATATTTCCTTTTTCACCATAGCCTTCTATGGGCTTCCAAATATCACTTTGCCAATTCCACAAGAACTGTCTTAGCGAAAGGCTTCTTGAGGGGAAAGCTGTATCTCTGTGAGATGATTTCACAGAACACTAAGAAGTTTCACAGAAAACTTATTTCTCTTTGTTATCGGAGGATATTTCCTTGGGCCCTATAGTCTTCAAAGGGATCCGAAATATCTGTTCTCAGATTCCACAGAAATAAGGCTAGCAAAGAGATCCACGAAATACAGATGTAACTCAGTGAGATGAATTAACAGAACAGTAAGCAGTTTCTCAAGAAGCTTCTTTCCAGATTTCATCTGAGGATATTTCCTTTCTCACCAGAGCCCTCTAAGGGCTTCCAAATATCACTTTGCCAATTCCACAAGAACTGTCTTAGCGAAAGGCTTCTTGAGGGGAAACAGTAACTCTGTGAGATGATTTCACAGAACACAAAGAAGTTTCTCAGAAAGCTTCTTTTTCTTTGTTATCGGAGGATATTTCCTTTGATCCTATAGTCTTCAAAGGGATCCGAAATATCTGTTCTCAGATTCCAGATAAATAAGGCCAACAAAGAGATCCACGAAATACAGATGTAACTCAGTGAGATGAATTAACAGAACAATAAGCAGTTTCTCAAGAAGCTTCTTTCCAGATTTCATCTGAGGATATTTCCTTTTTCACCAGAGCCTTCTAAGGGCTTCCAAATATCACTTTGCCAATTCCAGAAGAACTGTCTTAGCGAAAGGCTTCTTGAGGGGAAACAGTAACTCTGTGAGATGATTTCACAGAACACAAAGAAGTTTCTCAGAAAGCTTCTTTTTCTTTGTTATCGGAGGGTATTTCCTTTGTTCCTATAGTCTTCAAAGGGATCCGAAATATCTGTTCTCAGATTCCAGAGAAATAAGGCCAACAAAGAGATCCACGAAATACAGATGTAACTCCGTGAGATGAATTAACAGAACACTAAGCAGATTCTCAGGAATATTCTTTCCAGATTTCATCTGAGGATATTACATTTTTCATCATAGCACTCTAGGGGCTTCCAAATATCACTTTGCCAATTCCACAAGAACTGTCTTAGCGAAAGGCTTCTTGAGGGGAAAGCTGTAACTCTGTGAGATGATTTCACAGAAAAAAAGAATTTTCTCAGAAAGCTTCTTTCTCTTTGTTGTCGGAGGATATTTCCTTGGGCCCTATAGTCTTCAAAGGGATCCGAAATATCTGTTCTCAGATTCCACAGAAATAAGGCTAGCAAAGAGATCCACGAAATACAGATGTAACTCTGTGAGATGAATGAAAAGAACACTAAGCAGTTTCTCAGGAAGCTTCTTTCCAGATTTCATCTGAGGATATTTCTTTTTCACCATAGACCTCTATGGGTTTCCAAATATCACTTTGCCAATTCCACAAAAACTGTCTTAGCGAAAGGCTTCCAGAGGGGAAAGCTGTAACTCTGTGAGATGATTTCACAGAACACAACGAAGTTTCTCAGAAAGCTTCTTTCTCTTTGTTATCGGAGGATATTTCCTTTGGCCCTATAGTCTTCAAGGGGATCCTAATTATCTGTTCTCAGATTCCACAGAAATAAGGCTAGCAAAGAGATCCACGAAATACAGATGTAACTCTGTGAGATGAATTAAAAGAACACTGAGCAGTTTCTCAGGAACCTTCTTTCCAGATTTCATCTGAGGATATTTCCTTTTTCACCATAGCCTTCTATGGGCTTCCAAATATCACTTTGCCAATTCCACAAGAACTGTCTTAGCGAAAGGCTTCTTGAGGGGAAAGCTGTATCTCTGTGAGATGATTTCACAGAACACTAAGAAGTTTCACAGAAAACTTATTTCTCTTTGTTATCGGAGGATATTTCCTTGGGCCCTATAGTCTTCAAAGGGATCCGAAATATCTGTTCTCAGATTCCACAGAAATAAGGCTAGCAAAGAGATCCACGAAATACAGATGTAACTCAGTGAGATGAATTAACAGAACAGTAAGCAGTTTCTCAAGAAGCTTCTTTCCAGATTTCATCTGAGGATATTTCCTTTCTCACCAGAGCCCTCTAAGGGCTTCCAAATATCACTTTGCCAATTCCACAAGAACTGTCTTAGCGAAAGGCTTCTTGAGGGGAAACAGTAACTCTGTGAGATGATTTCACAGAACACAAAGAAGTTTCTCAGAAAGCTTCTTTTTCTTTGTTATCGGAGGATATTTCCTTTGATCCTATAGTCTTCAAAGGGATCCGAAATATCTGTTCTCAGATTCCAGATAAATAAGGCCAACAAAGAGATCCACGAAATACAGATGTAACTCAGTGAGATGAATTAACAGAACAGTAAGCAGTTTCTCAAGAAGCTTCTTTCCAGATTTCATCTGAGGATATTTCCTTTTTCACCAGAGCCTTCTAAGGGCTTCCAAATATCACTTTGCCAATTCCAGAAGAACTGTCTTAGCGAAAGGCTTCTTGAGGGGAAACAGTAACTCTGTGAGATGATTTCACAGAACACAAAGAAGTTTCTCAGAAAGCTTCTTTTTCTTTGTTATCGGAGGGTATTTCCTTTGTTCCTATAGTCTTCAAAGGGATCCGAAATATCTGTTCTCAGATTCCAGAGAAATAAGGCCAACAAAGAGATCCACGAAATACAGATGTAACTCCGTGAGATGAATTAACAGAACACTAAGCAGATTCTCAGGAATATTCTTTCCAGATTTCATCTGAGGATATTACATTTTTCATCATAGCACTCTAGGGGCTTCCAAATATCACTTTGCCAATTCCACAAGAACTGTCTTAGCGAAAGGCTTCTTGAGGGGAAAGCTGTAACTCTGTGAGATGATTTCACAGAAAAAAAGAATTTTCTCAGAAAGCTTCTTTCTCTTTGTTGTCGGAGGATATTTCCTTGGGCCCTATAGTCTTCAAAGGGATCCGAAATATCTGTTCTCAGATTCCACAGAAATAAGGCTAGCAAAGAGATCCACGAAATACAGATGTAACTCTGTGAGATGAATGAAAAGAACACTAAGCAGTTTCTCAGGAAGCTTCTTTCCAGATTTCATCTGAGGATATTTCTTTTTCACCATAGACCTCTATGGGCTTCCAAATATCACTTTGCCAATTCCACAAAAACTGTCTTAGCGAAAGGCTTCTTGAGGGGAAAGCTGTAACTCTGTGAGATGATTTCACAGAAAAAAAGAAGTTTCTCAGAAAGCTTCTTTCTCTTTGTTATCGGAGGATATTTCCTTGGGCCCTATAGTCTTCAAGGGGATCCTAATTATCTGTTCTCAGATTCCACAGAGATAAGCCTAGCAAAGAGATCCACGAAATACAGATGTAACTCTGTGAGATGAATTAACAGAACACTAAGCAGTTTCTCACGAAGCTTCTTTCCAGATTTCATCGGAGGATATTTCCTTTTTCACCATAGCCCTCTAAGGGCTCCCAAATATCACTTTGTCAATTCCACAAGAACTGTCTTAGCGAAAGGCTTCCTGAGGATTAAGCTGTAATTCTGTGAGATGATTTCACAGAAAAAAGAAGTTTCTCAGAAAGCTTCTTTGTCTTTGTTATCGGAGGATATTTCCTTGGGCCCTATAGTCTTCAAAGGGATCCGAAATATCTGTTCTCAGATTCCACAGAAAGAAGGCTAGCAAAGAGATCCACGAAATACAGATGATACTCTGTGAGGTGAATTAACAGAACAGTAAGCAGTTTCTCAGGAAGCTTCTTTCCAGATTTAATCTGAGGATATTTCCTTTTACACCATAGCCCTCTAGGGGCTCCCAAATATCACTTTGTCAATTCCACAAGAACTGTCTTAGCGAAAGGCTTCTTGAGGGGAAAGCTGTAACTCTGTGAGATGATTTCACAGAAAAAAAGAAGTTTCTTAGAAAGCTTCTTTCTCTTTGTTATCGGAGGATATTTCCTTGGGCCCTATAGTCTTCAAAGGGATCCGAAATATCTGTTCTCAGATTCCACAGAAATAAGGCTAGCAAAGAGATCCACGAAATACAGATGATACTCTGTGAGATGAATTAACAGAACAGTAAGCAGTTTCTCAGGAAGCTTCTTTCCAGATTTCATCTGAAGATATTTCCTTTTACACCATAGCCCTCTAGGGGCTAACAAGTATCACTTTGCCAATTCCACAAGAAGTGTCTTAGCGAAAGGCTTCTTGAGGGGAAAGCTGTAACTCTGTGAGATGATTTCACAGAACACAAAGAAGTTTCTCAGAAAGCTTCTTTCTCTTTGTTATCGGAGGATATTTCCTTTGGCGCTATAGTCTTCAAGGGGATCCTAAATATCTGTACTCAGATTCCACAGAAATTAGGCTAGCAAAGAGATCCACGAAATACAGATGTAACTCTGTGAGATGAATTAACAGATCACTAAACAGTTTCTCAGGAAGCTTCTTTCCAGATTTCATCTGAGGATATTTACTTTTTAACCATAGCCCTCTATGGGCTTCCAAATATCACTTAGCCAATTCCACAAGAACTGATTTAGCGAAAGGCTTCTTGAGGGGAAAGCTGAAACTCTGTGAGATGATTTCACAGAACACAAAGAAGTTTCTCAGAAAGCTTCTTTCTCTTTGTTATCGGAGGATATTTCCTTTGGCCCTATGGTCTTCAAAGGGATCCAAAATATCTGTTCTCAGATTCCACAGAAATAAGGCTAGCAAAGAGATCCACGAAATACAGATGTAACTCTGTGAGATGAATTAACAGAGCACTAAGGAGTTTCTCAGGAAACTTCTATCCAGATTTCATCTGAGGATATTTCCTTTTTCACCATAGCCCTCTATGGGCTTCTAAATATCACTTTGCCAATTCCACAAGAACTGTCTTAGCGAAAGGCTTCTTGAGGGGAAAGCTGTATCTCTGTGAGATGATTTCACAGAACCCAAAGAAGTTTCTCAGAAATCTTCTTTCTCTTTGTTATCGGAGGATATTTCCTTTGGCCCTATAGTCTGCAAAGGGATCCGAAATATCTGTTCTCAGATTCCACAGAAATAAGGCTAGCAAAGAGATCCACGAAATACACATGTAACTCTGTGAGATGAATTAACAGAACACTGAGCAGTTTCTCAGGAACCTTCTTTCCAGATTTCATCTGAGGATATTTCCTTTTTCACCATAGCCTTCTATGGGCTTCCAAATATCACTTTGCCAATTCCACAAGAACTGTCTTAGCGAAAGGCTTCTTGAGGGGAAAGCTGAAACTCTGTGAGATGATTTCACAGAACACAAAGAAGTTTCTCAGAAAGCTTCTTTCTCTTTGTTATCGGAGGATATTTCCTTTGGCCCTATGGTCTTCAAAGGGATCCAAAATATCTGTTCTCAGATTCCACAGAAATAAGGCTAGCAAAGAGATCCACGAAATACAGATGTAACTCTGTGAGATGAATTAACAGAGCACTAAGGAGTTTCTCAGGAAACTTCTATCCAGATTTCATCTGAGGATATTTCCTTTTTCACCATAGCCCTCTATGGGCTTCTAAATATCACTTTGCCAATTCCACAAGAACTGTCTTAGCGAAAGGCTTCTTGAGGGGAAAGCTGTATCTCTGTGAGATGATTTCACAGAACCCAAAGAAGTTTCTCAGAAATCTTCTTTCTCTTTGTTATCGGAGGATATTTCCTTTGGCCCTATAGTCTGCAAAGGGATCCGAAATATCTGTTCTCAGATTCCACAGAAATAAGGCTAGCAAAGAGATCCACGAAATACACATGTAACTCTGTGAGATGAATTAACAGAACACTGAGCAGTTTCTCAGGAACCTTCTTTCCAGATTTCATCTGAGGATATTTCCTTTTTCACCATAGCCTTCTATGGGCTTCCAAATATCACTTTGCCAATTCCACAAGAACTGTCTTAGCGAAAGGCTTCTTGAGGGGAAATCTGTATCTCTGTGAGATGATTTCACAGAACACTAAGAAGTTTCAGAGAAAACTTATTTCTCTTTCTTATCGGAGGATATTTCCTTGGGCCCTATAGTCTTCAAAGGGATCCGAAATATCTGTTCTCAGATTCCACAGAAATAAGGCTAGCAAAGAGATCCACGAAATACAGATGTAACTCAGTGAGATGAATTAACAGAACAGTAAGCAGTTTCTCAAGAAGCTTCTTTCCAGATTTCATCTGAGGATATTTCCTTTTTCACCAGGCCCCTCTAAGGGCTTCCAAATATCACTTTGCCAATTCCACAAGAACTGTCTTAGCGAAAGGCTTCTTGAGGGGAAACAGTAACTCTGTGAGATGATTTCACAGAACACAAAGAAGTTTCTCAGAAAGCTTCTTTTTCTTTGTTATCGGAGGATATTTCCTTTGTTCCTATAGTCTTCAAAGGGATCCGAAATATCTGTTCTCAGATTCCAGATAAATAAGGCCAACAAAGAGATCCACGAAATACAGATGTAACTCAGTGAGATGAATTAACAGAACAGTAAGCAGTTTCTCAAGAAGCTTCTTTCCAGATTTCATCTGAGGATATTTCCTTTTTCACCAGAGCCTTCTAAGTGCTTCCAAATATCACTTTGCCAATTCCACAAGAACTGTCTTAGCGAAAGGCCTCTTGAGGGGAAACAGTAACTCTGTGAGATGATTTCACAGAACACAAAGAAGTTTCTCAGAAAGCTTCTTTTTCTTTGTTATCGGAGGATATTTCCTTTGTTCCTATAGTCTTCAAAGGGATCCGAAATATCTGTTCTCAGATTCCAGAGAAATAAGGCCAACAAAGAGATCCACGAAATACAGATGTAACTCCGTGAAATGAATTAACAGAACACTAAGCAGATTCTCAGGAATATTCCTTCCTGATTTCATCTTAGGATATTACGTTTTCCACCATAGCACTCTAGGGGCTTCCAAATATCACTTTGCCAATTCCACAAGAACTGTCTTAGCGAAAGGGTTCTTGAGGGGAAAGCTGTAACTCTGTGAGATGATTTCACAGAAAAAAAGAAGTTTCTTAGAAAGCTTCTTTCTCTTTGTTATCGGAGGATATTTCCTTGGGCCCTATAGTCTTCAAAGGGATCCGAAATATCTGTTCTCAGATTCCACAGAAATAAGGCTAGCAAAGAGATCCACGAAATACAGATGATACTCTGTGAGATGAATTAACAGAACAGTAAGCAGTTTCTCAGGAAGCTTCTTTCCAGATTTCATCTGAAGATATTTCCTTTTACACCATAGCCCTCTAGGGGCTTCCAAGTATCACTTTGCCAATTCCACAAGAACTGTCTTAGCGAAAGGCTTCTTGAGGGGAAAGCTGTAACTCTGTGAGATGATTTCACAGAAAAAAAGAATTTTCTCAGAAAGCTTCTTTCTCTTTGTTGTCGGAGGATATTTCCTTGGGCCCTATAGTCTTCAAAGGGATCCGAAATATCTGTTCTCAGATTCCACAGAAATAAGGCTAGCAAAGAGATCCACGAAATACAGATGTAACTCTGTGAGATGAATGAAAAGAACACTAAGCAGTTTCTCAGGAAGCTTCTTTCCAGATTTCATCTGAGGATATTTCTTTTTCACCATAGACCTCTATGGGCTTCCAAATATCACTTTGCCAATTCCACAAAAACTGTCTTAGCGAAAGGCTTCTTGAGGGGAAAGCTGTAACTCTGTGAGATGATTTCACAGAAAAAAAGAAGTTTCTCAGAAAGCTTCTTTCTCTTTGTTATCGGAGGATATTTCCTTGGGCCCTATAGTCTTCAAGGGGATCCTAATTATCTGTTCTCAGATTCCACAGAGATAAGCCTAGCAAAGAGATCCACGAAATACAGATGTAACTCTGTGAGATGAATTAACAGAACACTAAGCAGTTTCTCACGAAGCTTCTTTCCAGATTTCATCGGAGGATATTTCCTTTTTCACCATAGCCCTCTAAGGGCTCCCAAATATCACTTTGTCAATTCCACAAGAACTGTCTTAGCGAAAGGCTTCCTGAGGATTAAGCTGTAATTCTGTGAGATGATTTCACAGAAAAAAGAAGTTTCTCAGAAAGCTTCTTTCTCTTTGTTATCGGAGGATATTTCCTTGGGCCCTATAGTCTTCAAAGGGATCCGAAATATCTGTTCTCAGATTCCACAGAAAGAAGGCTAGCAAAGAGATCCACGAAATACAGATGATACTCTGTGAGGTGAATTAACAGAACAGTAAGCAGTTTCTCAGGAAGCTTCTTTCCAGATTTAATCTGAGGATATTTCCTTTTACACCATAGCCCTCTAGGGGCTCCCAAATATCACTTTGTCAATTCCACAAGAACTGTCTTAGCGAAAGGCTTCTTGAGGGGAAAGCTGTAACTCTGTGAGATGATTTCACAGAAAAAAAGAAGTTTCTTAGAAAGCTTCTTTCTCTTTGTTATCGGAGGATATTTCCTTGGGCCCTATAGTCTTCAAAGGGATCCGAAATATCTGTTCTCAGATTCCACAGAAATAAGGCTAGCAAAGAGATCCACGAAATACAGATGATACTCTGTGAGATGAATTAACAGAACAGTAAGCAGTTTCTCAGGAAGCTTCTTTCCAGATTTCATCTGAAGATATTTCCTTTTACACCATAGCCCTCTAGGGGCTAACAAGTATCACTTTGCCAATTCCACAAGAAGTGTCTTAGCGAAAGGCTTCTTGAGGGGAAAGCTGTAACTCTGTGAGATGATTTCACAGAACACAAAGAAGTTTCTCAGAAAGCTTCTTTCTCTTTGTTATCGGAGGATATTTCCTTTGGCGCTATAGTCTTCAAGGGGATCCTAAATATCTGTACTCAGATTCCACAGAAATTAGGCTAGCAAAGAGATCCACGAAATACAGATGTAACTCTGTGAGATGAATTAACAGATCACTAAACAGTTTCTCAGGAAGCTTCTTTCCAGATTTCATCTGAGGATATTTACTTTTTAACCATAGCCCTCTATGGGCTTCCAAATATCACTTAGCCAATTCCACAAGAACTGATTTAGCGAAAGGCTTCTTGAGGGGAAAGCTGAAACTCTGTGAGATGATTTCACAGAACACAAAGAAGTTTCTCAGAAAGCTTCTTTCTCTTTGTTATCGGAGGATATTTCCTTTGGCCCTATGGTCTTCAAAGGGATCCAAAATATCTGTTCTCAGATTCCACAGAAATAAGGCTAGCAAAGAGATCCACGAAATACAGATGTAACTCTGTGAGATGAATTAACAGAGCACTAAGGAGTTTCTCAGGAAACTTCTATCCAGATTTCATCTGAGGATATTTCCTTTTTCACCATAGCCCTCTATGGGCTTCTAAATATCACTTTGCCAATTCCACAAGAACTGTCTTAGCGAAAGGCTTCTTGAGGGGAAAGCTGTATCTCTGTGAGATGATTTCACAGAACCCAAAGAAGTTTCTCAGAAATCTTCTTTCTCTTTGTTATCGGAGGATATTTCCTTTGGCCCTATAGTCTGCAAAGGGATCCGAAATATCTGTTCTCAGATTCCACAGAAATAAGGCTAGCAAAGAGATCCACGAAATACACATGTAACTCTGTGAGATGAATTAACAGAACACTGAGCAGTTTCTCAGGAACCTTCTTTCCAGATTTCATCTGAGGATATTTCCTTTTTCACCATAGCCTTCTATGGGCTTCCAAATATCACTTTGCCAATTCCACAAGAACTGTCTTAGCGAAAGGCTTCTTGAGGGGAAATCTGTATCTCTGTGAGATGATTTCACAGAACACTAAGAAGTTTCAGAGAAAACTTATTTCTCTTTCTTATCGGAGGATATTTCCTTGGGCCCTATAGTCTTCAAAGGGATCCGAAATATCTGTTCTCAGATTCCACAGAAATAAGGCTAGCAAAGAGATCCACGAAATACAGATGTAACTCAGTGAGATGAATTAACAGAACAGTAAGCAGTTTCTCAAGAAGCTTCTTTCCAGATTTCATCTGAGGATATTTCCTTTTTCACCAGGCCCCTCTAAGGGCTTCCAAATATCACTTTGCCAATTCCACAAGAACTGTCTTAGCGAAAGGCTTCTTGAGGGGAAACAGTAACTCTGTGAGATGATTTCACAGAACACAAAGAAGTTTCTCAGAAAGCTTCTTTTTCTTTGTTATCGGAGGATATTTCCTTTGTTCCTATAGTCTTCAAAGGGATCCGAAATATCTGTTCTCAGATTCCAGATAAATAAGGCCAACAAAGAGATCCACGAAATACAGATGTAACTCAGTGAGATGAATTAACAGAACAGTAAGCAGTTTCTCAAGAAGCTTCTTTCCAGATTTCATCTGAGGATATTTCCTTTTTCACCAGAGCCTTCTAAGTGCTTCCAAATATCACTTTGCCAATTCCACAAGAACTGTCTTAGCGAAAGGCCTCTTGAGGGGAAACAGTAACTCTGTGAGATGATTTCACAGAACACAAAGAAGTTTCTCAGAAAGCTTCTTTTTCTTTGTTATCGGAGGATATTTCCTTTGTTCCTATAGTCTTCAAAGGGATCCGAAATATCTGTTCTCAGATTCCAGAGAAATAAGGCCAACAAAGAGATCCACGAAATACAGATGTAACTCCGTGAAATGAATTAACAGAACACTAAGCAGATTCTCAGGAATATTCCTTCCTGATTTCATCTTAGGATATTACGTTTTCCACCATAGCACTCTAGGGGCTTCCAAATATCACTTTGCCAATTCCACAAGAACTGTCTTAGCGAAAGGGTTCTTGAGGGGAAAGCTGTAACTCTGTGAGATGATTTCACAGAAAAAAAGAAGTTTCTTAGAAAGCTTCTTTCTCTTTGTTATCGGAGGATATTTCCTTGGGCCCTATAGTCTTCAAAGGGATCCGAAATATCTGTTCTCAGATTCCACAGAAATAAGGCTAGCAAAGAGATCCACGAAATACAGATGATACTCTGTGAGATGAATTAACAGAACAGTAAGCAGTTTCTCAGGAAGCTTCTTTCCAGATTTCATCTGAAGATATTTCCTTTTACACCATAGCCCTCTAGGGGCTTCCAAGTATCACTTTGCCAATTCCACAAGAACTGTCTTAGCGAAAGGCTTCTTGAGGGGAAAGCTGTAACTCTGTGAGATGATTTCACAGAACACAAAGAAGTTTCTCAGAAAGCATCTTTCTCTTTGTTATCGGAGGATATTTCCTTTGGCGCTATAGTCTTCAAGGGGATCCTAAATATCTGTACTCAGATTCCACAGAAATTAGGCTAGCAAAGAGATCCACGAAATACAGATGTAACTCTGTGAGATGAATTAACAGATCACTAAACAGTTTCACAGGAAGCTTCTTTCCAGATTTCATCTGAGGATATTTACTTTTTAACCATAGCCCTCTATGGGCTTCCAAATATCACTTAGCCAATTCCACAAGAACTGATTTAGCGAAAGGCTTCCTGAGGGGAAAGCTGAAACTCTGTGAGATGATTTCACAGAACACAAATAAGTTTCTCAGAAAGCTTCTTTCTCTTTGTTATCGGAGGATATTTCCTTTGGCCCTATGCTCTTCAAAGGGATCCAAAATATCTGTTCTCAGATTCCACAGAAATAAGGCTAGCAAAGAGATCCACGAAATACAGATGTAACTCTGTGAGATGAATTAACAGAGCACTAAGGAGTTTCTCAGGAAACTTCTATCCAGATTTCATCTGAGGATATTTCCTTTTTCACCATAGCCCTCTATGGGCTTCTAAATATCACTTTGCCAATTCCACAAGAACTGTCTTAGCGAAAGGCTTCTTGAGGGGAACGCTGTAACTCTGTGAGATGATTTCATAGAACACAAAGAAGTTTCTCAGAAAGCTTCTTTCTCTTTGTTATCGGAGGATATTTCCTTTGGCGCTATGGTCTTCAAAGGGATCCGAAATATCTGTTCTCAGATTCCACAGAAATAAGGCTAGCAAAGAGATCCACGAAATACAGATGTAACTCTGTGAGATGAATTAACAGAACACTAAGCAGTTTCTCAGGAAGCTTCTTTCCAGATTTCATCTGAGGATATTTCCTTTTTCACCATAGCCCTCTAAGGGCTCCCAAATATCACTTTGCCAATTCCACAAGAACTGTCTTACCGAAAGGCTTCCTGAGGGGTAAGCTGTAACTCTGTGAGATGATTTCACAGAAAAAAAGAAGTTTCTCAGAAAGCTTATTTCTCTTTGTTATCAGAGGATATTTCCTTTGGCCCTATAGTCTTCAAGGGGATCCTAAATATCTGTACTCAGATTCCACAGAAATAAGGCTAGCAAAGAGATCCACGAAATACAGTTGTAACTCCGTGAGATGAATTAACAGAACACTAAGCAGATTCTCACTAAGCTTCTTTCCAGATTTCATCTGAGGATATTTCATTTTTCACCATAGCCCTATAGGGGCTTCCAAATATCACTTTGCCAAATCCACAAGAACTGTCTTAGCGAAAGGCTTCTTGAGGGGAAAGCTGTAACTCTGTGAGATGATTTCATAGAACACAAAGAAGTTTCTCAGAAAGCTTCTACTCTTTGTTATCGGAGGATATTTCCTTTGGCCCTATGGTCTTCAAAGGGATCCGAAATATCTGTTCTCAGATTCCACAGAAATAAGGCTAGCAAAGAGATCCACGAAATACAGATGTAACTCCGTGAGATGAATTAACAGAACACTAAGCAGTTTCTCAGGAAGCTTCTTTCCAGATTTCATCTGAGGATATTTTCTTTTTCACCATAGCCCTCTAAGGGCTCCCAAATATCACTTTGTCAATTCCTCAAGAACTGTCTTAGCGAAAGGCTTCCTGAGGCGTAAGCTGTAACTCTGTGAGATGATTTCACAGAAAAAAAGAAGTTTCTCAGAAAGCTTATTTCTCTTTGTTATCGGAGGATATTTCCTTGGGCCCTATATTCTTCAAAGGGATCCGAAATATCTGTTCTCAGATTCCACAGAAATAAGGCGAGCAAAGAGATCCACGAAATACAGATGTAACTCTGTGAGATGAATTAACAGAACAGTAAGCAGTTTCTCAAGAAGCTTCTTTCCAGATTTCATCTGAGGATATTTCCTTTCTCACCATAGCCCTCTAAGGGCTTCCAAATATCACTTTGCCAATTCCACAAGAACTGTCTTAGCGAAAGGCTTCTTGAGGGGAAAGCTGTAACTCTGTGAGATGATTTCACAGAACACAAAGAAATTTCTCAGAAAGCTTCTTTCTCTTTGTTATCGGAGGATATTTCCCTTGGCCCTATGGTCTTCAAAGGGATCCGAAATATCTGTTCTCAGATTCCACAGAAATAAGGCTAGCAAAGAGATCCACGAAATACAGATGTAACTCTGTGAGATGAATTAACAGAGCACTAAGCAGTTTTTCAGAAGATTCTATCCAGATTTCATCTGAGGATATTTCCTTTTTCGCCATAGCCCTCTATGGGCTTCCAAATATCACTTTGCCAATTCCACAAGTACTGTCTTAGCGAAAGGCTTCTTGAGGGGAAAGCTGTATCTCTGTGAGATGATTTCACAGAACCCAAAGAAGTTTCTCAGAAATCTTCTTTCTCTTTGTTATCGGAGGTTGTTTCCTTTGGCCCTATAGTTTTCAAAGGGATCCGAAATATCTGTTCTCAGATTCCACAGAAATAAGGCTAGCAAAGAGATGCACGAAATACAGATGTAACTCTGTGAGATGAATTAACAGAACACTAAGCAGTTTCTCAGGAAGCTTCTTTCCAGATTTCATCTGAGGATATTTCCTTTTTCAACATAGACTTCTATGGGCTCCCAAATATCACTTTGCCAATTCCACCAGAACTGTCTTAGCGAAAGGCTTCCTGAGAGGAAAGCTGTATCTCTGTGAGATGATTTCACAGAACACAAAGAAGTTTCTCAGAAAGCTTCTTTCTCTTTGTGATCAGAGGATATTTCCTTTTGCCCTATAGTCTTCAAAGGGATTCGAAATATCTGTTCTCAGATTCCACAGAAATAAGGCTAGCAAAGAGATCCACGAAATACAGATGATATTCTGTGAGATGAATTAACAGAACACTAAACAGTTTCTCGGGAAGCTGCTTTCCAGATTTCATCTGAGGATATTTCCTTTTACACCATAGCCCTCTAGGGGCTTCCAAATATCACTTTGCCAATTCCACAAGAACTGTCTTAGCGAAAGGCTTCTTGAGGGGAAAGCAGCAACTCTGTGAGATGATTTCACAGAACACTAAGAAGTTTCTCAGAAAGCTTCTTTCTCTTTGTTATCGGAGGATATTTCCTTTGGCCCTATAGTCTTCAAAGGGATCCGAAATATCTGTTCTCAGATTCCACAGAAATAAGGCTAGCAAAGAGATCCACGAAATACAGTTGTAACTCCGTGAGATGAATTAACAGAACACTAAGCAGATAATCAGGAAGCTTCTTTCCAGATTTCATCTGAGGATATTTCCTTTTTCACCATAGCCCTATAGGGGCTTCCAAATATCACTTTGCCAATTACACAAGAACTGTCTTAGCGAAATGCTTCTTGAGGGGAAAGCTGTAACTCTGTGAGATGATTTCACAGAAAAAAAGATGTTTCTCAGAAAGCTTCTTTCTCTTTGTTATCGGAGGATATTTCCTTGGGCCCTATAGTCTTCAAAGGGATCCGAAATATCTGTTCTCAGATTCCACAGAAATAATGCTAGCAAAGAGATCCACGAAATACAGATGATACTCAGTGAGATGAATTAACAGAACACTAAGCAGTTTCTCAGGAAGCTTCTTTCCAGATTTCATCTGAGGATATTTCTTTTTCAACATTGACCTCTATGGGCTTCCAAATATCACTTTGCCAATTCCACAAGAACTGTCTTAGCGAAAGGCTTCCTGAGGGGAAAGCTCTATCTCTGTGAGATGATTTCACAGAACACAAAGAAGTTTCTAAGAAAGCTTCTTTCTCTTTGTTATCGGAGTATATTTCCTTTGGCCCTATAGTCTTCAAGTGGATCCTAATTATCTGTTCTCATATTCCACAGAGATAAGGCTAGCAAAGAGATCCACGAAATACAGATGTAACTCTGTGAGATGAATTAACAGAACACTAAACAGTTTCTCACGAAGCTTCTTTACAGATTTCATCTGAGAATATTTCCCTTTTCACCATATCCCTCTATGGGCTTCCAAATATCACCTTGCCAATTCCACAATAACCGTCTTAGCGAAAGGCTTCTTGAGGGGAAAGCTGTAACTCTGTTAGATTATTTCATAGAACACAAAGAAGTTTCTCAGAAAGCTTCTTTCTCTTTGTTATCGGAGGATATTTCCTTTGGCCCTATGGTCTTCAAAGGGATGCGAAATATCTGTTCTCAGATTCCACAGAAATAAGACTAGCAAAGAGATCCACGAAATAGAGATGTAACTCTGTGAGATGAATTAACAGAACACTAAGCAGTTTCTCAGGAAGCTTCTTTCCAGATTTCATCTGAGGATATTTCCTTTTTCACCATAGCCCTCTAAGGGCTCCCAAATATCACTTTGCCAATTCCACAAGAACTGTCTTAGCGAAAGGCTTCCTGAGGAGTAAGCTGTAACTCTGTGAGATGATTTCACAGAAAAAAAGATGTTTCTCAGAAAGCTTATTTCTCTTTCTTATCGGAGGATATTTCCTTGGGCCCTATATTCTTCAAAGGGATCCGAAATATCTGTTCTCAGATTCCACATAAATAAGACGAGCAAAGAGATCCACGAAATACAGATGTAACTCTGTGAGATGAATTAACAGAACAGTAGGCAGTTTCTCAAGAAGCTTCTTTCCAGATTTCATCTTAGGATATTTCCTTTTTCACCATAGCCCTCTAAGGGCTTCCAAATATCACTTTGCCAATTCCACAAGAACTGTCTTAGCGAAAGGCTTCTTGAGGGTAAAGCTGTAACTCTGTGAGATGATTTCACAGAACACAAAGAAGTTTCTCAGAAAGCTTCTTTCTCTTTGTTATCGGAGGATATTTCCTTTGGCCCTATGGTCTTCAAAGGGATCCGAAATATCTGTTCTCAGATTCCACAGAAATAAGGCTAGCAAAGAGATCCACGAAATACAGATGATACTCTGTGAGATGAATTAACAGAACAGTAAGCAGTTTCTCAGGAAGTTTCTTTCCAGATTTCATCTGAGGATATTTCCTTTTACACCATAGCCCTCTAGGGGCTTCCAAGTATCACTTTGCCAATTCCACAAGAACTGTCTTAGCGAAAGGCTTCTTGAGGGGAAAGCTGTAACTCTGTGAGATGATTTCACAGAACACAAAGAAGTTTCTCAGAAAGCTTCTTTCTCTTTGTTATCGGAGGATATTTCCTTTGGCGCTGTAGTCTTCAAGGGGATCCTAAATATCTGTACTCAGATTCCACAGAAATTAGGCTAGCAAAGAGATCCACGAAATACAGATGTAACTCTGTGAGATGAATTAACAGATCACTAAACAGTTTCTCAGGAAGCTTCTTTCCAGATTTCATCTGAGGATATTTATTTTTTAACCATAGCCCTCTATGGGCTTCCAAATATCACTTAGCCAATTCCACAAGAACTGATTTAGCGAAAGGCTTCTTGAGGGGAAAGCTGAAACTCTGTGAGATGATTTCACAGAACACAAAGAAGTTTCTCAGAAAGCTTCTTTCTCTTTGTTATCGGAGGATATTTCCTTTGGCCCTATGCTCTTCAAAGGGATCCAAAATATCTGTTCTCAGATTCCACAGAAATAAGGCTAGCAAAGAGATCCACGAAATGCAGATGTAACTCTGTGAGATGAATTAACAGAGCACTAAGGAGTTTCTCAGGAAATTTCTATCCAGATTTCATCTGAGGATATTTCCTTTTCCACCATAGCCCTCTATGGGCTTCTAAATATCACTTTGCCAATTCCACAAGAACTGTCTTAGCGAAAGGCTTCTTGAGGGGAAAGCTGTATCTCTGTGAGATGATTTCACAGAACCCAAAGAAGTTTCTCAGAAATCTTCTTTCTCTTTGTTATCGGAGGATATTTCCTTTGGCCCTATAGTCTTCAAAGGGATCCGAAATATCTGTTCTCAGATTCCACAGAAATAAGGCTAGCAAAGAGATCCACGAAATACAGATGTAACTCTGTGAGATGAATTAACAGAACACTGAGCAGTTTCTCAGGAACATTCTTTCCAGATTTCATCTGAGGATATTTCCTTTTTCACCATAGCCTTCTATGGGCTTCCAAATATCACTTTGCCAATTCCACAAGAACTGTCTTAGCGAAAGGCTTCTTGAGGGGAAAGCTGTATCTCTGTGAGATGATTTCACAGAACAGTAAGAAGTTTCAGAGAAAACTTATTTCTCTTTGTTACCGGAGGATATTTCCTTGGGCCCTATAGTCTTCAAAGGGATCCGAAATATCTGTTTTCAGATTCCACAGAAATAAGGCTAGCAAAGATATCCACGAAATATAGATGTAACTCAGTGAGATGAATTAACAGAACAGTAAGCAGTTTCTCAAGAAGCTTCTTTCCAGATTTCATCTGAGGATATTTCCTTTTTCACCAGAGCTCTCTAAGGGCTTCCAAATATCACTTTGCCAATTCCACAAGAACTGTCTTAGCGAAAGGCTTCTTGAGGGGAAACAGTAACTCTGTGAGATGATTTCACAGAACACAAAGAAGTTTCTCAGAAAGCTTCTTTTTCTTTGTTATCGGAGGATATTTCCTTTGTTCCTATAGTCTTCAAAGGGATCCGAAATATCTGTTCTCAGATTCCAGATAAATAAGGCCAACAAAGAGATCCACGAAATACAGATGTAACTCAGTGAGATGAATTAACAGAACAGTAAGCAGTTTCTCAAGAAGCTTCTTTCCAGATTTCATCTGAGGATATTTCCTTTTTCACCAGAGCCTTCTAAGGGCTTCCAAATATCACTTTGCCAATTCCACAAGAAGTGTCTTAGCGAAAGGCTTCTTGAGGGGAAACAGTAACTCTGTGAGATGATTTCACAGAACACAAAGAAGTTTCTCAGAAAGCTTCTTTTTCTTTGTTATCGGAGGGTATTTCCTTTGTTCCTATAGTCTTCAAAGGGATCCGAAATATCTGTTCTCAGATTCCAGAGAAATAAGGCCAACAAAGAGATCCACGAAATACAGATGTAACTCCGTGAGATGAATTAACAGAACACTAAGCAGATTCTCAGGAATATTCTTTCCAGATTTCATCTGAGGATATTACATTTTTCACCATAGCACTCTAGGGGCTTCCAAATATCACTTTGCCAATTCCACAAGAACTGTCTTAGCGAAAGGCTTCTTGAGGGGAAAGCTGTAACTCTGTGAGATGATTTCACAGAACACAAAGAAGTTTCTCAGAAAGCTTCTTTCTCTTTGTTATCGGAGGATATTTCCTTGGGCCCTATAGTCTTCAAAGGGATCCGAAATATCTGTTCTCAGATTCCACAGAAATCAGGCTAGCAAAGAGATCCACGAATACAGATGTAACTCTGTGAGATGAATGAAAAGAACACTAAGCAGTTTCTCAGGAAGCTTCTTTCCAGATTTCATCTGAGGATATTTCTTTTTCACCATAGACCTCTATGGGCTTCCAAATATCACTTTGCCAATTCCACAAAAACTGTCTTAGCGAAAGGCTTCCAGAGGGGAAAGCTGTAACTCTGTGAGATGATTTCACAGAACACAACGAAGTTTCTCAGAAAGCTTCTTTCTCTTTGTTATCGGAGGATATTTCCTTTGGCCCTATAGTCTTCAAGGGGATCCTAATTATCTGTTCTCAGATTCCACAGAAATAAGGCTAGCAAAGAGATCCACGAAATACAGATGTAACTCTGTGAGATGAATTAAAAGAACACTGAGCAGTTTCTCAGGAACCTTCTTTCCAGATTTCATCTGAGGATATTTCCTTTTTCACCATAGCCTTCTATGGGCTTCCAAATATCACTTTGCCAATTCCACAAGAACTGTCTTAGCGAAAGGCTTCTTGAGGGGAAAGCTGTATCTCTGTGAGATGATTTCACAGAACACTAAGAAGTTTCACAGAAAACTTATTTCTCTTTGTTATCGGAGGATATTTCCTTGGGCCCTATAGTCTTCAAAGGGATCCGAAATATCTGTTCTCAGATTCCACAGAAATAAGGCTAGCAAAGAGATCCACGAAATACAGATGTAACTCTGTGAGATGAATTAACAGAACACTGAGCAGTTTCTCAGGAACATTCTTTCCAGATTTCATCTGAGGATATTTCCTTTTTCACCATAGCCTTCTATGGGCTTCCAAATATCACTTTGCCAATTCCACAAGAACTGTCTTAGCGAAAGGCTTCTTGAGGGGAAAGCTGTATCTCTGTGAGATGATTTCACAGAACACTAAGAAGTTTCAGAGAAAACTTATTTCTCTTTGTTACCGGAGGATATTTCCTTGGGCCCTATAGTCTTCAAAGGGATCCGAAATATCTGTTTTCAGATTCCACAGAAATAAGGCTAGCAAAGATATCCACGAAATATAGATGTAACTCAGTGAGATGAATTAACAGAACAGTAAGCAGTTTCTCAAGAAGCTTCTTTCCAGATTTCATCTGAGGATATTTCCTTTTTCACCAGAGCTCTCTAAGGGCTTCCAAATATCACTTTGCCAATTCCACAAGAACTGTCTTAGCGAAAGGCTTCTTGAGGGGAAACAGTAACTCTGTGAGATGATTTCACAGAACACAAAGAAGTTTCTCAGAAAGCTTCTTTTTCTTTGTTATCGGAGGATATTTCCTTTGTTCCTATAGTCTTCAAAGGGATCCGAAATATCTGTTCTCAGATTCCAGATAAATAAGGCCAACAAAGAGATCCACGAAATACAGATGTAACTCAGTGAGATGAATTAACAGAACAGTAAGCAGTTTCTCAAGAAGCTTCTTTCCAGATTTCATCTGAGGATATTTCCTTTTTCACCAGAGCCTTCTAAGGGCTTCCAAATATCACTTTGCCAATTCCACAAGAAGTGTCTTAGCGAAAGGCTTCTTGAGGGGAAACAGTAACTCTGTGAGATGATTTCACAGAACACAAAGAAGTTTCTCAGAAAGCTTCTTTTTCTTTGTTATCGGAGGGTATTTCCTTTGTTCCTATAGTCTTCAAAGGGATCCGAAATATCTGTTCTCAGATTCCAGAGAAATAAGGCCAACAAAGAGATCCACGAAATACAGATGTAACTCCGTGAGATGAATTAACAGAACACTAAGCAGATTCTCAGGAATATTCTTTCCAGATTTCATCTGAGGATATTACATTTTTCACCATAGCACTCTAGGGGCTTCCAAATATCACTTTGCCAATTCCACAAGAACTGTCTTAGCGAAAGGCTTCTTGAGGGGAAAGCTGTAACTCTGTGAGATGATTTCACAGAACACAAAGAAGTTTCTCAGAAAGCTTCTTTCTCTTTGTTATCGGAGGATATTTCCTTGGGCCCTATAGTCTTCAAAGGGATCCGAAATATCTGTTCTCAGATTCCACAGAAATCAGGCTAGCAAAGAGATCCACGAATACAGATGTAACTCTGTGAGATGAATGAAAAGAACACTAAGCAGTTTCTCAGGAAGCTTCTTTCCAGATTTCATCTGAGGATATTTCTTTTTCACCATAGACCTCTATGGGCTTCCAAATATCACTTTGCCAATTCCACAAAAACTGTCTTAGCGAAAGGCTTCCAGAGGGGAAAGCTGTAACTCTGTGAGATGATTTCACAGAACACAACGAAGTTTCTCAGAAAGCTTCTTTCTCTTTGTTATCGGAGGATATTTCCTTTGGCCCTATAGTCTTCAAGGGGATCCTAATTATCTGTTCTCAGATTCCACAGAAATAAGGCTAGCAAAGAGATCCACGAAATACAGATGTAACTCTGTGAGATGAATTAAAAGAACACTGAGCAGTTTCTCAGGAACCTTCTTTCCAGATTTCATCTGAGGATATTTCCTTTTTCACCATAGCCTTCTATGGGCTTCCAAATATCACTTTGCCAATTCCACAAGAACTGTCTTAGCGAAAGGCTTCTTGAGGGGAAAGCTGTATCTCTGTGAGATGATTTCACAGAACACTAAAAAGTTTCACAGAAAACTTATTTCTCTTTGTTATCGGAGGATATTTCCTTGGGCCCTATAGTCTTCAAAGGGATCCGAAATATCTGTTCTCAGATTCCACAGAAATAAGGCTAGCAAAGAGATCCACGAAATACAGATGTAACTCAGTGAGATGAATTAACAGAACAGTAAGCAGTTTCTCAAGAAGCTTCTTTCCAGATTTCATCTGAGGATATTTCCTTTCTCACCAGAGCCCTCTAAGGGCTTCCAAATATCACTTTGCCAATTCCACAAGAACTGTCTTAGCGAAAGGCTTCTTGAGGGGAAACAGTAACTCTGTGAGATGATTTCACAGAACACAAAGAAGTTTCTCAGAAAGCTTCTTTTTCTTTGTTATCGGAGGATATTTCCTTTGATCCTATAGTCTTCAAAGGGATCCGAAATATCTGTTCTCAGATTCCAGATAAATAAGGCCAACAAAGAGATCCACGAAATACAGATGTAACTCAGTGAGATGAATTAACAGAACAGTAAGCAGTTTCTCAAGAAGCTTCTTTCCAGATTTCATCTGAGGATATTTCCTTTTTCACCAGAGCCTTCTAAGGGCTTCCAAATATCACTTTGCCAATTCCAGAAGAACTGTCTTAGCGAAAGGCTTCTTGAGGGGAAACAGTAACTCTGTGAGATGATTTCACAGAACACAAAGAAGTTTCTCAGAAAGCTTCTTTTTCTTTGTTATCGGAGGGTATTTCCTTTGTTCCTATAGTCTTCAAAGGGATCCGAAATATCTGTTCTCAGATTCCAGAGAAATAAGGCCAACAAAGAGATCCACGAAATACAGATGTAACTCCGTGAGATGAATTAACAGAACACTAAGCAGATTCTCAGGAATATTCTTTCCAGATTTCATCTGAGGATATTACATTTTTCATCATAGCACTCTAGGGGCTTCCAAATATCACTTTGCCAATTCCACAAGAACTGTCTTAGCGAAAGGCTTCTTGAGGGGAAAGCTGTAACTCTGTGAGATGATTTCACAGAAAAAAAGAATTTTCTCAGAAAGCTTCTTTCTCTTTGTTGTCGGAGGATATTTCCTTGGGCCCTATAGTCTTCAAAGGGATCCGAAATATCTGTTCTCAGATTCCACAGAAATAAGGCTAGCAAAGAGATCCACGAAATACAGATGTAACTCTGTGAGATGAATGAAAAGAACACTAAGCAGTTTCTCAGGAAGCTTCTTTCCAGATTTCATCTGAGGATATTTCTTTTTCACCATAGACCTCTATGGGCTTCCAAATATCACTTTGCCAATTCCACAAAAACTGTCTTAGCGAAAGGCTTCTTGAGGGGAAAGCTGTAACTCTGTGAGATGATTTCACAGAAAAAAAGAAGTTTCTCAGAAAGCTTCTTTCTCTTTGTTATCGGAGGATATTTCCTTGGGCCCTATAGTCTTCAAGGGGATCCTAATTATCTGTTCTCAGATTCCACAGAGATAAGGCTAGCAAAGAGATCCACGAAATACAGATGTAACTCTGTGAGATGAATTAACAGAACACTAAGCAGTTTCTCACGAAGCTTCTTTCCAGATTTCATCGGAGGATATTTCCTTTTTCACCATAGCCCTCTAAGGGCTCCCAAATATCACTTTGTCAATTCCACAAGAACTGTCTTAGCGAAAGGCTTCCTGAGGATTAAGCTGTAATTCTGTGAGATGATTTCACAGAAAAAAAGAAGTTTCTCAGAAAGCTTCTTTCTCTTTGTTATCGGAGGATATTTCCTTGGGCCCTATAGTCTTCAAAGGGATCCGAAATATCTGTTCTCAGATTCCACAGAAAGAAGGCTAGCAAAGAGATCCACGAAATACAGATGATACTCTGTGAGGTGAATTAACAGAACAGTAAGCAGTTTCTCAGGAAGCTTCTTTCCAGATTTAATCTGAGGATATTTCCTTTTACACCATAGCCCTCTAGGGGCTCCCAAATATCACTTTGTCAATTCCACAAGAACTGTCTTAGCGAAAGGCTTCTTGAGGGGAAAGCTGTAACTCTGTGAGATGATTTCACAGAAAAAAAGAAGTTTCTTAGAAAGTTTCTTTCTCTTTGTTATCGGAGGATATTTCCTTGGGCCCTATAGTCTTCAAAGGGATCCGAAATATCTGTTCTCAGATTCCACAGAAATAAGGCTAGCAAAGAGATCCACGAAATACAGATGATACTCTGTGAGATGAATTAACAGAACAGTAAGCAGTTTCTCAGGAAGCTTCTTTCCAGATTTCATCTGAAGATATTTCCTTTTACACCATAGCCCTCTAGGGGCTAACAAGTATCACTTTGCCAATTCCACAAGAAGTGTCTTAGCGAAAGGCTTCTTGAGGGGAAAGCTGTAACTCTGTGAGATGATTTCACAGAACACAAAGAAGTTTCTCAGAAAGCTTCTTTCTCTTTGTTTTCGGAGGATATTTCCTTTGGCGCTATAGTCTTCAAGGGGATCCTAAATATCTGTACTCAGATTCCACAGAAATTAGGCTAGCAAAGAGATCCACGAAATACAGATGTAACTCTGTGAGATGAATTAACAGATCACTAAACAGTTTCTCAGGAAGCTTCTTTCCAGATTTCATCTGAGGATATTTACTTTTTAACCATAGCCCTCTATGGGCTTCCAAATATCACTTAGCCAATTCCACAAGAACTGATTTAGCGAAAGGCTTCTTGAGGGGAAAGCTGAAACTCTGTGAGATGATTTCACAGAACACAAAGAAGTTTCTCAGAAAGCTTCTTTCTCTTTGTTATCGGAGGATATTTCCTTTGGCCCTATGGTCTTCAAAGGGATCCAAAATATCTGTTCTCAGATTCCACAGAAATAAGGCTAGCAAAGAGATCCACGAAATACAGATGTAACTCTGTGAGATGAATTAACAGAGCACTAAGGAGTTTCTCAGGAAACTTCTATCCAGATTTCATCTGAGGATATTTCCTTTTTCACCATAGCCCTCTATGGGCTTCTAAATATCACTTTGCCAATTCCACAAGAACTGTCTTAGCGAAAGGCTTCTTGAGGGGAAAGCTGTATCTCTGTGAGATGATTTCACAGAACCCAAAGAAGTTTCTCAGAAATCTTCTTTCTCTTTGTTATCGGAGGATATTTCCTTTGGCCCTATAGTCTGCAAAGGGATCCGAAATATCTGTTCTCAGATTCCACAGAAATAAGGCTAGCAAAGGGATCCACGAAATACAGATGTAACTCTGTGAGATGAATTAACAGAACACTGAGCAGTTTCTCAGGAACCTTCTTTCCAGATTTCATCTGAGGATATTTCCTTTTTCACCATAGCCTTCTATGGGCTTCCAAATATCACTTCGCCAATTCCACAAGAACTGTCTTAGCGAAAGGCTTCTTGAGGGGAAATCTGTATCTCTGTGAGATGATTTCACAGAACACTAAGAAGTTTCAGAGAAAACTTATTTCTCTTTGTTATCGGAGGATATTTCCTTGGGCCCTATAGTCTTCAAAGGGATCCGAAATATCTGTTCTCAGATTCCACAGAAATAAGGCTAGCAAAGAGATCCACGAAATACAGATGTAACTCAGTGAGATGAATTAACAGAACAGTAAGCAGTTTCTCAAGAAGCTTCTTTCCAGATTTCATCTGAGGATATTTCCTTTTTCACCAGACCCCTCTAAGGGCTTCCAAATATCACTTTGCCAATTCCACAAGAACTGTCTTAGCGAAAGGCTTCTTGAGGGGAAACAGTAACTCTGTGAGATGATTTCACAGAACACAAAGAAGTTTCTCAGAAAGCTTCTTTTTCTTTGTTATCGGAGGATATTTCCTTTGTTCCTATAGTCTTCAAAGGGATCCGAAATATCTGTTCTCAGATTCCAGATAAATAAGGCCAACAAAGAGATCCACGAAATACAGATGTAACTCAGTGAGATGAATTAACAGAACAGTAAGCAGTTTCTCAAGAAGCTTCTTTCCAGATTTCATCTGAGGATATTTCCTTTTTCACCAGAGCCTTCTAAGGGCTTCCAAATATCACTTTGCCAATTCCACAAGAACTGTCTTAGCGAAAGGCCTCTTGAGGGGAAACAGTAACTCTGTGAGATGATTTCACAGAACACAAAGAAGTTTCTCAGAAAGCTTCTTTTTCTTTGTTATCGGAGGATATTTCCTTTGTTCCTATAGTCTTCAAAGGGATCCGAAATATCTGTTCTCAGATTCCAGAGAAATAAGGCCAACAAAGAGATCCACGAAATACAGATGTAACTCCGTGAAATGAATTAACAGAACACTAAGCAGATTCTCAGGAGTATTCCTTCCTGATTTCATCTTAGGATATTACGTTTTTCACCATAGCACTCTAGGGGCTTCCAAATATCACTTTGCCAATTCCACAAGAACTGTCTTAGCGAAAGGCTTCTTGAGGGGAAAGCTGTAACTCTGTGAGATGATTTCACAGAAAAAAAGAAGTTTCTTAGAAAGCTTCTTTCTCTTTGTTATCGGAGGATATTTCCTTGGGCCCTATAGTCTTCAAAGGGATCCGAAATATCTGTTCTCAGATTCCACAGAAATAAGGCTAGCAAAGAGATCCACGAAATACAGATGATACTCTGTGAGATGAATTAACAGAACAGTAAGCAGTTTCTCAGGAAGCTTCTTTCCAGATTTCATCTGAAGATATTTCCTTTTACACCATAGCCCTCTAGGGGCTTCCAAGTATCACTTTGCCAATTCCACAAGAACTGTCTTAGCGAAAGGCTTCTTGAGGGGAAAGCTGTAACTCTGTGAGATGATTTCACAGAACACAAAGAAGTTTCTCAGAAAGCTTCTTTCTCTTTGTTATCGGAGGATATTTCCTTTGGCGCTATAGTCTTCAAGGGGATCCTAAATATCTGTACTCAGATTCCACAGAAATTAGGCTAGCAAAGAGATCCACGAAATACAGATGTAACTCTGTGAGATGAATTAACAGATCACTAAACAGTTTCACAGGAAGCTTCTTTCCAGATTTCATCTGAGGATATTTACTTTTTAACCATAGCCCTCTATGGGCTTCCAAATATCACTTAGCCAATTCCACAAGAACTGATTTAGCGAAAGGCTTCTTGAGGGGAAAGCTGAAACTCTGTGAGATGATTTCACAGAACACAAAGAAGTTTCTCAGAAAGCTTCTTTCTCTTTGTTATCGGAGGATATTTCCTTTGGCCCTATGCTCTTCAAAGGGATCCAAAATATCTGTTCTCAGATTCCACAGAAATAAGGCTAGCAAAGAGATCCACGAAATACAGATGTAACTCTGTGAGATGAATTAACAGAGCACTAAGGAGTTTCTCAGGAAACTTCTATCCAGATTTCATCTGAGGATATTTCCTTTTTCACCATAGCCCTCTATGGGCTTCTAAATATCACTTTGCCAATTCCACAAGAACTGTCTTAGCGAAAGGCTTCTTGAGGGGAACGCTGTAACTCTGTGAGATGATTTCATAGAACACAAAGAAGTTTCTCAGAAAGCTTCTTTCTCTTTGTTATCGGAGGATATTTCCTTTGGCGCTATGGTCTTCAAAGGGATCCGAAATATCTGTTCTCAGATTCCACAGAAATAAGGCTAGCAAAGAGATCCACGAAATACAGATGTAACTCTGTGAGATGAATTAACAGAACACTAAGCAGTTTCTCAGGAAGCTTCTTTCCAGATTTCATCTGAGGATATTTCCTTTTTCACCATAGCCCTCTAAGGGCTCCCAAATATCACTTTGCCAATTCCACAAGAACTGTCTTACCGAAAGGCTTCCTGAGGGGTAAGCTGTAACTCTGTGAGATGATTTCACAGAAAAAAAGAAGTTTCTCAAAAAGCTTATTTCTCTTTGTTATCAGAGGATATTTCCTTTGGCCCTATAGTCTTCAAAGGGATCCGAAATATCTGTTCTCAGATTCCACAGAAATAAGGCTAGCAAAGAGATCCACGAAATACAGTTGTAACTCCGTGAGATGAATTAACAGAACACTAAGCAGATTCTCACTAAGCTTCTTTCCAGATTTCATCTGAGGATATTTCATTTTTCACCATAGCCCTATAGGGGCTTCCAAATATCACTTTGCCAAATCCACAAGAACTGTCTTAGCGAAAGGCTTCTTGAGGGGAAAGCTGTAACTCTGTGAGATGATTTCATAGAACACAAAGAAGTTTCTCAGAAAGCTTCTACTCTTTGTTATCGGAGGATATTTCCTTTGGCCCTATGGTCTTCAAAGGGATCCGAAATATCTGTTCTCAGATTCCACAGAAAGAATGCTAGCAAAGAGATCCACGAAATACAGATGTAACTCCGTGAGATGAATTAACAGAACACTAAGCAGTTTCTCAGGAAGCTTCTTTCCAGATTTCATCTGAGGATATTTTCTTTTTCACCATAGCCCTCTAAGGGCTCCCAAATATCACTTTGCCAATTCCACAAGAACTGTCTTAGCGAAAGGCTTCCTGAGGCGTAAGCTGTAACTCTGTGAGATGATTTCACAGAAAAAAAGAAGTTTCTCAGAAAGCTTATTTCTCTTTGTTATCGGAGGATATTTCCTTGGGCCCTATATTCTTCAAAGGGATCCGAAATATCTGTTCTCAGATTCCACAGAAATAAGGCGAGCAAAGAGATCCACGAAATACAGATGTAACTCTGTGAGATGAATTAACAGAACAGTAAGCAGTTTCTCAAGAAGCTTCTTTCCAGATTTCATCTGAGGATATTTCCTTTCTCACCATAGCCCTCTAAGGGCTTCCAAATATCACTTTGCCAATTCCACAAGAACTGTCTTAGCGAAAGGCTTCTTGAGGGGAAAGCTGTAACTCTGTGAGATGATTTCACAGAACACAAAGAAATTTCTCAGAAAGCTTCTTTCTCTTTGTTATCGGAGGATATTTCCCTTGGCCCTATGGTCTTCAAAGGGATCCGAAATATCTGTTCTCAGATTCCACAGAAATAAGGCTAGCAAAGAGATCCACGAAATACAGATGTTACTCTGTGAGATGAATTAACAGAGCACTAAGCAGTTTTTCAGAAGATTCTATCCAGATTTCATCTGAGGATATTTCCTTTTTCGCCATAGCCCTCTATGGGCTTCCAAATATCACTTTGCCAATTCCACAAGTACTGTCTTAGCGAAAGGCTTCTTGAGGGGAAAGCTGTATCTCTGTGAGATGATTTCACAGAACCCAAAGAAGTTTCTCAGAAATCTTCTTTCTCTTTGTTATCGGAGGTTGTTTCCTTTGGCCCTATAGTTTTCAAAGGGATCCGAAATATCTGTTCTCAGATTCCACAGAAATAAGGCTAGCAAAGAGATGCACGAAATACAGATGTAACTCTGTGAGATGAATTAACAGAACACTAAGCAGTTTCTCAGGAAGCTTCTTTCCAGATTTCATCTGAGGATATTTCCTTTTTCAACATAGCCTTCTATGGGCTCCCAAATATCACTTTGCCAATTCCACCAGAACTGTCTTAGCGAAAGGCTTCCTGAGAGGAAAGCTGTATCTCTGTGAGATGATTTTACAGAACACAAAGAAGTTTCTCAGAAAGCTTCTTTCTCTTTGTGATCAGAGGATATTTCCTTTTGCCCTATAGTCTTCAAAACGATTCGAAATATCTGTTCTCAGATTCCACAGAAATAAGGCTAGCAAAGAGATCCACGAAATACAGATGATATTCTGTGAGATGAATTAACAGAACACTAAACAGTTTCTCGGGAAGCTGCTTTCCAGATTTCATCTGAGGATATTTCCTTTTACACCATAGCCCTCTAGGGGCTTCCAAATATCACTTTGCCAATTCCACAAGAACTGTCTTAGCGAAAGGCTTCTTGAGGGGAAAGCAGCAACTCTGTGAGATGATTTCACAGAACACTAAGAAGTTTCTCAGAAAGCTTCTTTCTCTTTGTTATCGGAGGATATTTCCTTTGGCCCTATAGTCTTCAAAGGGATCCGAAATATCTGTTCTCAGATTCCACAGAAATAAGGCTAGCAAAGAGATCCACGAAATACAGTTGTAACTCCGTGAGATGAATTAACAGAACACTAAGCAGATAATCAGGAAGCTTCTTTCCAGATTTCATCTGAGGATATTTCCTTTTTCACCATAGCCCTATAGGGGCTTCCAAATATCACTTTGCCAATTACACAAGAACTGTCTTAGCGAAATGCTTCTTGAGGGGAAAGCTGTAACTCTGTGAGATGATTTCACAGAAAAAAAGATGTTTCTCAGAAAGCTTCTTTCTCTTTGTTATCGGAGGATATTTCCTTGGGCCCTATAGTCTTCAAAGGGATCCGAAATATCTGTTCTCAGATTCCACAGAAATAATGCTAGCAAAGAGATCCACGGAATACAGATGATACTCAGTGAGATGAATTAACAGAACACTAAGCAGTTTCTCAGGAAGCTTCTTTCCAGATTTCATCTGATGATATTTCTTTTTCACCATTGACCTCTATGGGCTTCCAAATATCACTTTGCCAATTCCACAAGAACTGTCTTAGCGAAAGGCTTCCTGAGGGGAAAGCTCTATCTCTGTGAGATGATTTCACAGAACACAAAGAAGTTTCTCAGAAAGCTTCTTTCTCTTTGTTATCGGAGTATATTTCCTTTGGCCCTATAGTCTTCAAGTGGATCCTAATTATCTGTTCTCATATTCCACAGAGATAAGGCTAGCAAAGAGATCCACGAAATACAGATGTAACTCTGTGAGATGAATTAACGGAACACTAAACAGATTCTCACGAAGCTTCTTTACAGATTTCATCTGAGAATATTTCCCTTTTCACCATATCCCTCTATGGGCTTCCAAATATCACCTTGCCAATTCCACAATAACCGTCTTAGCGAAAGGCTTCTTGAGGGGAAAGCTGTAACTCTGTTAGATTATTTCATAGAACACAAAGAAGTTTCTCAGAAAGCTTCTTTCTCTTTGTTATCGGAGGATATTTCCTTTGGCCCTATGGTCTTCAAAGGGATGCGAAATATCTGTTCTCAGATTCCACAGAAATAAGGCTAGCAAAGAGATCCACGAAATAGAGATGTAACTCTGTGAGATGAATTAACAGAACACTAAGCAGTTTCTCAGGAAGCTTCTTTCCAGATTTCATCTGAGGATATTTCCTTTTTCACCATAGCCCTCTAAGGGCTCCCAAATATCACTTTGCCAATTCCACAAGAACTGTCTTAGCGAAAGGCTTCCTGAGGAGTAAGCTGTAACTCTGTGAGATGATTTCACAGAAAAAAAGATGTTTCTCAGAAAGCTTATTTCTCTTTCTTATCGGAGGATATTTTCTTGGGCCCTATATTCTTCAAAGGGATCCGAAATATCTGTTCTCAGATTCCACATAAATAAGGCGAGCAAAGAGATCCACGAAATACAGATGTAACTCTGTGAGATGAATTAACAGAACAGTAGGCAGTTTCTCAAGAAGCTTCTTTCCAGATTTCATCTTAGGATATTTCCTTTTTCACCATAGCCCTCTATGGGCTTCTAAATATCACTTTGCCAATTCCACAAGAACTGTCTTAGCGAAAGGCTTCTTGAGGGGAAAGCTGTATCTCTGTGAGATGATTTCACAGAACCCAAAGAAGTTTCTCAGAAATCTTCTTTCTCTTTGTTATCGGAGGATATTTCCTTTGGCCCTATAGTCTTCAAAGGGATCCGAAATATCTGTTCTCAGATTCCACAGAAATAAGGCTAGCAAAGAGATCCACGAAATACAGATGTAACTCTGTGAGATGAATTAACAGAACACTGAGCAGTTTCTCAGGAACATTCTTTCCAGATTTCATCTGAGGATATTTCCTTTTTCACCATAGCCTTCTATGGGCTTCCAAATATCACTTTGCCAATTCCACAAGAACTGTCTTAGCGAAAGGCTTCTTGAGGGGAAAGCTGTATCTCTGTGAGATGATTTCACAGAACACTAAGAAGTTTCAGAGAAAACTTATTTCTCTTTGTTACCGGAGGATATTTCCTTGGGCCCTATAGTCTTCAAAGGGATCCGAAATATCTGTTTTCAGATTCCACAGAAATAAGGCTAGCAAAGATATCCACGAAATATAGATGTAACTCAGTGAGATGAATTAACAGAACAGTAAGCAGTTTCTCAAGAAGCTTCTTTCCAGATTTCATCTGAGGATATTTCCTTTTTCACCAGAGCCCTCTAAGGGCTTCCAAATATCACTTTGCCAATTCCACAAGAAATGTCTTAGCGAAAGGCTTCTTGAGGGGAAACAGTAACTCTGTGAGATGATTTCACAGAACACAAAGAAGTTTCTCAGAAAGCTTCTTTTTCTTTGTTATCGGAGGATATTTCCTTTGTTCCTATAGTCTTCAAAGGGATCCGAAATATCTGTTCTCAGATTCCAGATAAATAAGGCCAACAAAGAGATCCACGAAATACAGATGTAACTCAGTGAGATGAATTAACAGAACAGTAAGCAGTTTCTCAAGAAGCTTCTTTCCAGATTTCATCTGAGGATATTTCCTTTTTCACCAGAGCCTTCTAAGGGCTTCCAAATATCACTTTGCCAATTCCACAAGAAGTGTCTTAGCGAAAGGCTTCTTGAGGGGAAACAGTAACTCTGTGAGATGATTTCACAGAACACAAAGAAGTTTCTCAGAAAGCTTCTTTTTCTTTGTTATCGGAGGGTATTTCCTTTGTTCCTATAGTCTTCAAAGGGATCCGAAATATCTGTTCTCAGATTCCAGAGAAATAAGGCCAACAAAGAGATCCACGAAATACAGATGTAACTCCGTGAGATGAATTAACAGAACACTAAGCAGATTCTCAGGAATATTCTTTCCAGATTTCATCTGAGGATATTACATTTTTCACCATAGCACTCTAGGGGCTTCCAAATATCACTTTGCCAATTCCACAAGAACTGTCTTAGCGAAAGGCTTCTTGAGGGGAAAGCTGTAACTCTGTGAGATGATTTCACAGAACACAAAGAAGTTTCTCAGAAAGCTTCTTTCTCTTTGTTATCGGAGGATATTTCCTTGGGCCCTATAGTCTTCAAAGGGATCCGAAATATCTGTTCTCAGATTCCACAGAAATAAGGCTAGCAAAGAGATCCACGAAATACAGGTGTAAGTCTGTGAGATGAATGAACAGAACACTAAGCAGTTTCTCAGGAAGCTTCTTTCCAGATTTCATCTGAGGATATTTCTTTTTCACCATAGACCTCTATGGGCTTCCAAATATCACTTTGCCAATTCC
Source organism: Macaca nemestrina (assembly GCF_043159975.1). Taxonomy (NCBI): domain Eukaryota; kingdom Metazoa; phylum Chordata; class Mammalia; order Primates; family Cercopithecidae; genus Macaca; species Macaca nemestrina. The sequence goes on along the minus strand of NC_092138.1, from coordinate 103,256,836 downwards.
ACAAAAACTGTCTTAGCGAAAGGCTTCCAGAGGGGAAAGCTGTAACTCTGTGAGATGATTTCACAGAACACAAAGAAGTTTCTCAGAAAGCTTCTTTCTCTTTGTTATCGGAGGATATTTCCTTTGGCCCTATAGTCTTCAAGGGGATCCTAATTATCTGTTCTCAGATTCCACAGAAATAAGGCTAGCAAAGGGATCCACGAAATACAGATGTAACTCTGTGAGATGAATTAACAGAACACTGAGCAGTTTCTCAGGAACCTTCTTTCCAGATTTCATCTGAGGATATTTCCTTTTTCACCATAGCCTTCTATGGGCTTCCAAATATCACTTTGCCAATTCCACAAGAACTGTCTTAGCGAAAGGCTTCTTGAGGGGAAATCTGTATCTCTGTGAGATGATTTCACAGAACACTAAGAAGTTTCAGAGAAAACTTATTTCTCTTTGTTATCGGAGGATATTTCCTTGGGCCCTATAGTCTTCAAAGGGATCCGAAATATCTGTTCTCAGATTCCACAGAAATAAGGCTAGCAAAGAGATCCACGAAATACAGATGTAACTCAGTGAGATGAATTAACAGAACAGTAAGCAGTTTCTCAAGAAGCTTCTTTCCAGATTTCATCTGAGGATATTTCCTTTTTCACCAGACCCCTCTAAGGGCTTCCAAATATCACTTTGCCAATTCCACAAGAACTGTCTTAGCGAAAGGCTTCTTGAGGGGAAACAGTAACTCTGTGAGATGATTTCACAGAACACAAAGAAGTTTCTCAGAAAGCTTCTTTTTCTTTGTTATCGGAGGATATTTCCTTTGTTCCTATAGTCTTCAAAGGGATCCGAAATATCTGTTCTCAGATTCCAGATAAATAAGGCCAACAAAGAGATCCACGAAATACAGATGTAACTCAGTGAGATGAATTAACAGAACAGTAAGCAGTTTCTCAAGAAGCTTCTTTCCAGATTTCATCTGAGGATATTTCCTTTTTCACCAGAGCCTTCTAAGGGCTTCCAAATATCACTTTGCCAATTCCACAAGAACTGTCTTAGCGAAAGGCCTCTTGAGGGGAAACAGTAACTCTGTGAGATGATTTCACAGAACACAAAGAAGTTTCTCAGAAAGCTTCTTTTTCTTTGTTATCGGAGGATATTTCCTTTGTTCCTATAGTCTTCAAAGGGATCCGAAATATCTGTTCTCAGATTCCAGAGAAATAAGGCCAACAAAGAGATCCACGAAATACAGATGTAACTCCGTGAAATGAATTAACAGAACACTAAGCAGATTCTCAGGAGTATTCCTTCCTGATTTCATCTTAGGATATTACGTTTTTCACCATAGCACTCTAGGGGCTTCCAAATATCACTTTGCCAATTCCACAAGAACTGTCTTAGCGAAAGGCTTCTTGAGGGGAAAGCTGTAACTCTGTGAGATGATTTCACAGAAAAAAAGAAGTTTCTTAGAAAGCTTCTTTCTCTTTGTTATCGGAGGATATTTCCTTGGGCCCTATAGTCTTCAAAGGGATCCGAAATATCTGTTCTCAGATTCCACAGAAATAAGGCTAGCAAAGAGATCCACGAAATACAGATGATACTCTGTGAGATGAATTAACAGAACAGTAAGCAGTTTCTCAGGAAGCTTCTTTCCAGATTTCATCTGAAGATATTTCCTTTTACACCATAGCCCTCTAGGGGCTTCCAAGTATCACTTTGCCAATTCCACAAGAACTGTCTTAGCGAAAGGCTTCTTGAGGGGAAAGCTGTAACTCTGTGAGATGATTTCACAGAACACAAAGAAGTTTCTCAGAAAGCTTCTTTCTCTTTGTTATCGGAGGATATTTCCTTTGGCGCTATAGTCTTCAAGGGGATCCTAAATATCTGTACTCAGATTCCACAGAAATTAGGCTAGCAAAGAGATCCACGAAATACAGATGTAACTCTGTGAGATGAATTAACAGATCACTAAACAGTTTCACAGGAAGCTTCTTTCCAGATTTCATCTGAGGATATTTACTTTTTAACCATAGCCCTCTATGGGCTTCCAAATATCACTTAGCCAATTCCACAAGAACTGATTTAGCGAAAGGCTTCTTGAGGGGAAAGCTGAAACTCTGTGAGATGATTTCACAGAACACAAAGAAGTTTCTCAGAAAGCTTCTTTCTCTTTGTTATCGGAGGATATTTCCTTTGGCCCTATGCTCTTCAAAGGGATCCAAAATATCTGTTCTCAGATTCCACAGAAATAAGGCTAGCAAAGAGATCCACGAAATACAGATGTAACTCTGTGAGATGAATTAACAGAGCACTAAGGAGTTTCTCAGGAAACTTCTATCCAGATTTCATCTGAGGATATTTCCTTTTTCACCATAGCCCTCTATGGGCTTCTAAATATCACTTTGCCAATTCCACAAGAACTGTCTTAGCGAAAGGCTTCTTGAGGGGAACGCTGTAACTCTGTGAGATGATTTCATAGAACACAAAGAAGTTTCTCAGAAAGCTTCTTTCTCTTTGTTATCGGAGGATATTTCCTTTGGCGCTATGGTCTTCAAAGGGATCCGAAATATCTGTTCTCAGATTCCACAGAAATAAGGCTAGCAAAGAGATCCACGAAATACAGATGTAACTCTGTGAGATGAATTAACAGAACACTAAGCAGTTTCTCAGGAAGCTTCTTTCCAGATTTCATCTGAGGATATTTTCTTTTTCACCATAGCCCTCTAAGGGCTCCCAAATATCACTTTGCCAATTCCACAAGAACTGTCTTAGCGAAAGGCTTCCTGAGGCGTAAGCTGTAACTCTGTGAGATGATTTCACAGAAAAAAAGAAGTTTCTCAGAAAGCTTATTTCTCTTTGTTATCGGAGGATATTTCCTTGGGCCCTATATTCTTCAAAGGGATCCGAAATATCTGTTCTCAGATTCCACAGAAATAAGGCGAGCAAAGAGATCCACGAAATACAGATGTAACTCTGTGAGATGAATTAACAGAACAGTAAGCAGTTTCTCAAGAAGCTTCTTTCCAGATTTCATCTGAGGATATTTCCTTTCTCACCATAGCCCTCTAAGGGCTTCCAAATATCACTTTGCCAATTCCACAAGAACTGTCTTAGCGAAAGGCTTCTTGAGGGGAAAGCTGTAACTCTGTGAGATGATTTCACAGAACACAAAGAAATTTCTCAGAAAGCTTCTTTCTCTTTGTTATCGGAGGATATTTCCCTTGGCCCTATGGTCTTCAAAGGGATCCGAAATATCTGTTCTCAGATTCCACAGAAATAAGGCTAGCAAAGAGATCCACGAAATACAGATGTTACTCTGTGAGATGAATTAACAGAGCACTAAGCAGTTTTTCAGAAGATTCTATCCAGATTTCATCTGAGGATATTTCCTTTTTCGCCATAGCCCTCTATGGGCTTCCAAATATCACTTTGCCAATTCCACAAGTACTGTCTTAGCGAAAGGCTTCTTGAGGGGAAAGCTGTATCTCTGTGAGATGATTTCACAGAACCCAAAGAAGTTTCTCAGAAATCTTCTTTCTCTTTGTTATCGGAGGTTGTTTCCTTTGGCCCTATAGTTTTCAAAGGGATCCGAAATATCTGTTCTCAGATTCCACAGAAATAAGGCTAGCAAAGAGATGCACGAAATACAGATGTAACTCTGTGAGATGAATTAACAGAACACTAAGCAGTTTCTCAGGAAGCTTCTTTCCAGATTTCATCTGAGGATATTTCCTTTTTCAACATAGCCTTCTATGGGCTCCCAAATATCACTTTGCCAATTCCACCAGAACTGTCTTAGCGAAAGGCTTCCTGAGAGGAAAGCTGTATCTCTGTGAGATGATTTTACAGAACACAAAGAAGTTTCTCAGAAAGCTTCTTTCTCTTTGTGATCAGAGGATATTTCCTTTTGCCCTATAGTCTTCAAAACGATTCGAAATATCTGTTCTCAGATTCCACAGAAATAAGGCTAGCAAAGAGATCCACGAAATACAGATGATATTCTGTGAGATGAATTAACAGAACACTAAACAGTTTCTCGGGAAGCTGCTTTCCAGATTTCATCTGAGGATATTTCCTTTTACACCATAGCCCTCTAGGGGCTTCCAAATATCACTTTGCCAATTCCACAAGAACTGTCTTAGCGAAAGGCTTCTTGAGGGGAAAGCAGCAACTCTGTGAGATGATTTCACAGAACACTAAGAAGTTTCTCAGAAAGCTTCTTTCTCTTTGTTATCGGAGGATATTTCCTTTGGCCCTATAGTCTTCAAAGGGATCCGAAATATCTGTTCTCAGATTCCACAGAAATAAGGCTAGCAAAGAGATCCACGAAATACAGTTGTAACTCCGTGAGATGAATTAACAGAACACTAAGCAGATAATCAGGAAGCTTCTTTCCAGATTTCATCTGAGGATATTTCCTTTTTCACCATAGCCCTATAGGGGCTTCCAAATATCACTTTGCCAATTACACAAGAACTGTCTTAGCGAAATGCTTCTTGAGGGGAAAGCTGTAACTCTGTGAGATGATTTCACAGAAAAAAAGATGTTTCTCAGAAAGCTTCTTTCTCTTTGTTATCGGAGGATATTTCCTTGGGCCCTATAGTCTTCAAAGGGATCCGAAATATCTGTTCTCAAATTCCACAGAAATAATGCTAGCAAAGAGATCCACGGAATACAGATGATACTCAGTGAGATGAATTAACAGAACACTAAGCAGTTTCTCAGGAAGCTTCTTTCCAGATTTCATCTGATGATATTTCTTTTTCACCATTGACCTCTATGGGCTTCCAAATATCACTTTGCCAATTCCACAAGAACTGTCTTAGCGAAAGGCTTCCTGAGGGGAAAGCTCTATCTCTGTGAGATGATTTCACAGAACACAAAGAAGTTTCTCAGAAAGCTTCTTTCTCTTTGTTATCGGAGTATATTTCCTTTGGCCCTATAGTCTTCAAGTGGATCCTAATTATCTGTTCTCATATTCCACAGAGATAAGGCTAGCAAAGAGATCCACGAAATACAGATGTAACTCTGTGAGATGAATTAACGGAACACTAAACAGATTCTCACGAAGCTTCTTTACAGATTTCATCTGAGAATATTTCCCTTTTCACCATATCCCTCTATGGGCTTCCAAATATCACCTTGCCAATTCCACAATAACCGTCTTAGCGAAAGGCTTCTTGAGGGGAAAGCTGTAACTCTGTTAGATTATTTCATAGAACACAAAGAAGTTTCTCAGAAAGCTTCTTTCTCTTTGTTATCGGAGGATATTTCCTTTGGCCCTATGGTCTTCAAAGGGATGCGAAATATCTGTTCTCAGATTCCACAGAAATAAGGCTAGCAAAGAGATCCACGAAATAGAGATGTAACTCTGTGAGATGAATTAACAGAACACTAAGCAGTTTCTCAGGAAGCTTCTTTCCAGATTTCATCTGAGGATATTTCCTTTTTCACCATAGCCCTCTAAGGGCTCCCAAATATCACTTTGCCAATTCCACAAGAACTGTCTTAGCGAAAGGCTTCCTGAGGAGTAAGCTGTAACTCTGTGAGATGATTTCACAGAAAAAAAGATGTTTCTCAGAAAGCTTATTTCTCTTTCTTATCGGAGGATATTTTCTTGGGCCCTATATTCTTCAAAGGGATCCGAAATATCTGTTCTCAGATTCCACATAAATAAGGCGAGCAAAGAGATCCACGAAATACAGATGTAACTCTGTGAGATGAATTAACAGAACAGTAGGCAGTTTCTCAAGAAGCTTCTTTCCAGATTTCATCTTAGGATATTTCCTTTTTCACCATAGCCCTCTATGGGCTTCTAAATATCACTTTGCCAATTCCACAAGAACTGTCTTAGCGAAAGGCTTCTTGAGGGGAAAGCTGTATCTCTGTGAGATGATTTCACAGAACCCAAAGAAGTTTCTCAGAAATCTTCTTTCTCTTTGTTATCGGAGGATATTTCCTTTGGCCCTATAGTCTTCAAAGGGATCCGAAATATCTGTTCTCAGATTCCACAGAAATAAGGCTAGCAAAGAGATCCACGAAATACAGATGTAACTCTGTGAGATGAATTAACAGAACACTGAGCAGTTTCTCAGGAACATTCTTTCCAGATTTCATCTGAGGATATTTCCTTTTTCACCATAGCCTTCTATGGGCTTCCAAATATCACTTTGCCAATTCCACAAGAACTGTCTTAGCGAAAGGCTTCTTGAGGGGAAAGCTGTATCTCTGTGAGATGATTTCACAGAACACTAAGAAGTTTCAGAGAAAACTTATTTCTCTTTGTTACCGGAGGATATTTCCTTGGGCCCTATAGTCTTCAAAGGGATCCGAAATATCTGTTTTCAGATTCCACAGAAATAAGGCTAGCAAAGATATCCACGAAATATAGATGTAACTCAGTGAGATGAATTAACAGAACAGTAAGCAGTTTCTCAAGAAGCTTCTTTCCAGATTTCATCTGAGGATATTTCCTTTTTCACCAGAGCCCTCTAAGGGCTTCCAAATATCACTTTGCCAATTCCACAAGAAATGTCTTAGCGAAAGGCTTCTTGAGGGGAAACAGTAACTCTGTGAGATGATTTCACAGAACACAAAGAAGTTTCTCAGAAAGCTTCTTTTTCTTTGTTATCGGAGGATATTTCCTTTGTTCCTATAGTCTTCAAAGGGATCCGAAATATCTGTTCTCAGATTCCAGATAAATAAGGCCAACAAAGAGATCCACGAAATACAGATGTAACTCAGTGAGATGAATTAACAGAACAGTAAGCAGTTTCTCAAGAAGCTTCTTTCCAGATTTCATCTGAGGATATTTCCTTTTTCACCAGAGCCTTCTAAGGGCTTCCAAATATCACTTTGCCAATTCCACAAGAAGTGTCTTAGCGAAAGGCTTCTTGAGGGGAAACAGTAACTCTGTGAGATGATTTCACAGAACACAAAGAAGTTTCTCAGAAAGCTTCTTTTTCTTTGTTATCGGAGGGTATTTCCTTTGTTCCTATAGTCTTCAAAGGGATCCGAAATATCTGTTCTCAGATTCCAGAGAAATAAGGCCAACAAAGAGATCCACGAAATACAGATGTAACTCCGTGAGATGAATTAACAGAACACTAAGCAGATTCTCAGGAATATTCTTTCCAGATTTCATCTGAGGATATTACATTTTTCACCATAGCACTCTAGGGGCTTCCAAATATCACTTTGCCAATTCCACAAGAACTGTCTTAGCGAAAGGCTTCTTGAGGGGAAAGCTGTAACTCTGTGAGATGATTTCACAGAACACAAAGAAGTTTCTCAGAAAGCTTCTTTCTCTTTGTTATCGGAGGATATTTCCTTGGGCCCTATAGTCTTCAAAGGGATCCGAAATATCTGTTCTCAGATTCCACAGAAATAAGGCTAGCAAAGAGATCCACGAAATACAGGTGTAAGTCTGTGAGATGAATGAACAGAACACTAAGCAGTTTCTCAGGAAGCTTCTTTCCAGATTTCATCTGAGGATATTTCTTTTTCACCATAGACCTCTATGGGCTTCCAAATATCACTTTGCCAATTCCACAAAAACTGTCTTAGCGAAAGGCTTCCAGAGGGGAAAGCTGTAACTCTGTGAGATGATTTCACAGAACACAAAGAAGTTTCTCAGAAAGCTTCTTTCTCTTTGTTATCGGAGGATATTTCCTTTGGCCCTATAGTCTTCAAGGGGATCCTAATTATCTGTTCTCAGATTCCACAGAAATAAGGCTAGCAAAGAGATCCACGAAATACACATGTAACTCTGTGACATGAATTAAAAGAACACTGAGCAGTTTCTCAGGAACCTTCTTTCCAGATTTCATCTGAGGATATTTCCTTTTTCACCATAGCCTTCTATGGGCTTCCAAATATCACTTTGCCAATTCCACAAGAACTGTCTTAGCGAAAGGCTTCTTGAGGGGAAAGCTGTATCTCTGTGAGATGATTTCACAGAACACTAAGAAGTTTCACAGAAAACTTATTTCTCTTTGTTATCGGAGGATATTTCCTTGGGCCCTATAGTCTTCAAAGGGATCCGAAATATCTGTTCTCAGATTCCACAGAAATAAGGCTAGCAAAGAGATCCACGAAATACAGATGTAACTCAGTGAGATGAATTAACAGAACAGTAAGCAGTTTCTCAAGAAGCTTCTTTCCAGATTTCATCTGAGGATATTTCCTTTCTCACCAGAGCCCTCTAAGGGCTTCCAAATATCACTTTGCCAATTCCACAAGAACTGTCTTAGCGAAAGGCTTCTTGAGGGGAAACAGTAACTCTGTGAGATGATTTCACAGAACACAAAGAAGTTTCTCAGAAAGCTTCTTTTCTTTGTTATCGGAGGATATTTCCTTTGTTCCTATAGTCTTCAAAGGGATCCGAAATATCTGTTCTCAGATTCCAGATAAATAAGGCCAACAAAGAGATCGACGAAATACAGATGTAACTCAGTGAGATGAATTAACAGAACAGTAAGCAGTTTCTCAAGAAGCTTCTTTCCAGATTTCATCTGAGGATATTTCCTTTTTCACCAGAGCCTTCTAAGGGCTTCCAAATATCACTTTGCCAATTCCACAAGAACTGTCTTAGCGAAAGGCTTCTTGAGGGGAAACAGTAACTCTGTGAGATGATTTCACAGAACACAAAGAAGTTTCTCAGAAAGCTTCTTTTTCTTTGTTATCGGAGGATACTTCCTTTGTTCCTATAGTCTTCAAAGGGATCCGAAATATCTGTTCTCAGATTCCAGATAAATAAGGCCAACAAAGAGATCCACGAAATACAGATGTAACTCAGTGAGATGAATTAACAGAACAGTAAGCAGTTTCTCAAGAAGCTTCTTTCCAGATTTCATCTGAGGATATTTCCTTTTTCACCAGAGCCTTCTAAGGGCTTCCAAATATCACTTTGCCAATTCCACAAGAACTGTCTTAGCGAAAGGCCTCTTGAGGGGAAACAGTAACTCTGTGAGATGATTTCACAGAACACAAAGAAGTTTCTCAGAAAGCTTCTTTTTCTTTGTTATCGGAGGATATTTCCTTTGTTCCTGTAGTCTTCAAAGGGATCCGAAATATCTGTTCTCAGATTCCAGAGAAATAAGGCCAACAAAGAGATCCACGAAATACAGATGTAACTCCGTGAAATGAATTAACAGAACACTAAGCAGATTCTCAGGAATATTCCTTCCTGATTTCATCTTAGGATATTACGTTTTTCACCATAGCACTCTAGGGGCTTCCAAATATCACTTTGCCAATTCCACAAGAACTGTCTTAGCGAAAGGCTTCTTGAGGGGAAAGCTGTAACTCTGTGAGATGATTTCACAGAAAAAAAAAAGTTTCTTAGAAAGCTTCTTTCTCTTTGTTATCGGAGGATATTTCCTTGGGCCCTATAGTCTTCAAAGGGATCCGAAATATCTGTTCTCAGATTCCACAGAAATAAGGCTAGCAAAGAGATCCACGAAATACAGATGATACTCTGTGAGATGAATTAACAGAACAGTAAGCAGTTTCTCAGGAAGCTTCTTTCCAGATTTCATCTGAAGATATTTCCTTTTACACCATAGCCCTCTAGGGGCTTCCAAGTATCACTTTGCCAATTCCACAAGAACTGTCTTAGCGAAAGGCTTCTTGAGGGGAAAGCTGTAACTCTGTGAGATGATTTCACAGAACACAAAGAAGTTTCTCAGAAAGCTTCTTTCTCTTTGTTATCGGAGGATATTTCCTTTGGCGCTATAGTCTTCAAGGGGATCCTAAATATCTGTACTCAGATTCCACAGAAATTAGGCTAGCAAAGAGATCCACGAAATACAGATGTAACTCTGTGAGATGAATTAACAGATCACTAAACAGTTTCACAGGAAGCTTCTTTCCAGATTTCATCTGAGGATATTTACTTTTTAACCATAGCCCTCTATGGGCTTCCAAATATCACTTAGCCAATTCCACAAGAACTGATTTAGCGAAAGGCTTCTTGAGGGGAAAGCTGAAACTCTGTGAGATGATTTCACAGAACACAAAGAAGTTTCTCAGAAAGCTTCTTTCTCTTTGTTATCGGAGGATATTTCCTTTGGCCCTATGCTCTTCAAAGGGATCCAAAATATCTGTTCTCAGATTCCACAGAAATAAGGCTAGCAAAGAGATCCACGAAACACAGATGTAACTCTGTGAGATGAATTAACAGAGCACTAAGGAGTTTCTCAGGTAACTTCTATCCAGATTTCATCTGAGGATATTTCCTTTTTCACCATAGCCCTCTATGGGCTTCTAAATATCACTTTGCCAATTCCACAAGAACTGTCTTAGCGAAAGGCTTCTTGAGGGGAAAGCTGTAACTCTGTGAGATGATTTCATAGAACACAAAGAAGTTTCTCAGAAAGCTTCTACTCTTTGTTATCGGAGGATATTTCCTTTGGCCCTATGGTCTTCAAAGGGATCCGAAATATCTGTTCTCAGATTCCACAGAAAGAAGGCTAGCAAAGAGATCCACGAAATACAGTTGTAACTCCGTGAGATGAATTAACAGAACACTAAGCAGTTTCTCAGGAAGCTTCTTTCCAGATTTCATCTGAGGATATTTTCTTTTTCACCATAGCCCTCTAAGGGCTCCCAAATATCACTTTGCCAATTCCACAAGAACTGTCTTAGCGAAAGGCTTCCTGAGGCGTAAGCTGTAACTCTGTGAGATGATTTCACAGAAAAAAAGAAGTTTCTCAGAAAGCTTATTTCTCTTTGTTATCGGAGGATATTTCCTTGGGCCCTATATTCTTCAAAGGGATCCGAAATATCTGTTCTCAGATTCCACAGAAATAAGGCGAGCAAAGAGATCCACGAAATACAGATGTAACTCTGTGAGATGAATTAACAGAACAGTAAGCAGTTTCTCAAGAAGCTTCTTTCCAGATTTCATCTGAGGATATTTCCTTTCTCACCATAGCCCTCTAAGGGCTTCCAAATATCACTTTGCCAATTCCACAAGAACTGTCTTAGCGAAAGGCTTCTTGAGGGGAAAGCTGTAACTCTGTGAGATGATTTCACAGAACACAAAGAAATTTCTCAGAAAGCTTCTTTCTCTTTGTTATCGGAGGATATTTCCCTTGGCCCTATGGTCTTCAAAGGGATCCGAAATATCTGTTCTCAGATTCCACAGAAATAAGGCTAGCAAAGAGATCCACGAAATACAGATGTAACTCTGTGAGATGAATTAACAGAGCACTAAGCAGTTTTTCAGAAGATTCTATCCAGATTTCATCTGAGGATATTTCCTTTTTCGCCATAGCCCTCTATGGGCTTCCAAATATCACTTTGCCAATTCCACAAGTACTGTCTTAGCGAAAGGCTTCTTGAGGGGAAAGCTGTATCTCTGTGAGATGATTTCACAGAACCCAAAGAAGTTTCTCAGAAATCTTCTTTCTCTTTGTTATCGGAGGTTGTTTCCTTTGGCCCTATAGTTTTCAAAGGGATCCGAAATATCTGTTCTCAGATTCCACAGAAATAAGGCTAGCAAAGAGATGCACGAAATACAGATGTAACTCTGTGAGATGAATTAACAGAACACTAAGCAGTTTCTCAGGAAGCTTCTTTCCAGATTTCATCTGAGGATATTTCCTTTTTCAACATAGCCTTCTATGGGCTCCCAAATATCACTTTGCCAATTCCACCAGAACTGTCTTAGCGAAAGGCTTCCTGGGAGGAAAGCTGTATCTCTGTGAGACGATTTTACAGAACACAAAGAAGTTTCTCAGAAAGCTTCTTTCTCTTTGTGATCAGAGGATATTTCCTTTTGCCCTATAGTCTTCAAAGGGATTCGAAATATGTGTTCTCAGATTCCACAGAAATAAGGCTAGCAAAGAGATCCACGAAATACAGATGATATTCTGTGAGATGAATTAACAGAACACTAAACAGTTTCTCGGGAAGCTGCTTTCCAGATTTCATCTGAGGATATTTCCTTTTACACCATAGCCCTCTAGGGGCTTCCAAATATCACTTTGCCAATTCTACAAGAACTGTCTTAGCGAAAGGCTTCTTGAGGGTAAAGCAGCAACTCTGTGAGATGATTTCACAGAACACTAAGAAGTTTCTCAGAAAGCTTCTTTCTCTTTGTTATCGGAGGATATTTCCTTTGGCCCTATAGTCTTCAAAGGGATCCGAAATATCTGTTCTCAGATTCCACAGAAATAAGGCTAGCAAAGAGATCCACGAAATACAGTTGTAACTCCGTGAGATGAATTAACAGAACACTAAGCAGATAATCAGGAAGCTTCTTTCCAGATTTCATCTGAGGATATTTCCTTTTTCACCATACCCCTATAGGGGCTTCCAAATATCACTTTGCCAATTACACAAGAACTGTCTTAGCGAAATGCTTCTTGAGGGGAAAGCTGTAACTCTGTGAGATGATTTCACAGAAAAAAAGATGTTTCTCAGAAAGCTTCTTTCTCTTTGTTATCGGAGGATATTTCCTTGGGCCCTATAGTCTTCAAAGGGATCCGAAATATCTGTTCTCAGATTCCACAGAAATAATGCTAGCAAAGAGATCCACGGAATACAGATGATACTCAGTGAGATGAATTAACAGAACACTAAGCAGTTTCTCAGGAAGCTTCTTTCCAGATTTCATCTGAGGATATTTCTTTTTCACCATTGACCTCTATGGGCTTCCAAATATCACTTTGCCAATTCCACAAGAACTGTCTTAGCGAAAGGCTTCCTGAGGGGAAAGCTCTATCTCTGTGAGATGATTTCACAGAACACAAAGAAGTTTCTCAGAAAGCTTCCTTCTCTTTGTTATCGGAGTATATTTCCTTTGGCCCTATAGTCTTCAAGTGGATCCTAATTATCTGTTCTCATATTCCACAGAGATAAGGCTAGCAAAGAGATCCACGAAATACAGATGTAACTCTGTGAGATGAATTAACAGAACACTAAACAGATTCTCACGAAGCTTCTTTACAGATTTCATCTGAGAATATTTCCCTTTTCACCATATCCCTCTATGGGCTTCCAAATATCACCTTGCCAATTCCACAATAACCGTCTTAGCGAAAGGCTTCTTGAGGGGAAAGCTGTAACTCTGTTAGATTATTTCATAGAACACAAAGAAGTTTCTCAGAAAGCTTCTTTCTCTTTGTTATCGGAGGATATTTCCTTTGGCCCTATGGTCTTCAAAGGGATGCGAAATATCTGTTCTCAGATTCCACAGAAATAAGGCTAGCAAAGAGATCCACGAAATAGAGATGTAACTCTGTGAGATGAATTAACAGAACACTAAGCAGTTTCTCAGGAAGCTTCTTTCCAGATTTCATCTGAGGATATTTCCTTTTTCACCATAGCCCTCTAAGGGCTCCCAAATATCACTTTGCCAATTCCACAAGAACTGTCTTAGCGAAAGGCTTCCTGAGGAGTAAGCTGTAACTCTGTGAGATGATTTCACAGAAAAAAAGATGTTTCTCAGAAAGCTTATTTCTCTTTCTTATCGGAGGATATTTCCTTGGGCCCTATATTCTTCAAAGGGATCCGAAATATCTGTTCTCAGATTCCACATAAATAAGGCGAGCAAAGAGATCCACGAAATACAGATGTAACTCTGTGAGATGAATTAACAGAACAGTAGGCAGTTTCTCAAGAAGCTTCTTTCCAGATTTCATCTTAGGATATTTCCTTTTTCACCATAGCCCTCTATGGGCTTCTAAATATCACTTTGCCAATTCCACAAGAACTGTCTTAGCGAAAGGCTTCTTGAGGGGAAAGCTGTATCTCTGTGAGATGATTTCACAGAACCCAAAGAAGTTTCTCAGAAATCTTCTTTCTCTTTGTTATCGGAGGATATTTCCTTTGGCCCTATAGTCTTCAAAGGGATCCGAAATATCTGTTCTCAGATTCCACAGAAATAAGGCTAGCAAAGAGATCCACGAAATACAGATGTAACTCTGTGAGATGAATTAACAGAACACTGAGCAGTTTCTCAGGAACATTCTTTCCAGATTTCATCTGAGGATATTTCCTTTTTCACCATAGCCTTCTATGGGCTTCCAAATATCACTTTGCCAATTCCACAAGAACTGTCTTAGCGAAAGGCTTCTTGAGGGGAAAGCTGTATCTCTGTGAGATGATTTCACAGAACACTAAGAAGTTTCAGAGAAAACTTATTTCTCTTTGTTACCGGAGGATATTTCCTTGGGCCCTATAGTCTTCAAAGGGATCCGAAATATCTGTTTTCAGATTCCACAGAAATAAGGCTAGCAAAGATATCCACGAAATATAGATGTAACTCACTGAGATGAATTAACAGAACAGTAAGCAGTTTCTCAAGAAGCTTCTTTCCAGATTTCATCTGAGGATATTTCCTTTTTCACCAGAGCCCTCTAAGGGCTTCCAAATATCACTTTGCCAATTCCACAAGAAATGTCTTAGCGAAAGGCTTCTTGAGGGGAAACAGTAACTCTGTGAGATGATTTCACAGAACACAAAGAAGTTTCTCAGAAAGCTTCTTTTTCTTTGTTATCGGAGGATATTTCCTTTGTTCCTATAGTCTTCAAAGGGATCCGAAATATCTGTTCTCAGATTCCAGATAAATAAGGCCAACAAAGAGATCCACGAAATACAGATGTAACTCAGTGAGATGAATTAACAGAACAGTAAGCAGTTTCTCAAGAAGCTTCTTTCCAGATTTCATCTGAGGATATTTCCTTTTTCACCAGAGCCTTCTAAGGGCTTCCAAATATCACTTTGCCAATTCCACAAGAACTGTCTTAGCGAAAGGCTTCTTGAGGGGAAACAGTAACTCTGTGAGATGATTTCACAGAACACAAAGAAGTTTCTCAGAAAGCTTCTTTTTCTTTGTTATCGGAGGGTATTTCCTTTGTTCCTATAGTCTTCAAAGGGATCCGAAATATCTGTTCTCAGATTCCAGAGAAATAAGGCCAACAAAGAGATCCACGAAATACAGATGTAACTCCGTGAGATGAATTAACAGAACACTAAGCAGATTCTCAGGAATATTCTTTCCAGATTTCATCTGAGGATATTACATTTTTCATCATAGCACTCTAGGGGGTTCCAAATATCACTTTGCCAATTCCACAAGAACTGTCTTAGCGAAAGGCTTCTTGAGGGGAAAGCTGTAACTCTGTGAGATGATTTCACAGAAAAAAAGAATTTTCTCAGAAAGCTTCTTTCTCTTTGTTATCGGAAGATATTTCCTTGGGCCCTATAGTCTTCAAAGGGATCCGAAATATCTGTTCTCAGATTCCACAGAAATAAGGCTAGCAAAGAGATCCACGAAATACAGATGTAACTCTGTGAGATGAATGAAAAGAACACTAAGCAGTTTCTCAGGAAGCTTCTTTCCAGATTTCATCTGAGGATATTTCTTTTTCACCATAGACCTCTATGGGCTTCCAAATATCACTTTGCCAATTCCACAAAAACTGTCTTAGCGAAAGGCTTCCTGAGGGGAAAGCTGTAACTCTGTGAGATGATTTCACAGAACACAACGAAGTTTCTCAGAAAGCTTCTTTCTCTTTGTTATCGGAGGATATTTCCTTTGGCCCTATAGTCTTCAAGGGGATCCTAATTATCTGTTCTCAGATTCCACAGAAATAAGGCTAGCAAAGAGATCCACGAAATACAGATGTAACTCTGTGAGATGAATTAACAGAACACTGAGCAGTTTCTCAGGAACCTTCTTTCCAGATTTCATCTGAGGATATTTCCTTTTTCACCATAGCCTTCTATGGGCTTCCAAATATCACTTTGCCAATTCCACAAGAACTGTCTTAGCGAAAGGCTTCTTGAGGGGAAAGCTGTATCTCTGTGAGATGATTTCACAGAACACTAAGAAGTTTCACAGAAAACTTATTTCTCTTTGTTATCGGAGGATATTTCCTTGGGCCCTATAGTCTTCAAAGGGATCCGAAATATCTGTTCTCAGATTCCACAGAAATAAGGCTAGCAAAGAGATGCACGAAATACAGATGTAACTCAGTGAGATGAATTAACAGAACAGTAAGCAGTTTCTCAAGAAGCTTCTTTCCAGATTTCATCTGAGGATATTTCCTTTTTCACCAGAGCCCTCTAAGGGCTTCCAAATATCACTTTGCCAATTCCACAAGAACTGTCTTAGCGAAAGGCTTCTTGAGGGGAAACAGTAACTCTGTGAGATGATTTCACAGAACACAAAGAAGTTTCTCAGAAAGCTTCTTTTTCTTTGTTATCGGAGGATATTTCCTTTGTTCCTATAGTCTTCAAAGGGATCCGAAATATCTGTTCTCAGATTCCAGATAAATAAGGCCAACAAAGAGATCCACGAAATACAGATGTAACTCAGTGAGATGAATTAACAGAACAGTAAGCAGTTTCTCAAGAAGCTTCTTTCCAGATTTCATCTGAGGATATTTCCTTTTTCACCAGAGCCTTCTAAGGGCTTCCAAATATCACTTTGCCAATTCCACAAGAAGTGTCTTAGCGAAAGGCTTCTTGAGGGGAAACAGTAACTCTGTGAGATGATTTCACAGAACACAAAGAAGTTTCTCAGAAAGCTTCTTTTTCTTTGTTATCGGAGGGTATTTCCTTTGTTCCTATAGTCTTCAAAGGGATCCGAAATATCTGTTCTCAGATTCCAGAGAAAAAAGGCCAACAAAGAGATCCACGAAATACAGATGTAACTCCGTGAGACGAATTAACAGAACACTAAGCAGATTTTCAGGAATATTCTTTCCAGATTTCATCTGAGGATATTACATTTTTCACCATATCACTCTAGGGGCTTCCAAATATCACTTTGCCAATTCCACAAGAACTGTCTTAGCGAAAGGCTTCTTGAGGGGAAAGCTGTAACTCTGTGAGATGATTTCACAGAAAAAAAGAAGTTTCTCAGAAAGCTTCTTTCTCTTTGTTATCGGAGGATATTTCCTTGGGCCCTATAGTCTTCAAGGGGATCCTAATTATCTGTTCTCAGATTCCACAGAGATAAGGCTAGCAAAGAGATCCACGAAATGCAGATGTAACTCTGTGAGATGAATTAACAGAACACTAAGCAGTTTCTCACGAAGCTTCTTTCCAGATTTCATCGGAGGATATTTCCTTTTTCACCATAGCCCTCTAAGGGCTCCCAAATATCACTTTGTCAATTCCACAAGAACTGTCTTAGCGAAAGGCTTCCTGAGGATTAAGCTGTAATTCTGTGAGATGATTTCACAGAAAAAAAGAAGTTTCTCAGAAAGCTTCTTTCTCTTTGTTATCGGAGGATATTTCCTTGGGCCCTATAGTCTTCAAAGGGATCCGAAATATCTGTTCTCAGATTCCACAGAAAGAAGGCTAGCAAAGAGATCCACGAAACACAGATGATACTCTGTGAGGTGAATTAACAGAACAGTAAGCAGTTTCTCAGGAAGCTTCTTTCCAGATTTAATCTGAGGATATTTCCTTTTACACCATAGCCCTCTAGGGGCTTCCAAATATCACTTTGCCAATTCCACAAGAACTGTCTCAGCGAAAGGCTTCTTGAGGGGAAAGCTGTAACTCGGTGAGATGATTTCACAGAAAAAAACATGATTCTCAGAAAGCTTCTTTCTCTTTGTTATCCCAGGATATTTCCTTGGGCCCTATAGTCTTCAAAGGGATCCGAAATATCTGTTCTCAGATTCCACAGAAATAAGGCTAGCAAAGAGATCCAAGAAATACTGATGTAACTCTGTGAGATGAATTTACAGAACACTAAGCAGTTTCTCAGAAAGCTTCTTTCCAGATTTCATCTTAGGATATTTCCTTTTTCACCATAGCCCTCTATGGGCTTCCAAATATCACTTTGCCAATTCCACAATAACTGTCTTAGCGAAAGGCTTCTTGAGGGGAAAGCTGTAACTCTGTGAGATGATTTCATAGAACACAAAGAAGTTTCTCAGAAAGCTTCTTTCTCTTTGTTATCGGAGGATATTTCCTTTGGCGCTATGGTCTTCAAAGGGATCCGAAATATCTGTTCTCAGATTCCACAGAAATAAGGCTAGCAAAGAGATCCACGAAATACAGATGTAACTCTGTGAGATGAATTAACAGAACACTAAGCAGTTTCTCAGGAACCTTCTTTCCAGATTTCATCTGAGGATATTTCCTTTTTCACCATAGCCTTCTATGGGCTTCCAAATATCACTTTGCCAATTCCACAAGAACTGCCTTAGCGAAAGGCTTCTTGAGGGGAAAGCTGTATCTCTGTGAGATGATTTCACATAACACTAAGAAGTTTCACAGAAAGCTTCTTTCTCTTTGTTATCGGAGGATATTTCCTTTGGCCCTATGGTCTTCAAAGGGATCCGAAATATCTGTTCTCAGATTCCACAGAAATAAGGCTAGCAAAGAGATCCACGAAATACAGATGTAACTCTGTGAGATGAATTAAAAGCACACTAAGCAGTTTCTCAGGAAGCTTCTTTCCAGGTTTCATCTGAGGATATTTCCTTTTTCACCATAGCCCTCTAAGGGCTTCCAAATATCACTTTGCCAATTCCACAAGAACTGACTTAGCGAAAGGCTTCTTGAGGGAAAAGCTGTAACTCTGTGAGATGATTTCTCAGAACACAAAGAAGTTTCTCAGAAAGCTTCTTTTTCTTTGTTATCGGAGGATATTTCCTTTGGCCCTATAGTCTTCAAAGTTATCCGATATATCTGTTCTCATATTCCACAGAAATAAGGCTAGCAAAGAGATCCACGAAATACAGTTGTAACTCCGTGTGATGAATTAACAGAACACTAAGCAGATTCTCAGGAAGCTTCTTTCCAGATTTCATCTGAGGACATTTCCTTTTTCACCATAGCCCTATAGGGGCTTGCAAATATCACTTTGCCAATTCCACAAGAACTGTCTTAGCGAAAGGCTTCTTGAGGCGAAAGCTGTAACTCTGTGAGATGATTACACAGAACACAAAGAAGTTTCTCAGAAAGCTTCTTTCTCTTTGTTATCGGAGGATAATTCCTTTGGACCTATGGTCTTCAAAGGGATCCAAAATATCTGTTCTCAGATTCCACAGAAATAAGGCTAGCAAAGAGATCCACGAAATACAGTTGTAACTCTGTGAGATGAATTAACAGAGCACTAAGGAATTTCTCAGGAAGCTTCTATCCAGATTTCATCTGAGGATATTTCCTTTTTCACCATAGCCCTCTATGGGCTTCTAAATATCACTTTGCCAATTCCACAAGAACTGTCTTAGCGAAAGGCTTCTTGAGGGGAAAGCTGTATCTCTGTGAGATGATTTCACAGAACCCAAAGAAGTTTCTCAGAAGGCTTTTTTCTCTTTGTTATCGGAGGATATTTCCTTTGGCCCTATAGTCTTCAAAGGGATCCGAAATATCTGTTCTCAGATCCACCGAAAGAAGGCTAGCAAAGAGATCCACGAAATACAGATGTAACTCTGTGAGATGAACTAACAGAACACTAAGCAGTTTCTCAGGAAGCTTCTTTCCAGATTTCATCTGAGGACATTTCCTTTTTCACCATAGCCCTCTAAGGGTTTCCAAATATCACTTTGCCAATTCCACAAGAACTGTCTTAGCGAAAGGCTTCTTGAAGGGAAAGCTGTTACGCTGTGAGATGATTTCACAGAACACAAAGAAGTTTCTCAGAAAGCTTCTTTCTCTTTGTTATCAGAGGATGTTTCCTTTGGCCCTATAGTCTGCAAAGGGATCCGAAATATCTGTTCTCAGATTCCACAGAAATAAGGCTAGCAAAGAGATGCAAGAAATACACATGTAACTACGTGAGATGAATTAACAGAACACTAAGCAGTTTCTCAGGAAGCTTCTTTCCAGATTTCATCTGAGGATATTTCCTTTTTCACCATAGCCCTCTAAGGGCTTCCAAATATCACTTTGCCAATTCCACAAGAACTGTCTTAGCAAAAGGCTTCTTGAGGGGAAAGCTGTAACTCTGTGAGATGATTTCACAGAACACAAAGAAGTTCCTCAGAAAGCTTCTTTCTCTTTGTTATCGGAGGATATTTCCTTTGGCCCTATAGTCTTCAAAGGGATCCGAAATATCTGTTCTCAGATTCCACAAAAATAAGGCTAGCAAAGAGATCCACGAAATACAGATGTAACTCTGTGAAATGAATTAACAGAACACTAAGCAGTTTCTCCGGAAACTTCTTTCGAGATTTCATCTGAGGATAATTCCTTTTTCACCGTAGCCCTCTTTGGGCTTCCAAATATCACTTTGCCAATTTCACAAGAACTTTCTTAGCGAAAGGCTTCTTGAGGGAAAAGCTGTAACTCTGTGAGATGCTTTCACAGAACACAAAGAAATTTCTCAGAAAATTTCTTTCTCTTTGTTATCGGAGGATATTTCCTTTGGCCCTATAGTCTTCAAAGGGATCCGAAATATCTGTTCTCAGATTCCAGAGAAAGAAGGCTAGCAAAGAGATGCACGAAATACAGATGTAACACAGTGATATGAATTAACAGAACACTAAGCAGTTTCTCAGGAAGCTTCTTTCCAGATTTCATCTGAGGATATTTCCTTTTTCAACGTAGCTCTCTAAGGGCTTCCAAATATCACTTTGCCAATTCCACAAGAACTGTCTTAGCGAAAGTCTTCTTGAGGGGAAAGCTGTAACTCTGTGAGATGATTTCACAGAACACAAAGAAGTTTCTCAGAAAGCTTCTTTCACTTTGTTGTCGGAGGATATTTCCTTTGGCCCTATGGTCTTCAAAGGGATCCGAAATATCTGTTCTCAGATTCCACAGAAATAAGGCTAGCAAAGAGATCCACGGAATACAGATGTAACTCTGTGAGATGAATTTACAGAAAACTAAGCAGTTTCTCCGGAAGCTTCTTTCCAGATTTCATCCGAGGATATTTCCTTTTACACAATAGCCCTCGATGGGCTTCCAAATATCACTTTGCCAATTCCACAAGAACTGTCTTACCGAAAGGCTTCTTGAGGGGAAAGCTGTAGCTCTGTGAGATGATTTCACAGAACATAAAGAAGTTTCTCAGAAAGCTTCTTTCTCTTTGTTTTCAGAGGATATTTCCATTGGCCCTATAGTCTTCAAAGGGATCCGAAATATCTGTTCTCAGATTCCACAGAAAGAAGGCTAGCAAAGAGATCTACGAAATACAGATGTAACTCTGTGAGATGAATTACCAGAACACTAAGCAGTTTCTCAGGAACCTTCTTTCCAGATTTCAACTGAGGATATTTACTTTTTCACCTTGCCCTCTAGGGGCTTCCAAATATCATTTTGCCAATTCCACAAGAACTGTCTTATCGAAAGGCTTCTTGAGGGGAAAGCTGTAACTCTGTGAGATGATTTCACAGAAAAAAAGTAGTTTCTCAGAAAGCTTCTTTCTCTCTGTTATCGGAGGATATTTCCTTTGGCCCTATAGTCTTCAAATGGATCCGAAATATCTGTTCTCAGATTCCACAGAAATAAGGGTAGCAAAGAGATCCAAGAAATACAGATGTAACTCTGTGAGATGAATTAACAGAACACTAACCAGTTTCTCAGGAAGCTTCTTTCCAGATTTCATCTGAGGATATTTCCTTTTTCACCATAGCCCTCTAAGGGCTTCCAAATATCACTTTGCCAACTCCACAAGAACTGTCTTAGCGAAAGGCTTCTTGAGGGGAAACCTGTAACTCTGTGAGATGATTTCACAGAACACAAAGAAGTTTCTCAGAAAGCTTCTTTCACTTTGTTGTCCGAGGATATTTCCTTTGGCCCTATGGTCTTCAAAGGGATCCGAAATATCTGTTCTCAGATTCCACAGAAATAAGGCTAGCAAAGAGATCCACGGAATACAGATGTAACTCTGTGAGATGAATTTACAGAAAACTAAGCAGTTTCTCCGGAAGCTTCTTTCCAGATTTCATCAGAGGATATTTCCTTTTACACAATAGCCCTCTATGGGCTTCGAAATATCACTTTGCCATTTCCACAAGAACTGTCTTACCGAAAGGCTTTTTGAGGGGAAAGCTGTAGCTCTGTGAGATGATTTCACAGAACATAAAGAAGTTTCTCAGAAAGCTACTTTCTCTTTGTTTTCAGAGGATATTTCCATTGGCCCTATAGTCTTCAAAGGGATCCGAAATATCTGTTCTCAGATTCCACAGAAAGAAGGCTAGCAAAGAGATCTACGAAATACAGATGTAACTCTGTGAGATGAATTACCAGAACACTAAGCAGTTTCTCAGGAAGCTTCTTTCCAGATTTCAACTGAGGATATTTACTTTTTCACCATAGCCCTCTAGGGGCTTCCAAATATCATTTTGCCAATTCCACAAGAACTGTCTTAGCGAAAGGATTCTTGAGGGGAAAGCTGTAACTCTGTGAGGTGATTTCACAAAAAAAAAGTAGTTTCTCAGAAAGCTTCTTTCTCTTTGTTATCGGAGGATATTTCCTTTGGCCCTATAGTCTTCAAATGGATCCGAAATATCTTTTCTCAGATTCCACAGAAATAAGGGTAGCAAAGAGATCCACGAAATACAGATGTAACTCTGTGAGATGAATTAACAGAACACTAACCAGTTTCTCAGGAAGCTTCTTTCCAGATTTCATCTGAGGATATTTCCTTTTTCACCGTAGCCCTCTAAGGGCTTTCAAATATCACTTTGCCAACTCCACAAGAAGTGTCTTAGCGAAAGGCTTCTTGAGGGGAAACCTGTAACTCTGTGAGATGATTTCACAGAACACAAAGAAGTTTCTCAGAAAGCTTCTTTCTCTTTGTTATCGGAGGATATTTCCTTTTTCCCTATAGTCTTCAAAGGGATCCAAAATATCTGTTCTTAGATTCCACAGAAATAAGGCTAGCAAAGAGATCCACGAAGTACAGATGTAACTCTGTGAAATGAATTTACAGAACACTAAGCAGTTTCTCAGGAAGCTTCTTTCCAGATTTCATCTGAGAATATTTCCTTTTTCACCATAGCCCTCTTTGGGCTTCCAAATATCACTTTGCCAATTCCACAAGAACTTTCTTAGCGAAAGGCTTCTTGAGGGGAAAGCTGTAACCCAGTGAGATGATTTCACAGAACACAAAGAAGTTTCTCAGAAACTTCTTTCTTTTTGTTATCGGAGGTTATTTCCTTTGGCCCTATAGTCTTCAAAGGGATCCGAATTATCTGTTCTCAGATTCCACAGAAATAAGGCTAGCAAAGAGATCCACGAAATACAGATGTAACTCTGTGAGATGAATTAACAGAACACTAAGCAGTTTCTCAGGAATCTACTTTCCAGATTTCATCTGAGGATATTTCCTTTTTCACCTTAGCCCTCTATGGGCTTCCAAATATCACTTTTCCAATTCCACAAGAACTGTCTCAGCGAAAGGCTTCTTGAGGGGAAAGCTGTAACTCTGTGAGATGATTTCACAGAACACAAAGAAGTTTCTCAGAAAGCTTCTTTCTCTTTGTTATCGGAGGATATTTCCTTTGGCCCTATAGTCTTCAAAGGGATCCGAAATATCTGTTCTCAGAATTCACAGTAATAAGGCTAGCAAAGAGATCCACGAAATACAGATGTAACTCTGTGAAATGAATTAACAGAACACTAAGCAGTTTCTCCGGAAGCTTCTTTCCAGATTTCATCTGAGGATATTTTCTTTTTCACCATAGCCCTCTTTGGGCTTTCAAATATCACTTTGCCAATTTCACAAGAACTTTCTAGCGAAAGGCTTCTTGGGGGGAAAGCAGTATCTCTGTGAGAAGATTTCACAGAACACAAAGAAGATTCTCAGAAAGATTCTTTCTCTTTGTTATCGGAGGATATTTCCTTTGACTCTATAGTCTTCAAACGGATCCGAAATATCGGTTCTCAGATTCCACAGAAATAAGGCTAGCAAAGAGATCCACGAAATACAGATGTAACCCTGTGAGATGATTTAACAGAACACCAACCATTTTCTCAGGAAGCTTCTTTCCAGATTTCATCTGAGGATATTTCCAGTTTCACCGTAGCCCTCTAAGGGCTTCCAAATATCACTTTGCCAATTCCACAAGAACTGTCCTAGCGAAAGGCTTCTTGAGGGGAAAGCTGTAACTCTGTGAGATGATTTCAGTGAACACAAAGAAGTTTCTGAGAAAGCTTCTTTCTCTTTGTTATCAGAGGATATTTCCTTTGGCCCTGTAGTCTTCAAAGGGATCCGAAATATCTGTTTTCAGATTCCACAAAAATAAGGCTAGCAAAGAGATCCACGAAATACAGATGTAACTCTGTGAGATGAATTAACAGAACACTAAGCAGTTTCTCACGGTGCTTCTTTCGAGATTTCATCTGAGAATATTTCCTTTTTCACCATAGCCCTCTTTGGGCTTCCAAATATCACTTTGCCATTTCCACAAGAACTTTCTTAGCGAAAGGCTTCTTGAGGGGAAAGCTGTAACTCTGTGAGATGATTTCACAGAACACAAAGAAGTTTCTCAGAAAGCTTCTTTCTCTTTGTTATCGGAGGACATTTCCTTTGGCCCTATAGTCTTCTAAGGGATCCGAAATATCTGTTCTCAGATTCCACAGAAAGAAGGCTAGCAAAGAGATCCGCGAAATACAGATGTAACACAGTGATATGAATTAACAGAACACTAAGCAGTTTCTCAGGAAGCTTCTTTCCAGATTTCATCTGAGGATATTTCCTTTTTCAACGTAGCCCTCTAAGGGCTTCCAAATATCACTTTGTCAATTCCACAAAAACTGTCTTAGCGAAAGGCTTCTTGAGGGGAAAGCTGTAACTCTGTGAGATGATTTCACAGAACACAAAGAAGTTTCTCAGAAAGCTTCTTTCTCTTTGTTGTCGGAGGATATTTCCTTTGGCCCTATGGTTTTCAAAGGGATCCGAAATATCTGTTCTCAGATTCCACAGAAATAAGGCTAGCAAAGAGATCCACGAAATACAGATGTAACTCTGTGAGATGAATTTACAGAAAACTAAGCAGTTTCTTAGGAAGCTTCTTTCCAGATTTCATCTGAGGATATTTCCTTTTACACAATAGCCCTCTAAGGGCTTCCAAATATCACTTTGCCAATTCCACAAGAACTGTCTTAGCGAAAGGCTTCTTGAGGGGAAAGCTGTAGCTCTGTGAGATGATTTCACAGAACATAAAGAAGTTTCTCAGAAAGCTTCTTTCTCTTTGTTATCAGAGGATATTTCCATTGGCCCTATAGTCTTCAAAGGGATCCGAAATATCTGTTCTCAGATTCCACAGAAAGAAGGCTAGCAAAGAGATCCACGAAATACAGATGTAACACAGTGATATGAATTAACTTAACACTAAGCAGTTTCTCAGGAAGCTTCTTTCCAGATTTCATCTGAGGATATTTCCTTTTTCATCGTAGCCCTCTAAGGGCTTCCAAATATCACTTTGCCAATTCCACAAGAACTGTCTTAGCGAAAGGTTTCTTGAGGGGAAAGTTGTAACTCTGTGAGATGATTTCACAGAACACAAAGAAGTTTCTCAGAAAGCTTCTTTCTCTTTGTTGTCGGAGGATATTTCCTTTGGCCTTATGGTCTTCAAAGGGATCCGAAATATCTGTTCTCAGATTCCACAGAAATAAGGCTCGCAAAGAGATCCACGGAATACAGATGTAACTCTGTGAGATGAATTTACAGAAAACTAAGCAGTTTCTCAGGAAGCTTCTTTCCAGATTTCATCTGAGGATATTTCCTTTTACACAATAGCCCTCTAGGGCCTTCCAAAAATCACTTTGCCAATTCCACAAGAACTGTCTTAGCGAAAGGCTTCTTGAGGGGAAAGCTGTAATTCTGTGAGATGATTTCACAGAACACAAAGAAGTTTCTCAGAAAGCTTCTTTCTCTTTGTTATCGGAGGATATTTCCTTTGTTCCTATAGTCTTCAAAGGGATCCGAAATATCTGTTCTCAGATTCCAGATAAATAAGGCCAACAAAGAGATCCACGAAATACAGATGTAACTCAGTGAGATGAATTAACAGAACAGTAAGCAGTTTCTCAAGAAGCTTCTTTCCAGATTTCATCTGAGGATATTTCCTTTTTCACCATAGCCCTCTAAGGGCTTCCAATTATCACTTTGCCAATTCCACAAGAACTGTCTTAGCGAAAGGCTTCTTGAGGGGAAAGCTGTAACTCTGTGAGATGATTTCACAGAACTCAAAGAAGTTTCTCAGAAAGCTTCTTTCTCTTTGTTATCGGAGGATATTTCCTTTGGCCCTATACTCTTCAAAGGGATCCGAAATATCTGTTCTCAGATTCCACAGAAATAAGGCTAGCAAAGAGAGCCACGAAATACAGATGTAACTCTCTGAGATGAATTAACAGAACACTAAGCAGTTTCTCAGGAAGCTTCTTTCCAGATTTCATCTGAGGATATTTCCTTTTTCACCATAGCCTTCTAAGGGCTTCCAAATATCACTTTGCCAATTCCACAAGAACTGTCTTAGCGAAAGGCTTCTTGAGGGGAAACCTGTAACTCTGTGAGATGATTTCACAGAACACAAAGAAGTTTCTCAGAAAGCTTCTTTCTCTTTGTAATCGGAGGATATTTCCTTTCGCCCTACAGTCTGCAAAGGGATCCGAAATATCTGTTCTCAGATTCCACAGAAATAAGGCTAGCAAAGAGATCCACGAAATACAGATGTAACTCTGTGAGACGAATTAACAGAACAGTAAGCAGTTTCTCAGGAATCTTCTTTCCAGATTTCATCTGAGGATATTTCCTTTTACACCATAGCCCTCTTTGGGCTTCCAAATATCACATTGCCAATCCACAAGATCTTTGTTAGCGAAAGGCTTCTTGAGGGGAAAGCTGTAACTCTGTGAGATGATTTCACAGAACACAAAGAAGTTTCTCAGAAAGCTTCTTTCTCTTTGTTATCGGAGGATATTTCCTTTGGCCCTATGGTCTTCAAAGGGATCCGAAATATCTGTTCTCAGATTCCACAGAAATCAGGCTAGCAAAGAGGTCCACGAAATACAGATGTAACTCTGTGAGATGAATTAACAGAACACTAAGCAGTTTCTCAGGAAGCTTCTTTCCAGATTTCATCTGAGGATATTTCCTTTTACAACATAGCCCTCTTGGGGCTTCCAAATATCACTTTGCCAATTCCACAAGATCTTTGTTAGCGTAAGGCTTCTTGAGGGGAAAGCTGTAACTCTGTGAGATGATTTCACAGAACACAAAGAAGTTTCTCAGAAAGCTTCTTTCTCTTTGCTATCGGAGGATATTTCCTTTGGCCCTATGGTCTTCAAAGGGATCCGAAATATCTGTTCTCAGATTCCACAGAAATAAGGCTAGCAAAGAGATCCACGAAATACAGATGTAACTCTGTGAGATCAATTAGCAGAGCACTAAGCAGCTTCTCAGGAAGCTTCTATCCAGATTTCATCTGAGGATATTTCCTTTTTCACCAGAGCCCTCTATGGGCTTCCAAATATCACTTTGCGAATTCCACAAGAACTGTCTTAGCGAAAGGCTTCTTGAGGGGAAAGCTGTATCTCTGTGAGATGATTTCACAGAACACTAAGAAGTTTCTCAGAAAACTTCTTTCTCTTTTTTATCGGAGGATATTTCCTTTGGCTCTATAGTCTTCAAAGGGATGCGAAATATCTGTTCTCAGATTCCACAGAAAGAAGGCTAGCAAAGAGATCCACGAAATACAGATATAACTCTGTGAGATGAATTAACAGAATACTAAGCAGTTTCTCAGGAAGGTTCTTCCCAGATTTCATCTGAGGATATTTCCTTTTTCAACGTAGCCCTCTAAGGGCTCCCAAATATCCCTTTGCCAATTCCACAAGAACTGTCTTAGCGAAAGGCTTCCTGAGGGGTAAGCAGTAACTCTGTGAGATGATTTCACAGAACACAAAGAAGTTTCTCAGAAAGCTTCTTTCTCTTTGTTATCGGAGGATAATTCCTTTGGCCCTATGGTCTTTAAAGGGATCCAAAATATCTGTTCTCAGATACCACAGAAATAAGGCTAGCAAACAGATTCAAGAAATACACATGTAACTACGTGAGATGAATTAACAGAACACTAAGCAGTTTCTCAGGAAGCTTCTTTCCAGATTTCATCTGAGGATATTTCCTTTTTCACCATAGCCCTCTAAGGGCTTCCAAATATCACTTTGCCAATTCCACAAGAACTGTCTTAGCGAAAGGCTTCTTGAGGGGAAAGCTGTAACTCTGTGAGATGATTTCGCAGAACACAAAGAAGTTTCTCAGAAAGCTTCTTTCTCTTTGTTATCGGAGGATATTTCCTTTGGCCCTATGGTCTTCAAAGGGATCCGAAATATCTGTTCTCAGATTCCACAGAAACAAGGCTAGCAAAGAGAACCATGAAATACAGATGTAACTCCGTGAGATGAATTAACAGAACACTAAGCAGTTTCTCAGGAAGCTTCTTTCCAGATTTCATCTGAGGATATTTCCTTTTACACAATAGCCCTCTATGGGCTTCCAAATATCACTTTGTCAATTCCACAAAAACTGTCTTAGCGAAAGGCTTCTTGAGGGGTAAGCTGTAATTCTGTGAGATGATTTCACAGAACATAAAGAAGTTTCTCAGAAAGCTTCTTTCTCTTTGTTATCAGAGGATATTTCCTTTGGCCCTATAGTCTTCAAAGGGATCCGAAATATCTGTTCTCAGATTCCACAGAAAGAAGGCTAGCAAAGAGATCCACGAAATACAGATGTAACTCTGTGAGATGAATTACCAGAACACTAAGCAGTTTCTCAGGAAGCTTCTTTCCAGATTTCAACTGAGGATATTTCCTTTTTCACCATAGCCCTCTAGGAGCTTCCAAATATCATTTTGCCAATTCCACAAGAACTGTGTTAGCGAAAGGCTTCTTGAGGGGAAAGCTTTAACTCTGTGAGATGATTTCACAGAAAAAAAGTAGTTTCTCAGAAAGCTTCTTTCTCTTTGTTATCGGAGGATAATTCCTTTGGCCCTATAGTCTTCAAAGGGATCCGAAATATCTGTTCTCAGATTCCACAGAAATAAGGCTAGCAAAGAGATCCACGAAATACAGATGTAACTCTGTGAGATGAATTACCAGAACACTAAGCAGTTTCTAAGGAAGCTTCTTTCCAGATTTCAACTGAGGATATTTCCTTTTTCACCATAGCCCTCTAGGAGCTTAAAAATATCATTTTGCCAATTCCACAAGAACTGTCTTAGCGAAAGGCTTCTTGAGGGGAAAGCTTTAACTCTGTGAGATGATTTCACAGAAAAAAAGTAGTTTCTCAGAAAGCTTCTTTCTCTTTGTTATCGGAGGATAATTCCTTTGGCCCTCTAGTCTTCAAAGGGATCCGAAATATCTGTTCTCAGATTCCACAGAAATAAGGCTAGCAAAGAGATCCACGAAATACAGATGATACTCTGTGAGATAAATTAACAGAACAGTAAGCAGTTTCTCAGGAAGCTTCTTTCCAGATTTCATCTGAGGATATTTACTTTTACACCATAGCCCTCTAGGGGCTTCCAAATATCACTTTGCCAATTCCACAAGAACTGTCTTAGCGAAAGGCTTCTTGAGGGGAAAGCTGTAACTCTGTGAGATGATTTCAAAGAACACAAAGAAGTTTCTCAGAAAGCTTCTTTCTCTTTGTTATCGGAGGATATTTCCTTTGTCCCTATAGTCTTCAAGGGGATCCTAAATATCTGTTCTCAGATTCCACAGTAATAAGGCTAGAAAAGAGATCCAAGAAATACAGATGTAACTCTGTGAGATGAATTAACAGAACACTAAGCAGTTTCTCAGGAAGCTTCTTTCCAGATTTCATCTGAGGATATTTCCTATTACACCATAGCCCTCTATGGCCTTCCAAATATCACTTTGCCAATTCCACAAGAACTGTCTTAGCGAAAGGCTTCTTGAGGGGAAAGCTGTAACTCTGTGAGATGATTTCACAGAACACAAAGAAGTTTCTCAGAAAGCTTCTTCTCTTTGTTATCGGAGGATATTTCCTTTGGCCCTATATTCTTCAAAGGGTTGCGAAATATCTGTTCTCAGATTCCACAGAAATGAGGCTAGCAAAGAGATCCACGAAATACAGATGTAACTCTGTGAGATGAATTAACAGAACACTAAGCAGTTTCTCAGGAAGCTTCTTTCCAGATTTCCTCTGAGAATATTACCTTTTTCACCATAGCCTTCTAAGGGCTTCCAAATATCACTTTGCCAATTCCACAAGAACTGTCTTAGCGAAAGGCTTCTTGAGGGGAAACCTGTAACTCTGTGAGATGATTTCACAGAACACAAAGAAGTTTCTCAGAAAGCTTCTTTCTCTTTGTAATCGGAGGATATTTCCTTTCGCCCTACAGTCTGCAAAGGGATCCAAAATATCTGTTCTCATATTCCACAGAAATAAGGCTAGCAAAGAGATCCACGAAATACAGATGTAACTCTGTGAGATGAATTAACAGAACAGTAAGCAGTTTCTCAGGAATCTTCTTTCCAGATTTCATCTGAGGATATTTCCTTTTACACCATAGCCCTCTTTGGGCTTCCAAATATCACATTGCCAATCCACAAGATTTTGTTAGCGAAAGGCTTCTTGAGGGGAAAGCTGTAACTCTGTGAGATGATTTCACAGAACACAAAGAAGTTTCCCAGAAAGCTTCTTTCTCTTTGTTATCGGAGGATATTTCCTTTGGCCCTATGGTCTTCAAAGGGATCCGAAATATCTGTTCTCAGATTCCACAGAAATAAGGCTAGCAAAGAGGTCCACGAAATACAGATGTAAGTCTGTGAGATGAATTAACAGAACACTAAGCAGTTTCTCAGGAAACTTCTTTCCAGATTTCATCTGAGGATATTTCCTTTTACCACATAGCCCTCTAGGGGCTTCCAAATATCACTTTGCCAATTCCACAAGATCTTTGTTAGGGAAAGGCTTCTTGAGGGGAAAGCTGTAACTCTGTGAGATGATTTCACAGAACACAAAGAAGTTTCTCAGAAAGCTTCTTTCTCTTTGTTATCGGAGGATATTTCCTTTGGCCCTATGGTCTTCAAAGGGATCCGAAATATCTGTTCTCAGATTCCACAGAAATAAGGCTAGCAAAGAGATCCACGAAATACAGATGTAACTCTGTGAGATGAATTAACAGAGCACTAAGCAGCTTCTCAGGAAGCTTCTATCCAGATTTCATCTGAGGATATTTTCTTTTTCAACAGAGCCCTCTATGGGCTTCCAAATATCACTTTGCCAATTCCACAAGAACTGTCTTAGCGAAAGGCTTCTTGAGAGGAAAGCTGTATCTCTGTGAGATGATTTCACAGAACACTAAGAAGTTTCTCAGAAAACTTCTTTCTCTTTTTTATCGGAGGATATTTCCTTTGGCTCTATAGTCTTCAAAGGGATGCGAAATATCTGTTCTCAGATTCCACAGAAAGAAGGCTAGCAAAGAGATCCACGAAATACAGATGTAACTCTGTGAGATGAATTAACAGAATACTAAGCAGTTTCTCAGGAAGGTTCTTCCCAGATTTCATCTGAGGATATTTCCTTTTTCACCAGAGCCCTCTAAGGGCTCCCAAATATCCCTTTGCCAATTCCACAAGAAATGTCTTAGCGAAAGGCTTCCTGAGGGGTAAGCAGTAACTCTGTGAGATGATTTCACAGAACACAAAGAAGTTTCTCAGAAAGCTTCTTTCTCTTTGTTATCGGAGGATAATTCCTTTGGCCCTATGGTCTTTAAAGGGATCCAAAATATCCGTTCTCAGATTCCACAGAAATAAGGCTAGCAAACAGATGCAAGAAATACACATGTAACTCTGTGAGATGAATTAACAGAACACTAAGCAGTTTCTCAGGAAGCTTCTTTCCAGATTTCATCTGAGGATATTTCCTTTTTCACCATAGCCCTCTAAGGGCTTCCAAATATCACTTTGCCAATTCCACAAGAACTGTCTTAGCGAAAGTCTTCTTGAGGGGAAAGCTGTAACTCTGTGAGATGATTTCACAGAACACAAAGAAGTTTCTCAGAAAGCTTCTTTCTCTTTGTTATCGGAGGTTATTTCCTTTGGCCCTATAGTCTTCAAAGGGATCCGAATTATCTGTTCTCAGATTCCACAGAAATAAGGCTAGCAAAGAGATCCACGAAATACAGATGTAACTCTGTGAGATGAATTAACAGAAAACTAAGCAGTTTCTCAGGAATCTACTTTCCAGATTTCATCTGAGGATATTTCCTTTTTCACCATCCCTCTATGGGCTTCCAAATATCACTTTGCCAATTCCACAAGAACTGTCTTAGCGAAAGGCTTCTTGAGGGGAAAGCTGTAACTCTGTGAGATGATTTCACAGAACACAAAGAAGTTTCTCAGAAAGCTTCTTTCTCTTTGTTATCGGAGGATATTTCCTTTGGACCTATAGTCTTCAAAGGGATACGAAATATCTGTTCTCAGAATTCACAGAAATAAGGCTAGCAAAGAGATCCACGAAATACAGATGTAACTCGGTGAAATGAATTAACAGAACACTAAGCAGTTTCTCAGGAAATTTCTTTCCAGATTTCATCTCAGGATATTTCCTTTTTCAACGTAGCCCTCTAAGGGCTTCCAAATATCACTTTGTCAATTCCAGAAGAACTTTCTTAGCGAAAGGCTTCTTGAGGGGAAAGCTGTAACTCTGTGAGATGATTTCACAGAACACAAAGAAGTTTCTCAGAAAGCTTCTTTCTCTTTGTTGTCGGAGGATATTTCCTTTGGCCCTATGGTCTTCAAAGGGATCCGAAATATCTGTTCTCAGATTCCACAGAAATAAGGCGAGCAAAGAGATCCACGAAATACAGATGTAACTCTGTGAGATGAATTTACAGAAAACTAAGCAGTTTCTTAGGAAGCTTCTTTCCAGATTTCATCTGAGGATATTTCCTTTTACACAATAGCCCTCTATGGGCTTCCAAATATCACTTTGCCAATTCCACAAGAATTGTCTTAGCGAAAGGATTCTTGAGGGGAAAGATGTAGCTCTGTGACATGATTTCACAGAACATAAAGAGGTTTCTCAGAAAGCTTCTTTCTCTTTGTTATCAGAGGATATTTCCATTGGCCCTATAGTCTTCAAAGGGATCCGAAATATCTGTTCTCAGATTCCACAGAAAGAAGGCTAGCAAAGAGATCCAAGAAATACAGATGTAACACAGTGATATGAATTAACAGAAAACTAAGCAGTTTCTCAGGAAGCGTCTTTCCAGATTTCATCTGAGGATATTTCCTTTTTCAACGTAGCCCTCTAAGGGCTTCCAAATATCACTTTGCCAATTCCACAAGAACTGTCTTAGCGAAAGGCTTCTTGAGGGGAAAGCTGTAACTCTGTGAGATGATTTCACAGAACACAAAGAAGTTTCTCAGAAAGCTTCTTTCTCTTTGTTGTCGGAGGATATTTCCTTTGGCCCTATGGTCTTCAAAGGGATCCGAAATATCTGTTCTCAGATTCCACAGAAATAAGGCTAGCAAAGAGATCCACGGAAAACAGATGTAACTCTGTGAGATGAATTTACAGAAAACTAAGAGGTTTCTCAGGAAGCTTCTTTCCAGATTTCATCTGAGGATTTTTCCTTTTACACAATAGCCCTCTAAGGGCTTCCAAATATCACTTTGCCAATTCCACAAGAACTGTCTTAGCGAAAGGCTTCTTGAGGGGAAAGCTGTAGCTCTGTGAGATGATTTCACAGAACATAAAGAAGTTTCTCAGAAAGCTTCTTTCTCTTTGTTATCAGAGGATATTTCCATTGGCCCTATAGTCTTCAAAGGGATCCGAATTATCTGTTCTCAGATTCCACAGAAAGAAGGCTAGCAAAGAAATCTACGAAATACAGATGTAACTCTGTGAGATGAATTACCAGAACACTAAGCAGTTTCTCAGGAAGCTTCTTTCCAGATTTCAACTGAGGATATTTCCTTTTTCACCACAGCCCTCTAGGGGCTTCCAAATATCATTTTGCCAATTCCACAAGAACTGTCTTAGCTAAAGGCTTCTTGAGGGGAAAGCTGTAACTCTGTGAGATGATTTCACAGAAAAAAAGTAGTTTCTCAGAAAGCTTCTTTCTCTTTGTTATCGGAGGATATTTCCTTTGGCCCTATAGTCTTCAAATGGATCCGAAATATCTGTTCTCAGATTCCACAGAAATAAGGCTAGCATATAGATCCACGAAATACAGATGTAACTCTGTGAGATGAATTAACAGAACACTTACCAGTTTCTCAGGAAGCTTCTTTCCAGATTTCATCTGAGGATATATACTTTTTCACCGTAGCCCTCTGAGGGCTTCCAAATATCACTTTGCCAACTCCACAAGAACTGTCTTAGCGAAAGGCTTTTGAGGGGAAACCTGTAACTCTGTGAGATGATTTCACAGAACACAAAGAGGTTTCTCAGAAAGCTTCTTTCTCTTTGTTATCGGAGGATATTTCCTTTGGCCCTATAGTCTTCAAAGGGATCCAAAATATCTGATCTCAGATTCCACAGAAATAAGGCTAGCAAAGAGAACCACGAAATACAGATATAACTCTGTGAAATGAATTTACAGAACACTAAGCAGTTTCTCAGGAAGCTTCTTTCCAGATTTCATCTGAGAATATTTCCTTTTTCACCATAGCCCTCTTTGGGCTTCCAAATATCACTTTGCCAATTCCACAAGAACTTTCCTAGCGAAAGGCGTCTTGAGGGGAAAGCTGTAACCCAGTGAGATGATTTCACAGAACACAAAGAAGTTTCTCAGAAAGCTTCTTTCTCTTTGTTATCGGAGGTTATTTCCTTTGGCCCCATAGTCTTCAAAGGGATTCGAAATATCTGTTCTCAGATTCCACAGAAATAAGGCTAGCAAAGAGATCCACGAAATACAGATGTAACTCTGTGAGATGAATTAACAGAACACTAAGCAGTTTCTCAGGAATCTACTTTCCAGATTTCATCTGAGGATATTTCCTTTTTCACCTTAGCGCTCTATGGGCTTCCAAATATCACTGTGCCAATTCCACAAGAACTGTCTTAGCGAAAGGCTTCTTGAAGGGAAAGCTGTAACTCTGTGAGATGATTTCACAGAACACAAAGAACTTTCTCATAAAGCTTCTTTCTCTTTGTTATCGGAGGATATTTCCTTTGGCCCTATAGTCTTCAAGGGGATCCTAAATATCTGTTCTCAGAATTCACAGAAATAAGGCTAGCAAAGAGATCCACGAAATACAGATGTAACTCTGTGAAGTGAATTAACAGAACACTAAGCAGTTTCTCCGGAAGCTTCTTTCGAGATTTCATCTGAGGATATTTCCTTTTTCACCATAGCCCTCTTTGGGCTTTCAAATATCACTTTGCAAATTACACAAGAACTTTCTTAGCGAAAGGCTTCTTGAGGGGGAAGCTGTATCTCTGTGAGATGATTTCACAGAACACAAAGAAGATTCTCAGAAAGCTTCTTTCTCTTTGTTATCGGAGGATATTTCCTTTGACTCTATAGTCTTCAAACGGATCCGAAATATCGGTTCTCAGATTCCACAGAAATAAGGCTAGCAAAGAGAATCACGAAATACAGATGTAACCCTGTGAGATGAATTAACAGAACACCAACCAATTTCTCAGGAAGCTTCTTTCCAGATTTCATCTGAGGATATTTGCAGTTTCACCGTAGCCCTCTAAGGGCTTCCAAATATCACTTTGCCAATTCCACAAGAACTGTCTTAGCGAAAGGCTTCTTGAGGGGAAACCTGTAACTCTGTGAGATGATTTCACAGTACACAAAGAAGTTTCTCAGAAAGCTTCTTTCTCTTTGTTATCAGAGGATATTTCCTTTGGCCCTATAGTCTGCAAAGGGATCCGAAATATCTGTACTCAGATTCCACAGAAATAAGGCTAGCAAAGAAATCCACGGAATACAGATGTAACTCTGTGAGATGAATAATCAGAATAGTAAGCAGTTTATCAGGAAGCTTCTTTCGAGATTTCATCTGAGGATATTTCCTTTTTCACCATAGTCCTCTATGGGCTTCCAAATATCATTTGCCAATTCCACAAGAAATTTGTTAGCGAAAGGCTTCTTGAGGGGAAAGCTGTAACTCTGTGAGATGATTTCGCAGAACACAAAGAAGTTTCTCAGAAAGCTTCTTTCTCTTTGTTATCGGAGGATATTTCCTTTGGCCCTATGGTCTTCAAAGGGATCCGAAGTATCTGTCCTCAGATTCCACAGAAAGAAGGCTAGCAAAGAGATCCACGAAATACAGATGTAACTCTGTGAGATGAATTACCAGAACACTAAGCAGTTTCTCAGGAAGCTTCTTTCCAGATTTCAACTGAGGATATTTCCTTTTTCACCATAGCCCTCTAGGAGCTTCCAAATATCATTTTGCCAATTCCACAAGAACTGTCTTAGCGAAAGGCTTCTTGAGGGGAAAGCTTTAACTCTGTGAGATGATTTCACAGAAAAAAGTAGTTTCTCAGAAAGCTTCTTTCTCTTTGTTATCGGAGGATAATTCCTTTGGCCCTATAGTCTTCAAAGGGATCCGAAATATCTGTTCTCAGATTCCACAGAAACAAGGCTAGCAAAGAGATCCACGAAATACAGATGATACTCTGTGAGATAAATTAACAGAACAGTAAGCAGTTTCTCAGGAAGCTTCTTTCCAGATTTCATCTGAGGATATTTCCTTTTACACCATAGCCCTCTAGTGGCTTCCAAATATCACTTTGCCAATTCCACAAGAACTGTCTTAGCGAAAGGCTTCTTGAGGGGAAAGCTGTAACTCTGTGAGATGATTTCACAGAACCCACAGAAGTCTCTCAGAAAGCTTCTTTCTCTTTGTTATCGGAGGATATTTCCTTTGGCCCTATATTCTTCAAAGGGTTCCGAAATATCTGTTCTCGGATTCCACAGAAATGAGGCTAGCAAAGAGATCCACGAAATACAGATGTAACTCTGTGAGATGAATTAACAGAACACTAAGCAGTTTCTCAGGAAGCTTCTTTCCAGATTTCATCTGAGGATATTTCCTTTTTCACCATAGCCTTCTAAGGGCTTCCAAATATCACTTTGCCAATTCCACAAGAACTGTCTTAGCGAAAGGCTTCTTGAGGGGAAACCTGTAACTCTGTGAGATGATTTCACAGAACACAAAGAAGTTTCTCAGAAAGCTTCTTTCTCTTTGTAATCGGAGGATATTTCCTTTCGCCCTACAGTCTGCAAAGGGATCCGAAATATCTGTTCTCAGATTCCACAGAAATAAGGCTAGCAAAGAGATCCACGAAATACAGATGTAACTCTGTGAGACGAATTAACAGAACAGTAAGCAGTTTCTCAGGAATCTTCTTTCCAGATTTCATCTGAGGATATTTCCTTTTACACCATAGCCCTCTTTGGGCTTCCAAATATCACATTGCCAATCCACAAGATCTTTGTTAGCGAAAGGCTTCTTGAGGGGAAAGCTGTAACTCTGTGAGATGATTTCACAGAACACAAAGAAGTTTCTCAGAAAGCTTCTTTCTCTTTGTTATCGGAGGATATTTCCTTTGGCCCTATGGTCTTCAAAGGGATCCGAAATATCTGTTCTCAGATTCCACAGAAATCAGGCTAGCAAAGAGGTTCACGAAATACAGATGTAACTCTGTGAGATGAATTAACAGAACACTAAGCAGTTTCTCAGGAAGCTTCTTTCCAGATTTCATCTGAGGATATTTCCTTTTACAACATAGCCCTCTAGGGGCTTCCAAATATCACTTTGCCAATTCCACAAGATCTTTGTTAGCGTAAGGCTTCTTGAGGGGAAAGCTGTAACTCTGTGAGATGATTTCACAGAACACAAAGAAGTTTCTGAGAAAGCTTCTTTCTCTTTGTTATCGGAGGATATTTCCTTTGGCCCTATGGTCTTCAAAGGGATCCGAAATATCTGTTCTCAGATTCCACAGAAACAAGGCTAGCAAAGAGAACCATGAAATACAGATGTAACTCCGTGAGATGAATTAACAGAACACTAAGCAGTTTCTCAGGAAGCTTCTTTCCAGATTTCATCTGAGGATATTTCCTTTTACACAATAGCCCTCTATGGGCTTCCAAATATCACTTTGTCAATTCCACAAAAACTGTCTTAGCGAAAGGCTTCTTGAGGGGTAAGCTGTAATTCTGTGAGATGATTTCACAGAACATAAAGAAGTTTCTCAGAAAGCTTCTTTCTCTTTGTTATCAGAGGATATTTCCTTTGGCCCTATAGTCTTCAAAGGGATCCGAAATATCTGTTCTCAGATTCCACAGAAAGAAGGCTAGCAAAGAGATCCACGAAATACCGATGTAACTCTGTGAGATGAATTACCAGAACACTAAGCAGTTTCTCAGGAAGCTTCTTTCCAGATTTCATCTGAGGATATTTCCTTTTTCACCATAGCCCTCTAGGAGCTTGCAAATATCATTTTGCCAATTCCACAAGAACTGTCTTAGCGAAAGGCTTCTTGAGGGGAAAGCTTTAACTCTGTGAGATGATTTCACAGAAAAAAAGTAGTTTCTCAGAAAGCTTCTTTCTCTTTGTTATCGGAGGATAATTCCTTTGGCCCTATAGTCTTCAAAGGGATCCGAAATATCTGTTCTCATATTCCACAGAAATAAGGCTAGCAAAGAGATCCACGAAATACAGATGTAACTCTGTGAGATGAATTACCAGAACACTAAGCAGTTTCTCAGGAAGCTTCTTTCCAGATTTCAACTGAGGATATTTCCTTTTTCACCATAGCCCTCTAGGAGCTTAAAAATATCATTTTGCCAATTCCACAAGAACTGTCTTAGCGAAAGGCTTCTTGAGGGGAAAGCTTTAACTCTGTGAGACGATTTCACAGAAAAAAAGTAGTTTCTCAGAAAGCTTCTTTCTCTTTGTTATCGGAGGATAATTCCTTTGGCCCTATAGTCTTCAAAGGGATCCGAAATATCTGTTCTCAGATTCCACAGAAATAAGGCTAGCAAAGAGATCCACGAAATACAGATGATACTCTGTGAGATAAATTAACAGAACAGTAAGCAGTTTCTCAGGAAGCTTCTTTCCAGATTTCATCTGAGGATATTTCCTTTTACACCATAGCCCTCTAGGGGCTTCCAAATATCACTTTGCCAATTCCACAAGAACTGTCTTAGCGAAAGGCTTCTTGAGGGGAAAGCTGTAACTCTGTGAGATGATTTCAAAGAACACAA
This sequence comes from Macaca nemestrina, assembly GCF_043159975.1. NCBI lineage: Eukaryota > Metazoa > Chordata > Mammalia > Primates > Cercopithecidae > Macaca > Macaca nemestrina. The sequence goes on along the minus strand of NC_092138.1, from coordinate 103,217,714 downwards.
AGAAGTTTCTCAGAAAGCTTCTTTCTCTTTGTTATCGGAGGATATTTCCTTTGTCCCTATAGTCTTCAAGGGGATCCTAAATATCTGTTCTCAGATTCCACAGTAATAAGGCTAGCAAAGAGATCCAAGAAATACAGATGTAACTCTGTGAGATGAATTAACAGAATACTAAGCATTTCTCAGGAAGCTTCTTTCCAGATTTCATCTGAGGATATTTCCTTTTTCACCATAGCCCTCTAAGGGCTTCCAATTATCACTTTGCCAATTCCACAAGAACTGTCTTAGCGAAAGGCTTCTTGAGGGGAAAGCTGTAACTCTGTGAGATGATTTCACAGAACTCAAAGAAGTTTCTCAGAAAGCTTCTTTCTCTTTGTTATCGGAGGATATTTCCTTTGGCCCTATACTCTTCAAAGGGATCCGAAATATCAGTTCTCAGATTCCACAGAAATAAGGCTAGCAAAGAGAGCCACGAAATACAGATGTAACTCTCTGAGATGAATTAACAGAACACTAAGCAGTTTCTCAGGAAGCTTCTTTCCAGATTTAATCTGAGGATATTTCCTATTACACCATAGCCCTCTATGGGCTTCCAAATATCACTTTGCCAATTCCACAAGAACTGTCTTAGCGAAAGGCTTCTTGAGGGGAAAGCTGTAACTCTGTGAGATGATTTCACAGAACACAAAGAAGTTTCTCAGAAAGCTTCTTCTCTTTGTTATCGGAGGATATTTCCTTTGGCCCTATATTCTTCAAAGGGTTCCGAAATATCTGTTCTCAGATTCCACAGAAATTAGGCTAGCAAAGAGATCCACGAAATACAGATGTAACTCTGTGAGATGAATTAACAGAACACTAAGCAGTTTCTCAGGAAGCTTCTTTCCAGATTTCCTCTGAGAATATTTCCTTTTTCACCATAGCCTTCTAAGGGCTTCCAAATATCACTTTGCCAATTCCACAAGAACTGTCTTAGCGAAAGGCTTCTTGAGGGGAAACCTGTAAATCTGTGAGATGATTTCACAGAACACAACGAAGTTTCTCAGAAAGCTTCTTTCTCTTTGTAATCGGAGGATATTTCCTTTCGCCCTACAGTCTGCAAAGGGATCCGAAATATCTGTTCTCATATTCCACAGAAATAAGGCTAGCAAAGAGATCCACGAAATACAGATGTAACTCTGTGAGATGAATTAACAGAACGGTAAGCAGTTTCTCAGGAATCTTCTTTCCAGATTTCATCTGAGGATATTTCCTTTTACACCATAGCCCTCTTTGGGCTTCCAAATATCACATTGCCAATCCACAAGATCTTTGTTAGCGAAAGGCTTCTTGAGGGGAAAGCTGTAACTCTGTGAGATGATTTCACAGAACACAAAGAAGTTTCTCAGAAAGCTTCTTTCTCTTTGTTATCGGAGGATATTTCCTTTGGCCCTATGGTCTTCAAAGGGATCCGAAATATCTGTTCTCAGATTCCACAGAAATAAGGCTAGCAAAGAGGTCCACGAAATACAGATGTAAGTCTGTGAGATGAATTAACAGAACACTAAGCAGTTTCTCAGGAAGCTTCTTTCCAGATTTCATCTGAGGATATTTCCTTTTACAACATAGCCCTCAAGGGGCTTCCAAATATCACTTTGCCAATTCCACAAGATCTTTGTTAGCGAAAGGCTTCTTGAGGTGAAAGCTGTATCTCTGTGAGATGATTTCACAGAACACTAAGAAGTTTCTCAGAAAACTTCTTTCTCTTTTTTATCGGAGGATATTTCCTTTGGCTCTATAGTCTTCAAAGGGATGCGAGTATCTGTTCTCATATTCCACAGAAAGAAGGCTAGCAAAGAGATCCACGAAATACAGATGTAACTCTGTGAGATGAATTAACAGAATACTAAGCAGTTTCTCAGGAAGGTTCTTCCCAGATTTCATCTGAGGATATTTCCTTTTTCACCAGAGCCCTCTAAGGGCTCCCAAATATCCCTTTTCCAATTCCACAAGAAATGTTTTAGCGAAAGGCTTCCTGAGGGGTAAGCAGTAACTCTGTGAGATGATTTCACAGAACACAAAGAAGTTTCTCAGAAAGCTTCTTTCTCTTTGTTATCGGAGGATAATTCCTTTGGCCCTATGGTCTTTAAAGGGATCCAAAATATCTGTTCTCAGATTCCACAGAAATAAGGCTAGCAAACAGATGCAAGAAATACACATGTAACTCTGTGAGATGAATTAACAGAACACTAAGCAGTTTCTCAGGAAGCTTCTTTCCAGATTTCATCTGAGGATATTTCCTTTTTCACCATAGCCCTCTAAGGGCTTCCAAATATCACTTTGCCAATTCCACAAGAACTGTCTTAGCGAAAGGCTTCTTGAGGGGAAAGCTGTAACTCTGTGAGATGATTTCACAGAACACAAAGAAGTTTCTCAGAAAGCTTCTTTCTCTTTGTTATCGGAGGTTATTTCCTTTGGCCCTATAGTCTTCAAAGGGATCCGAATTATCTGTTCTCAGATTCCACAGAAATAAGGCTAGCAAAGAGATCCACGAAATACAGATGTAACTCTGTGAGATGAATTAACAGAACACTAAGCAGTTTCTCAGGAATCTACTTTCCAGATTTCATCTGAGGATATTTCCTTTTTCACCTTAGCCCTCTATGGGCTTCCAAATATCACTTTGCCAATTCCACAAGAACTGTCTTAGCGAATGGCTTCTTGAGGGGAAAGCTGTAACTCTGTGAGATGATTTCACAGAACACAAAGAAGTTTCTCAGAAAGCTTCCTTCTCTTTGTTATCGGAGGATATTTCCTTTGGACCTATAGTCTTCAAAGGGATACGAAATATCTGTTCTCAGAATTCACAGAAATAAGGCTAGCAAAGAGATCCTCGAAATACAGATGTAACTCGGTGAAATGAATTAACAGAACACTAAGCAGTTTCTCAGGAAGCTTCTTTCCAGATTTCATCTCAGGATGTTTCCTTTTTCAACGTAGCCCTCTAAGGGCTTCCAAATATCACTTTGTCAATTCCAGAAGAACTTTCTTAGCGAAAGGCTTCTTGAGGGGAAAGCTGTAACTCTGTGAGATGATTTCACAGAACACAAAGAAGTTTCTCAGAAAGCTTCTTTCTCTTTGTTATCAGAGGATATTTCCATTGGCCCTATAGTCTTCAAAGGGATCCGAAATATCTGTTCTCAGATTCCACAGAAAGAAGGCTAGCAAAGAGATCCAAGAAATACAGATGTAACACAGTGATATGAATTAACAGAACACTAAGCAGTTTCTCAGGAAGCTTCTTTCCAGATTTCATCTGAGGATATTTCCTTTTTCAACGTAGCCCTCTAAGGGCTTCCAAATATCACTTTGCCAATTCCACAAGAACTGTCTTAGCGAAAGGCTTCTTGAGGGGAAAGCTGTAACTCTGTGAGATGATTTCACAGAACACAAAGAAGTTTCTCAGAAAGCTTCTTTCTCTTTGTTGTCGGAGGATATTTCCTTTGGCCCTATGGTCTTCAAAGGGATCCGAAATATCTGTTCTCAGATTCCACAGAAATAAGGCTAGCAAAGAGATCCACGGAAAACAGATGAAACTCTGTGAGATGAATTTACAGAAAACTAAGCAGTTTCTCAGGAAGCTTCTTTCCAGATTTCATCTGAGGATATTTCCTTTTACACAATAGCCCTCTAAGGGCTTCCAAATATCACTTTGCCAATTCCACAAGAACTGTCTTAGCGAAAGGCTTCTTGAGGGGAAAGCTGTAGCTCTGTGAGATGATTTCACAGAACATAAAGAAGTTTCTCAGAAAGCTTCTTTCTCTTTGTTATCAGAGGATATTTCCTTTGGCCCTATAGTCTTCAAAGGGATCCGAAATATCTGTTCTCAGATTCCACAGAAAGAAGGCTAGCAAAGAGATCCACGAAATACCGATGTAACTCTGTGAGATGAATTACCAGAACACTAAGCAGTTTCTCAGGAAGCTTCTTTCCAGATTTCATCTGAGGATATTTCCTTTTTCACCATAGCCCTCTAGGAGCTTGCAAATATCATTTTGCCAATTCCACAAGAACTGTCTTAGCGAAAGGCTTCTTGAGGGGAAAGCTTTAACTCTGTGAGATGATTTCACAGAAAAAAAGTAGTTTCTCAGAAAGCTTCTTTCTCTTTGTTATCGGAGGATAATTCCTTTGGCCCTATAGTCTTCAAAGGGATCCGAAATATCTGTTCTCATATTCCACAGAAATAAGGCTAGCAAAGAGATCCACGAAATACAGATGTAACTCTGTGAGATGAATTACCAGAACACTAAGCAGTTTCTCAGGAAGCTTCTTTCCAGATTTCAACTGAGGATATTTCCTTTTTCACCATAGCCCTCTAGGAGCTTAAAAATATCATTTTGCCAATTCCACAAGAACTGTCTTAGCGAAAGGCTTCTTGAGGGGAAAGCTTTAACTCTGTGAGACGATTTCACAGAAAAAAAGTAGTTTCTCAGAAAGCTTCTTTCTCTTTGTTATCGGAGGATAATTCCTTTGGCCCTATAGTCTTCAAAGGGATCCGAAATATCTGTTCTCAGATTCCACAGAAATAAGGCTAGCAAAGAGATCCACGAAATACAGATGATACTCTGTGAGATAAATTAACAGAACAGTAAGCAGTTTCTCAGGAAGCTTCTTTCCAGATTTCATCTGAGGATATTTCCTTTTACACCATAGCCCTCTAGGGGCTTCCAAATATCACTTTGCCAATTCCACAAGAACTGTCTTAGCGAAAGGCTTCTTGAGGGGAAAGCTGTAACTCTGTGAGATGATTTCAAAGAACACAAAGAAGTTTCTCAGAAAGCTTCTTTCTCTTTGTTATCGGAGGATATTTCCTTTGTCCCTATAGTCTTCAAGGGGATCCTAAATATCTGTTCTCAGATTCCACAGTAATAAGGCTAGCAAAGAGATCCAAGAAATACAGATGTAACTCTGTGAGATGAATTAACAGAATACTAAGCATTTCTCAGGAAGCTTCTTTCCAGATTTCATCTGAGGATATTTCCTTTTTCACCATAGCCCTCTAAGGGCTTCCAATTATCACTTTGCCAATTCCACAAGAACTGTCTTAGCGAAAGGCTTCTTGAGGGGAAAGCTGTAACTCTGTGAGATGATTTCACAGAACTCAAAGAAGTTTCTCAGAAAGCTTCTTTCTCTTTGTTATCGGAGGATATTTCCTTTGGCCCTATACTCTTCAAAGGGATCCGAAATATCAGTTCTCAGATTCCACAGAAATAAGGCTAGCAAAGAGAGCCACGAAATACAGATGTAACTCTCTGAGATGAATTAACAGAACACTAAGCAGTTTCTCAGGAAGCTTCTTTCCAGATTTAATCTGAGGATATTTCCTATTACACCATAGCCCTCTATGGGCTTCCAAATATCACTTTGCCAATTCCACAAGAACTGTCTTAGCGAAAGGCTTCTTGAGGGGAAAGCTGTAACTCTGTGAGATGATTTCACAGAACACAAAGAAGTTTCTCAGAAAGCTTCTTCTCTTTGTTATCGGAGGATATTTCCTTTGGCCCTATATTCTTCAAAGGGTTCCGAAATATCTGTTCTCAGATTCCACAGAAATGAGGCTAGCAAAGAGATCCACGAAATACAGATGTAACTCTGTGAGATGAATTAACAGAACACTAAGCAGTTTCTCAGGAAGTTTCTTTCCAGATTTCCTCTGAGAATATTTCCTTTTTCACCATAGCCTTCTAAGGGCTTCCAAATATCACTTTGCCAATTCCACAAGAACTGTCTTAGCGAAAGGCTTCTTGAGGGGAAACCTGTAACTCTGTGAGATGATTTCACAGAACACAACGAAGTTTCTCAGAAAGCTTCTTTCTCTTTGTAATCGGAGGATATTTCCTTTCGCCCTACAGTCTGCAAAGGGATCCGAAATATCTGTTCTCATATTCCACAGAAATAAGGCTAGCAAAGAGATCCACGAAATACAGATGTAACTCTGTGAGATGAATTAACAGAACGGTAAGCAGTTTCTCAGGAATCTTCTTTCCAGATTTCATCTGAGGATATTTCCTTTTACACCATAGCCCTCTTTGGGCTTCCAAATATCACATTGCCAATCCACAAGATCTTTGTTAGCGAAAGGCTTCTTGAGGGGAAAGCTGTAACTCTGTGAGATGATTTCACAGAACACAAAGAAGTTTCTCAGAAAGCTTCTTTCTCTTTGTTATCGGAGGATATTTCCTTTGGCCCTATGGTCTTCAAAGGGATCCGAAATATCTGTTCTCAGATTCCACAGAAATAAGGCTAGCAAAGAGGTCCACGAAATACAGATGTAAGTCTGTGAGATGAATTAACAGAACACTAAGCAGTTTCTCAGGAAGCTTCTTTCCAGATTTCATCTGAGGATATTTCCTTTTACAACATAGCCCTCAAGGGGCTTCCAAATATCACTTTGCCAATTCCACAAGATCTTTGTTAGCGAAAGGCTTCTTGAGGTGAAAGCTGTATCTCTGTGAGATGATTTCACAGAACACTAAGAAGTTTCTCAGAAAACTTCTTTCTCTTTTTTATCGGAGGATATTTCCTTTGGCTCTATAGTCTTCAAAGGGATGCGAGTATCTGTTCTCATATTCCACAGAAAGAAGGCTAGCAAAGAGATCCACGAAATACAGATGTAACTCTGTGAGATGAATTAACAGAATACTAAGCAGTTTCTCAGGAAGGTTCTTCCCAGATTTCATCTGAGGATATTTCCTTTTTCACCAGAGCCCTCTAAGGGCTCCCAAATATCCCTTTTCCAATTCCACAAGAAATGTTTTAGCGAAAGGCTTCCTGAGGGGTAAGCAGTAACTCTGTGAGATGATTTCACAGAACACAAAGAAGTTTCTCAGAAAGCTTCTTTCTCTTTGTTATCGGAGGATAATTCCTTTGGCCCTATGGTCTTTAAAGGGATCCAAAATATCTGTTCTCAGATTCCACAGAAATAAGGCTAGCAAACAGATGCAAGAAATACACATGTAACTCTGTGAGATGAATTAACAGAACACTAAGCAGTTTCTCAGGAAGCTTCTTTCCAGATTTCATCTGAGGATATTTCCTTTTTCACCATAGCCCTCTAAGGGCTTCCAAATATCACTTTGCCAATTCCACAAGAACTGTCTTAGCGAAAGGCTTCTTGAGGGGAAAGCTGTAACTCTGTGAGATGATTTCACAGAACACAAAGAAGTTTCTCAGAAAGCTTCTTTCTCTTTGTTATCGGAGGTTATTTCCTTTGGCCCTATAGTCTTCAAAGGGATCCGAATTATCTGTTCTCAGATTCCACAGAAATAAGGCTAGCAAAGAGATCCACGAAATACAGATGTAACTCTGTGAGATGAATTAACAGAACACTAAGCAGTTTCTCAGGAATCTACTTTCCAGATTTCATCTGAGGATATTTCCTTTTTCACCTTAGCCCTCTATGGGCTTCCAAATATCACTTTGCCAATTCCACAAGAACTGTCTTAGCGAATGGCTTCTTGAGGGGAAAGCTGTAACTCTGTGAGATGATTTCACAGAACACAAAGAAGTTTCTCAGAAAGCTTCCTTCTCTTTGTTATCGGAGGATATTTCCTTTGGACCTATAGTCTTCAAAGGGATACGAAATATCTGTTCTCAGAATTCACAGAAATAAGGCTAGCAAAGAGATCCTCGAAATACAGATGTAACTCGGTGAAATGAATTAACAGAACACTAAGCAGTTTCTCAGGAAGCTTCTTTCCAGATTTCATCTCAGGATGTTTCCTTTTTCAACGTAGCCCTCTAAGGGCTTCCAAATATCACTTTGTCAATTCCAGAAGAACTTTCTTAGCGAAAGGCTTCTTGAGGGGAAAGCTGTAACTCTGTGAGATGATTTCACAGAACACAAAGAAGTTTCTCAGAAAGCTTCTTTCTCTTTGTTATCAGAGGATATTTCCATTGGCCCTATAGTCTTCAAAGGGATCCGAAATATCTGTTCTCAGATTCCACAGAAAGAAGGCTAGCAAAGAGATCCAAGAAATACAGATGTAACACAGTGATATGAATTAACAGAACACTAAGCAGTTTCTCAGGAAGCTTCTTTCCAGATTTCATCTGAGGATATTTCCTTTTTCAACGTAGCCCTCTAAGGGCTTCCAAATATCACTTTGCCAATTCCACAAGAACTGTCTTAGCGAAAGGCTTCTTGAGGGGAAAGCTGTAACTCTGTGAGATGATTTCACAGAACACAAAGAAGTTTCTCAGAAAGCTTCTTTCTCTTTGTTGTCGGAGGATATTTCCTTTGGCCCTATGGTCTTCAAAGGGATCCGAAATATCTGTTCTCAGATTCCACAGAAATAAGGCTAGCAAAGAGATCCACGGAAAACAGATGAAACTCTGTGAGATGAATTTACAGAAAACTAAGCAGTTTCTCAGGAAGCTTCTTTCCAGATTTCATCTGAGGATATTTCCTTTTACACAATAGCCCTCTAAGGGCTTCCAAATATCACTTTGCCAATTCCACAAGAACTGTCTTAGCGAAAGGCTTCTTGAGGGGAAAGCTGTAGCTCTGTGAGATGATTTCACAGAACATAAAGAAGTTTCTCAGAAAGCTTCTTTCTCTTTGTTATCAGAGGATATTTCCATTGGCCCTATAGTCTTCAAAGGGATCCGAAATATCTGTTCTCAGATTCCACAGAAAGAAGGCTAGCAAAGAGATCTACGAAATACAGATGTAACTCTGTGAGATGAATTAACATAACACTAAGCAGTTTCTCAGGAAGCTTCTTTCCAGATTTCAACTGAGGATATTTCCTTTTTCACCATAGCCCTCTAGGGGCTTCCAAATATCATTTTGCCAATTCCACAAGAACTGTCTTAGCTAAAGGCTTCTTGAGGGGAAAGCTGTAACTCTGTGAGATGATTTCACAGAAAAAAAGTAGTTTCTCAGAAAGCTTCTTTCTCTTTGTTATCGGAGGATATTTCCTTTGGCCCTATAGTCTTCAAATGGATCCGAAATATCTGTTCTCAGATTCCACAGAAATAAGGCTAGCATAGAGATCCACGAAATACAGATGTAACTCTGTGAGATGAATTAACAGAACACTAACCAGTTTCTCAGGAAGCTTCTTTCCAGATTTCATCTGAGGATATTTCCTTTTTCACCGTAGCCCTCTGAGGGCTTCCAAATATCACTTTGCCAACTCCACAAGAACTGTCTTAGCGAAAGGCTTTTGAGGGGAAACCTGTAACTCTGTGAGATGATTTCATAGAACACAAAGAAGTTTCTCAGAAAGCTTCTTTCTCTTTGTTATCGGAGGATATTTCCTTTGGCCCTATAGTCTTCAAAGGGATCCAAAATATCTGATCTCAGATTCCACAGAAATAAGGCTAGCAAAGAGATCCACGAAATACAGATATAACTCTGTGAAATGAATTTACAGAACACTAAGCAGTTTCTCAGGAAGCTTCTTTCCAGATTTCATCTGAGAATATTTCCTTTTTCACCATAGCCCTCTTTGGGCTTCCAAATATCACTTTTCCAATTCCACAAGAACTTTCCTAGTGAAAGGCGTCTTGAGGGGAAAGCTGTAACCCAGTGAGATGATTTCACAGAACACAAAGATGTTTCTCAGAAAGCTTCTTTCTCTTTGTTATCGGAGGTTATTTCCTTTGGCCCCATAGTCTTCAAAGGGATTCGAAATATCTGTTCTCAGATTCCACAGAAATAAGGCTAACAAAGAGATCCACGAAATACAGATGTAACTCTGTGAGATGAATTAACAGAACACTAAGCAGTTTCTCAGGAATCTACTTTCCAGATTTCATCTGAGGATATTTCCTTTTTCACCTTAGCCCTCTATGGGCTTCCAAATATCACTATGCCAATTCCACAAGAACTGTCTTAGCGAAAGGCTTCTTGAAGGGAAAGCTGTAACTCTGTGAGATGATTTCACAGAACACAAAGAAGTTTCTCATAAAGCTTCTTTCTCTTTGTTATCGGAGGATATTTCCTTTGGCCCTATAGTCTTCATAGGGATCCTAAATATCTGTTCTCAGAATTCACAGAAATAAGGCTAGCAAAGAGATCCACGAAATACAGATGTAACTCTGTGAAGTGAATTAACAGAACACTAAGCAGTTTCTCCGGAAGCTTCTTTCCAGATTTCATCTGAGGATATTTCCTTTTTCACCATAGCCCTCTTTGGGCTTTCAAATATCACTTTGCAAATTACACAAGAACTTTCTTAGCGAAAGGCTTCTTGAGGGGAAAGCTGTATCTCTGTGAGATGATTTCACAGAACACAAAGAAGATTCTCAGAAAGCTTCTTTCTCTTTGTTATCGGAGGATATTTCCTTTGACTCTATAGTCTTCAAATGGATCCGAAATATCTGTTCTCAGATTCCACAGAAATAAGGCTAGCAAAGAGATCCACGAAATACAGATGTAACTCTTTGAGATGAATTAACAGAACACTAACCTGTTTCTCAGGAAGCTTCTTTCCAGATTTCATCTGAGGATATTTCCTTTTTCACCGTAGCCCTCTAAGGGCTTCCAAATATCACTTTGCCAACTCCACAAGAACTGTCTTAGCGAAAGGCTTCTTGAGGGGAAACCTGTAACTCTGTGAGATGATTTCACAGAACACAAAGAAGTTTCTCAGAAAGCTTCTTTCTCTTTGTTATCGGAGGATATTTCCTTTGGTCCTATAGTCTTCAAAGGGATCCAAAATATCTGTTCTCAGATTCCACAGAAATAAGGCTAGCAAAGAGATCCACGAAATACAGATGTAACTCTGTGAAATAATTTACAGAACACTAAGCAGTTTCTCAGGAAGCTTCTTTCCAGATTTCATCTGAGAATATTTCCTTTTTCACCATAGCCCTCTTTGGGCTTCCAAATATCACTTTGCCAATTCCACAAGAACTTTCTTAGCGAAAGGCTTCTTGAGGGGAAACCTGTAACCCAGTGAGATGATTTCACAGAACACAAAGAAGTTTCTCAGAAAGCTTCTTTCTCTTTGTTATCGGAGGTTATTTCCTTTGGCCCTATAGTCTTCAAAGGGATCCGAATTATCTGTTCTCAGATTCCACAGAAATAAGGCTAGCAAAGAGATCCACGAAATACAGATGTAACTCTGTGAGATGAATTAACAGAACACTAAGCAGTTTCTCAGGAATCTACTTTCCAGATTTCATCTGAGGATATTTCCTTTTTCACCTTAGCCCTCTATGGGCTTCCAAATATCACTTTGCCAATTCCACAAGAACTGTCTTAGCGAAAGGCTTCTTGAGGGGAAAGCTGTAACTCTGTGATATGATTTCACAGAACACAAAGAAGTTTCTCAGAAAGCTTCTTTCTCTTTGTTATCGGAGGATATTTCCTTTGGCCCTATAGTCTTCAAAGGGATCCGAAATATCTGTTCTCAGAATTCACAGAAATAAGGCTAGCAAAGAGATCCACGAAATACAGATGTAACTCTGTGACATGAATTAACAGAACACTAAGCAGTTTCTCCGGAAGCTTCTTTCCAGATTTTATCAGAGGATATTTCCTTTTTCAATATAGCCCTCTATGGGCTTCCAAATATCTCTTTGCCACTTCCACAAGAACTGTCTTAGCGAAAGGCTTCTTGAGAGGAAAGCTGTACCTCTGTGAGATGATTTCACAGAACACAAAGAAGTTTCTCAGAAAGCTTCTTTCTCTTTGTTATCGGAGGATATTTCCTTTGGCGCTATAGTCTTCAAAGGGATCCGAAATATCTGTTCTCAGATTCCATAGAAATAAGGCTAGCAAAGAGATCCACGAAATACAAATGTAACTCTGTGAGATGAATTAACAGAACACTAAGCAGTTTCTCAGAAAGCTTCTATAAAGATTTCAACTGAGGATATTTCCTTTTTCACCATAGACCTCTATGTGCTTCAAAATATCACTTTGCCAATACCAAAAGAACTGTCTTAGCAAAAGGCTTCTTGAGGAGAAAGCTGTAACTTGTGATATGATTTCACAGAACACAAAGAAGTTTCTCAGAAAGCTTCTTTCTCTTTGTTATCGGAGGATATTTCCTTTAACCCTAAGTCTTCAGGGGATCCGAAATATCTGTTCTCATATTCCACAGAAATAAGGCTGGCATGGAGATCCACGAAACACAGATGTAACTCTGTGAGTGGAAGTCTCACATCACAAAGCAGTTTCTCAGAAAGCTTCTTTCCAGATTTCATCTGAGGATATTTCCTTTTTCACCACAGCCGTCTATGGGCTTCCAAATATCACTTTTCCAAATCCACAAGAATTGTCTTAGCGAAAGGCTTCTTTAGAGGAAAGCTGTAACTCTGTGAGATGATTTCACAGAACACAAAGAAGTTTCTCAGAAAGCTTCTTTCTCTTTGTTATCGGAGGATATTTTTTGGCCCTAGAGTCTTCAAAGGGAACCGAAATATCTGTTCTCAGATTCCACAGAATTAACGCTAGCAAAGAGATCCATGAAACACAGATGTAACACTGTTAGATGAATTAAGAGAACACTAAGCAGTTTCTCAGAAAGCTTCTTTCCAGATTTCATCTGAGAATATTTCCTTTTTCACCATAACCCTCATTGGGCTTCCAAATATCACTTTGCCAATTCCACAAGAACTGTCTTAGCGAAAGGGGTCTTGAGGGGAAAGCTGTAACTATGTGAGATGATTTCAAAGAACACAAAGGAGTTTCTCAAAAAGCTTCTTTCTCTTTGTAATCGGAGGATATTTCCTTTGGCCCTGTAGTCTTCAAAGGGATCCGAAATATCTGTTCTCAGATTCCACAGAAATAAGGCTAGCAAAGAGATCCACGAAATACAGATGTAACTATGTGAGTGGAAGTCACACATCACAGAGCAGTTTCTCAGAAAGGTTCTTTCCAGATTTCATCTGAGGATATGTCCTTTTTCACCGTAGCCCTCTAAGGGCTTCCAAATATCACTTTGCCAATACCAGAAGAACTGTCTTAGCGAAAGGCTTCCTGAGCGGAAAGCTGAAACTCTGTGAGTTGATTTCACAGAACACAAAGACGTTTCTCAGAAAGCTTCTTTCTCTTGGTTATCGGAGGATATTTCCTTTGGCCTTCTATTCTTCAAGGGGATCCGAAATATCTGTTCTCAGAATCCACAGAAATAAGGCTCGCAAAGAGATCCAGGAAACACAGATGTAACTCGGTGAAATGAACTAACAGAACACTAAGCAGTTTCTTAGAAAGCTTCTTTCCAGGTTTCAAATGAGGGTATTTCCTTTTTCACCATAGCCCTCTATGGGCTTCCAAATATCACTTTGCCAATTAGACAAGAACTTTCTTAGCGAAAGGCTTCTTGAGGGGAAAGCTGTAACTCTGTGAGATGATTTCACAGAACACAAAGAAGTTTCTCAGAAAGCTTCTTTCTCTTTGTTATCGGAGGATATTTCCTTTGGCCCAAAATCTTCAAAGGGATCCGAAATATCTGTTCTCAGATTCCGCAGAAATAAGGGTAGCAAAGACATCCACGAAACACAGATGCAACTATGTGAGATGAATTAACAGAACACTAAGCAGTTTCTCAGAAAGCTTGTTTCCAGATTTCATCTGAGGATATTTCCTTTTTCACCATAGACCTCTATGGGTTTCCAAATATCACTTTGCCAATTCCACAAGAACTGTCTTAGCGAAGGCTTCTTGAGGGGAAAGCTGTAACTCTGTGAGATGATTTCACAGAACACAAAGAAGTTTCTCAGAAACCTTCTTTCTCTCTGTTATCGGAGGATATTTCCTTTCGCCCTATAGTATTCAAAGGGATCCGAAATATCTGTTCTCAGATTCCACAGAAATAAGGCTAGCAAAGAGATCCACGAAATACAGATGTAACTCTGTGAGATGAATTAACAGAATGCTAAGCAGTTTCTCAGAAAGCTTCTTTCCACATTTCATCTTAGGATATTTCCTTTTTCAAAATAGCCCTTTATGGGATTCCAATTATCACTTTGCCAATTCCACAAGAACTGTCTTAGTGAAAGGCTTCTTGAAGGGAAAGCTGTAACTCTGTGGGATGATTTCACAGAACACAAAGAAGTTTCTCAGAAAGCTTCTTTCTCTTTGTTATCGGAGGATATTTCCTTTGGCCCTATAGTCTTCAAAGGGATCCGAAATATCTGTTCTCAGATTCCACAGAAATAAGGCTAGCAAAGAGATCCACGAAATACAGATGTAATTCTGTGAGTGAAGTCACACATCACAGATCAGTTTCTAAGAAATCTTCTTTCCAGATTTCATCTGAGGATATTTCCTTTTTCACCATAGATCTCTATGGGCTTCCAAATATCACTTTGCCAATTCAACAAGAACTGTCTTAGCGAAAGGCTTCTTGTGGGGAAATCTGAAACTCTTTGACTTGATTTCACAGAACACAAAGAAGTTTCTCAGAAAGCTTCTTTCTCTTTGTTATCGGAGGATATTTCCTTTGGGCTTCTATTCTTCAAAGGAATCCGAAATATCTGTTCTCAGATTCCACAGAAATAAGGCAAGCAAAGAGATGCACGAAATACAGATGTAACTCTTTGAGATGAATTAAGAGAACCCTAAGCAGTTATTCATAAAACTTCTTTCCAGATTTAATCTGAGGATATTTCCTTTTTCACCATAGCCCTCTTTGGGCTTCCAAATATCTCTTTGCCCCTTCCACAAGAACTGTCTTAGAGAAAGGCTTCTTGAGGGGAAAGCTGTAACTCTGTGAGATGATTTCACAGAACACAAAGAAGTTTCTCAGAAAGCTTCTTTCTCTTTGTTATCGGAGGATATTTCCTTTGGCGCTATAGTCTTCAAAGGGATCCGAAATATCTGTTCTCAGATTCCACAGAAATAAGGCTAGCAAAGAGATCCACGAAATACAAATGTAACTCTGTGAGATGAATTAACAGAACACTAAGCATTTTCTCAGAAAGCTTCTTTCCAGATTTCATCTGAGGATATTTCCTTTTTCACCATAGATCTCTATGGGCTTCCAAATATCACTTTGCCAATACCACAAGAACTGTCTTAGCAAAAGGCTTCTTGAGGGGAAAGCTGTAACTCTGTGATATGATTTCACAGAACACAAAGAAGTTTCTCAGAAAGCTTCTTTCTCTTTGTTATTGGAGGATATTTCCTTTGACCCTATAGCCTTCAAAGGGATTCGAAATATCTGTTCTCAAATTCCACAGAATTAAGGCTAGCAAAGAGATCCAGGAAACACACATGTAACTCTGTGAGATGAATCAGCAGAACACTAAGCAGTTTCTCAGAAAGCTTCTTTCCAGATTTCATCTGAGGATACTTCCTTTTTAACCATAGCCCTCTTTGGGCTTCGAAATATCACTTTGCCAATTACACAAGAACTGTCTTAGCGAAAGTCTTCTTGAGGGGAAAGCTGTAACTCTGTGAGATGATTTCATAGAACACAAAGAAGTTTCTCAGAAAGCTTCTTTCTCTTTTTTGTCGGAGGATATTTCCTTTGGCCCTATACTCTTCAAAGGGATCCGAAATATCTGTTCTCAGATTCCACAGAAATAAGCCTAGCAAAGAGTTCCACGAAACACAGATGAAATTCTGTGAGAGGAATTAACAGAACACTAAGCAGTTTCTCAGAAAACTTCTTTCCAGATTTCATCGGAGGATATTTCCTTTTACACCTTAGCCCTCTATGGGCTTCCAAATATCACTTTGCCAATTCCACAAGAACTGTCTTAGCGAAAGGCTTCTTGAGGGGAAAGCTGTAACTCTGTGAGATGATTTCACAGAACACAAAGAAGTTTCTCACAAAGCTTCTTTCTCTATGTTATAGAAGGATATTTCCTTTGGCCCTATAGTCTTTAAAGGGATCGGAAATATCTGTTCTCAGATTCCACAGAAATAAGGCTAGCAAAGAGATCCACGAAATACAGATGTAACTCTGTGAATGGAAGTCACACATCACAATGCAGTTTCTTAGAAAGCTTCTTTCCAGATTTCATCAGAGGATATTTCCTTTTTCACCATAGCCCTATATAGTCTTCCAAATATCACTTTGCCCATTCCACAATAACTGTCTTAGCGAAAGGCTTCTTGAGGGGAAAGCTGTAACTCTGTGAGATGATTTCACAGAACACAAAGAAGTTTCTTGGAAAGCTTCTTTCTCTTTGTTATCGTAGGATATTTCCTTCGGCCCTATAGTCTTCAAAGGGATCCGAAATATCTGTTCTCAGATTCCACAGAAATAAGGCTAGCAAAGAGATCCAAGAAAGACAGATGTAACTCTTTGAGTGGAAGTCACACATCACAGAGCAGTTTCTTAGACAGCTTCTTTCCAGATTTCAACAGAGGATAATTACTTTTTCACCATAGCCCACTATGGGCTTCCAAATATCACTTTTTCAATTCCACAAGAACTGTCTTAGCGAAAGGCTTCTTGAGGGGAAAGCTGTAACTCTCTGACGTGATTTCACAGAACACAAAGAAGTTTCTCAGAAAGCTTCTTTCTCTTTGTTATCGGAGGATATTTCCTTTGGCCCTATAGTCTTCAAAGGGATCCGAAATATCTGTTCTCAGATTAAACATAAATAAGGCTAGAAAAGAGATCCACGAAATACAGATGTAACTCTGTGAGTGGAAGTCTCACATCACAGATCAGTTTCTCAGAAAGCTTCTTTCCAGGTTTCATCGGAGGATATTTCCTTTTTCACCATAGCCCTCTATGGACTTCCAAATATCACTTTGCCAATTCCACAAGAACTGTCTTAGCGAAAGGCTTCTTGAGGGGAAAGCTGTAACTCTGTGAGGTGATTTCACAGAACACAAAGAAGTTTCTCAGAAAGCTTCTTTCTCTTTGTTATCATAGGATATTTCCTTTGGCCCTATAGTCTTCAAAGGGATCCGAAATATCTGTTCTCAGATTCCACAGAAATAAGGCTAGCAAAGAGATCCACGAAACACAGATGTAACTCGGTGAGATGAACTAAAAGAACACTAAGCAGTTTCTTAGAAAGCTTCTTTGCAGGTTTCAACTGAGGATATTTCCTTTTTCACCATAGCCCACTTTGGGCTTCCAAATATCACTTTGCCAATTCCACAAGAACTTTCTTAGCGAAAGGCTTCTTGAGGGGAAATCTGTAACCCAGTGAGATGATTTCACAGAACACAAAGAAGTTTCTCAGAAAGCTTCTTTCTCTTTGTTATCGGAGGTTATTTCCTTTGGCCCTATAGTCTTCAAAGGGATCCGAATTATCTGTTCTCAGATTGCACAGAAATAAGGCTAGCAAAGAGATCCACGAAATACAGATGTAACTCTGTGAGTGGAAGTCACACATCACGGAGCAGTTTCTCAGAAAGCTTCTTTCCAGATTTCATCTGAGGATATGTCCTTTTTCCCCGTAGCCCTCTAAGGACTTCCAAATATCACTTTGCCAATTCCAGAAGAACTGTCTTAGCGAAAGGCTTCTTGAGGGGAAAGCTGAAACTCTGTGAGTTGATTTCACAGAACACAAAGAAGTTTCTCAGAAAGCTTCTTTCTCTTGGTTATCGGAGGATATTTCCTTTGGCCTTCTATTCTTCAAGGGGATCCGAAATATCTGTTCTCAGAATCCACAGAAATAAGGCTCGCAAAGAGATCCACGAAACACAGATGTAACTCGGTGAAATGAACTAACAGAACACTAAGCAGTTTCTTAGAAAGCTTCTTTCCAGGTTTCAACTGAGGATATTTCCTTTTTCACCATAGCCATCTATGGGCTTCCAAATATCACTTTGCCAATTAGACAAGAAGTTTCTTAGCGAAAGCCTTCTTGAGGGGAAAGCTGTAACTCTGTGAGATGATTTCACAGAACACAAAGAAGTTTCTCAGAAAGCTTCTTTCTCTTGGTTATCAGAGGATATTTTCTTTGGCCCAAAGTCTTCAAAGGGATCCGAAATATCTGTTCTCAGATTCCACAGAAATAAGGCTAGCAAAGACATCCAAGAAACACAGATGTAACACTGTGAGATGAATTAACAGAACACTAAGCAGTTTTTCAGAAAGATTGTTTCCAGATTTCATCTGAGGATATTTACTTTTTCACCCTAGACCTCTATGGTGTTCCAAATATCACTATGCCAATTCCACAAGAACTGTCTTAGCGAAGGCTTCTTGAGGGGAAAGCTGTAACTCTGTGAGATGATTTCACAGAACAGAAAGAAGTTTCTCAGAAAGCTTATTTCGCTTTGTTATCGGAGGATATTTCCTTTGGCCCTATAGTCTTCAAAGGGATCCGAAATATCTGTTCTCAAATTCCACAGAAATAAGGCTAGCAAAGAGATCCACGAAATAGAGATGTAACTCTGTCAGTGGGAGTCACACATCACAGAGAAGTTTCTCAGAAAGCTTCTTTCCAGATTTCATCTGAGGATATTTCCTTTTTCACCACAGCCCTCTATGGGCTTCCAAATATCACTTTGCTAAATCCACAAGAATTGTCTTAACGAAAGGCTTCTTGAGGGCAAAGTTGAAACTCTGTGAGTTGATTTCAAAGAACACAAAGAAGTTTCTCAGAAAGCTTCTTTCTCTTTGTTATCAGAGGATATTTCATTTGGCCCTATAGTCTTCAAAGGCATCCGAAATATTTGTTCTCAGATTCCACAGAAATAAGGCTAGAAAAGAAATCCACGAAATACAGATGTAACTCTGTGAGTGGAAGTCTCACATCACAGAGCAGTTTCTCAGAAAGCTTCTTTCCAGATTTCATCTGAGGATATTTCTTTTTCACCATATCCCTCTATGGGCTTCCAAATATCACATTGCCAATTCCACAAGAATTGTCTTACCGAAAGGTTTCTTGAGGGGAAAGCTGAAACTCTGTGAATTGATTTCACAGAACACAAAGAAGTTTCTCAGAAAGCTTCTTTCTCTTTGTTATCGGAGGATATTTCCTTTGGCCCAATAGTCTTCAAAGGGATCCGAAATATCTGTTCTCAGATTCCACAGAAATAAGGCCAGCAAAGAGATCCACGAAATACAGATGTAACTCTTTGAGTGAAGTCACACATCACAGAGCAGTTTCTAAGAAATCTTTCCAAATTTCATCTGAGGATATTTCCTTTTTCACCATAGATCTCTAAGGGCTTCCAAATATCACTTTGCCAATTCCACAAGAACTGTCTAAGCGAAACGCCCATTTAGGGGAAAGCTGTAACTCTGTGATATGATTTCACAGAACGCAAAGAAGTTTCTCAGAAAGCTTCTTTCTCTTTGTTATCGGAGGATATTTCCTTTGGGCTACTATTCTTCAAAGGAATCCGAAATATCTGTTTTCACATTCCACAACAATAAGGCAAGCAAAGAGATCCACGAAATACAGATGTAACTCTGTGAGATGAATTAACAGAACACTAAGCAGTTATTCATAAATCTTCTTTTCAGATTTCATCGGAGGATATTTCCTTATTCACCATAGCCCTCTTTGGGCTTCCAAATATCTCCTTGCCCCTTCCACAAGAACTGTCTTAGCGAAAGGCTCCTTGAGGGGAAAGCTGTAACTCTGTGAGATGATTTCAGAGAACACAAAGAAGTTTCTCAGAAAGCTTCTTTCTCTTTGTTTTCGGAGGATATTTCCTTTGGCGCTATAGTCTTCAAAGGGATCCGAAATATCTCTTCTCAGATTCCACAGAAATAAGGCTAGCAAAGAGATCCACGAAATACAGATGTAACTCTGTGAGTGAAGTCACACATCACAGAGCAGTTTCTAAGAAATCTTCTTTCCAGATTTCATCTGAGGATATTTCCTTTTTCACCATAGATCTCTATGGGCTTCCAAATATCACTTTGCCAATTCCACAAGAACTGTCTTAGCGAAAGGCTTCTTGAGGGGAAATCTGAAACTCTTTGACTTGATTTCACAGAACACAAAGAAGTTTCTCAGAAAGCTTCTTTCTCTTTGTTATCGGAGGATATTTCCTTTGGCGCTATAGTCTTCAAAGGGATCCGAAATATCTGTTCTCAGATTCCACAGAAATAAGGCTAGCAAAGAGATCCACGAAATACAAATGTAACTCTGTGAGATGAATTAACAGAACACTAAGCATTTTCTCAGAAAGCTTCTTTCCAGATTTCATCTGAGGATATTTCCTTTTTCACCATAGATCTCTATGGGCTTCCAAATATCACTTTGCCAATACCACAAGAACTGTCTTAGCAAAAGGCTTCTTGAGGGGAAAGCTGTAACTCTGTGATATGATTTCACAGAACACAAAGAAGTTTCTCAGAAAGCTTCTTTCTCTTTATTATTGGAGGATATTTCCTTTGACCCTATAGCCTTCAAAGGGATTCGAAATATCTGTTCTCAAATTCCACAGAATTAAGGCTAGCAAAGAGATCCAGGAAACACACATGTAACTCTGTGAGATGAATCAACAGAACACTAAGCAGTTTCTCAGAAAGCTTCTTTCCAGATTTCATCTGAGGATACTTCCTTTTTAACCATAGCCCTCTTTGGGCTTCGAAATATCACTTTGCCAATTCCACAAGAACTGTCTTAGCGAAAGTCTTCTTGAGGGGAAAGCTGTAACTCTGTGAGATGATTTCATAGAACACAAAGAAGTTTCTCAGAAAGCTTCTTTCTCTTTTTTGTCGGAGGATATTTCCTTTGGCCCTATACTCTTCAAAGGGATCCGAAATATCTGTTCTCAGATTCCACAGAAATAAGCCTAGCAAAGAGTTCCACGAAACACAGATGAAATTCTGTGAGAGGAATTAACAGAACACTAAGCAGTTTCTCAGAAAACTTCTTTCCAGATTTCATCGGAGGATATTTCCTTTTACACCTTAGCCCTCTATGGGCTTCCAAATATCACTTTGCCAATTCCACAAGAACTGTCTTAGCGAAAGGCTTCTTGAGGGGAAAGCTGTAACTCTGTGAGATGATTTCACAGAACACAAAGAAGTTTCTCACAAAGCTTCTTTCTCTATGTTATAGAAGGATATTTCCTTTGGCCCTATAGTCTTTAAAGGGATCGGAAATATCTGTTCTCAGATTCCACAGAAATAAGGCTAGCAAAGAGATCCACGAAATACAGATGTAACTCTGTGAATGGAAGTCACACATCACAATGCAGTTTCTTAGAAAGCTTCTTTCCAGATTTCATCAGAGGATATTTCCTTTTTCACCATAGCCCTATATAGTCTTCCAAATATCACTTTGCCCATTCCACAATAACTGTCTTAGCGAAAGGCTTCTTGAGGGGAAAGCTGTAACTCTGTGAGATGATTTCACAGAACACAAAGAAGTTTCTCAGAAAGCTTCTTTCTCTTTGTTATTGGAGGATATTTCCTTTGACCCTATAGCCTTCAAAGGGATTCGAAATATCTGTTCTCAAATTCCACAGAATTAAGGCTAGCAAAGAGATCCAGGAAACACACATGTAACTCTGTGAGATGAATCAACAGAACACTAAGCAGTTTCTCAGAAAGCTTCTTTCCAGATTTCATCTGAGGATACTTCCTTTTTAACCATAGCCCTCTTTGGGCTTCGAAATATCACTTTGCCAATTACACAAGAACTGTCTTAGCGAAAGTCTTCTTGAGGGGAAAGCTGTAACTCTGTGAGATGATTTCATAGAACACAAAGAAGTTTCTCAGAAAGCTTCTTTCTCTTTTTTGTCGGAGGATATTTCCTTTGGCCCTATACTCTTCAAAGGGATCCGAAATATCTGTTCTCAGATTCCACAGAAATAAGCCTAGCAAAGAGTTCCACGAAACACAGATGAAATTCTGTGAGAGGAATTAACAGAACACTAAGCAGTTTCTCAGAAAACTTCTTTCCAGATTTCATCGGAGGATATTTCCTTTTACACCTTAGCCCTCTATGGGCTTCCAAATATCACTTTGCCAATTCCACAAGAACTGTCTTAGCGAAAGGCTTCTTGAGGGGAAAGCTGTAACTCTGTGAGATGATTTCACAGAACACAAAGAAGTTTCTCACAAAGCTTCTTTCTCTATGTTATAGAAGGATATTTCCTTTGGCCCTATAGTCTTTAAAGGGATCGGAAATATCTGTTCTCAGATTCCACAGAAATAAGGCTAGCAAAGAGATCCACGAAATACAGATGTAACTCTGTGAATGGAAGTCACACATCACAATGCAGTTTCTTAGAAAGCTTCTTTCCAGATTTCATCAGAGGATATTTCCTTTTTCACCATAGCCCTATATAGTCTTCCAAATATCACTTTGCCCATTCCACAATAACTTTCTTAGCGAAAGGCTTCTTGAGGGGAAAGCTGTAACTCTGTGAGATGATTTCACAGAACACAAAGAAGTTTCTTGGAAAGCTTCTTTCTCTTTGTTATCGTAGGATATTTCCTTCGGCCCTATAGTCTTCAAAGGGATCCGAAATATCTGTTCTCAGATTCCACAGAAATAAGGCTAGCAAAGAGATCCAAGAAAGACCGATGTAACTCTTTGAGTGGAAGTCACACATCACAGAGCAGTTTCTTAGACAGCTTCTTTCCAGAATTCAGCAGAGGATAATTACTTTTTCACCATTGCCCACTATGGGCTTCCAAATATCACTTTTTCAATTCCACAAGTACTGTCTTAGCGAAAGGCTTCTTGAGGGGAAAGCTGTAACTCTCTGACGTGATTTCACAGAACACAAAGAAGTTTCTCAGAAAGCTTCTTTCTCTTTGTTATCGGAGGATATTTCCTTTGGCCCTATAGTCTTCAAAGGGATCCGAAATATCTGTTCTCAGATTAAACATAAATAAGGCTAGAAAAGAGATCCACGAAATACAGATGTAACTCTGTGAGTGGAAGTCTCACATCACAGATCAGTTTCTCAGAAAGCTTCTTTCCAGGTTTCATCGGAGGATATTTCCTTTTTCACCATAGCCCTCTATGGACTTCCAAATATCACTTTGCCAATTCCACAAGAACTGTCTTAGCGAAAGGCTTCTTGAGGGGAAAGCTGTAACTCTGTGAGGTGATTTCACAGAACACAAAGAAGTTTCTCAGAAAGCTTCTTTCTCTTTGTTATCATAGGATATTTCCTTTGGCCCTATAGTCTTCAAAGGGATCCGAAATATCTGTTCTCAGATTCCACAGAAATAAGGCTAGCAAAGAGATCCACGAAACACAGATGTAACTCGGTGAGATGAACTAAAAGACCACTAAGCAGTTTCTTAGAAAGCTTCTTTGCAGGTTTCAACTGAGGATATTTCCTTTTTCACCATAGCCCACTTTGGGCTTCCAAATATCACTTTGCCAATTCCACAAGAACTTTCTTAGCGAAAGGCTTCTTGAGGGGAAATCTGTAACCCAGTGAGATGATTTCACAGAACACAAAGAAGTTTCTCAGAAAGCTTCTTTCTCTTTGTTATCGGAGGTTATTTCCTTTGGCCCTATAGTCTTCAAAGGGATCCGAATTATCTGTTCTCAGATTGCACAGAAATAAGGCTAGCAAAGAGATCCACGAAATACAGATGTAACTCTGTGAGTGGAAGTCACACATCACGGAGCAGTTTCTCAGAAAGCTTCTTTCCAGATTTCATCTGAGGATATGTCCTTTTTCCCCGTAGCCCTCTAAGGACTTCCAAATATCACTTTGCCAATACCAGAAGAACTGTCTTAGCGAAAGGCTTCTTGAGCGGAAAGCTGAAACACTGTGAGTTGATTTCACAGAACACAAAGACGTTTCTCAGAAAGCTTCTTTCTCTTGGTTATCGGAGGATATTTCCTTTGGCCTTCTATTCTTCAAGGGGATCCGAAATATCTGTTCTCAGAATCCACAGAAATAAGGCTCGCAAAGAGATCCACGAAACACAGATGTAACTCGGTGAAATGAACTAACAGAACACTAAGCAGTTTCTTAGAAAGCTTCTTTCCAGGTTTCAACTGAGGATATTTCCTTTTTCACCATAGCCATCTATGGGCTTCCAAATATCACTTTGCCAATTAGACAAGAAGTTTCTTAGCGAAAGCCTTCTTGAGGGGAAAGCTGTAACTCTGTGATATGATTTCACAGAACACAAAGAAGTTTCTCAGAAAGCTTCTTTCTCTCTGTTATCAGAGGATATTTTCTTTGGCCCAAAGTCTTCAAAGGGATCCGAAATATCTGTTCTCAGATTCCACAGAAATAAGGCTAGCAAAGACATCCAAGAAACACAGATGTAACACTGTGAGATGAATTAACAGAACACTAAGCAGTTTTTCAGAAAGATTGTTTCCAGATTTCATCTGAGGATATTTACTTTTTCACCCTAGACCTCTATGGTGTTCCAAATATCACTATGCCAATTCCACAAGAACTGTCTTAGCGAAGGCTTCTTGAGGGGAAAGCTGTAACTCTGTGAGATGATTTCACAGAACAGAAAGAAGTTTCTCAGAAAGCTTATTTCGCTTTGTTATCGGAGGATATTTCCTTTGGCCCTATAGTCTTCAAAGGGATCCGAAATATCTGTTCTCAAATTCCACAGAAATAAGGCTAGCAAAGAGATCCACGAAATAGAGATGTAACTCTGTCAGTGGGAGTCACACATCACAGAGAAGTTTCTCAGAAAGCTTCTTTCCAGATTTCATCTGAGGATATTTCCTTTTTCACCACAGCCCTCTATGGGCTTCCAAATATCACTTTGCTAAATCCACAAGAATTGTCTTAACGAAAGGCTTCTTGAGGGCAAAGTTGAAACTCTGAGAGTTGATTTCAAAGAACACAAAGAAGTTTCTCAGAAAGCTTCTTTCTCTTTGTTATCAGAGGATATTTCATTTGGCCCTATAGTCTTCAAAGGCATCCGAAATATTTGTTCTCAGATTCCACAGAAATAAGGCTAGAAAAGAAATCCACGAAATACAGATGTAACTCTGTGAGTGGAAGTCTCACATCACAGAGCAGTTTCTCAGAAAGCTTCTTTCCAGACTTCATCTGAGGATATTTCTTTTTCACCATATCCCTCTATGGGCTTCCAAATATCACATTGCCAATTCCACAAGAATTGTCTTACCGAAAGGTTTCTTGAGGGGAAAGCTGAAACTCTGTGAATTGATTTCACAGAACACAAAGAAGTTTCTCAGAAAGCTTCTTTCTCTTTGTTATCGGAGGATATTTCCTTTGGCCCAATAGTCTTCAAAGGGATCCGAAATATCTGTTCTCAGATTCCACAGAAATAAGGCCAGCAAAGAGATCCACGAAATACAGATGTAACTCTTTGAGTGAAGTCACACATCACAGAGCAGTTTCTAAGAAATCTTTCCAAATTTCATCTGAGGATATTTCCTTTTTCACCATAGATCTCTAAGGGCTTCCAAATATCACTTTGCCAATTCCACAAGAACTGTCTTAGCGAAACGCCCATTTAGGGGAAAGCTGTAACTCTGTGATATGATTTCACAGAACGCAAAGAAGTTTCTCAGAAAGCTTCTTTCTCTTTGTTATCGGAGGATATTTCCTTTGGGCTACTATTCTTCAAAGGAATCCGAAATATCTGTTTTCACATTCCACAACAATAAGGCAAGCAAAGAGATCCACGAAATACAGATGTAACTCTGTGAGATGAATTAACAGAACACTAAGCAGTTATTCATAAATCTTCTTTTCAGATTTCATCGGAGGATATTTCCTTATTCACCATAGCCCTCTTTGGGCTTCCAAATATCTCCTTGCCCCTTCCACAAGAACTGTCTTAGCGAAAGGCTCCTTGAGGGGAAAGCTGTAACTCTGTGAGATGATTTCAGAGAACACAAAGAAGTTTCTCAGAAAGCTTCTTTCTCTTTGTTTTCGGAGGATATTTCCTTTGGCGCTATAGTCTTCAAAGGGATCCGAAATATCTCTTCTCAGATTCCACAGAAATAAGGCTAGCAAAGAGATCCACGAAATACAGATGTAACTCTGTGAGTGAAGTCACACATCACAGAGCAGTTTCTAAGAAATCTTCTTTCCAGATTTCATCTGAGGATATTTCCTTTTACACCATAGCCCTCTTTGGGCTTCCAAATATCTCTTTGCCAATTCCACAAGAACTGTCTTAGCGAAACGCCCATTTAGGGGAAAGCTGTAACTCTGTTATATGATATCACAGAACGCAAAGAAGTTTCTCAGAAAGCTTCTTTCTCTTTGTTATCGGAGGATATTTCCTTTGACCCTATAGCCTTCAAAGGGATCCGAAATTTCTGTTCTCAGATTCCACAGAATTATGGCTAGCAAAGAGATCCATGAAACACAGATGTAACTCTTTTAGATGAATTAAGAGAACACTAAGCAGTTTCTCAGAAAGCTTCTTTCCAGATTTCATCTGAGGATATGTCCTTTTTCACCATAGATCTCTAAGGGCTTCCAAATATCACTTTGCCAATACCAGAAGAACTGTCTTAGCGAAAGGCTTCTTGAGCGGAAAGCTGAAACACTGTGAGTTGATTTCACAGAACACAAAGACGTTTCTCAGAAAGCTTCTTTCTCTTGGTTATCGGAGGATATTTCCTTTGGCCTTCTATTCTTCAAGGGGATCCGAAATATCTGTTCTCAGAATCCACAGAAATAAGGCTCGCAAAGGGATCCACGAAGCACAGATGTAACTCGGTGAAATGAACTAACAGAACACTAAGCAGTTTCTTAGAAAGCTTCTTTCCAGGTTTCAACTGAGGATAATTCCTTTTTCACCATAGCCCTCTATGGGCTTCCAAATATCACTTTTCCAATTAGACAAGAAGTTTCTTAGCGAAAGGCTTCTTGAGGGGAAAGCTGTAACTCTGTGAGATGATTTCACAGAACACAAAGAAGTTTCTCAGAAAGCTTCTTTCTCTTTATTATCGGAGGATATTTCCTTTGGCCCAAAGTCTTCAAAGGGATCCGAAATATCTGTTCTCAGATTCCACACAAATAAGGGGAGCAAAGACATCCACGAAACACAGATGCAACTCTGTGAGATGAATTAACAGAACACTAAGCAGTTTCTCAGAAAGCTTGTTTCCAGATTTCATCTGAGGATATTTCCTTTTTCACCGTAGACCTCTATGGGTTTCCAAATATCACTTTGCCAATTCCACAAGAACTGTCTTAGCGAAGGCTTCTTGAGGGGAAAGCTGTAACTCTGTGAGATGATTTCACAGAACACAAAGAAGTTTCTCAGAAAGCTTCTTTCTCTTTGTTACCGGAGGATATTTCCTTTGGCCCTTTAGTCTTTAAAGGGATCCGAAATATCTGTTCTCAGATTCCACAGAAAAAAGGCTAGCAAAGAGATCCACGAAATACAGATGTAACTCTGTGAGATGAATTAACAGAACGCTAAGCAATTTCTCAGAAAGCTTCTTTCCATATTTCATCTTACGATATTTCCTTTTTCACCATAGCCCTCTATGGGATTCCAATTATCACTTTGCCAATTCCACAATAACTGTCTTAGTGAAAGGCTTCTTGAGGGGAAAGCTGTAACTCTGTGGGATGATTTCACAGAACACAAAGAAGTTTCTCAGAAAGCTTCTTTCTCTTTGTTATCGGAGGATATTTCCTTTGGCCCTATATTCTTCAAAGGGTTGCGAAATATCTGTTCTCAGATTCCACAGAAATGAGGCTAGCAAAGAGATCCACGAAATACAGATGTAACTCTGTGAGATGAATTAACAGAACACTAAGCAGTTTCTCAGGAAGCTTCTTTCCAGATTTCCTCTTAGAATATTTCCTTTTTCACCATAGCCTTCTAAGGGCTTCCAAATATCACTTTGCCAATTCCACAAGAACTGTCTTAGCGAAAGGCTTCTTGAGGGGAAACCTGTAACTCTGTGAGATGATTTCACAGAACACAAAGAAGTTTCTCAGAAAGCTTCTTTCTCTTTGTAATCGGAGGATATTTCCTTTCTCCCTACAGTCTGCAAAGGGATCCGAAATATCTGTTCTCATATTCCACAGAAATAAGGCTAGCAAAGAGAATCACGAAATACAGATGTAACCCTGTGAGATGAATTAACAGAACACCAACCAATTTCTCAGGAAGCTTCTTTCCAGATTTCATCTGAGGATATTTGCAGTTTCACCGTAGCCCTCTAAGGGCTTCCAAATATCACTTTGCCAATTCCACAAGAACTGTCTTAGCGAAAGGCTTCTTGAGGGGAAACCTGTAACTCTGTGAGATGATTTCACAGAACACAAAGAAGTTTCTCAGAAAGCTTCTTTCTCTTTGTTATCAGAGGATATTTCCTTTGGCCCTATAGTCTGCAAAGGGATCCGAAATATCTGTACTCAGATTCCACAGAAATAAGGCTAGCAAAGAAATCCACGGAATGCAGATGTAACTCTGTGAGATGAATTATCAGAACAGTAAGCAGTTTATCAGGAAGCTTCTTTCGAGATTTCATCTGAGGATATTTCCTTTTTCACCATAGTCCTCTATGGGCTTCCAAATATCATTTGCCAATTCCACAAGAAATTTGTTAGCGAAAGGCTTCTTGAGGGGAAAGCTGTAACTCTGTGAGATGATTTCGCAGAACACAAAGAAGTTTCTCAGAAAGCTTCTTTCTCTTTGTTATCGGAGGATATTTCCTTTGGCCCTATGGTCTTCAAAGGGATCCGAAATATCTGTCCTCAGATTCCACAGAAAGAAGGCTAGCAAAGAGATCCACGAAATACAGATGTAACTCTGTGAGATGAATTACCAGAACACTAAGCAGTTTCTCAGGAAGCTTCTTTCCAGATTTCAACTGAGGATATTTCCTTTTTCACCATAGCCCTCTAAGAGCTTCCAAATATCATTTTGCCAATTCCACAAGAACTGTCTTAGCGAAAGGCTTCTTGAGGGGAAAGCTGTAACTCTGTGAGATGATTTCAAAGAACACAAAGAAGTTTCTCAGAAAGCTTCTTTCTCTTTGTTATCGGAGGATATTTCCTTTGTCCCTATAGTCTTCAAGGGGATCCTAAATATCTGTTCTCAGATTCCACAGAAATAAGGCTAGCAAAGAGATCCAAGAAATACAGATGTAACTCTGTGAGATGAATTAACAGAATACTAAG